>NC_090932.1:1285528788-1286153788 GCF_040938575.1 Ambystoma mexicanum | reverse complement strand
GCGCTACTGGAGAGCGGTAGACAATGTTCTATATCAGTAGACATGCTGCTGGAGAGCTGTAGAGACACGCTGCTGGAGAACTGTAGACAATGTTCTATATCAGTAGACACGCTGCTGGAGAGCTGTAGACAATGTTCTACATCAGTAGATACGCTGCTGGAGAGCTGTAAACAATGTTCTACATCAGTAGACACGCTACTGGAGAGCTGTAGACAATGTGCTACATCAGTAGACACGCTGCTGGAGAGAGAGCTGTAGACAATGTTCTACATCAGTAGACATGCTGCTGGAGAGATGTAGACAATGTTCTACATCAGTAGACACGCTGCTGGAGAGAGAGCTGTAGACAATGTTCTACATCAGTAAACACGCTACTGGAGAGATGTAGACAATGTTCAACATCAGTACACACGCTGCTGGGGAGTTGTAGACAGTTCTACATCAGTAGGCACGCTGCTGGAGAGCTGTAGACAATGTTCTACATCAGTAGACACGCTGCTGGAGAGTTGTAGACAGTTCTACATCAGTAGACACGCTGCTGCAGAGTTGTAGACAGTTGTACATCAGTAGACACGTTGCTGTAGAGAGAGCTGTAGACAATGTTCTACATCAGTAGACATGCTGCTGGAGAGATGTAGACAATGTTCTACATCAGTAGACACGCTGCTGGAGAGAGAGCTGTAGACAATGTTCTACATCAGTAAACACGCTACTGGAGAGATGTAGACAATGTTCAACATCAGTACACACGCTGCTGGGGAGTTGGAGACAGTTCTACATCAGTAGACACGCTGCGGGAGAGCTGTAGACAATGTTCTACATCAGTAGACATGCTGCTGGAGAGTTGTAGACAGTTCTACATCAGTAGACACGCTGCTGCAGAGTTGTAGACAGTTGTACATCAGTAGACACACTACTGGAGAGATGTAGACAATGTTCTACATCAGTAGACACGCTATTGGAGAGCTGTAGACAATGTTCTACATCAGTAGACACGCTGCTGGAGAGATGTAGACACACTGCTGGAGAGAGAGCTGTAGACAATGTTCTACATCAGTAGACACGCTGCTGGAGAGATGTAGACAATGTTCTACATCAGTAGACACGCTGCTGGAGAGTTGTAGACAGTTCTACATCAGTAGACATGCTGCTGGAGAGCTGTAGACAATGTTCTATATCAGTAGACACGTTGCTGGAGAGATGTAGACAATGTTCTACACCAGTAGACACGCTGCTGGAGAGTTGTAGACAGTTCTACATAAGTAGACACGCTGCTGGAGAGTTGTAGACAGTTATACATCAGTACAATTCTACATCAGTAGACATGCTGCTGGAGAGTTGTAGACATTTCTACATCAGTAGACACGCTGCTGGATAGTTGTAGACAGTTCTACATCAGTAGACACGCTGCTGGAGAGCTGGAGACAATATTCTATATCAGTAGACACGCTGCTGGAGAGTTGTAGACAGTTCTACATCAGTAGACACGCTGCTGGTGAGTTGTAGACAATGTTCGGGTTGCGGCACAGCAGTTTGGGCATAGAAGCCAGTATGGCGCTACAACAGACACACAGATAATGATAGTTCTTGGTAGTGTGGTGTCAAGGGAAGAAGTTATTGCAAAGCAAGACTCCCATGTTTGAAGACATTGCTTCCTTTGCGCGAAGCATTGAAGAAGCCACAACAGATAATAAAAAGGAAGGCTGTGTAGTCTCGGGAGAGAGTGAACATGGAATAACTTAAGTAAGAAGAGTGTTGTGGGGGCCACAAGGCCGAATCAAAGAGTGCTGCATGTGTGGCAGCCACATCTATGTGCCCAGCAGTAAAGAATGTTCTACCAATTGTAGAAAGTGATCAATGTACCAGAAAGTGCCCCACCTTTCAAAAGATGGCTGCAGAAGGACAGTGACAGAAGTGAAAAGAGCACACAGACCAAACTGTACTGTGACACCCCTTTGGGTGGACAACATATGAGCGTGATTGCTGACTCAGTTGCAGTCCTCTCAAGGGACCGAGTCAAGACGCTTCCTTTCTCCTAGCTGGCCACCTTGCGCGCACCACATATTGCCACAAATAAGGCTAGAAATTCAGATGTCATTTTAGACTCAATGTTCTTCTTACCCTAAATCTCCAATATCTGTAGAAAAGTTAACTACCAACTCCACATTTCCAATTACATCACATCCCTACTAGAGCTTTGACACATATCTGATCGGATATGATTGCTGGTTCACCCCCATTTTGCCTGTTATAATGACTTATTAAGATACTCCTGATCACCCAGAATTGGGCTGCCAGGCTCAGTGGAAGGTGAAGAGATGAGACCAGATTCAGGGGGGACTCATTAATAATGGGCAAGGGGGCGCCGAGCCGCCAGAACCCATGCCCATCATTCAGGAGCCATGCCAGCCCAGTGGAGTCATGCTGAAGGGTTCCCCACCCCAGCTTGCCAACAAATCACGGGTCGCGCCACACACTGGGCCAGCCTAAACTATCACGCTTGTGCAATACACACAATCACACCGCACTAGGAGAAAGATATGTGCTTTAAGGCATTTTATAGCACACTTTCTGAGAAAAATTGGCTAAAAAGCCAGAGAGTTTGCAATTGTTTTGTAGGGTAACACTTATCCAAAATTCCAATACATGCAAGTCACCAATAGTGCACAGGAACATTAATGCTTTAATTAACTTAATGCTTTGCAATTAAAAATGCCATGCCACAATGAAAACATGTCCAACTGGCTGCACAATGTAGACCAGTCTAGACACATAAAAACATATTACAGTCAAACATGCCATGCCACATTAAGACATACCTAGACTGGCTGCACCAAACTGCCAATCGAAGCAATACAACTTATCCTGGTTATTTTATCACAGATGCCCAGAAAAATATACAATGCCACAGTAGGAAATGGCTAGACTGGCAGCACCCAAATGCCAGTCTAGCCAGGCAATAACACTTAGCAGGACTGCTTTATCAGAGATGCACAGTTACGCAATGTCAAGCTAAAGTAAGAAAGGACTGGATTGGCTGCACCAAAATGCCTATCTAGTCACTAACAGTTCATATCATGCCTGCTTAGCCTGGACAAGGATGCCCATTAGGATTTGGTGCACAGCCCCTTCACCCCCACATCTCCTCTCCCTCCTACACCTAACCCAAGCTCCAAAATGAGCTCCTCTGCCCAGAACTACCTCCACCTCCCTCTTCCTCATCCCAGTGCTTACATCTGAGGTAAGTACTGGGATGAGGAAGAGGACCAGGAATAAGGAATATTAAAGGTAATTAAGCTAGGCATTACCTCCATGTTCTTCTACCTAGTCCTAGTGCCTTATACACAAGTATTGGGATGAGAAAGAGTACGGCTAAGAGTAATGCAGATTACCAATAAGTAATCCAGGCATTAAACACAAGCACACACACGATTCACCATACACTCACACACACCCAGCTACCCATACATTTACATGTGCACCATTTCACCATACACTCACACATGCACACCCAGGTAGCCACCAAAACAGCATGCATTCACACAATTACATTATATACATAAACACACACACACACACATTTAAACATTGTTCTTACCTTTTTGAATCCATTGCTCCAGGGAACGAGGCCTTCGGTTCGCTGCAGCAGCCAGGAACGCTTGTCCCTGTCATTTGCACAGGAACAGGAGGCCTCCATGTCAGGGTGTGGATGGGAAGCCCTATGACTTTCAAAATAAACTATTTCTTTTTGAAGTCATAGGGGGCCCCCTCCCAGGACATGTGGCAGAGGGGCCCCCCGTACCGTGGGGCTGTGGGGGACCCACTATGCCAGGGCGTCCACACCTCCATGTGATTGGTTACAAAAAAAATTAGTGCCCAGTTACATGGATGTGTGAGCAAATCCCACCCATATCTGCCGCTACATCTCCAGAATGTGTAGTATTTCGCCCCCCCCCCCCAAAATGTGAAGTGGGCGTTTGTGGCCAGAGTCTCTCGCATGTGGTGCCGCGCATCCAGTGACACAGATGTCTGGGTTTTTGCCAGTGGTCTTAGTGGGTGGGAGCGGTGCTCCTCTACTTTTTTTTTAAGTTGTACTCCTAATAAAAAGATGTTTAAAAAAAAAAGTTGTACTCTTCCTATACTTTTATTTTAAAAAGAAACCGTTCGGGAATGGTTTAGTTGTAATATAACAGTGTAGGAAGAAGTTGAAACTTGCACTCCAGTGCCCTGCACTGAACATTCCCTTAAACAGCAGGTGTGTTTGTTTGGGAGTTTGGATGGGTGTGGGAGAGGGCGCAGCGATGCGGTTTGTGGAGAGCAGCGGGGGTCGTGGGGCATGGGAGGCAGGCCAGCAGGGAACATGACCCAGGCCCCGGGCCGCATGAAATACGGAACGATAGAGGGCCTGGGAGTTTAGGCGCGGGGTGAGGGGAAAATGGCGCGAAAGCGTAGGGAGGGGCGTCCGAATGGCGCCACAAGAAACAAAGGCCCAAGAAGGACAGGAAGCAGCACCTGGGTAGGTGCGAAATATAACAACAGGAGGTCAGGGGGTAACCCGGCCGCCCAGAGGAAGGAACAAAAGGCCGGGGGGTATAAGTAAGCCTGGAAAAGGAAAGACAGCACAAACCAGGTAAGAGCTCACCTCTCTCGGGTAGGCTCTTGGTACCTGGAGAAGGGAAAGGAAAAACGTTGCCACCCAACCCACCCTACAAAAGAAACGGAAGAGGGGGGGTGTGGAGGCAGGAGCTAGGACGCCGAGTACTCCTTCGGTACACGGTACAAAAAAGATGGTGCAAAAGTGGAAAGAAGAACGCTGAGTACTCTTTCGGTACACGGTCCAAGGAAAGAAGGAATAAGCAGGAGAAAAGAACGCTGAGTACTCTTTCGGTACATGGTCCAAAGAAACGTCGTAGGCGGCATGTGCCCAGGAACAAAGGCTCAGGGAGAACAAAGACTGAGAAGGAGCCTTGAGCGGCTTCGGAACTGGACACAATGTGCCCAAAAGCATATGTATATGCAATGTTTTGTTATAATGGATTTTCTGTAAGAAAATAAAATGCCGACTGCCTACAAATTTTCCATACACACAAAGTTGTCTGTAACTTATTATTAGGTAGGGATCTGGTAAGAGCAGCAAGGTGAACCCACACTACTCAGCCTATAGTTCCACTACTTTTTTTCTTGCTCCTCCACCACTGGTTTTTGCTTTCAAATGTGGCGGGTCTGAGGTGACGGCTGAACTGCCTGTGCCGCAAACGGTCGACCCACTGGAACCCGAGAGTAAAAGAGAATGAACAGAGGCAGCCAGAGGGAGTACTCAGAAATCACCCAGGCTCAGAAAGAAGGACGATGGAGCATCCTTAGCAAGTGTAACTTTATAATGAACCGAACCTCTCACGGCCCTTTGTTAAGGAGGGGGGACTGTCTTGTTCCGGTCCTTCACCAGTCCACTGTGTGCAGCATCACCCCCAATGCGGGCGTCGCTCCACCAGACATCATGAAAGGCAGGATGACTAAGCACACCTGGAGCTGCAGTGCAGATCTCCCAGCAGGACTGACATGACATCGCTTTTCATTTCATTCCTCACTTCATGCCTCTGATATTCGACTCTGACAGATGAGCTTTGATCAGAGGAAAAAGCACATAGCACTCCATGAGAAAGAAAGAGCCCCGTTTTTGCCTTGGAATTCTGGCAAAGGCAGTTTTGTCTGTTGTATTTTAAATAGGGCTACATATTCTAGCATCCCGCCCCCCAAAAAGAAAAAGAAAACCGAATGGCTTTCTCACGCATTGGAACGGGAACAAAAGTGAGAGCTCGGAGTGAAGGGGTTGCCATGTGAGCACCCCGAAGACTCCACCCTCGCTTGAGGTGAAAACACTAGTGTCACTAGCGCAAGAAGACACGCAAAGAGAAAATGCTAATCTCATTAGCCATTCGATAGCAGTAAAAAAGGAACCAAAATTAGTGAAGTGAGTGTGTGACCTTTCAGAACTGCTCAACATATGCAAAGAGCAAAATTAGAAAGTTTTTTTTCCATGGAGGAATTCGTGGTGCTTTGCCTAAAAACACCATATTCTGTCAAAGCCTCGACTCTTGCACGTTCCTGATTTATGGACTGACAACGGCTTGGTACTGACCATCAGTAATGCAGGGCAGACACTGCTGGGGCATTCTCCTCGCAGAACCCTAACTTTGCATTAAAAAAGGAGTTATATATACGGCACCTGTGACTTGGTGTCATTACCATCTACTGCACAAGCCTTTCCTGTTTCCCTGATGCAGCACCACTTGTTTGATTTACTGAAGGCTCAATCCCTTAAAGTGGCAGCATTTTTAGAAATGTTCACAGTGACGCTGATGCACACGCTGGCCCACATGATACACTTGAACAGATTCAAAGCACTGAAAAGCACCGCACGACAGCTCCCTTCCAATCCTTCAACCGGTATCACTACATATTATCCCCACCAAAAATATCGCCATATATGGTCGTCTGGAACGGCCATAGGTGATATTTTTTGGGGGGATAATTTTGGGGGTTTTTGGGAGCGGGGGTTGCAGGGGTGTCCCTCTCTCCTTTAAAAATATTGCAGAGGTTGCGGGGCTGTCCCCCTCAGGTTCCATGCCTTAATATCGCCGCAAAAATATGGTGATATTTTTGTATGGTGATATTTTTGCGGGGGATTTTAACACATGGAACACTTCCACCCACCTCAGAAGGGTGATGCTTTAAACTGAAGGGGAGGATGTCGGCTTTCCACACTACTTTTTGGCAGAGCGCAGAATTGAGCCCTCTGTAAGTGAGCACTGAAGGATTTAAACATTGAGAAAGGACTCCACACTAAAATACAAAGGGCCTGATTCTGAGCTCCAAGGAAAAGGTGTCTTGGAATCTGACCTGCTCCCCGCCAAACGCTGCAACACCCATTCTGAGGTTGACGGGAGAAGTAGTGGTGAGATGTCATACACCTTAGGGCGCTAAACTGGAGCAAAGGGATCTAGTCCAAGATAGTGGCCATAACTGGACTACAGGGCTACTTTGGGACATATAAGGGCATTTTTCCATATTTTATGAAAGTATTCACGAGTTTCAGCAGCTATTACTTCTTAAAATATAAATACCCTGATTCATGGAATTATTTGCGTGAAAAACGCAGATTTGCGCGCCTTTCTGCCCGAAAATCCCTGTGCTTCAAATAGGGATTTTCGGGCAGAAAGGTGCGCAAATCTGCGTTTTCCACGCAAATAATTCCATGAATCAGGCTGATGAAGTGTAGCCGGAAGTCCCACGTGGAGGCGTCCCTTTCTCTTGGGCTAACCATTGCCCAACACTACTACCGATGAAGGATAAGAGATGATTGGTAGGGTAATAAACCCTGTGGGAGTGCGCTTGTATCATCACATTCAGTTTTGGGCAAGCTGTGTTTCCAGTATAAATAGGTTTTACCCTAAATCAGGGGTGTTGCTAGGTCTGGAAAAGATCAGGGGCTAAGCTAATGTCAGGACTGGCGGGATTTGGGGCTAGCTATAGCCTCTCGGTTGTAGTCCCTGAGCTTCTATCCGGGGCTACAACCAAAAGACCCGAGGCTATAGCCCCCGCAGCCCTCCTCTAGCAACACCTCTGCCCTAAATCTCTTATAATATCTACAGATTGGTTACTTGTGCTGGTAATTCGTACTATGCCTTTATCAGTTGCAATGCACAGTGTTCCTTGCTAGCATGTCACAGAATACATTAGCCTTGAGAGTCATGTCATTTTGTGGTGTTCAATTTATTATCTTGCTACAGCTGACACGTGTTTCGACACTTGGTTGTTTTCAAGGCAAGGTCATCTTGTGGTTTCCCCCTTGTTGCAAGTTAAATCCCGACCTATTTGCCAGATTTCCGTTTCCAGTGAAATAGCGTAAGTCAAAAACGTTGTGTCGCTGCTGGATTATCTCCTTATTCAAAGTCTTCTTTCAATGAAGGGATATATCTAAAGTGTAGCCAGCAGTCCCAGGTGGAGGCGTCCGTCCCAGGTGGAGGCGACCCTTTCTCTTGGGCTAGCCGTTGCCCAACTCTCCTACAGATGAGTTCTCTTTATTATTGAAAGCATATCCATAACTCAGGTCGTCACTCTAACTTAAGTGGCTAAATCCTCAGTTGTACAGAATCACAGTCATATTAAGGATTTTCATCCTGCTTTGTTTGTGACTGTTCATTTAAAATTGAATTTAGGTCTGCTTCATACTGCTGTGTTTGTGACTGTTAATTTAAAAATCGAATTTAGGTGTGCTCACATCCTGCATTTGTTTTGTTCTGCTAGTTAAAAATCCAACATACTCCCTTGCCCTCTGTACAGTGTCTGTTTCTTGTTCCCTTGTACCCCCCCTTTAGCTCCCACTGCTTTTTCCCATTCCTATTGTGTGCTTCCTTTGTGCGCTTATGCCCTCCTTTCAACTCCCTCCCATGTGCCTCAGCTGCTCATCCTGGTTAAGTGTATCACACTCTGTGCCCCCTCACAATGGCACTTTCAATCTCCCTTATCTTCTCTAACTGCTTCTCTATCTCCTATCCTTCACCGCTCACTAAGTCTGTTGGAAGAAACTTTAGAAGAACACACCTGGCTCCAGCCCAGGCCTTCCTATCGCTGACACCTACGTCAGAGCATCCGCCAGAGAGACCCTCACTGTCATCCTCTTTGTCGTTCCTTCTGCCGATTTATGGACTCTACATATGGTCGCTCTGCTCTCTCCCTACTCTTCCTCACACATGAATGGTGGCACCCGCTGGGAGGTCCTTCTTGCCTTCTCCTCAACCTCCAGGGTAATCATGAATGTCTATCGAAATGGTACCATCTTGGTACAAGGGCCTCAACCCAACCTTCTTCTTTTTGATAGGCTCCTCCATCACCTTATCACATTTCCACCTTCCTCTTCACTGGCTCCCTCGCCAACTGCACCTATGGCCTCCCTGGCTCCCTTGCCTCCGCCTGGTCACATCGCCTCTCTTACTATGGCTCCTTTGACATCTTCTACTATCCTGACTCCCTTTCCAACACTCTCTGCACTGACAACCTTGTCAGCCTCTCCAACGCTGGTGCCCTTTCCACCCACTACTGACACATCTTGGGCTCCCTTGCCCCTTGTGGCCCCTCCTTCACTGGCTCCCTTGCCTGCACTCCCTTTGGCCCCTCTGCCTTCTCTTGCCTCTATCTCTTAGGCACCTGCACCGCTTATGGGGGCGGGCAGACTCTGACCCCTGCACCCCATAAATCTTTCAAAAAGGTTAATCTGGTCCAAATTGCCACGCTTAGCTCTCGCTCTGCAGTCAAGCACCCCTCTGACATCTGCCACTTCCTTGAACACGTGGACCTTGATTTTCTTGCTCTCATTGAGACCTGGTTTAAGGACAGCTCTTTAACAGCTCTTTAACAAGTTTTGACACACTTCTTCCTGAAGGCTACAAGATCCTCTCTGAGCTGAGGCTCAACAGGCCAGGAGGGGGAGTTGCCCGGATCTTTCTAGAGTGGTTCCCTGTTTCAACCATTCCCACTCAGGCCTATTCCTCCTTCGAATGCCTGGTTTGCAGGATCTCTCTCTCTCTCCTGGTTCCTCTCTTACTCTGGCCACCTTCTATCGGCCGTCAGGCCAGTCCACCCTCTTACTCTTGGAATGGGCTGACTTGGCATCTTCTCTCCTTTCCTCCTCCTCCCAACTCCTCCTGCTGAGGGATCTTAGCATCCATCTTAACTCTCCTGATGTTTCAGAGACTTTCTACAACCTATGTGACTCTCTTTCTCTCTCCATTCTACCCTGTGGACTGACGTACACTGCTGGCCACACCTTGGATGCTCTCATCTATACACACATCCCTCAATCTGTCCCTCTCACTACTTCACTCTCATGGACTAATCACTCTCTTCTCTCCAATCACTTGAAGCTTTCTTCTCCTTTAGCACTGGCACATCCTGCACTGCCTCCCACCTTCAAGGTCACCCGTTCCATGAAAAAAGTGTCAGTGGCTGCCTTTGCCTCCACCTACTCTCCTCCTCCTGCTCTTGCGACTGACTCCCACCCTGACACAGCCCTCTCTAACTTTCCCCCTCCCATCTCCAATACTCTCGACATCCTTGCCCCTGTCATGAGGGTCTGACTGAAGCCTGCCAAAAAGTGCAACTCTTGGTACAACTCTGACTTGGCTGACCTTAAAATCAAGTGCAGGGCAGCGGAACGGAAATGGGGATCTTCAGGTGTACCCTCTGACAAGCTGGCCTGCCGCCTTCTGCAAAGGCAATATAGACTCTGCATCCCAGCCAAGAAAAGAGTCCATATTCAAGCCCTCATCTCAGCGGCATCCAACAACACGGTCAAACTTTTTAAAGGAACTGGCGAACCGTACTGCAGTCTCAGCCTCTATTGCACCCACTCAGGCCCTTTGCGGGGCCCTGGCTGCACACTTCACCGCCAAAACACAGGACATATTGTCCTCTCTCTCTTCTGCACCCACTCGTGCACCATCATCTCTTGGGCCTGTCTCAGCTGCCCCAACCATGCCCCCTCTTCTCTCATCCTCCCTGTCACACCTAAGAAGGTTTCTAGACAGGTCCGGTCTATGAAAGCCTCTTCCAAACAGGTGGACCCATGCCCCTCCAGAAACATCAAGGACAACATTGACTCTCTAGCTTTAGCCTTGGCAGACCTCTGCAACCTCTTCTTCGCCACTGGAGTTTTCCCCACTTCTCGCAAGCATTCTCTTTTACACCCTCTGCTAAAAAAAACCCTCTGCCGACCCTTCTTTTCCAACAAACTGTCGCCCGATCTCTAGCACTCCTTTCCTGGGCAAACTCCCAGAGAAGTTGGCTATCTCTCAGCTTACCCTCCACACTGAATCTGTCGGTTGTCTCCATGACCATCAGTCTGGCTTCAGAGAATCCAGAGGCACGGAAACTGTTCTTCTGAACACCTGTGTAGACTTGCTCTCAAGCCTTGACTCTAACTCTCCCTCTGTCCTCATTCTTCTTGACCTCTCCTCTGCTTTCAACATGGTAAACCACAACATCCTGATCTCCCATCTCTGCGATACCCTGGGCATCACAGATCAGGCCCTGGTGTGGCTAGTGTCCTTTCTCTCTGACAGTCCTTCCCAGGAGGAACGTGGGTCCTGTATCACCGCTATCACTGTCTCTACTTGTGGCATCACCCAGGGATCTAATCTATCCCCCTGGTTTTTCAATGTCTACATGACCCCTTTGGCCCACAAGATCTCTGCCTTCACCTCCAACTTTCAGTGTTATGTGGATGACACACAGCTCTTTTTCAAGCTACCCTCAGCCTCTTCCTCCTCCGTGCTCATTCCTGACTGTCTGTCCGCAATTCAACCCCGTTGTGCTGCTAATGATCTCTGCCTTAATGCTAGTAAGATATGGATCGTCCTCACTGTGACCCCTGCTCTCGCTTTCCCACTTTCACTCTGGCCGGCCTCCCTCGGTCTTGCGCCCTCACCCACTAGTGAGGGAAAAAATCTGGGGGTCATCTTCGACTCTACTCTCTCCTTCTCTTCTCAAATCTCGGACATCTCCAAAAAGTCCCACTATCAGCTGCAACTCCTGAGAGGTAGTCTACCTTTTCTCACCTTCCTCTAGAGGCTCACCGTCTCCAGGGACCTGTTTCTCTTGAGACTGGACTACTGCAACAGTCTCTTTCTCAGTCTTTCTACTTCTACTCGCCGACCTCTTCAACTTATCCAGAACAGAACCGCAAGCCTTATCCTTGGCCTCGAGACCACATCTCTCCAGCGCTGGAATCCCTCCACTGGCTCCCTGTGGCTGCAAGGATCAAGTTCAAGTCCCTATGCATAGTCCACAAGGCTTTCAGAGGCGAGGGCCCGTACTATCTACAACACTCTCTCTTCCCAAATACTCTCCTTTTAGAGCCCTCTGTTCGGGCCTCCTCCAACTCTCTGGGGGTGAGCCGTTTTTCCAAGCAGAGATTTGTGGGTAGATCCATATCCTCTGCAGGTGCTTCTCTCTGGAACAGCTTCCCTGCCTCTCTCCATCTTGAGCCGTACCTCCTTAAGTTCCGGAAACTCCCCAAGACCTTCCTTTTCTCTTCCTCTTTTTCTCTCCCTCTCCCCTGGTAACCTCCTTTTTCTTCTCGCCTGCTTCCCTCCTTCTTTCTCTTCCCGAACTTGCTCAGTTGGCTGACTGGTCGCCTGGTGCACCTCCAGAGCCTCACAGGTCCCAGGCTCCCCTGCCAGTCTTGCACTTGCCTCCGGGCCGCTGCACTCTGCTTGGCACTACTGCACTCGGAATACGTTCCATGAGAGGGGCAACCACACTACACTTAACCCAGGCCCTTGTTGGCCTCGGCACACTTCTCCCACTACCCCTCCCTCGCACTTCCTGTCTGCGCACTTGCACAACCTTGAATGTACTAGGCCTAGCAAGTTTGTCTGTCCTGTCCTCCCTCTGTCTCCCCTTCCTAGCTTGGTTGTGCCTGAAATACTAGTGCATAGGCACATTAGTGGTGACCAACCACCAATCAATCTGATATGTCGCCAGCCCTAGTACGATAGTTTATTGTTGTGTATGCCCCGTTCCCCCCCACTCTTTGTCATGCACTTGCACTATCTGACATAGTACAGTAGTTTGTTGATTGTATGCTCTTTTCCTTCTCCCCCCTTCTCTCATTCCTTCCTGTCATGCACTTGCACTAGTATAAATGCCTCTGGCCTAGAATCTTAGTTATTTTTGTTAGATCATTCAGAATCTTCGAGGCCTAAGAATGACCACTGTATTCCCTTGTTCCCTTCCCGCCTTGAGGCACTTAGTAGCACTTCACTTGTGTATAAGCACTCTACACATAAACAATTACAATTACAAAGGTTCAAAGCATAATCCATATGCCAATAAAATGTATGAGCTGGAGCCGAGCAGCTGACACAAGAGATTTATGCAGCAACAATCAATGCAGGGAATTCTTTCCCTCCCCAATCAAGAGCGTCACGCCATTAACTCAATTCATTGGATCTTTCACTTGCCCTGCCCCTGACTCAATTCATACCACGATCAGCCCTCACCCCTGTGCAATAGATAAGCCAAGAATCAGGCAGTGTGTAGAAAGAATATATATACATTTCATTGTATCTTGGTTGAAGAAAATTTCGACCTCAACAAAAAATAAAAACATTTTACTTAAAATAGTATTTTTGCTTTAACCAATTAAGAACATGTTAAAAAAGAAACACATTATATAACACTCATTTCAATCATAAAAGAGAAAACAAACACGAAATCCTCTGAACTAAAAGGAGACTGAGAAACAAAAAGAAACAATGTCACAAACAAAAACAGCCTACAATACATCACTATCTTGTAGAATAAAACACATTACCAACGATAAAATGACAAAGCCGATTTCATACTCCTGGCTAAATACTTTTGTTCCTCAATCCCCAAGTTTTAGAATTCTTAAAAATTAATCACTGCCAAAGAAAGTTAAATGGATTTCCCTACCAAACACCTCTGCCATAAGAACTCACTTTCAATAAATGACTAAGAGTGCACACATTTCTTAAATACAGACACCCGGGACAATAATGATGGACAGTTTATTACAAGATGTTCCATGGTTTTCAGCTCTTCCATGTTATGACAAAACCTACAATGTCCCACATCTGTTGAACCTGGATTATGTCATCTGATTATTTCTCCCGTTAAAAATAAATTCCATCTGAATTGACAGAATTCCACCCTTGCATCTGGACATTGAAAACAACTAAGATAGAATGCCGGTGTACCCAATTTCTTTATGATCAAATGTCTCATAGATTTAAATTCATGGCACCCCTCTATGGTTTTGATCCAGTCGCCTATCTGCAATGCTTTTGTTACCCCGGCAGGATTGGTCTGCAGATCTTCTACTGATCGCACAATGTCCCGCAGGATCGTATTACAATATCCCGCAAATGCATTCAATTCCAAATCCTTCCCTCTGTATTTTCCCTCTGCAAGGTTAATATACAGCGAGGCCCAAGAATTCTGTATAGAAGCTGCAGTTACTTCCATTTGGATTCTGTAGGCTAATGTACTAATACCCAGTTCAAAATAGATGGCAACAGTGAGTACTGTATACGGCACCTTAAGAACTCTGGATCAGATGTACATTTCTATTTTGTGTTGAGATTCTACTGCCCAAGGTTGTAATACTTCTCTAGCATAGGTAAGTTTGGGAACAACTTTGCCTTCATAAAATTTGAGCAAGGGATTCAATGAGTGTCTGCAGTATTTCAGTTTTATTTTCAGCATCTGTGCGGCCATCAGAGTGGCTTTATTCATTAACCAGTTTAAGTAGTGCCTTTTGCAGTTAATATCTAAGATAGGAATACAATACTCCATACTGATTTCAAAACCTCTGACCATACCATGAGAAAGACTGCCACTTCGCTTGGCTATAATTATAATCTTGGTCTTGGAGACATCCATTTTTAGGGATTTATCAACTGCATATTCAACAAATGCTGTGATCATTTTCTGCAAACCTATGGGGGTCAGATAAAAAAGAAGACGATTGTCTGCATATGAAATGTATGTTATAGACAAGTTATCAATCTTTGGTGAGACCAACAATTTGCCTTTCAGGTAATCTACATCAGAAACATAATTATTAAAAAGGCAGGGGGCAAGTATGCTCCCCAGCCTCAAACCTGTACAAGTTTCAGTGGCCCTGTATGGGGTTCCCTGTTGATCTAATCTAACTCAGACCTTAGTCTCCTCATGCAGCCTCACTATAATTTCAATCAGATTTGATGGAATACCCCAGTCCAATAGTTTGTTTCACAGCTTGTTCCTGTTCACTAGGCTGAAGGCAGAACTGAGGTCTATAGATGCCACATAGACCTTTTTATATGAACCATTACAAACCTTGTCATGAAGACATTTAAGGGCAAAGCAGTTTAAACTAGTGGCATGCATTCTCCTGAATCCTGTTTTTCTTTCTGGATTTTCCCAGTGACTATGGCTCACTCCTCCAAATGCTGAAGCAGTATACTAGCAAAGATCTTGCTGTCAGCGTCAAATAAAGTTATTGGATGATAACAGCAGGGGTCAGCGATATGATTGATTGATTGATATTTTATTTCTATCGTGCTCGTACACAAGTGTTTCAGAGCGTGACAAGGCAAGGGAGGGAAACAGGGGAGAACAAACCAGCGATCTTACTAGGCCCAGTGACATTGAGAACGCGCAAGTGCATGGGAAATAGAGAGATATGTGTGATATACACCATGTAGGCGGATAACTGGCCTTATCAATGATGTACTTGTAATTAGTTATTTATAATGTGCTTAATACCCGGAGGATTCTAAGGGCGGATATGGGTATTGCACCTGTGTTGCTCCACGTTGTCTTGCTTCCAAAGTGAGCGTTTTGCCCCTGAGCTATCCTCCCGAGACCCTGAGCTTTCTTCCAGAGACCCTGAGCTTTCCTGCTGTTCTTAAAAAGCGGTGTAAGGATGGAGGCCCAAAGATCTTGGTTACTTTTTAACAAAAGATTTGATAAATTATTCGGACCCGGAGCTCTTGAATTGCTAGATTTGGAAATAATATCCTCTACTAACTGGGTGTTAATTTGAAGTAAATTATCAGGGCGGTCATCCCCCAATCGATCTAGGACAGGGGGAAGATCACTGTTTTCTATCAAGAGGAGGGACTCGTAATGTCTGACCCAAGCATCTTCCTCTACAGCATTTGACTGTACTATTGCTTGGCAACCTTCCAGTGAGTTTATAACCCGCCAGAAGTTGCAGACATCATTGTATCTTAACAGATTTAACATGAGTTATGCGTCTTTTTGGGTATCCAGTCATTTTATTGTGAACAAAACAGAGTGGTACATAACAGAGTGGACAATAACACTGAAAAACACTGTAAAAATTAAATTAATATATAGACAGTAGTGGGGTAAGGGGTTAAAATGGTTCATGATGGTGCTCGGGTGGCTTTAAAAGGGTGGGAAAAGGGGGACTTGGGGGGGGGACCCCATCAAATAAAACAAACAAAAAAGAAATCAGTGTTTTTCAATGTTTTGTCTGCTCTGTTATGTACCACTCTGTTTTTGTGGTCGGTGAGATCACATATAACCATCTTTTTGTTTCAATCTGGCTTGCTGTTGTTTACACCTGTTTTTATGTTGTTGTTTAAGACGCCCAATCTCCTTATCTGGCTCAGTCACCACAATATTACCTTTTAGTATATTTTTTATTTTTTGCTTCATAGTGCATTTGGCATTAACTATCTTAGCATCATACACATGGGAGTATTACCCGGCTTAGCCATCAGTTTTTTTGCCACTTAAAACACTCTTCTGACTTTCGACCAGGAATTTCTCAACGTGTTTTGGTGAGAAAGTGGACATTTTCCATTCCAAAGTGGTCTTGTTAAATGTCTCAAATAGAGAGTCATTGTATTTAAAGATGATCCCCCTGATCCATGTTATGCGGTTCAAAATCCACTTTAATATTTACAAAACAATGATCACTCCAGTGATTAACAGAGATCTGTATTTCCCTGCAACAGGCAAACATTAGTGGGTCAGTAAATATGTAATCAATAACCAAGCCACTGTGCCCCTCTGCCATGTATACTTCCCTGGTATATCCCCATTGATGTTATCATTCAATTTAAGCATACCAAAAGCGTGCATAGTATCCCACCATGATAGACCATTTCTCTCTTTTATGGTTCTTGGGACACAATAACTTGCATTGCCATCGCACATCAAGTTGTTATTTACCTCTCCTAGGCATAGAGAATTGATATCGCCTGCAACTACAACATACCCCTCAACATTTTGCGATTTTCAGTTGGTTACATAATCGCCTATGTTTGCAAGGTAGGACCTTAACTCAGCTGCACCTGTGGGCCAATACACATTTAATAACAATTTCTTCCTGGCTCCTAAGCCATAGATTAACAAGATAAGCGCCCAATCAATGGGCACTCCCGTCCCCTGCACATCTTGATGCCAAAGATTAGCTATGAGGACTTATAGAAAAAAACACACTAGTGACTTCAAAAAAATGTTGTTGATATATTCCAAATATGACAAATATCATATATCATACCATTTTTACTATTGGTGTTAAGTACAGAAGTTCAGTCGATGCTCAAGCTTCGAATGAACTGCTTTACGTAACACCAATTGTAAAATCGTTCCAGTCGTATATCGTTCCAATATGAGACTGTGGGGACAAAGCTCATGTCTCTTTTTGGCTGGACCGACTAAACTGTTTCTGAGTCCAATAGAATTGCCTCTAGGTTCACTCTCGTTACCATTTTGCATTAAGGTTACCACACCACTTGCCCCCCTCAACACAATAACTGCTGACATCACCTTAGGTGTGCCCAGATGATCACTCCCTCTGTGTATTGACATATCCATAGGAGCTGCTCTGTTTTGGACCACCCCTACTCCCACCATTGATTGAAAATGCCCCGAACACTGCTGCAACTCAGTAATCATTCTATGCCTACTCGGCCCCTCATCATATGATTTCAATGGGTTCATAGGCCCCATTGGTGGTCGACAATTACAAGGATTACATGAAGGAAATGTGGCAATCTTAGTCATGGCGATCACCCCTCTTGTGATGTAACACATAACGGAGTAGCTGGTACTATATGTGTTTGATCGCTGCTATAGACTGGCTCAGGCACAAGATGTCCATCATTCATAGTTGCTACAACATTTGACGACCAGGCCAAATCCGATGGGAGTTTGCGTCGAAATGACTGCACCTTTGATACAATTACCAGAATGTATATATTTTACCTCAACCATGCCTAATTCTCCCAGACTTTAGAGCTTTCTTGTTCACCAGTTTGAACGGAAACTGTTTAGATGATACAGGAGATGTTTCCCTAAACAGATCTGTAGGCAGGGAGTTTGCATCTCTCATAGCCGCCACCCCCACATTGGTTGATATTACCAGAATGGCCTGTTTTTGAGGAGACTGACTGTGGGGGATGTACGTCTGCCCTTGCACCACCCGCCCGATATGTGATGTCATCTCAGCCCATTTGTTGGGCCACTGAGTGGCCACTTGCTGCAGAAGAACAATTAGGCTGAATAGCAATATTACAGTGTTTGTGCCCTTGATTTCCTGTCTTCTCGCTGGGAAAATTTACATTTACACATGTTTTAGTGGATGTGCTATCACGTGTGTAGTACAGTCCCCCAAAGCTCTTTTGAATGTCCTGTAGAGAGGCAGACGTACACGTCATTTATAGAGCCCACCCCCTTACCTCTATCAAACTGGAAAAGCAGCAAGCGAACACTGTGCATGATACCTGGTATCATCCCAATAGCACATCGGAGATATGAAAGATGTTATGCGCCCAGACAACCTATCGAATGTATCCCCGAACTGATATGGTAGACACGAGCCTGCAGACACCACTGGATATAGAAGAACTATAAATGAAGTCCGACAGATGTGAAGAGAAATCATGAAGAGGAGAAGATACGTAGACGCACTGAACTTGATGTATGGACATCTAAAGAATGAAGATGTGATTGAAATGACGAAGTAAACATATGCGAAGATGAAGAAAAAACCATATACCCAAAGAGGATAAGTGACAAGATATGTAATAGATGTATATACGCAAAAACGCAAGGTAGATAAGACAATGTAGAAGCTTGCTAAAGTAGGAAATAGAATGCGGGTTAAGCAGCCATGTTGAGAAAATTGACTGGGTGGACTTGTTTTAGATTTCTTTTTGTTGGGTTCGCCATGCATCCCAGCTTGTTTTGACATGCCGTTCTGCTTGGTCCCATTACCAGACCAGAGAACACTTGTCAGACGGAGATGGGAGCCGAGGAGCTGTCGCAGCTCCTCCAGCAGTTGCGGGTCTTGGTCATTTTCATTGAAGAGGGGATCCCTCAAACCTTGCTTGGAAGACAGAGTTCCTGATTTCAGACATGAACATGTCATCAGTACCCGGTAACCTGTGCTAGAAGAAATCCCATTGAGAAATCGGAAGTCACAACTCTCTATTGTTTGATCTTGGTGCCAAACTGAAAGGATACAGCAGACAGATTAACCCTCTGGATGAAGACGTAAATAACCAAAGCCTGGACAAAAATCGCTATTTAAAAGGATCTGAGCAATACAATTGGCATGAAAAGGACATTCAGTGTACATTTCACCATGAAATAGGTGCAGACCCAAAATCCATATTGAAAACTGGTTGAAATATTAAGGCCAGGCTTAAATCATACCTGCATAGAGTACACGTGGCATAAGGACATTCTACAAAACGGATACATTGGTCAATGAAACCATCATTAAGTGTGTAAAAAAGCAGGACACTATCAAGTCCAGGGTCCTCAGTTCTCCCCCTGAAGAAGGTGGCCATCTTCAATTTCTACAGTTTTGCTGCCAAAACGCAACCTTTGACAAGGGGCACACAGCAAATTTCTTTATTTGGCTTAGTTTGGATTTCCAACATATTGTGTCATTATCTACTTAAAACTTTCTTTGCCCCCTGTCGTGTCGGCAGAAACTGTTCTCGTTCTAAAACCCTTTAAGGAATTGTCAACTTCTAATCTAAGGACTTCCTTTAATTCCAGAGAATCGTGTCTGAGGACTGTGGTGTAACATAAATATGTCACTACACTACGGCACAACGCATTATATGATGAAAATGTCCTCAATGATGTTTTCCTTTTCTTTTTTTTGCTTGAATGTTTATATTGAATTTATTTCATGATATAAATTATTTTTCTGTTTTTTTGAATGCCGTCAAATTCAACAAAATGAGCTCACTTGGCCATGGCAAAAGCTTCTTTCAACTTGAAATTATATGTGGTTACATGACAAAATGTCTTATTAATAAGTATGTTTGTTTTCGTTCAATATGAGCTACAATTATTTTCCATTTTGGTAACATACACAGTTGGGGTTAAACTTTACCTCATTCCCTTTTGTGATCAGTTTTAATTGCCTTATTGCCTTGTTTTATTCATTGGTTTTTAGGTCATTGATACCATTTTTTTTGCTTTGCTCCAATTGTTACTTAACCCTTTAACTGCCATGGGTATTTCCCCCCAGTGCCAAGGCCTTTTTTGGTGATTTCGGTATGTGGCCATTCAAAGCCTTGTAACTTTTTTGTTACATGAGATATCTCGGCCAAATTTGGCACCTTTTTTTCCCACATGTAGGCGGTCGTAATGGAATCCTGGGTTGCTGTAGGGGGTGAAAGAAAATAACCAAAAAGGGTGAAAGTTTTGTGTTTTTTCAAAAAATGCGAATAAAATGATGTACAAAGAAGGCTGTGTTTTTTTCCTTGTAAGAGCTAGGAACAAATGGTTTGCTGTGCTGAATTCCCCAATTTCCTGGCTTTCAAGAACAGGTTGAGTGGAAATGAAAAAAAAATATTTTGATGTGGTTATCAAACGTTTTGTGAGAGGTAGGTGATTTTGACCATTTTTGCCAATTGAACATGCATGGACGGAATGGAAGAAAGGGTAGCAAAGCCGAATTGGAGGACAGAAAGGCATATATTTCTGAAAAGTAGACAAAATTCCAAGTTTAGAAAGGGGTGATTTGCGTAGGTCGGGCAACAACTAGGTAGGGGACAGTGCCATATATTGGGGGAAAAGCGGGAAAATGACCGAAAAAAAAGGTATGTGTTGGACATGGTTGGCTTGGTACGGCAATGGCTTCTATGAATTTTGAGAAAAGCAATCCTTGCTACGTTCCCCCGACTCTTGCAGTTAGGAAAGCACACATTTTTTGTAGTGTTTTACAAAACAAGCAATACCACAAGCCAAACACTGAGCCATGGTACACAGGAGTTTTATGCTCACGGCCTGAACAGATGCACTTAGCATGTGTAAATCGGGAAACCAATGTGGTGAGGAATGGCAAGCATACATTTTTTGAAAGAGCACAGGCAGACCTTTTCAAGGTAGGTGACTTGTAGAGGTTACAAAAGTGTATGGTGCCTAAAGCAGTGACTAAATGTAGGTCACATTTGGGAAATGAAAGGGTTGTGTGACAAAGGGCACCAGCAAATGGGTCAAAACGGTTTATAGTGATAATTTCGAATAACATTATGTCGAAAGTCATAATGTCGAAAAAAAAAGTCAAAAAAAAATTTCGAATGTCTATTTTTGTTTGTTTTTTGTTCGAAATGGGGTGGTTTGCCCCCAACCCCCCTTTTTTATTTTTTTTTGTTTTACCCCTTTTTCTTACTTGTGGAACCCAAAAAAAACATGTAAATTAAAATTAAAACATTTGAAAAAAAAATTCAACATTTTATTTTTCGACATTATGACTTTCGCCATGTTTTCCACTTTTTGCACACCGGTCAAAACGTTATGAAAATCACACAAACACAACAAATGTTATACCTTCCCGTGCTCCCACAGGTGTCCCAATGAAAACGGTACCTCACATGTCTGGGTGCACCTACCTGGGCACCAAAAGGAAAACCTAAAACACAAGTAACCCCAAGTCTGTTTTCACACCTGAATTTCACACTCTCTGCAGACGGGCACATCATACAGATATGGGCCTCGGGTGTCCAAGCCACCAAGGAAAACAGGGAACCCCATGCATTTGCGAAAAGAGGATACCCGTGGGAATGCGCAGAGGTATGATTTGCGCAAATCAGCCCAGAATTATTACCCAGACACAAACCCGCAAATTCCGAAATGTGGGAAAAAAATGCATTTTCCGCACATTTCACTCGGCTCACCCATCGAAACACGCTGCCAACAACACATGGCCTACTGTCCCGCGTTCCCACAGGTGTCCCGATGAAAACGGTACCTCACATGTGTGGCTGCACCTACTTGGGCGCCAAGGGAAAAGCCTAAAACACAAGTAACCCCAAGTCTGTTTTCACACCTGAATTTCACACTCTCTGCAGACGGGCACATCATACAGATATGGGCCTCGGGTGTCCAAGCCACCAAGGAAAACAGGGAACCCCATGTATTTCCGAAAAGAGGACACCCGTGGGAATCCGCAGCGGTATGATTCGTGCAAATCGGCCCAGAATTTATTACCCAGACACCCCCGCAAAGTCCGAAATGTGGGGAAAAAACACATTTTGTGCACATTTCACTCGGCTCACCCATCGAAACACGCCGCCAACAAAACATGGCCTACCGTCCCGCATTTCCACAGGTGTCCCGATGAAAACGGTACCTCACATGTGTGGGTGCACCTACCTGGGCGCCAAGGGGAAAGCCTAAAACACAAGTAACCCCAAGTCTGTTTTCACACCTGAATTTCACACTCTCTGCAGACGGGCACATCATACAGATATGGGCCTCGTGTGTCCAAGCCACCAAGGAAAACAGGGAACCCCATGCATTTCCGAAAAGAGGACACCCTTGGGAATCCGCAGAGGTATGATTTGCGCAAATCGGCCCAGAATTTATTACCCAGAGACCCCCGCAAAGTCCGAAATGTGGTAAAAAATTGCATTTTCCGCACATTTCACTCATCACATACGCAGGGCATATATCTCTTAGATCAAGTAAAGGAGTGAATAATTGTGAGTGCCAAGCATTGTTCAGTTAAAGATGCAGAAAGTACATGCAGAATGGATCAACCAAGTCTCCAGAAGTTGATATAATTGAATCAAATAATATTAAATGGAAGGGCAAAATGGACAAAATCATGGTCTCCTCACCCACTGATTCCAGACTGAAAACAAGGCCTATTAATAGAGTTCCACACGTAGATAGCAATGTACCTTCACCCCCTTTGAAGTTCCGAGAAAGAGAACAGTCAGCAAGGTCAACTACAGAGAAGAAGCCTTGGTTTAGGGCCTAACTGATGAGAGATGGTAGGCTAATTAGTTAAGAAAGGCAGTTGTCTGACCTTGTTCCCTTGTACCTGGTTTTGTTGCTTACATGCTGCTAGCGAGCCAAATGTCCAAGGTTGGTAAGAGAGTGTTAACGAATCATGAGAGCCTCTGTAATGGTGGACCATACATTGTTGCCGAAGCCTATCAGCTGCTGGTATTACGTTATTATCTGTATTTTATGTAGTTAGTGCCAGGTCAAGGCGTGCCTAGCAGATAAGAGGCATCCAATGATGATACTAACACCTATATAAACTAAAAGTATATGTTTCCCTTAAGCACTCCCTCCACCCAGTAGATCTTTACTGTCACGTAGGATTACGTCATAGCACGCATATATTGCGGAATAAAAACTTTTGTGTAACCGAAATGCATTGAGAGCATGTGAGCTGCAATCTGTTTGTTCACCGGGTTTCCCTACTTAATTGAACTTATAATAAAGTAGTATTTTTCCATATTCTTTGAGTCTGTCCGGTTATTTGGGCCTGAGATCATAATCCCATTCAGCACTTAGAATGCTCCAGGTGCAATTGCACATTTGGTAGTGGTGTGGATGGTTCAGATCCAGACTCTCGGATTGTTGACGTCTTCCACCATCATCCGGAGGATCTCAGACCTTCCTGTGGACAGCGGAAGAATCACGCGTTTAAATCGAGACAGTCGACAGGTGCCTCTTTGAAGAAATTACTGCCCAGTTCCCACAGGCGCTCTGCGGACTAAAGGTGAAATGGTGGATTGGAGAAGAGGCGAACTGAGCAACGGATGCAAGTAGAGCATCGGAAGTGGCAAATAAAAAGGGAGGGATTGTATTGCATGTGTAAATACAAATAGTGGGGAAAAAGTAACAGGATTGATTTGAGAAGAGATACCTTGAATACCTATTCCCAAGGAGATAGAAGGGAACACATCACACTCCAAGATGGGGTATTAAGATAAGGATTCCAGAGGCAAGGCTCATATGAAGGATGTGCTTCACACTCCAAAATGGGGTAAAATGGAGATGAGATAATTTTAGTATAGAAAGTGAGACGGACGATCATAGAATTTGTTGTGCACATTTGTTTGGGGTTATGAATATGTTAGTGTAATAAGTTGATTTGTTTGAAAAAGACACATGGTTTTTATTAGTTGGATAAATTAGGTTATAGATTAGAAATATAGAATGATAGTAATAATTTGACTGCTCATCAGACCCTAAAAACAAGCGATTGGCACCAAACATAGGAAGGTAACAGTTGAGAAAAAATATAACAAGACAAGATTCTTAGATGGTCCATAATAAAACAATAGGATAGTGAGAATCGATAGAATTGCAACAGAGAAGTGAAGAGAATATTATTGCATATGCTTGGAAAGGTGTTTGGAGAATTGTTTTGGAAGACTGGGCGGAGATTGATGATGCTTGCCCAAATTGATTGTTCTGATATAAATAATTAAAGAAGTAGCAGAATAAACATTCCGGTAAGTATTGACATTTAAAAACAACTTGTCATCATGGGGGACACTCCCCTTCTACACTTGTGCAAAATATTACAGAGGTACACACTGAAGATTAGGAAATATCATGCTGAATGGGTAAAAGGCACAGCTGACAACATTGTAATGCTGTGGCCTCAAGAGGGTTCCCTATCAAGAACATTATTGCAACATGTGACAACATACTTAAATGCTGCGTATAAAGGGAAAAAGTTACACAACAGGTTAGCTATTTTAGAGCTATGGAAAATGTATCAAAGTGAGAAAGGAGACCCGTCAGAGAAGGAGTGGATGCTTAATCAACATGTAGAGGAGGACACAACACCCTTGGCTTCTCTTTCTCCTTCTGAAGACAATAGTAAAACACAAAGAAACAGGGATTTTATCCTCTAAGGAGTTAAAAGCAGCAGCAGGGTATATTATTCCAATATATGCACACCCCGCTTATGGTAGTGAAGATAGTACAGAAGAAAGTAAGATTAAAGAACACAAATATATATCCGGACATGGTAAATATGAGGAGTACAACGAGAGAAGGGATATATTAATAGAGCTAGAAGAAGAGGTTAAGGGACAAAAAGGAGAGAAAGATAAAGTCAGCAAAGTGACAATGGAATGGGAGGACAAATACTACTCAAATTAGACAGAAAGGGTATTAACGTTATTAAAGAAAGAGAAGAATGAGAGGATGGGGAAAGAAAGGAAAAGGAATGAGAAACAGCATACTAGGATGAGAAGGAAAAGAGAGGAAATGAAAGGAATAAGATATGAAGAGCAGATAAAGAGAAGAGAAGGAAAAGATGGGAAGAAGAAACGTGAAGAAATAGAAACACAAAGATTGAAAGAAAGAAGGTTGCAGACAAGGCGGGAACAGGAAGAGAAAAGGGAGATAAGAAGACGGCAAGAGGAAGAAGAGAAGGAAATGAGGAGTAGAGGTCAAAAGAATGACAAAATAGATCACATTGTTAATAGATGTGTAATACTAGTTGAAGAGGAAGAACGATGGGAAGAAAAGAGTAGGTCACAAAAGACCTGCAGGGAGCTGCACAAGATACCTAGAGTACCAACGTGGGCTGATGAGCATGAGGCAGAAGGCATAGGTAAAAGGAGTGGATAACTATATAGGCAGATGAGGGAAAAGGATGGGTACGAGACAAGAGGGACTATCGAAGGAAATCCAGTGAGAAAAACAAGAGGTAGATCGGATGACGTAATGATGGAAAAGCATAGATCTCTGTCCCTAAGCAGATTAGATCTTGATGACGAGGAAAGGGATAGTATCCATACCAGTTGGGGTATAATGATGTCAGATGAAGAAAGGGAAGCAAAATAGAGAGCACAAGGAGAGGATGCATGTGGCTCCTCAACAGACCCAAACACAGAAAAAGGGGTGAAGTGGTAAGATTTAGAAGAGCCAGAAGGAAAAACACCAGAATTTATATCATATCACGAACGACCACAAGGATAGCCGCATAGCGTAGGGGAAATGTCCTGCCTTATGCAAGTAGATTGAGGTCATTGCCAGTAAGAAGACGACCGGGCCAAACAAGCCCCACCTGAAAGACAAGAAGCATGGGTGGATACGATTGTAGAACAGGATTCACACAATTCCAGTTATTAGAGAAAGGGGGAGGATGACCACAATATGTACAGTGGCCGCGAATGGATAAAGATAATCTGAAATGTAAATTACCCAGTTTGACTGCAGGAGTGGGTAAATGGATTTATGAATTAGAAAGAATGGCAGTGGGAAAGCCATTAGCAATGAGTGACATAAAAGGCCTACTAGCAGCTATTCTAGGGGAGAGAGCCGATGACATTTGGAGACGAGCAGGATATGTGAGTGTGACAGCACAAAACACGGCACATGATGGAGTGCCATTTAATAATTTTAGAACAGACGTATGGAGGGCACTTAGAGAACAATATCCTGATATGTCAGACATGGGCACGACTATGACACAGAAATTGGGAGAGAACGAAGATCCTTTTGCTTATATTCAGGAGACTCAAGAACATTAGCGTCTTGAGACGAGGAAACCGTGGGATAAAACTGTAGAGTTGTTTTATCATATTTTATGTCAAGGACTGCCCAAGCTGGTGCAAAGGCAGATGAAAGAACAGGTGGGGATGGAAGCAGAGCCTTGGTCAGAAATACCGTTGACTATCGTACATCATTGTCGATTGCTACAAGAGAAGAATAAGAAAAAAAGATGAGAACAGGAAGCTTGAAGCAAAGTTTGTTCAGAAGAAATTGTCTACATTTGCTATAGAAGGAGCAGTGCAGATGAGCGACCAAGGAGTGGTTACACAAGAGTTACGGCCTACACAGCCAATCAATGTAGGGTACCCCATAGGTCAGGGCGGGTATAATCTTTGGCCATGTGGTAGAGGGAATGGACCTAGAGGATGAGGAGGTGGATTTCAAAACCCTAATGGGGGAGGAAGATTTAATTATGGACAGCCGCAACAGTGCTGGTATCCGGCCTTGCTCCACCGGGGGGCCTGGACCCCCCAAGCCCTCTCCCTGGTCCTCCTAGAAAGAAGGCCTTGTCAGTGGTGTTAACCAACACTTGGACCCCAGGGGAACTAGGGGGGTTGAAGGCAGGGGGGATTTAGCAATTAGCACCCTGAGGGATTGCACTGCAGGAGTCCCAGGCAGGATTTGTTGGTTTGCCTTGGACAACAATTTATTCCCCACAGCCATTAAGAAGAAATGGCCAGGGAGATGGAGGGCCATTTACACCTCTAAGTAAGGTAGCCTACAACTATCTAGCAAGATCCTGTGTTGCCTTTTTTTTTTATACATATTTTCATTATTTTTCAACAGAATAAACATCATCACAAGTGTTCTCCCCAACAGTCCTCTCCCCTCCCTTCCCACCCCCCTCCCCCGGAAGAGTTTGGATCCTCTGTGAGCTCCTATTCGGGAACTTTTATGTGCTGTATATGTCCGATATTTTAATATTGTGTGGGCACCATTGTTCCATATAGTCTGATTTCAGGTATTCCAGAACTGGTCCCCATTACCTCGTGAAGGAGTTGTTCTGGTCCTGGAGGTGGTTCGTGATCTTTTCCATGGTTATTTGGAACCACACCTTATGCAGCCAGGTGTAAGTCAGTGGTGGGTCTCGTTTCTTCCAACTTTGGGCTATTGTTGCCCATGCCGCGATGACCAGGCCCATAAAGCTCCTCCATTGTGCTTTGCGAAGTTTCTTGGCATAAGGGTCTTTGAAACCACACAACCACACTCTCACCCCCATTTGGCCAGCCTCAGGGAATATTTTTGTCATTTCCGTTTGTACTTCCAGAAGCTCTTTGCTCCCTGACATTCCCACCAGATGTGCCTCCAGGTTCCTACGGCCTGGCATCCCCTCCAACAATGGTTTGGCGCATTCGGGTACATTGACCCCAGCCTCTCTGGGGTATAGTGCCATTGGGTGATTCTTTTCAGCCACATTTCTCTGGTTTGGACAGCCCTGGTGAGTTTGGGGATGCTTGTCCACAATTCCTCCCATTGCTGCCTGGAAATTTCTTCTCCTAGTGTGGTTTCCCATCTTCTCATGTATGTCCATTTAATTTCTTCTTCTGGTGTGGAGATGAAGCTATACAGCGTAGACACCAGTTTTTTGTCACCTGTGTTGGTTATTAAGTACATCTCAAATGGTGTTAAGTCCCTAGTGGACGCCTGGAATACCTCTGGTGTACTCAGCCAGTGCTTTAACTGTTCGTATTTATATCTGTCTGCTTCTGTTAGCTTCCACATATTTTTACATTCCGCAAAAGACCGTATTTCTTTGTCTTGGATCAATTCCCCGATTTTTCTACATCCTGCTACTTCCCACTTCTCAAAGCTGCTGGGCTCTTGTCCTGGTGGTAACTGTGGGTTCCTGCAGATAGGCGTGAAGGGAGCCAGTGGGGTGGTCATGATTCCCTTTCTGGTTTGGACATCCCAGGCGTTTAGGGTTGATCTCATGACTTCACTTACTCAAAGGTTCAGGTGTCTGTGTTGTTTATTCTTCCACCATAGGTCCTCTAGTGGGGTCCTAGCTACTGCCCTATCTTGCGTTATCCAGATTGTCTGTTGGTTCTCCCCCAACCATTCCTTCCGGACCCAGAGTTGGGCAGCCTGATAGTATTTCTTAAAGTGGGGAAGGGTCATTCCACCAGCCTTTGTCGGTGCCGTAAGAACGGCTCTGGCAACCCTCAGGGGTTTCTTGTTCCACACAAATTGTGATATAGTTTTTGAGAGAGCTTTGAAGAAGGAGTCGGGGACTGAGACTGGGAGAGCGCGGAAATAGTAGAGCACCCGGGGGAGTATGTTCATTTTAACAGATTGGATTCTTCCCCACCAAGAGATCCTAAGCGGGCACCATCTTTCTAGGTCCTTCTTGATTCTAGCGAGTAAGGGGGTGTAGTTACTCTTATACATCTTATCCACCCTGTGTGTGAGTATCACCCCTAGATATTTGATGCCCTCCTCTACTGTTTTTAGACTGAGCTGGTCCGCCACTGCTTCTAGTGGTTCCCTGTTCCCGGCTAGGAGCATAATCTCTGATTTATTCCTATTAATCTTCAGGCCTGAGATCCCCCCAAATTCCTCGAGTGTTTCTATGATTCTTGGTAAAGAGTTCCCCGGGTCCTCTAAGGCAACCAGCATGTCGTCCGCATATGCTATGACTTTGTGTTGCCTGCCCGCCATCTCTATCCCTTTTACCTCCTCTAGTTCCCTTATCTTGATTAGAAGGGGTTCCAAAAATATGGCGTATAGCAGAGGTGAGAGGGGGCAGCCCTGCTTCGTACCCCTTGAGATCCGCACCCTGTCTGTGACTTCTCTGTTTGTGGCTATTCTTATCTCTGTGGAGTTCTAGTTAGCTCTTATCATATTTATAAACTGTTCCCCGACCCCCATGTGCTTCAGTGTTTTGAAGAGGATAGACCACTCAACGCGGTCAAATGCCTTTTCGGCATCCAGGGAGAGTAATATTGCCGGTGTTTGGGTAATGCCTATTTTTTCTATCAGATGGGTTACTCTTCTTAAGTTGTCATGTGTTTGCCTATCGGGGATGAAGCCTGATTGATCTGTGTTTATTAGTGTCGTGAGGAGGGGCGATAGTCTGGCCGCCAGCACCTTCGTATACATTTTTGCGTCCAGATTTATTAGAGCTATCGGGCGATATGAGCCCGGGAGAGTCGGGTCTTTACCCGTTTTGTGGAACACGAGGACTTTCGCTTAATTCATTGAGGGAGTTACGTTACCACTGTCTTTGAATGTATTGAGAAGCCATGTCAGGACAGGGAGTAATGTATCTGCATATTTCTTGTAAAACTGGGCCATGAAGCCGTCCGGGCCAGGTGCCTTTGAGATTGGGAGGCTCTTTATTGCCTTACTGACCTCTTCTTCTGTAATCTTAGCTTCCAGGGACTGCTTGTCCTCATCTACTATAGTTGGTATGGGGATGGATTGTAGAAACCTGTCTTGAAGCACCTCATCAGGGTGCTCTGTTGCATATAGCTCTTGATAGTAGGCTTTGAACGCATTCCCTATATCCTTTGTGTTCGTGTGGGGCTTTCCTTGTGCGTCTTTGATGTTCAGTATCGTTCTTGTTTTCTGATTTTACCCTGAGTTGTCTCGCTAGGAATTTGTCTGCCTTGTTGGCCCTGATGTAGTACCGTTGTTTCAAGTAAAGGAGTGATTTCTCAGCTTTTTTGTTGCGGAGCATCTCTAATTGTCCCTGTACATGTTTCATTGCTTTCTTGAGGCTCCTTGTGGGATGGATTGTGAGCTCCCCTTGAATTTCTGTCAGTTTCTTCTCAAGCATTTTTTCCCATTCCTGATGTTGTTTGTCTTTGGTAGCCTTTAGCGCTATTATATGACCCCTAGTTACTGCCTTAAAGGCCTCCCATACTGTCCCCAGTGGGACTTCTCCGTTGTCATTTAACTCAAAGAATTCCTTAATTTTGTCCCTTAGGTCCTCCCCCAGTACTTGGTCCGTTAAGATGTCCGGTGGCATTCTCCATTTCCAGAGGCCTCTCCCCTTACCGGGGGTTTGAATGTCTAGCCATAGCGGGGCATGATCTGATAGCGCTATTGAACCCTTTTCAACCCCCAGGATCTTTCCAACCAGTCCCACTGACACCCAAAGATAGTCAATCCTCGACATCGTGTTATGCACGTGCGAGTAGTATGTTTATCCGCTGTCTTGACCCTTCAGTTCTCTCCAGGCATCCCGTAGTGCCATTTGTTTCATCCTTTGTTTAAGTTGTTTGGATGGGGACCCATACCCCTGCATTCCCCCCGCACTCCTGTCCAGGTTGGGTTGCCATGCCAGGTACAGATCTCCGCCCAGTATTATCTCTCCTTTTGCGAATTCCTCAAGTTTCCCCAGGGTGTCTCTAAGGAAACCATCTTGCCCCGTATTCGGGGAATAAATTGCCACTAGAGTGAACCTACGACGATCTATTGACCCATTAACAAAGGCGTATCTCCCTTCCTTGTCCACTCGAGTATCTAAGAGGTTTGCCACCAGCCCCACTTTTGCTGCAATCATCACACCTGCTCTTTTTTCCCCTGCGTTCGCCTGTGCCCAGATCGTATAACCTCTGAGATGTACTTTCTTTCTGTTCGCTGACTTAATATGTGTCTCCTGGAGGAGAAGAATGTCTGCCTTTTCCCTCCTCACCAAGGCCTCCATTTTTCTCCTTTTCACTGGTGAGTTCAGCCCCCTTACATTTTGTGAATAGATTCTGAGCATCCCCATCCCGTCTAATCTTCTGCTTTTGCTCTTGTTCCCACCTGTTGTGACCTCTTCCCTCTTCCGGAGATTTCCCCCCCATTCCCCACCCCCAACTGTCCAACTCCCCCCCAACTATAAACCAAAATGTAACTTTTATCCTGAGGAGGGCCAGGGCCCCTATGGATGCTTGGCCGTTCCGCCCCACGCTCCCTGCCCTCTCGTGACTCTGGATTAACTGTGCGGGGAATCCTAAACCCTGTGCCAGCCTCTGACCACTGCGGTGTTGTTCCCGGTTCCCCACCGGGCCACTGAATACATGGTGTTTCGAGGTTAGCTTATTCTTCTTCCTCCTTATTGTCCCTCTGACGGATGATCCGTCCTATTTTTCTGTGTCTCTTTAAAGGTCCCCTGAGGGATTACACCGCTTTCCCCCATCCATTTGATTTCTTTTTTTGTCGCACCTCCTCCCATCCTCTTAACCTTTTGTGCTGATCTCCTTTTGACCTGTCAGATCTCGCATCTGTTTCATATAATTGCATGTCCATTATTTGGAGACCTTCTGCACAGGTGGTCACTCTACTCTGCTTGCCCTCCCACTCAAATAGTAAACCAAAGGGGAATGTCCATTTATATCTGATTTCTTTCTTCACCAATTCCCTCACCAGCGGGCCCATTTCCCTTCTTTTTAGGAGTGTTGCCGATGCCAAATCCTGATACAGTTGGATTTCGACTCCATTCATCCTTATGTGATCTAGCAGCTGCGCTTTCCTAAGTATCAGTTCCTTTTGTGGGTAGGATGTGAGCGCCGCTAGTACGTCCCTTGGTCTCTCCCCTGGGGCACCCGTTCTTTTCGGCCCCACTCTGTGGATTCTGTCAATCCCTATGTCCGCTGAATCTTGAGCCTCGACTATGTCTCTGAACACCTCTTGCATCAAAACCTTGAGATCTTTATCCGACACCGTTTCAGGCACAAACTTGATGCGGATGTTGGATCTGCGAGAAAGGTTCTCACACTGGATTTCTAGGTTATGGGTGAGCCTGACCAGATGTTCTTGTGTTTCGCTGCTTTGTTTCACCTCCTCTTCTATATTTTGTACTATTCTCTCCACAGTGTCTGTCCTTTCTTCCAATTTGGCCACATCTGTTTTCAACTCCTGCACCACCTGCTTCATCTCATTTCTCATTGTGGCAAATTGGTCCTGGACTGTGGACATGAACCTGTCCTGTAGCTCTGCGAACCAGGAGCGCATATCATCCTTTGAGGGTGGGAGAGCGCTCTGGTTTGGGGCGTTTGTGTCCGTTGTGGGCTCTTCGCCTGCCCTGTCTTTTGTGTTCGCCCCTGTATCCGAGGACCACATTTGGAGCAGACTCGCATCCTGTTTGTGGGATTGCGGGGTGGGCTGTGTGGTATCCCCTTTCCCCTTTGCACATGACATTTTCCTTGCTTATGAGGGTCTGGTGCCCCCCCCCCGCGCACTTCACCGGGGGATTGTGGTGTGACTGTTTATGTGAATCCCCTAGTGTCTTCCGGTAATGTTTTCACCTACTATGGTATTCCTTTCAGGGCCCCTGTGCCCCTTCAGTGAGGCCAGGTCTGGGTCCTATGGGGTTGGGTAGAATTGTCTATCTTGGGGCCTCACTTGTTATGGGAGTTGCCCGCAGTTGTATTGCCTGTGGATCCGCGACCACCCCCCCGCTGCTTATTTTCTTTCCGTATTGCTGTGTGGAGATGGGGAGAGGGGGGGCCAGTGCACCAGGGGAATCGCGGGGGGTCGCTCCGCCGGCGCGCTCACCTCTGGCTCTGTGGACTCCGCCACCGGTGCCTGCCGCGTCTTCCTCTCCTCCCGTGTGTCTCCACCGACTCGGCTGGGCCCCTCTCGTGTTGCTGTTGCCGGCTCTCCTGGAAGGTAAAGCGTTTCCAGGCCTGCTAAATTGTCTGCGTAGCGTGTCTCCGCTCGGCCCGTGCTCCGGTGCTTCCACTGTCTTGGTCTGTCCCACGCCGCACCTTCGGTGACTCGTGTGGCGCTCGCATACTCCTCCGCACCCCTGAGCCTCCTCAGGCTCCCCACTCCGACAGTGGCGGATGAAGGCCTCCCCTGGCGCTCGATCCTGCCGGCGGCGTTCCGCTGCGTCTCCCCTTCTGGGCTTCACAGTCTCCCTCGGAGGGGGAGGGGCGGCCGCTTCTCGGGTCTGATTCCCCGGAGGGGGCGATGCCGGTCTATCTCCGCCCGGTATCGGATCTTAGGACCTGGGGTATTTCGGCGGTAGGTCCCATATCTGTTTCCTCGGAACTACGCTGTTGTCGTGCTTTTTTGTTTTGGGCCCGGCGGGAGCGCGATCTAGACGCGACCTCCACCGCCGGCGGCCATCTTGGAATCCTGTGTTGCTTTTTTAACTGCACTGTTCATCTTACTTACATTTCAAACCTCTCCTTTACAAGGTAGCTATTTTTCCAAACATATCAAGTTGATTTCTGTAATGTAAAGTATTTTTTGTGTGGGAATATAACCGTTTTTCCCATCATGCTTAATAGGATGGTTAACTGTAGCAAACAATAAATGGCAGGTGGTGATGCTTGTACACAGATTTAGGCAGTAGGTGCATAAACGAATGAGGACCCATACAAATGACATTTACTGGAACACACGCCACCTCAAGCATTTGTAGGCCTTGTGGTCTGGCAATTTGGCAAGGGCTGCTCACATTAGTTACAGGGAGGTCATGGCTGATTTGCAAACAACGGTATGGAAGCCCGACCAAAGCAATGGCAGTAGTCATGATTGATTCAGAGATTTACATCCATCAGACTGAGGGCCCTTACAAATTACATTCAAAGTATATATATTCTGCTGCATGAACTGGCTGAGTATAAGTGAAACAATAAACAGGCCGATTCATGGAATTAATGTGCGCCGAAAATCTCAGAGCAAGCGCGCGAAAGCGTGCGAATCGCAGCGCAAGTGCGAAAATCTCAGTGAAACTGTGCGAAAGCCGCGCACATAGATTCATGAAAGTCTGTGCGCGTGTAAATACTGGAATGTGTGCTAAAATCCTGCGTGGCGCACGCGGGCCCACACGTCATCAAATGGCGTGAGCTACGCGCACAGCGAAAGCATACAAAGCGCGGCGCACACAACAAAAGTAGGTGGAACATGGGGCGTAACACGTGGAATGGGGAACAACGCGTGAAAATTTGGGCGTTACAGGGGAAGTACAGGAGGCAAATGCGCAGAACGCCCACATGCGTGCCTACAACACGTATTCATGGAATCGAACAGGGGAAACGCGTGCGCCAAAAAAGACGCGCTAATCCGGAAACATGTACGCCAGCAGGAAGCAGGCATACGCGAACCCACGCAGCATAAAAGTGTGTGCAAACAGAAAACAAGCTCAGACGCTACGATGAATATACCGTTCCTCACAGCAGTGGTCGTGGGACACCACAGGAGGATAGTCAGGGCCAGAATTTTTACACCCAGGACCAGCCTTTTTGGGATGCCTGATGACCAGGTGTATGGGAGGTACAGGTTTCCACCTCACATAATACTCGACCTGGTGAGTGAGTGGGAGGATGACCTCACATCACCCACCCTGTGCTCACAAGCACTGAGCCCCTTGGAAAAGGTGCTCAATGTACTGCACTTCTTGGCCACTGGTTCATTTCAGCTGACAAGTGCCATAGTGGGGGGGGTGTCACAGGCCACACTGCTTACACCAGGTGTTGGCCATCATGACTGCATGCCCATCAGTCCGCAGGCACATATACCTGCCCAGAACACCTGCAGAAAGGCAGGCTGCCGTCCAGGATTTTTACGGGGTGGCACACTTCCCCAAAGTGCAAGGTGCCATTGATTGCACCCATGTGGCTCTACGTCCTCCCAGGGCAACTGATCACATCTATAGAAACCACAAGCACTGGCATTCCATCAACGTGTAGGTAGTATGTGATGTCAAGGGAATCATCACCTCAGTATATGCCAACTATCCAGGGTCCACCCATGACAGTTTCATTTTCAGAATGTCAACCCTAAACAGGGACATAGAAGCTGGGCGGCATGGCGATACATGGCTTCTTGGTGAGTATAAATGCCTCTGCACATGCATGCATGTCAGACACTGAGTAATGTCACAACCCCACTAATGATACCCATCATCACCTCCCCAGAGGACAGTGCCTACCCTCTGAGCATCCACATGATGATGCCAATTCGGAACCCCACCACACCACCCGAGGTAAGATACAACACAGCCCATATTGCAACCCGGGGCATAGTGGAGCGCACATTCCGAGTGCTCAAGTCACGCTTTCGCTCCCTTGACCGCTCTGGTGGGCAGCTGCTATACGCGCCCCCAGTAGTGTGCAGGATCATAGTGGCAGCATGTGTCCTGCACAACGTTACAACCCGCCGGGGCCTGCTGGTGGACAGGGTGGTGCCCCCACATCCCCAACCACATGCACGGCCGCTGCGCATGGGAGGGGAAAGGGCACGTGGTGAGCCAGCCCGTACGCAGCTGGTGGCTAATTACTTCAGCTAAAATCACACCCCTGTGGAATGCACACAGCCCTGTTACATACCAGCTGACAATCAATGATGATGACATAAGGGACAGTCAACTGTCACAACCATACCAGCCTGAGATTGGTCACCTGGAAGTGTTACATTGTGTGCATCCCTACCTACCTAAAGACTACCAATGCTGTGTCACAAAAAGACACCCATTTATGCTGCATGAATGACTACCCCCTTGCAAAATAGAACATGAAAACAGCGCCATGTCACCCAACCCCTCCCCATCTCCGCTACCCAACACACCATGGAATCTCATGCAATGTGAAAGCAAACAAAGGAATGCACAACACATGACACAAGTGTCACAAAGTGCACTGTCCCAAATGGAAACAGGCCACAGACAATATGCTCCCAGTAATCAATAACAAACAGCACACATGACCAAATACTTACCAGCAACACAATACAGCAACACAGGATGAAACATTGCCAAAATATGACAGTACCAAATCAAAGTAGTGCTAGTTTTACAACCTGAATAAGCCAGCACATCCACCCCTTCCAACTGCAGAGTGTTGACGTCAGGCAAATGTGTCAGTGTACTGCATACAACATGAACTGTATCCACAAAGGAGACGGCCTTGTGAAGACATGAAGAAGGTACCTGTGAATAAAGAGGAAGACATGGATGCACAAGCACATATCAATACACCATGAAGTGTTCAATACAACAACAATCCCCACTACGGATGTACACACAGTTTTGACTACAGACTGCCCACACAGCTCATGGGAGCCCAATGTCACTGTGTAAGTCACTTTCACTTGGTCACACCCTTTGCAAGCCCATGGAAAGGGAAGCAGGAGGGGTGTGTGTGTCAGGAACCCAAGCATCTAACCCAAAGACAGGACAAACCTGCATGTGCCCAGCTGGAATACACAGTGGATGCCCATGGGAGCCACACAAGGCAACACACTGTAAAAATAAAATAAAAAATTAAAAAATGGGTGGGGGGAGGCCACCCAGGAGGTTCGAGGACAGGGTGCACACCAACACCCACCTGCGTGGATGTTGCAAAAAGAAATACCTCCATGGGCTCCTGGCCTGCACGGCTACGCTATTGTGGGAGAACTGCTGCTGTCTCTCTCTTCACCCTCTGCTTCTGAATCAGGAGGTGGTGGTGCTATGGGAGGCAGCCCACGCAGAGTCCTGGTATGGTCCTCCATGGCAGCAAGCATGCGGGTGTTGAAGGTCTGATTCTGGAGGATGATAGTGCAGAGATCCCCATGCAGCACCTTACGGGTTGCCTGCATTTCTGCACGCATGGCCTTGCGTGATGCCCGGATCTCCTCCCGAGTTGCCTGCAGCTCAGCTGAGAGCGAACGTGTGAGCTGCTCCAGCTGCTGTTCTGACCTTAAATTTCGGGAAGCCTCAAGTTCACTTAGAGTCTACCTGAGGAACTGGAGTGCTAACCTCAGTGCTTCCCTGTGGCCCTGTGACTCTACAGAAATGGCTTCCCGCAGAGTCTCCAGTGCCGCCCGTCGGTCCCTGTTGGACACCAACATGTCTTCCCTGTGTGATTGGCAAATGGAGTCTGTTGCCTGCTGTTGTTGCTCCATCTGCCTTTCAGGGGGGAGAATGGAAGTGGCCACCCTCTCCATTGCCTGAGCCATCATTTCAACTGATGCTTCCTGTTGTGCTGCTATACCCTACATGGAGTTTTCCCATACAGTATTGCCTGGTGGCGTACGGCCACCGCTTCGGCGGGCACCACACCTGTTTGGGGCAAGGCGATCTGCACCTTGCTGTGCCGGCACTGCCTGAGGATGCAGGACTGCATTCCCCCTCTGATTTGCTGGCCCAGGAACAGGATCAGATGTTGTGGAGTGTGACCCTGCATCCGTAACCGCCAAAGGCGGACTTACCAACACTGACATCCCCATAGAGGGTTCTACCCCTGGTGCAGGTGGGTTGGACAGATCATAATCCCTGCCAGAAACACTCACCTGCGACAGCACATAGATCTCATCATCCGATTCAGCACCTGAATCATAGAGGTCTCGGGAGGTGCAACCAGAGACACCCCTGGACAGTATGGTCTGCAATAAGATTGGGTATTCACCCACCACCACACCACATCCTCCACTGGTGCCCGGTCGTGCTTGAGATTCCTCCTGGGTCTGCACCATCTCCTCAACCTCAACAGCATCAAGTGCGTCATCACCTGCAAAAACATGAAAGACAACAAATGGAAACAGGCATGAGCACCACAGCACACACATAGACCTGACAAGCAAGAGATCCAGTACATGATTTACACATGTCCCACATGACAATAACCCTGGCATGCATGCACTGTCAATGAGTTGGAAGGGGAGGCAACAAGCAGACACCGAGGACACCAAGATGGAAAAGCAACACATTTGCTGCATGCTGGGTAGCACTGGCATCACACATTAGCCTGTGAGTGGCATGTCCAATACACATACATGACACATGCCATCACACAGATGGCATGTAGCCTAGCCATGGTACAATTGTCAAGTACAGCCATATGTCAGTGAATGAGTACTGTCACCCATCCATGTGAGATGGACATGATGAGATGAAAAATGCTAAATAGTGTGACAAAATATGCATGTGCCACACACTGCAACACGTCCAGTGTACAATAATACAGTGATCGCAGGCAGATGTACACATCAATGGTTGGTCACTTCAACATGACAGGAAACAACTATCATGTTCCACATTCAAACAGGCCCCAAAAATTAATGTGAGCAGGCCAATACTCAATCAGCCTGAATGGTCTAATCATTCACATAACAAGGCAACAAATGTGGGCCAATGTGGGGTGTAATCAATGACAGAAGCATGTCACATATGTGGCATTAGGGCTGAAAAATGCGTTGCAAAAATGGGAGAATTGAAACAATCAGCCTGAATGAACACTGAAAAATTCAGAACAATGTTCAATGTTTTGTTGATGACAGTTCAAGGGCAACTGCAGTAATGTGGCGCTAATTGGCTACTGTGGGCAGAAGGGATACTGTCATACCCAAATCCAAGACCGGTGAATGTTTTGGAGGAAGCACATGGGTGACGATACCACTCAGGAGTACACACCCTCACCTGGCACTCAATCAGAACCCGTCACCCAAACAACATACACATGGATTACACACACATGCATGGGCACTCACCGGACAATGCGTCGTAATCTGGTAGGTCTCCCACGCCTTGGATCTGTTCCTCTGTGACGAAGGTTCCAGCAACAGACTCATGTTCAGTGAGTTGGTTGTCCTCTGGTGGAGACCCACCGCCAGTCACCAGAGTAGAGGCATGATTTGAGGCCAGCTTGTTCTTTGCTCTGCGTTTCAGGTCATTCCACCGCTTGTAGCACCACAGCACACACATAGACCTGACAAGCAAGAGATCCAGTACATGATTTACACATGTCCCACATGACAATAACCCTGGCATGCATGCACTGTCAATGAGTTGGAAGGGGAGGCAACAAGCAGACACCGAGGACACCAAGATGGAAAAGCAACACATTTGCTGCATGCTGGGTAGCACTGGCATCACACATTAGCCTGTGAGTGGCATGTCCAATACACATACATGACACATGCCATCACACAGATGGCATGTAGCCTAGCCATGGTACAATTGTCAAGTACAGCCATATGTCAGTGAATGAGTACTGTCACCCATCCATGTGAGATGGACATGATGAGATGAAAAATGCTAAATAGTGTGACAAAATATGCATGTGCCACACACTGCAACACGTCCAGTGTACAATAATACAGTGATCGCAGGCAGATGTACACATCAATGGTTGGTCACTTCAACATGACAGGAAACAACTATCATGTTCCACATTCAAACAGGCCCCAAAAATTAATGTGAGCAGGCCAATACTCAATCAGCCTGAATGGTCTAATCATTCACATAACAAGGCAACAAATGTGGGCCAATGTGGGGTGTAATCAATGACAGAAGCATGTCACATATGTGGCATTAGGGCTGAAAAATGCGTTGCAAAAATGGGAGAATTGAAACAATCAGCCTGAATGAACACTGAAAAATTCAGAACAATGTTCAATGTTTTGTTGATGACAGTTCAAGGGCAACTGCAGTAATGTGGCGCTAATTGGCTACTGTGGGCAGAAGGGATACTGTCATACCCAAATCCAAGACCGGTGAATGTTTTGGAGGAAGCACATGGGTGACGATACCACTCAGGAGTACACACCCTCACCTGGCACTCAATCAGAACCCGTCACCCAAACAACATACACATGGATTACACACACATGCATGGGCACTCACCGGACAATGCGTCGTAATCTGGTAGGTCTCCCACGCCTTGGATCTGTTCCTCTGTGACGAAGGTTCCAGCAACAGACTCATGTTCAGTGAGTTGGTTGTCCTCTGGTGGAGACCCACCGCCAGTCACCAGAGTAGAGGCATGATTTGAGGCCAGCTTGTTCTTTGCTCTGCGTTTCAGGTCATTCCACCGCTTGTAGCAATCATCAGCTGTGCGCAACACAAATCCAAGGGCACTAATGTGGTCCGTGATGGTCTGCCAGTGTTCCCTACGTTGACCAGGTGTGGTCTTGCACCCTGCAGTCACCATCATTTCACGGCTATGTGCCGACACATAGGCCACAAGTGCATCAAGTTCGGCGTCATTAAAGCTAGGCTTCCTTGACGTGCCGGAGTGTGTAGTCGTGTCTGGGGTCTCAGCCTGTAGTGCCAGAGCACCCTTCTTCTTCTTTTTCAAAGGTGGTGCGGATCCTGAGTGGCTTACGCCGCTCTGGTCAGTAGGGGCAGAAGCGCAGGTGGACTGGGTACTAGAAGTGTGCGAATGCACAATGACCATATGTCTTGGTGCAGGCATTGGCTGCAGGGTGATGTTGGCAGGGCCAACGTCGGTTTGATGGACCTGGACCGACACTGTCCCGGCTGGGAGACTCAGAGCTGGGGTGGATAGAGCTGCAGCTGCCCCTGCAGCCTCCCCACCCTGCCTACTTGGGGCAGCAGATGACATTGCTGCCCCAGATCCACGTGGCCTGGTAACAGCAACTTGCACCACCACACGTGGCTTAGACTTGCTAACCTAGAAGTCAGCCTGGGAGTCATCCTGTGCCGGTTCAGGTGCCAAAATGGGCCGTTCCAACAAGGGCTGAGCTGGGATGGTGTCAGCTACGTTTCCCATAACCATGGGGGGGATGGGTGTCCCTGATTGGTCCTCCACACACAGGGGTCTAGGGGCACCCTGCAAATCCTGGCCACGTCCCCTATCGCGCCCACCACGCCCACCTTTTGGAGGTCGGCCACCTTTGCCTCCCTTAATGCTTGGTCGCCTCCCAACCATGGCACTGATGTTGTTGTGCGTATGGGAGTTGCAGTAAACAATTATCCTGGGCAATTGGGATGAAAGGGGTAGGGTACTAGATGGAATTCGTACCCTAGTGCTCTAGCAAGGCTGTATGAGACCCCTTGGGGAAGATGACAGGTCACACAACGCACAGGCACCCCAAAAACAAAAGCACATGTGCACGCAACCCCTGGTAGACCACGTGCGTGGAAAAATAAACCCGCACTACGCTGTGGCACCCAGAAACACAAAAATAAGCGTAAACGTGTTATACGCAGCCTACAATGACCTCTGAAGGGGTACGCGACACACAGGGGCAACCACAGTTGGAAAATACATGCGCGACTCACCGTCTGCCTTGAAAAAGAATGTGAAAAAGACGTGCGTGTGTGCGTAGGCAACACCCCCGCCAAAAGAAGAAAAGAACGCAGTCTGAGGAAACAGGGAGTATGAACTGGAAACGTTGTGAAGTAATTGTGTGTGAACCGACAAGAAGTACAAGATACTCCCGCTCGCTCTCCACAAAAAGCACGTACAAGGAAATAGCGTGATACTCGTACCTTTTAAGCCAGCCCACACGTGAAACGTCACTTACGCGCTTACGCGCTAAGGCCCTTTCCTCCAATAGCATGGTGACGTGCAGTTTTCTCACGTGCTGATTCACTATGCACCCGTGTTGTGGGCAACGCATGCACGCCTAACGTCACTGACGCGCTTACGCGCTAAGGGCCTTTCCTCGAATTACACTCTGACGTGCAATTTTTTCACGTGCCAAATCACTCTGTATCAAGCTGGCCACGCGAATACACATGGAAGACCACGCTCCTGCCCAAAAGGCCCTTTTCCTGCCCCCAGGGCTCCGAGCACACTCCCACCTGCCATCTGCTGCTGCCTGACTGCCTGCTGCCCACATGCCCTGCTATTTGCTGCCTGCACATCAGCCAGGGGTGCAGTTGCTGTGACCACCCCTGCTGGAACTGAAGACTCCCGACTGGGATACCATCGCTCCACAGCCCAGCCCCAGGACCCAGTTGCCCACCCACACCTGCCTCTGGGGTTGCCATGTCGGGCACAACACCATCTGACATCACTGGCAACCCCCAGCCAGAGAGGCAGAGGGCCACCAGCTTCAGTGCCAGGGAAGTTGGTGTCCTGGTGGAGCAAGTCCTGGGGCAGTATGATGCCCTCTTTGGAAGTTTGCGTGCCGACAATGAAAGACGGACCAGGATCTGGATGGACATCGTGACTGCCATCAACGAGGAGGGGGTGGCAGTCCATGACATCAAACATGTCCGGAAGCGCTGGGAGGACTTCAGGTCCAGGACCCTCGACAAGGCCCAGCGCCTCTTGAAGGCAGCGGATGCCAAGGGGCGCCACGGCCACCTGTCGGACCACCAAATGAGGGTCCTGGAACGCACACGCCCAACGCTCCACGTCCAGGTCCTTGAGAGGCAAACCCGTCTGGAGTCGAGCGGTAAGAGTACATGCATACTGATTGGACGCTGTGCGTGTTGTGGTGTGCCATTAGTGTGCAGGTTGCACATGTTTTTTTGTAGGGCCATGTATGGATGTGTATGTACAGTGGCGTGAGGCTGACACATGTGAGTCCTCTCATGTGTGAGACACATGGATGGTGTATGCGTTGGTAAGCATGCAGGCCAAATGCAGGTGTGGAAGCACACATGTTTGAATTACTGTGTATGTACGTTGGCATGGTTGTGGTGTGACACATGGATGGTGGTTCCAGCTGCATGTGTCTGCACTGTGTACATGTGCATGTGTGTGTATTTGACAAGTGTGCAACTGTGATGCAACATGGATGCATGTGACACTGACATGTAGAAGGCTGAATGGCAGATGTGACATGGATGGCGATCTCATCACTGCGACAGTTGGTGGAGATGTACACATGCATGTAAGTGTGGTGGCCTGTGTGCATGTGTTGTGCACTCCCCGTGTTTCATGTGACATCAGGCTCACCTTCGGCTGCTCGTGCTGTTGTTTGTGTATGGATGGTGCTGCCTGGTGCAATAATGCTGTTGAATTGCTCATGTTTGTGAGTTGAAATGACATGTGTGTTGGGGAGTGTGATGCCATGTCTGAAGTTTGACACTGACACTCATGTACAACTGTCATGTGTGTATCAGTCCATTGTCCAGTGCCCTGATGCCTGTGTTCTATCTCTCCCTGTCTGCAGCGTCAACTGATGAAGAGGGCGGAGAGGGTGCTGTGGAGCAAAGCGGCAGGGATCGCACCACCAGCCGGAGACGCAAGGCCCGGCTCCCCTCCTAGGTTGCCATCTTGTCGGGGAGTGAGGAGTCTGGTGTCGCGTCCCAGGCCGCAGCTGCCGAGGGTAGGTCCAAGAGGCGGAGGTTGGAGGTGGACTCCTCGGCAGCAGAAGGGGCAGTTGAGACCCCACAGGGTCCGACGGAGGCAGATGGCACGGAGTCATCCAGGTTGGTGGGGGTTTGGTGGAGGAGGAGGCCGTGGAAGGGATACACACAGGGTCTGGAGGTGGGGATTCTACTGGTGCTAGTGGTGCAGCAAGGGCCGGGACAGGAGTCAGCACAGGCCGCCGCAGAGGTGCCTGTGTGTAATCCTGTCCCCGATCCTGTGACTGCATCATCCTGCACCAGCAGGGATGCCTATGTCCAGACCCGTTTTCAGGGAGGGGATCCGCTTACAACAACTGGCCTTCCTCTCCCTGTGGACGTGGCTATCCGGGACCGGGTTGAGCCTGTCCTGAGTGGGATGGCGTTGCGTCAACGGGGCATGCGAGGTGACCTGCATTGTTTTCTTGAAGACACTGCACATCATTTCGAATGCCTCATTGACCGCGTTGACCTACTAGGACTGGTCACCAGTGCTGGATTCCTCCGTTTCCTGGACCTTGTTCCGACCCCCTCCTCACCTGAACACCCTACGCACCAGTCGTCCTCCATGCCATCTTCCCACCCATGTATCACCTGGGTACCCTGTGGAGTTGCTTCTGACCCAGCAGCCAGGCTGGTGGGGGACACATCCCTGCCACAGACAGTCGGGAGTCGGACGACCAGCAGGGGTGGCCACCACGACAACTGCACCCCAGCCAGATGACGTGCAGGCAGCAAGAGCAGGGGCACAGGCACAGCAGCAGCAGCAACAAGGTGGGAGCCATGATGGCTCAGGGCCATCGACATCGGAGGGGCAGGCATCGGCCAGAGGGCAGGAGGACCAAGGATTACAAGTGTCTTCCGTGTGGCAGCGGTTGGGCCATGCCATAGATGCAGAGCGGCGGCGGGCGGAAGAGGCACGGCTCACAATGGTCAGGGCGGAGAACTCCATGCGGAGGGCACTGAGGCGGGCCGAGTGCCTGGAGGCAATTCGCAGGGAGTTGGAGGTCAACATGTCATCGTCCCTGCGAACCCTCGGGGCCATGCAAGAGGACCGCCTCCAGGACATTGAGCGGGAGTTCGATGTTGCCCTGGCCCGGGACATCGAAAAGTGGGCCGTCGCACTAGCCCGCCGCCATTGTAAATAGTTTTTAGTGTTAGGTTTCATTTTCGTTTTCCGTTGATTTGGGGTGATTGGACTATGCCCCACACATTTGTATATAGTTTCTTTCTTAGGTAGTTTCTTAGGTAGGTTTCCTTTCTTTCGTGGGCTCATGGACCCTTGATAATGGATTTTACATGGTTGGACAATGGATTTATTTGAACTTTTCATTTGGATTTGAACATGGATTAATGGATTTTTCTTTTTGACAATGGATTGTACATAGTTGGACAATGGATTCATTTGAACTTTTTCTTTGGATTTCACCATGGATTAATGGATTTTTCTTTTTACGTTTCCTTTGGATTTGCTTTGGTGGAGGGAGAGTTTGGACTATTTTTTTTTGGATTTCTTTGGATTGGTTATACTTTTCATTTACTCATCTTTTGGACATGCTTTTCATTTCATGTTTGTTATTTTTTTATGCTTTCATTTCATTGCTTTATTTTTGTCCATAATACATTTTGATATTTTACTTCCATGTGTGTGATTCGCTCATTGGGTTCATGCATGTGAAAATGTGGGTTTACACAATCAATGCCAATCAGTGTGTGTGTGTGACGGACATGTGTTGATGTACATAGTTGACTTTTGATTTGTGTCTTGAGATAGGCATGTCAGTGTGGGGTGGATTGGGAAATCATTGCGTCTCAAGACTGGGGTGGCGTGCTGTAGTATTTTGGTGTAGAAGTGGGCCATGATTGTGCATCTTTATGTCATGTAGGGGGGGACGTGAGTGGGGGCCTGCTGGCAGGTGCCCCTTACTGCTGGGGTGTGGGGGTGCAGGGGGACATGAGTGGGACATGAATGGGGGCCTGCTGGCAGGTGCCCCTCACTGCTGGGGGCTGGGGGTCCAGGGAGACATGAGTGGGGGCCTGCTGGCAGGTGCCCTCACTGCTGGGGGGTGGGGATGCAGGGGGACATGATTGGGGGCCTGCTGGCAGGTGCCCCTCACTGCTGGGGGGTGGGGGTGCAGGGGGACATGAGTTGGTGATCACTAGTGCAAGGTGACATGTGGCCTGGCTGGGGGGCATGCCCATGGTGGATGGGCTGCCTGTGGGACATGACCAGGGTTGCAGGGTAGTCCCCTGTTGTGTGGGCTGCCTGCAGGGCCCGTGGAAGGGGTAGAGGGCACACCTGGGAGGACCCACACTGCCAATTCACGTGTGGGACTCCCTGCGCACCCCACTGGATAAATGTACCCCACTCTGACAGCAAAATTGCGTGTGAAACTTCCTGCGCACCCCTAAAATACACGTACCCCGCTCGCACAGGGCCAATCGCGTGTGAAACTTCCCGCGCACCCCCGAAATCCACGTACCACCCTTGCACAGGGCCTACTGCGTGTGAAACTCCTCGTGTACCCCCCAAATACACATAGCATGCTTGCACAGGCCCAATTACGTGCGAAACTCCCTGCGAACCCCAGTAATACACGTACCCCGCTCGCACAGGGCCAATCGCGTGTGAAACGTCCCGCGCACCCCCGAATTCCACGTACCATGCTCGCACAGGGCCTACCGCGTGTGAAACTCCCCGTGTACCCCCCAAATACACATAGCCTGCTCGCACAGGCCCAATCGCGTGTGAAACTCCCCGCGCACCCCCGAAATACACGTACCCCGCTCGCACAGGGCCAATCGCGTGTGAAACTTCCCGTGCACCCCCGAAATCCACGTACAACGCTCGCACAGGGCCTACCGCGTGTGAAACTCCCCACGTACCCCCAAATACATGTAGCCTGCTCGCACAGGCCCAATTGCATGTGAAACTTCCCGCGAACCCCAGTAATACACGTACCCCGCTCGCACAGGCCCTACTGTGTGTGATAATTCCAGCGCACCCCAGGAATACACGTTCCCCGCTCTGCGTTTGCTGTGTAGCGGCCCTGTAAACTGGTCCAGGGTTACCGCAGCCCTTTGCGCTGGATTGGGGATTTCGATGGCTTTTCCTTGCGCGAGGGACGTTCTTGGGGGTGTAACTGGCGCTGCAGGATGTTCTCTGCGCCAGGGCTCTTTTTGCCTTGGGAATTCCATGAATACGCAGTGCGCCAGAATGCTGTTTAGCGCACACAGCTGGCGCACGCTGGCGCACGATCCCTCTCTGCGCTGCTCGCGTGCACTGCCTCTGCGCTGAAATCTATGAATTACCCTGAAAGTTGGTAGTAAGAAAAATGTAATTTTAGAGGGGGATTGTAGTAAAATCAAAAACTTACTTGGCGTAAGCGCTTGAATTAGGCTATTAGGTGTAAGCCAAAATGATTGCATTTGACCACAGATGGGAAGGAGAAAGGGTGTTAGGAGGGACACACATTCTATAGACACGTTTGGGTGTTCACCCATCCGTTGCCATGTTAATCCCTATGATATTCCTACCAACTACCCCCCCCCCCAGCTCCCCTTCTGAAACATACCCTCTTGGGTACTCTTTGAGCTAGCTCTGTCACAAAGTAACATCAAACTGTGTGCTTTATTAAGGCCAGCTTGTGTTATATCTAACCATTCTTTGGAGTAGTTAATGACTTAATTGCCTTTGTACATGAGCTCCTGTTGTAATAAAACATATCTTACCAATGTGTATTTTCGGCCAGTAGATTTAAAAGCAATATGGGTGTCCTCACATCTGTTCCTTGCACTGGAATCCTAAAACAAGCAATTGCAAAGCCATTTGTTTTGACTTGTGTATATGTATTACATAGGCATTTGCCAGACAATGGCCCTCATTAGGACCCTGGCGCTAAGGGGTTTGCGCCAGCGTTAGCGGCGCCGACCCCTTACCGCCAACTACGAGTTCCCATAGCGCCATGGTCATTTTTCCGCCCGCTTTTTGCGGGCGTAGAAATCCATGGCGCTATGGGACCTCGGTGTTAATTACGCCACCGTAGTGTACGGTGGCGTAATTAACACCTTCCCCACTCCCATTGAGCCCTATGGGGCCGAAATGGGAATGGGGAAGGGTAAATGGGTCAATGGGGACTTACCGCCCCGCCGACCTCGGAATGGGGCGGTAAGTCCACCATCCGCCATGGCGTAAAGGGACTTTGCGCCATGGCTGAAAAGTCCGCCGATGGCGGAAAAAATCCGCCAGGGTCGTAATGAGGGCCAATGACATCATATGCCTAGGTACTCCCACCATGTTTCAGATGTTCCCATCTTATTGTCAGCTGGTACGCTTATGGCAGTACCTGACAAATGCCTGTCCCATGTGTACTCAAAAGCACAAATTGTTTTGCATGTTGGTTTCAGTTTGTCCCCCTAAATGAGAGTATATATGACCATATATGGTTGCCTTTTTTGCTACGCCTAGGGAATCAAACTGCACCTCACTGAGTTGGTCCAACAAGAATCTACATGAATATATCAAGACTGGGATGGCACGTATGGACCAGCTTCAGATCTTCTTCTCATGCATAATTACCAGTGGGGTTCAGACCTAAATAGCATGTATCTTTGTCTGTGTGGAAGCATAGTCAGCCCGGCCAGAACCTTTCATGAAATGAACAGATCAGTACTGACTTCATAACATCATACTGTTGGAGTAACCATTAACAGTGTATCCAAACAAAATACATCATATCTATTGTGGGTCCTGTTTGAAAAGTACAATATAACTCCTGGGTGTTTAGGCAGTGCCAGAAATGGAGGTTATTTACTGTGAGATCCCCCCAGTGACAAAGGTGGGGAAGCGGGACTGTAGGATTGTGTTGCCCCCCATAAACATTTGCCTCTCAGACGATTGATCATGAAACCTTGAAAATGACACAACAAAAGAGCATTTCCTATTATGTTGCTAGCAAAGTATAAATGGTCCATATCTGTTAAACCTAAAAAAACGGGCATTGAAATATTTCCCGCAGAGTGCAATCAGAGTTGGGTTTAACAGTCGGACAAGGGACAAATGCCCATGGGGCACACTTGCTCTGCCTTTCACCTCTCAAAGTCAGCCAGGGCTGCCCAGACCCCTCCCAGTGAGGTCTTATATTTTTAACATGTCTTGGCAGCAGATTATCTAAAACAGGAAGTGATTAGTGATGAGAAAAGGGAACTGGCATTTTTCATCTTAAAATGCTATAAGCTTTTAATACGCTATTTAAGTGCGATTGTTGGGTGATTAGAAATTATGTGTGTACGGAACAAGCTGTGTGAAACAATGACTTAGTTGGGCATTTAATTTCACTTTGTTTCTGTATGAGATTTTTTTTAAAGTTCTCATTAATTTGCATTCTGGAGCATGTAGGCTTCCATTCAGGATGGGGAAGAGCTACAATATATATGAAGTTTACTGCCACTATTTCCACCCTGCTGGACTTGGAAAATGACCACCAGTGATTGCAGCTTTATTGGTAAAAACAAGCAGATTCCAAATTGTTACTTGTGGGAAAGATTTACACTTTTCTAGACACCTAGTATAAAAGTGAAGAGAAAAGGTGATTTTACTTATATTTTCACTATTTCCTTTTCCAGTACTTGGTGAAAACAATTCAAATTGCCTGTACGTGTCCTTTTGCAAGAAGTGCAAACAGTAGTGTTCCCCTCCATACAATTTAGGATTCAAAAGGAAATAAACCCATTACCATTTTTCATCAACCCGTTCATACAATGATGTACATGTTGTTGGGTTGTTTTATCATGGGACTTGTGCATTATAAAGTAATCAGTATAACATTGAGTATTATATATTTTTTTATTGTTTATGGTTCATTACAAACCTTTACAAAAGAAGTTACCAAAGTAACAAAAAGAAACAAAATAAATGAAAAAAGGAAAGTAAAGAGAAAAATCAAATACAGAAACTTTCATTTTTATGGCTTACAATCGTTGGTTTTAAAGTATACTCTTCATAACAATAACATTTCCTTTTCCTAAAAGTCATCCCTATCAATTAAAAGTTATTTTCTATACACAGTAGCAGCTATGGTAAGTGGGGTATAAGTACCATTTAAAATTCTGTACAAAAAGGGAGTTGAGTGCAAAGACTCAGGACTGTAGTATTTTAGCTATTTAAAACCAAATTTCAATACATAGGGCCTCATCACGACTTTGGCGGTAACCCTTAAAATTGGCAGTAACGCTATTAGCGCCGATTTTAAGCATCCGTCGGATCACAAGTCCAAATACCGCCGGCGCCATTACAGCCGGCACAAGTATAGCCGGCTGTACAAGCGCGGCCATAACAGCGCCAGGAACCATTCGCGCTAAAACATCAGCAATCATGAGTCCGGCGTAGGCGCTATTAGCGCCAGAAAAGCAGCGGATAATCCGCCGAAAATACCTCCAGCAAAAAGCTAGAGGTAACAGAACACAGGCCACAGCAATAAGGGCCCAGGTGGAACCAATGGAAATCAGAGGCCTACAAAGGAGCCACCCATGCACAACACACCCTCCCCAACACCATTACACCAGCAGGAGCAGGGAGGAGACAGCAATAAGGGCCCAGGTGATACCAATGCAAATCAGAGGCCTACAAAGGACCCACCCATGCACAACACACCCTCCCCAACACCATTACACCAGCGGGAGCAGGGAGGAGACAGCAACAAGGGCCCAGGTGATACCAATGCAAATCAGAGGCCTACAAAGGACCCACCCATGCACAACACACCCTCCCCCACACCATGCTGCCATTTGGAGCCGGGAGCTTTGATGTTGACTTCTACCTGCTGCGCCTGGAGCTACAGAGGCCAGCAAACCAGGCCAGGGCCCTGGGAGTGCAGGGGGCAGTGGGGATGAGGAGAAGGAGGAGGAGAGCAGCAGCAGCAAGGCAGCCAGCCATCCCCAGGGTCAGGCCAACACCCTGGGCCCTGACCGATGGTCAGTTGGTGACAGAATATCGGCTGGACAGGGCAACCATCACCCAGTTGCTGGACACAATCCAGGGTGACATTGGCAGTCGCATAGCCACCAGCACGGCAGTACCTCCCCTATTGACGCTCGTGTCTGTGCTTCAATTTCTTGGGACTGGCAGCTACCAACATACCATTGCCATGATGCATGGAATGGCCCAGTCCACATTCAGTGCCATGCTGGGACAGGTGCTTGATGCACTGTTGAATCATGTGAACAAACACATTGCATTGCCAGCCACACAGGCACAGGTGCACCAGCTGAAGGGTCAATTCTATGCCATTGCCCAAGTCCTGAATGTATGTAATAGCAGCCCTCGACTGCACACATGTGGCACTCATACCACCCCAGGCACATGAGGCTGCCTACAGAAACCGGAAACAGTACCATTCCCTCAACGTGCAGATGACATGTGGTCCTGACCTCACCTTCAGCCACTGCTGTGCCCGCTACCCAGGATCCACCCACGACTCCATGGTCCTGTGCAACAGTACCCTGCCAGCGTACATGGAAAGGCACCGAGGCCAAAACACATGGATACTGGGTGAGTACAAATGTATACCATAAAGCATGTCAATCCACAACTGATGGTGCCTGTCATACAATCCATTATTCCCAATAGGTAGCAGCATTACTGCAGCATTCACATTCAATCACCTTGCACGATAAACCTTGGACATGTCCAACACAGCAGAACACACCCATGCAGGATGTGAGACATGTGGCGGCACAGTGACATATGGAAGGCCCACCACAATAAAGCCCCCTGTGTGAGTAGCACCATGGCTCCCAACACTGACACAGTACAGAAATCCCAACCTGGCCATCCGACAGTAATGAAATTCCAAACCATAAGCTGGCACATCCACAAATGCACCACACATAAGTAGGCTAAGTAATGACAATGTACATCCCACGAACACTGTCCCCAGAATGGCCAGGGAAATGCATGGAGAACAGTACAGAACAGTGACAACCAGCAAATGCAACTGTAGCCAAATGGATTGCAATGACACATGAGGCAGCCACTTCTGTCAAGCAGAAGTAGATGGAAGGGCCCCCTTATCCGGCGATAGGTGAATGAGTATTGTTACATCCAGAAACATAGGTGTACCGAGAGGAGAGTACCCCATTGATTCAATCGTGCCCGTAGGACAGCACACTCCACATTGTTATAGGCCAAATGACAAATATGGCAAAATCACACTGATGACAGAGCTCTGTACACCCACTGGACTTACCTTGTCCCCATACCGGCTTTCTCTCCCCTGCAGGTGATTCTGGATATCCCAAGTACACGTGGCTCATGACCCCTGTGCGTCATCCACACACGGCTACCTTTGCAAACTAAATTTCAAGGAACCTGGGATTGGTAACCCTAGGTCTCCTGGGGGCAACCAGACGTGGTCTCCCTCTCACTGTGCTTAGAGAGGCATCAGCTTCACCTCACTGATGATCCCCAACAACGGTGAAACATGTGTATGGGGTTGCTGGTGGTACTCTCGTTCAGGTTGGAATTGCCATTGCATTTCGGTGCTGGACTGCCCCTGGGCAGGACAAAGACTGATATGCAAATGGATATTTCCCATCTGTGAAAGGCACAGTGAGTAAAAGCAGTGGCTGCGAACTCTCAAGTGGTTAATAACCACTGAACAGGTTATCAGGCCTTGTTCTGCCGAGAGAGGGGCGCCCGCTACCTTTGCAAACTAAATTTCAAGGAACCTGGGATTGGTAACACTAGGTCTCCTGGGGGCAACCAGACGTGGTCTCCCTCTCACTGTGCTTAGAGAGGCATCAGCTTCACCTCACTGATGATTCCCAACAAGGGTGAAACACGTGTATGGGGTTGCTGGTGGTACTCTCGTTCAGGTTGGAATTGCCATTGCATTTCGGTGCTGGACTGCCCCTGGGCAGGACAAAGACTGATATGCAAATGGATATTTCCCATCTGTGAAAGGCACAGTGAGTAAAAGCAGTGGCTGCGAACTCTCAAGTGGTTAATAACCACTGAACAGGTTATCAGGCCTTGTTCTGTCAAGAGAGGGGCGCCCGCTACCTTTGCAAACTAAATTTCAAGGAACCTGGGATTGGTAACCCTAGGTCTCCTGGGGGCAACCAGACGTGGTCTCCCTCTCACTGTGCTTAGAGAGGCATCAGCTTCACCTCACTGATGATCCCCAACAAGGGTGAAACACGTGTATGGGGTTGCTGGTGGTACTCTCGTTCAGGTTGGAATTGCCATTGCATTTCGGTGCTGGACTGCCCCTGGGCAGGACAAAGACTGATATGCAAATGGATATTTCCCATCTGTGAAAGGCACAGTGAGTAAAAGCAGTGGCTGCGAACTCTCAAGTGGTTAATAACCACTGAACAGGTTATCAGGCCTTGTTCTGTCGAGAGAGGGGCGCCCGCTACCTTTGCAAACTAAATTTCAAGGAACCTGGGATTGGTAACCCTAGGTCTCCTGGGGGCAACCAGACGTGGTCTCCCTCTCACTGTGCTTAGAGAGGCATCAGCTTCACCTCACTGATGATCCCCAACAAGGGTGAAACACGTGTATGAGGTTGCTGGTGGTACTCTCGTTCAGGTTGGAATTGCCATTGCATTTCGGTGCTCGACTGCCCCTGGGCAGGACAAAGACTGATATGCAAATGGGTATTTCCCATCTGTGACAGGCACAGTGAGTAAAAGCAGTGGCTGCAAACTCTCAAGTGGTTAATAACCACTGAACAGGTTATCAGGCCTTGTTCTGTCGTGAGAGGGGCGCCCGCTACCTTTGCAAACATGATTTATTTTCAGTCCAACAAACCCCCCTCCCCCTAGTGAACACCCAGCACACTATCCCCCTCCCCCCAGTAAACACCCAGCACACAATCCCCCCTCCCCCCAGTGAACTACCCCCAACTGTGCAGATAGGCACATGTGTCTTATCAGGGCACGAACAACGACGCCATGCACCACTAGGATGGTTGTGGGCACTTTCCTTTTCCGGGCCCCTCTGGTGTGCGTGCCCTTAGGTGGCGCATAGACCGGCACCTAGGAGATGGCTCAAGAGAACCCTCTGTGGGTGTGGTCGATGTCGAAGGGACTGAAGCAGCGGCCAGCATGTGCTGTCGCATGAGGTTGCTTCCCTCCCTTGTTTGCTCAGCAAGTGCTGAGACTGCCTCCATCGACTCTCTCACTCGTTGCCCGAAGCCTGTCAGGGCAGCGGTACATTGTTCAACGACTCTGCGTGTGCACGCATTGTCCCGCGCTATGTATTTGCATCCATGCCGTATTGATGCACTGACGGCCTTGATGTGACGACTACATCTTGGCCATTGATTTCACCCTGGCCTGTTTGGCCTCAATAATGTCGAGTCGGCCCATCACTGCTGCCCCTGTGATGAAGGGCACCCCTGGTGTATCATGTGCTGGCCTGCGAATTGAGCGCTGTCGGGTGGGGGCGCTGCATGGAGACATTGGGCCGGCTTGGATTGGGCTGCCAGGCTCTGAGTGCCGGTCCTCTGAGCTGCCATATGATGGCGTATCCACGTCCGGCTGTTGTGTGCGGACACGACGCACAGGCAGATGTGGGCTTTGTGCAAGCTGTGTGCCTGGCCTTGAGCTCCCCTGGGGTGTGACCATCCCTTCGGCGTCACTGCTTCTGGGAGAGTGCTGTCCTCCTGCCTGATGACCATGTGGAGATGTTCCTCCCACGTCGGGCTCTGATCCACTGCTCTGTACCTCAGCATGGGGGCTGTGACTGGTGGCTTCCCTGCGGCCATGTGGGTGCTGCTGCTGTCTGGTAGGTCTGCGTTGGGGTGTAGTGGGGGTTGGCCTGGTTCGTCTCCCTTCCGTGCAGCCTCTTTGTGGGGTGGTGGTACTGGTGGAGGGGCAGTGCCGTGGCCGCTGTGATGGTGTGGCCTCCTCCCCATCATCTTCATCCCACTGGGATCAACGTGTTCCTGTGGGGTACATAGGGTGTGGTTTGAGTTCAATGCTACATATATTTGTGTGATGCAGTTCATGCCAACAAGTGGGATTGAAGACAATATCATTCACGCATTCTCCTTGCATTCTATTCTGTCGCCATGTGGTGCTTGTTGTGAGTGGGTATGGAGGTAGACTGCATGGGAATGTCAGAGTGACAAGATTGCATGTGTGGTTGGGGTGCACTGCGCTCAGGGTTTTGGGGGTGTATTCACTCAACGTAGCTGTCCTATGGCTATGGATGTCTATCCCCTGCCCCTGTCATTCATGCACTGCACGTGCAGGGTCGTATTGGCAGCACTATGGTTCAATGGATGTAGGCCTCACTTATGGGTGTATGCTGTTCCTCACACACATTTCCTCCCATTCATTCACTTGGGTTCTGCATGTGTGGTTCTTTCAGCTGCATGCATTCGGGTGTGGGACTCACCTGCAGTTGGATCAATTCCAGTGCCTGCCTCTGCTCCACCAATGCCCTCGATGGTGCCAACATCTATCAGGGCACTCATTTTCTCCTCCCATGGTGTGAGTTTGGGTGGGGGTGGTGGTGGCCCTCCTCCAGTGGCCCTGCTTGCACTCCTGTGCTTTGACAGGATGCCACGGACTCGCACGCGCAGGTCGTTCAGGTGCTTGCAGCAATCCTCCCCATCCCGGGGCAAGCGCCCCACAGCAGTGACCCTCTGGCTGATGTTGCGCCAGATTTGTGCTCTGTGCTGGGCACTTGTTTGGCGCTGCTGCAGCTCCTCATGGTTTGTCTCTGCCTCCTCCACCAGTACAGCTAGCTCCTGGTCACTGAATTTGGGCTTTCTCACCCTGTCCAGGGCAGTCTTGCCCCTAGTGCGCTCCTGAGACATGTTTTGGGGTTGGATGGCGTGGATGGCTTCCTGGGACTGTGATGTCTGACGAATTGTGATTTCCAAGATGGCCGCCGCTTTGTTTCCCGTTCCGGCGGTGACACGTTTCCTGCGCGCTCGTAGCGCGTGCTATGAGTGCGCGATATGGCGGTATCGCACGGTGCGCTGAATTTAAAGGTTTGCGCTATTTGCGATACCGCCATGGACCGGGGCACGTGCACGATAAGTCGTGATTTGGCGGATTGTCCGCCGGGGACATTGGCGTTAGCGCTAATTACGTCTGGCGGACAATCCGCCGCATTACCGTCGATGTCGTGATGAGGCCCATATTTGTAATAACTTGAGCTGGGACGATGTGTGGTCAAGTACCTACATTTCAAGCAAGGCTCAAATTCTGGCTTTACCACTTATCCAAAGTGTGTAATCCTGAGCAAATCATTTAATAACACAGTGTATTTCCTGCCAGCATGAGGCGCCCCTAGAAGTGATTCAGTGTTCAGTATAAGCTATTCAAAAAAAGCCCTACTCTTGGTTTAATAGATGGGAAGCACAGGGGCCCGTGCCCTCCAAGGAGACACGCACACATCTTTCTTTGGAAAATATAAGGCCACATTTATTGAACGAAGTTGTGACATCAATAGCAAAGCAAAGTAAACATATCAAAAAACAAGTCATCATGGACAATACAATTTTGTGCTTCAAAATGTAATTTTGTAAGAAACAAAGGTGCTGATTCATGGAATTATTTGCGCCGAAAAACAAGGATTTGTGTGCCATTCTGCCCGCAAATCCCTGTTTAATAAATGGGGATTCGCGGGCAGAATGGCACACAAATCCCCGTTTTTCAGTGCAAATAATTCCATGAATCAGCCCCAAAATGTCCTATACCTTGGTTCAATATTTATCAAAGAGGAGGGGGCTGTCTTTTGGAAGATGGCTGGACCACAAGCTCCTCCTCAGTGGCATTATGGGAGTAGCTACAGTATTCAGGGAGGTATTGTTGAGCACACACCATCTTAGATGGAATAAGGACTGAGTGCCTCATTGCTCAGCCCCTGCAGAATAGGAGGTGGCATCATCCTCAATTCTCCCAGCCATGCCAAGATGATATGGTGGGGGTACGGTGCTATAGGTGAGTGTGGTTAGCAATGGAAATGGTGGTTAGCGGGAGCTGATGGATGGTGATAGGTGGGGGTGAAAGGTGAAGGAGGAGTGGATAGAATAGAAAGAGGAGGGCAGATGGGAAGGGAAGATAGGTAGACTGATATTGCCACACTATTTTTTCTGCTTCTCTTTTGCGATGTACTGTTTTTTTTACAGCTCAGTTATAGCATTACGTTGCAAAAAGGTACAAAACATTTGGCTTAGGGCGTGATGAATTTTGATTAATCTAAGGGTTCTGCAGTATACAGTATCTTCTGCAGTATACAGCTTTCATTTTCCATGCTTTGGCAATAGATTTCCTTATGGTGATGGGAGAGCATATGGAAGATGGAGTGAGTAGCGAATGGAAGGTCAAAGTAGTGAGGGAGTTTATGGAAGGAAACAAAGGAGCAAATGAAAGAAGTGAGCAGAAGACTTTGGGAGGGGGTACTGGAGAGCCTGTGATTTTGTAAGGGATGAGCCGGTGGAAGGCCAGAGCAGATTTCCCATTTGAACAAATTAAGTGAATATGGGAAAATCACTTTATGTGAGCAAAACCACGTGAGGTGAACAGGCTGTTTCCAGCCTGAGCCGTTCCCCTAAACACACAGCTCCAATAGTAGACATAGACAACTTAAAAAACATGTAACATTAGTTACATTCGTGACAGCCGTTAACTACTCCTGCCATAAGTGCCACACCCATACGCCACCTACCCAGGACCATCTATCAGCCTTGCCCAATAATTCCTTTGCCTCATATCTGCCACAGAGTGCAATCCTAACAAACATCTTTATCAGACATTCAAGTTGTTCTGCGGGTAAATGTGTCAACCCAGGTCCCAACAAGCTGCAAATTGATCTTTCCCGATCCAGGAAGACATTTTTTGTTGGATCATGGATCTGAGAAATCTGGCTTAACAGAAGAACTTTTTTAGGATACTGCCATGGTAGATGGCCCCCCCCCCCTGGTCACAAACCTGGCCCACCCAGATACAAATTCCTGGAGCCGGGTCTGGCTGGAATTGTGGGAGAATGGGCCATATGGTCTGCACATGTAGAAGTAGAGGGGGCATGCAGCAGAATTGGCAAGCTCCAAGAGGGGGGATGGGCTATGTTCCACCCTATAATACAAAACCTCCAGAGTATTGTGCCCAAGATCACACGCAGTATCAGACAAATGTGCTGCAAATAGAGCAAATGCAGCAGATTCCACTGCAATCACAGTCGCCACCGGGCAACCACGGCAAACGCCTGTACAAACACAAGTAGAGGCATAACAGTACGCTCCGATGCAACAGGCGACAATGCCACAATAGAAGGTGAATAGAGCAGCCCCACAAAAACCTACTCCCAGGATAGGGAGTGTGACAGCAGTGTGAGGGAATCCTTTTGCGGGGACAGGGATGCATTTATTTCCATAATAGGAAAGCCCAAAGAGAGACCTGATGTGTTCAGTACTATCTGTGACACCAGAAGCCCAACAGAAACCGAGTGTCAGGGTAATGATAGGAGACAAGACATTTTCATTTCTTGTAGACACCGGAGTGACTCGCACTTGTGTTCGAAAGGGAAGTATCCAATGTCTTGGTCAACAATGGGGGTCTTTCTGACGTGTAGCGTTTTCTGGGGACTACTATTGTGCTAAAGTAGACCTGGGCTATTTCTATTATGTCAAGATAAGTACATAAACACTTTAAATGTGAAAAAATGCACAGGAGGGAATTTCAGACACAGATAGATATTGAGCTGTCAGCTTTTTAAATTTAATTTGCTGCCGAATGCATTTATTAATCATGCATTTTTTGATATTGAGCTGTCAGCTTTTTAAATTTATTTTGCTGTTGGATGCATTTATTAATCATGCATCAGTATTAGTTAAGAAAAAAGGTATATTGTTAAAAAGAACAGTTGCGAGCTGCACGAGGTTGAACCGGCATGTAAGGCGCTAATTACGGCACCGTAAATTACAGTGCCGTAATCAGCTCCAAGGTCCCTTTGCGGGTTGGATTTTTAACGCCTGCAAAAAGCAGGCGTTGTCATGATCTCTGCTTCCAAAAGGTCAGGGTTTTCCCAACTCCCTTGGAAGCAGATCCATAACCCAGGTTCCGAGTGCCAACCAGTCCCAATTGGGACCTTTTGGACCCAGTCCTGGCGCCAGTGGCACCAGCTCATAAATATGCCCAGTCCCAGCGCTGGAAGCGCCGGGCTCATAATGCTTGGGTGGACTTACCTGCAGCAGACCATGCTGCTTACTTGCCTGCCAGTTGAGCCTCTGATTCTCTTCTGTTTGGAACTACTTTTCCTGTTGGGTGGGGCAGGAGCCACTCCCTAGGTTCAGAACACTGGAACTCTTCTGGAAAGCAGGAACTCTTTTCTTACCTAGGCGTGGCTGTGGAAGGAGACACCTAAGCACTACAGGAGGCTATTTAAACCACACCCGATGGATGAATCTTGCTTTGCGTTATTCTGCATCCTCTGCAGCAGAACGCTCATCGTGTCTTCTGCATCTGATCCTGGGCCTAAGGAAAAAGGCTTACCATCCTGAATCCAGTCTTCAGCAACACCTATAAAGACAAGAAAGAACAGGTTAGCATTACGGTCTTCAGTGACAGCGCTTCACTTACCTGGTCCATCGGCTGTCACCAACGCCTCGCGCTGCTTTCCGGCATCTGAAAGACAAAGGCTTACCTACTCTTCGTGCGCTCCGGAGGTCTTCGCACTGCATTCCGGCATCTGAAAGACAAAAGCTTACCAACTCTTCGCACGCTCCGGAGGCCTTCGGCGCTGCATCCCGCATCTGAAAGACAAAACAAGGTGCGTTTAAAGACATTGGGGAACTTTAATATTCACGTGCCATTACTCCTTTCCACATCTAACCCAGTGGGTATTCCGGCACCCTGCAGCCGCTCCGAACTTGTACCTGCAAAATAAAAAGACAGTTAGAGCGCATCGTGAAGCAGGCAACAAGCGCTTACTTACGTGCTTCCTGGCGCTTCTATTCATCACACGGGCTCCATCTTCAACTCACTTCAGCCCGTCATCCGCCATCGCCGGAACCCTGCAAAACAAGAGGCATCATTACTAAAGACTTTTAAAGACATTAGAATTACTCGAAACTTACCGTTCGTGCAGTAAACGACGGACAGCAGTCCTCTGAAGTCAAGAGGCCTGCTCCCCTTATCCAGTGAAGAAACTGGTTACAGCACCCTGCCCCGAGGCAGATGGAGAGCACGGCGTTCACTTACCTAAGGTGAGAGCGTTAACCTTTGGGGTTCTACAGGAGAAGAGAAAGGGAAGAAGAGAGAGACATTCAATAACCCAGTTCATTAATCCCATATTTTCTATCTGCAGACATCTTACCCTTCGAGTCAGACATACAGTGCACAGAGGTCCAGCCCAAAGAGCCAGCCGTGTGTTACACATCACCTTTGAAGATACGGTATACGCCCAGTCAAGACCGGCGCCTCTACGGGAATCAGGTGAGCGTTACAGGCGTTAAAGTCTCCAACCCGCAAAGGGACCTCGTAATCAGGCGGTAAGTGTTTAACGGCGCCGTAGCCTTTTACGGCGCCGTTAAACACTTACCGCCAAGGTCGTAATGAGGGCCAATATCTTTACCGACAAAGGGATAGTATGATCCACTCCAGGGATACATTACATGAATGTAAGAGAATTTATACTGGCATTTACATGCCAAAAGGCATCACAAGGTGTCCCTTTAGACCCAAAAGTATTTTTGTATGGTGTAAATATTTTGCTGAGATAGCTTCCTGGGTTGATTGGTAAATTGCTGAGAATACCTTACACAATTTTGTTTAGACCAGACGTACCTATGAATGACGAGGAAGGACAGGTTATTCCCATAGAACTAGAGGCAGCAGTAGCAAGAGAGGAAAGGGTGGTTGTTAATGGGACGGATGATGAAGGAAGAGCATAGGGATGTCATTTGACCAAAATTCCAGGGGTAGTGGAAGTGACGTCACGCCACTGATGACCTCACAGGAAGTGATACCATATGAACTTTGACCGTGATGCCATCACATGACCTTTAACCCTGTTGTTAGCACCTAAAGTGATGTACAGGTATAAAAAAACACACAAAAGGTTACATTTCATGAAATACCAAACCGGTACTAAAGCAGACATCAAACATTTTTAGATATGAACCACATTTTAAGAATAATGCTGCCTTAATATGACTTGGAGGGTGTCATGGTATGACTGGGGTGGACACAGTAGAACCAACATAAACCAAGGGCACTGCTATGTGTCGTGACTTGAGTGTCGTGAAGATATGAGAGACCTCCGTCCCCAAGTGCCGCACAGAAAGAAACTGTGATGCTGGAAATGCATCGGAGGGACAGGGCCTCCGCATCCTTGTCCTTTACTGCTTTTTATCGTGTGTTCTGTCGTGTTTTCCGCACAGGATTTCATGTGGGACTCCAGGCGGTGCAGCTCTCTCTCTTTTGGTTTGGTGAACGGGCCCGTGTGATACCCTTATGGCACCCATGGGTAGGAGTACAACCCTGTGCCCCTAGTGTATGTTTTTGGGCACCTGTGGGTGGCCCACAGAGCAAGGTATGGGCTGGTGGCAGCTCCATGCTGAAATTGACAGGTGCGCAGAGTATCCTCCATTTTGGGATACGCCGGCCCTGCCATTGGGATCAGTTGATTCCTGATGGAAAACAAGATGGCCCCTTTGGCCTCTTGCTTTCTATTACCTGTTACCTTGTTTTCCCAAAGTCCTGGGAAGCCCTGACTCTGTCCCTTCCCCCTGACTGGCTGTTGGGTGGAAATGCCATATATGGTGTTGTTGTGATGGCCCAGCCAGACTAGCTGGAGCCTTCCCGGTGATGTATGTTGTGGGTACCTCCTGTGGGTGGGACCTGGGTGAATAGAGTGTGTGACGAATATGCATTCTGTGTTGTGGGTGTCTAGTATCTGGTGGTTGACACAATGATTGATACAGCCCTGCCCGAAACCGGTATGAATGCAGCTTGGAGTGTTGAATGGCTCGGTACTTGTCCCAATACACATAACTTGTTGTGAGTGTCTGGAGAGAAGTGAATGGCCTGAATACCTTGTGTTCCTGATTGGCTGCCTGCCTGCATGAATGCCCTTAGTCGTGATTGGATGCCTGAGTGTGACCCAGCGGAATGAATGGGAGATCAACAGTATATCTGGGGACCTCTCACTGCTAGGAATCATGTTCAGAAGCTGAAGTCCACTACCACGAGTAACTGGAGTAACTGAAGCTTGACCTTGAAGCCCCGCTGGACGAGAAGAAGTGCTGTTGCTCTCCTTCACAATCTGAAAGCTGCTGTGCCTCCAAGGACTGACCCAGAGAGGACCTGGTAAGGCGCCCTCTTCCCGAGCTACGAGGGACCATCGTGCACAGCTGATCTTTGCCAACGCTCCCTGGTAGACAGACCTTAGACAGGCTGCCGACCCGATACGGGGACTGCTGCGGAACTCCAAGGAGAAGTGCCCGGACTGTTGTCCGCCACTGTCGACGACCGCCGTCGCCGACCGGAGCCGCCGTACTCTCGGTTGCCTAAGAACTTCAATTGATCATCGGATGCTCTCGTCTGCATCGTCACCCGCTTGTCTCCCGCTGGAGAAGGCTTAACCGTCGACGCGCTGAGGAGCATCCACCGGTGGGTTTCCCGCCACCTAAAGACCACAGAGACGCCGACGACTCGACGCCCTTGCTGGGCCACAGTTCTTCATCATCTCTTTGCGGTCCAGAACTATCATCACGAGGTGCCCCGCATGCCTCTTCCTTGCAGGACGCCAACGCTCTGTCGTCGACGAGCACCGCTAGGAATGAAGCTGCCACTTCACTGCTGTAGTTCAACCGGTTCACCGTCGGACGTTCGATGACCCGTGACTCCTGCTTTAAAGAGAGGGCACTCAAGAAGGGCTGTCGATTCCCCGACACCGAACGCCGAGTTCCTCGACACCTCTCGACGATCCGTGGCTCCTCCCTTACAGGGAGTCACTCAAGAAGGGTCGGGCAACGCATCATCGGAGAACTCTACTCCACCAGGTACATTGGGGGGTAAAACCTTAATAGGATGAAGTAAGACTATTGAACATTATATGGACTGGGCTTGTGCTATATATCTTTATTTACAGGTTGCCCAGGTGGGGGGATCTCCACACAGATTTGTGCCTAGTGGTAGGGGTCAGTATTCTGCCTACTGTTTCAACCATCTTGCGTTCCTTCCTATCTCTATTGCTGGTTTCCTCGTTATTGATCAGGGTGACATTTTAACCGTACAGTTGATGCACTTTAATGAGATTCGATAACATTGGCGGTACCACTTTAGAATTGTATATATTTATCATTATTGACTTCCGAGTACAAAGTGCGTTATTGTGATCGTGTACATACCTTTGAATATGAATTATATAAAGACTGTGTTTTCAGTAACACAGTGTGTGGACATTCGTTTGTGGGGGTTTGGGGACTACACTGTACTTAAGAACCAGCCTGCATCACCTCCTGAGAAGCTAGGCCTTGATTGCTCGACCACGTACAAATAATAGAGAATCTTGGCTGGGGTCCTCTGTGCCTCTCCTCTACCATATAGAGAGTGGAAGTACAGACACCCCCTACCAGTCTTTACACTGGTGGCAGCGGTGGGATGCTTATGGTTTTAAGAATCAGTGTATAACCATGCCACTTACAAAATATCTGCACTTTATTAAATTAGGGTTTGGGTGTGTACAAAACAACTTCATTACAAGCAATGGAGTCTATTGCGAATGGTAAATTGACTCGGATGAGATTAGAGGCTCTCCAGAGTGCTTGTGAAGCCAGGGAGTTAGACTTTGTGGATAAGTCTAGGGCTGAGCTGATAGCTGCCCTGGTGGACTACCAGACCGATGGTGAAACTCTTGATGAAGGGGGGAATGCAACCAATGAGGACTCTGCCCCTGGGGTTTCTACTGAATCTGTTTCTGGGAATGCCGCCATTCCTGCTGCCTCTGTTCCGAACCCCAGCAATTCCTTAGAGCTTGAGTTATTAAGGATGAAATTGGCCTTTGAATATCGCAAGTTGGAAATAGATGCTGAGGTTAAGAAAGAGGAGCTGGCTCAACAAGTTGAACTCAAGAATAGGGATCTTGAACTCAAAGACAAGGACACTGAATGTCAGAGAATCCAGCTAGAGAAAGCTTGAGTGGAGACTTCAGCGAAACCCAGTGAGAGTGTCAGGTCCCCAGCAACTAAATTTATGAAGGATTTGGTTGGTGTGTTTATGGAGGGTTCTGATATCCTCCAATGGATTGAAGCGTTTGAAATGGCTTGTGCAATTCATGATGTTGACAAAAGAGATTGGGCTAAGTGTTTGCTAAGCAGATTGCCTCAAACTGGATATGACTGTATTCTGAAGCTGAGTGTGGAAGAAAGGGGTCAGTATGAGTGTATGAAATCTGCTTTGATTGCCAAGTTTGGCAAGACACCTACCCAATACCTTAAAAGGTTCAGGGATTTTAAGAAAAGAGAGAATGTGTCTTGGGTTGACTGGGTGAGTGCTGCGCACATGAATATGATGGGGTGGATTGATGGTTACAAGGTGAAAACTTTTGTTGAATTGTCCCAACTGTTGTTTTTTGAGCATTTTTCTGAAGCCTGTTCACCGGAGCTGCGTCAGTATGTTGCTGACCAGAACATTTTGGATCCCTTTAAACTGGCTAGGTTGGCTGACAAGTGGGTCTCCTACCGGGTGTCCCCTAAAGACTCCAGGGGGAAGGACAAGGACAAAGAAAATGTGACCTCTCAGAAAGCTGAGGAGTCCCAAAAGCAGTCACAGTCGAATAAACCTAAACCCTCCTCTCCTAAAACCCAAAAATCTAGTGGGGATAAGTCATCTGTGGGTAGGAAGAAGAGTAGTGGTCCACCTGCTGCAAAGCAGGCTCCCGGTGGTTCCAGTACCGTACCCCGCACTCCCGGCACTTGTTGGGACTGTGGGGCTCTGGATCACAAAAGGGGTGACTCCAAGTGTAAAGGTAAGGCACTCGGAGTACAGGCTATCAGCCTGACCTACCCTTACCCCATGTCTGAGGTGGAGGCCACTGTCCTCCCCTCCTCTACAGGGATCACATTTGGTGCTCCCGTAGAGATTTCCTTAGTGTCCCTTGGGGCCTGGGACCAGTACGCGGAAGTACTGGCGACTATCCCACAGAACACCCGTAGGTTTTTGAGAAGTGTCCTCCTGAATGGCCAGCCTTCTACTGGTTTGAGAGACACAGGGGCAAGCATGACAGTGGTGGACAGGGGTCAGTATGAGTGTATGAAATCTGCTTTGATTGCCAAGTTTGGCAAGACACCTACCCAATACCTTAAAAGGTTCAGGGATTTTAAGAAAAGAGAGAATGTGTCTTGGGTTGACTGGGTGAGTGCTGCGCACATGAATATGATGGGGTGGATTGATGGTTACAAGGTGAAAACCTTTGTTGAATTGTCCCAACTGTTGTTTTTTGAGCATTTTTCTGAAGCCTGTTCACCGGAGCTGCGTCAGTATGTTGCTGACCAGAACATTTTGGATCCCTTTAAGCTGGCTAGGTTGGCTGACAAGTGGGTCTCCTACCGGGTGTCCCCTAAGGACTCCAGGGGGAAGGACAAGGACAAAGAAAAGGGGGCCTCTCAGAAAGCTGAGGAGTCCCAAAAGCAGTCACAGTCAAATAAACCTAAACCCTCCTCTCCTAAGACCCAAAAATCTAGTGGGGATAAGTCATCTGTGGGCGGGAAGAAGAGTAGTGGTCCACCTGCTGCAAATCAGGCTCCTGGTGGTTCCAGTACCGTACCCCGCACTCCCGGCACTTGTTGGGACTGTGGGGCTCTGGATCACAAAAGGGTAAGACAGGTGTAAAGGTAAGGCACTCGGAGTACAGGCTGTCAGCCTAACCTACCCTTACCCCATGTCTGAGGTGGAGGCCACTGTCCTCCCCTCTTCTAGAGGGATCACATTTGGTGCTCCCGTAGAGATTTCCTTAGTGTCCCTTGGGGCCTGGGACCAGTACGCGGAAGTACTGGCGACTATCCCACAGAACACCCGTAGGTTTTTGAGAAGTGTCCTCCTGAATGGCCAGCCTTCTACTGGTTTGAGAGACACTGGGGCAAGCATGGCACTGGTGGACAGGACCCTACTCAAGCCAGAGGACTATGTAGATGCTCTTCTGAGAACCACCAGGTTAGCTGGTGGGCCTCCCAAATTATCGCCTGTAGCCCGAGTCACACTCGTAATTGGAGACAAGACAGCAAAGCTTCCTGTCCTGGTTCAGGACAATGTCCCTGCTAACATTCTGGCCCTCATTACGACCCAGGCGTTGGACCATGGTGTTAATAGCACCATGGTCCATGCCGGTAACTTACCGACTCCGCCATGGCGGAATGGGGAATTACCGCCCCATTCCGAGGTTGGCGGGGCGGTAATTCCCCATGCCGCCATGGCCCTTCCCCATTCCCATTTTTGCCCAATAGGGCTCAATGGGACTGGGGAAGGCGCTAATTACGGCACCATAAATTACGGTGCCGTAATTAGCTCCTAGGTCCCTTTGCGGGTTGGTTCTTTAACGCCTGCCAAAAGCAGGCATTAAAGTGCCACCCGCAAAGGGACCTCGTAATCAGGCGTTAAGGGTTTAATGGCGCCGCCACCTTTTACGGCGCCGTTAACCCCTTGACGCCTGGGTTGTAATGAGGGCCTCTGTTAGGCAACGATCTAGTAGAGTTGGGGTTGATCACGGATGGTCTTCCCATGACTGCTGCTGCGGTCACTAGATCACAGGTGACACCGGGTCTGGCTGTGAGTCAGGTACCCGAGCCGAAGGCGCGGCCTAAGGCAAGACGAAGGAAGAGCAAGAAGGTCACCTCTGTGGAGGGAGCTCCTTCTCTTCCTGCTGTTCCTACAGCACCCATTGGGGTCCATGCTCCGGACGGGCTGGTTCCAATGGTAAACCCCGTCTCAACTCCTGTGGTAGAAGAGCCAGAAGACTCTCCTGTGGGAGAGGTTCTCAACCCGGAGGATCATCCCGATCTTCAATGCTTGTTAGCTGAAGGGGGACCCTCCCGGGCAGACTTCTGTAAAGGACAGAGAGAGTGTCCCTCTCTCGAGGGTCTGAGGAAACAGGCCCTGTCCCGGGCACAAGGAGAAGTGCCTAGGACATTCCGTATTTATTGGGAGGGTGAGCTCCTTGTTAGTGAGCCCACTAAGCCTGAACCTGGTGCCCTCAAGAGGTTGGTGGTACCCCAGGTTTACAGGCCCTTCCTACTGCAGTTGGCGCATGAGGTGCCCTTGGCTGGTCATCTTGGTACCAAGAAGACTAAGCAGAGGCTCTCTGCCCATTTCTACTGGCCTCGGATGGGAGTAGAAGTGGAGTCCCACTGCAGGACCTGCCCAACTTGTCAGTTGTCTGGCAAGACTGGAGGCAGTGTCATTGCCCCACTGCAGCCATTGCCAGTGGTTGGCACACCGTTTGAGAGGGTGGGCATCAACATTGTCGGTCCCCTTGACCCTCCCACGTCAGGTGGACATCGGTTCATCCTGGTTTTGGTAGATCATGCCACCAGGTACCCTGAGGCTATACCCCTTTGGACTGTTACTACCAAGGTGGTTGCCAGGGCTCTCCTGGGCATTTTCACCCGTGTTGGATTCCCCAAGGAGGTTGTCTCTGACAGAGGATCCAACTTCATGTCTAGTTACATGAAAAACATGTGGAAAGAATGCAGGGTAACCTACAAGTTCTCCACCTCTTACCAGCTCCAGACCAATGGTCTGGTTGAGAGATTTAATAAAACTCACAAGGGCATGCTAGGTGCTTTGGAAGAGCCCCTAAGGAGGAAATGGGATCTCCTCCTGCCATGCCTGCTGTTTGCTTACAGAGGGGTACCTCAAGAGGGTGTTGGTTTGAGCCCCTTTGAGTTACTCTTTGGACATCCTGTGAGGGGGCCCCTTGCCTTGATCAGAGAAGATTTGGAAGCCACCTCTCCCGGTCCCACCAAGCAAGTGGGGGACTATGTGTTAGGCCTCAGGCGGATGATGACACAAATGATGGGTCAAGCAACAGCGAATCTCAAGGCCAGCCAGGAATTGAAGAAATACTGGCATGACCTTAAAGCATCGCAAGTGGATTGGACTCCGGGACAGGAGGTCCTAGTGATGGAGCCTACCAAGCCTCGGGCATTGGCAAATAAATGGACTGGACCATTCCAGATAATCTCCAAGATGGGCAAAGTCAACTATCTGGTTGACATGGGAATTCCAGGGGTAGCCTCTCAGGTATTCCATGTCAATAGGCTCAAGCCTTTCCACAGGCGGGCCGAAGTCTCATGTCTCTTGCTAGCTTCAGGGCAAGAAGAGGATTAGAGTGAGCCCCTTCCTGATTTGCTGCATAGCAACCCTCAGGATGGCTCAGTGGAGGGAGTGCAGCTCTCTCCAGATTTGACAACCGAGCAGCAGAGGGCCTGCAGGACTTTGCACCAGCAGTATGCCTCTCTGTTTTCACTGACGCCAGGCCTTACACCGTGGTGTAAGCACGAAATTGACACTGGTGACAGCGTGCCTGTCAAGAGCAGGAGCTACCGAATGTCAGATACGGTTAAGAACCACATCCAGGCTGAGGTCGCCAAGATGTTGGATCTGGGTGTTATTGAACCCTCAACCAGTCCCTGGTCCAGTCCCGTGGTCCTTGTCCCCAAGGCAAGTTCCCAGGCAGGTAACAAGGATTGGAGGTTCTGTTTGGACTACCGAGGAGTCAATGCCGTCACCAAAACTGACGCGCACCCACTGCCCAGGGCTGATGAGCTCGTGGACACCATAGGTGCTGCCAAGTTTGTGAGCACCTTTGACCTCACCTCAGGCTATAGGCAAATAGCTCTGATGGACCATGCCAAGGAAAAGACGTCGTTCTCAACACCAGAGGGACTCTACCAGTTTAGGGTCATGCCTTTTGGGTTGAAGAATGCCCCTGCCACCTTCCATAGATCGGTCAATCATGCTCTCAGTGGGCTGGAAGCCTTTTGTGTGGCTTATTTAGACAACATTGTCGTCTACAGTTCCACTTGGGAAGAGCACTTGACACATCTGGGTAGAGTGTTGCAGGCCTTAAAGAGGGCTAACCTCACTATCAAGGCCACCAAGTGCCAGATAGCTCAGGGGAAAGTCATGTATCTTGGTCATGAGGTAGGAGGGGGTCAAATCCAACCTCTCCCCAGTAAGGTACAGGATGTACAGTACTGGGAGACTCCCACTACTCAAACCCAGGTGAGAGCCTTTTTGGGCCTCACCGGGTATTATCGCAATTTCATGGCGGACTATGGAACCATAGCTGCACCACTGACAGCTCTGACTTCACCCAAGCAGCCTAGGAAGGTTAATTGGACTGAAGGCTGTCAGAGGGCCTTTAATGGCTTGAAAGAAAGTCTGTGCCGGGCACCCGTGTTGTGTTCGCCTGACTACAGCCGACCCTTTATCGTCCAGACGGATGCTTGCGACACCGGAATTGGAGCTGTCTTGTCCCAGTTAGATGACAAAGGGACAGAACATCCTATCATATTCATCAGTAGACAACTCAAGGGTAGAGAACATAGGTGGGCTACTGTTGAAAAGGAATGTTTTAGTATAGTTTGGAGCCTTAGGCATTTTAGGCCCTACCTTACGGAGTCTACCTTCAAGGTCCAAACAGATCATAAGCCCCTGAAGTGGCTTATGCAGATGAAGAGTGAGAACCCGAAACTGCTCAGGTGGTCCATTAGCCTGCAAGGGCTAGACTTCACCATAGAGCACAGACCAGGGAAGAGTCACGATTATGCAGATGGCCTTTCCAGAAGGTATGTTAACCGTCTGGATGAGGGTGTCTATCCCGTGGGAGATTAGACACCTTCCACCTCAGTCTGGGGGGGGCAACTGTGATGCTGGAAATGCATCGGAGGGACAGGGCCTCCGTATCCTTGTCCTTTACTGCTTTTTATCGTGTGTTCTGTTGTGTTTTCCGCGCAGGAGTTCATGTGGGACTCCTGGCGGTGCGGCTCTCTCTCTTTTGGTTTGGTGAACGGGCCCGTGGGATACCCTTATGCAGGGGAGTTGCTAGGTCTGGAAAAGACCCGGGGCTAAGCTGATGTCGGAACTGTTGGGACTGGGGGCTAACTAGTCTTTTGGCTGTAGTTCCTGAGATTCTATCCGGGGCTACAACCAAAAGATCAGGGGCTATAGCCCCCTTAGCCCCCCCCTAGCAACGCCCCTGCCCTTACGGCACCCATGGGTGGGGGTACAACCCTGTGCCCCTAGTGTATGTTTTTGGGCACCTGTGGGTGGCCCACAGAGCAGGGTATGGGCTGGTGGCAGCTCCATGCTGAAATTGACAGGTGCGCGGAGTATCCTCCATTTTGGGATACCCCGGCCCTGCCATTGGGATCAGTTGATTTCTGATGGAAAACAAGATGGCCCCTGTGGCCTCTTGCTTTCTATTACCCATTACCTTGTTTTCCCAAAGTCCTGGGAAGCCCTGACTCTGTCCCTTCCCCCTGACTGGCTTTTGGGTGGAAATGCCATATATGGTGTTGTTGTGAAGGCCCGGCCAGACTAGCTGGAGCCTTCCCGGTGATGTATGTTGTGGGTACCTCCTGTGGGTGGGACCTGGGTGAATAGAGTGTGTGACGAACATGCATTCTGTGTTGTGGGTGTCTAGTATCTGGTGGTTGACACAATGACTGAGACAGCCCTGCCCGAAACCGGTATGAATGAAGCTTGGAGTGTTGAATGGCTCGGTACTTGTCCCAATACACATAACTTGTTGTGAGTGTCTGGAGAGAAGTGAATGGCCTGAATACCTCATGTGCCTGATTGGCTGCCTGCCTGCATGAATGCCCTTAGTCATGATTGGATGATTGAGTGTGACCCAGCGGAATGAATGGGAGATCAACAGTATATCTGGGGACCTCTCACTGCTAGGAATCATGTTCAGAAGCTGAAGTCCACTATGACGAGTAACTGGAGTAACTGAAGCTTGACCTTGAAGCCCTGCTGGATGAGAAGAAGTGCTGTTGCTCTCCTACACAATCTGAAAGCTTCTCTGCCTCCAAGGACTGACCCAGAGAGGACCTGGTAAGGCGCCCTCTTCCCGAGGGCCCATCGTGCACAGCTGATCTTTGCCAACGCTCCCTGGTAGACAGACCTTCGACAGGCTGCCGACCCGATACGGGGACTGCTGCGGAATTTCAAGGAGAAGCGCCCGGACTGTTGTCCGCCACTGTCGACGACCGCTGTCGCCGACCGGAGCTGCCGTGTTCCCGTTTGCCTAAGAACTTCAATTGATCATCGGACGCTCTCGTCTGCATCGTCACCCGCTTGTCTCCCGCTGAAGAAGGCCTGACCGTCGACGCACCGAGGAGCATCCACCGGTGGGTTTCCCGCCACCTAAAGACCACAGAGACGCCGACGACTCGACTCCCTTGCTGGGCCACAGTTCTTCATCATCTCTTTGCGGTCCAGAACTATCGTCACTGAGGTGCCCCGCACGCCTCTTCCTTGCAGGACGCCAACGCTCTGTCGTCGACGAGCACCGCTAGGAACGAAGCTGCCACCTCACTGCCGTAGTTCAACCGGTTCACCGTCGGACTTTCGACGACCCGTGACTCCTGCTTTAAAGGGAGGGCACTCAAGAAGGGCTGTTGATTCCCCGACACCGAACGCCGAGTTCCTCAACACCTCTCGACGATCCGTGGCTCCTGCCTTAAAGGGAGTCACTCAAGAAGGGTCGGTCGACGCATCATCGGAGAACTCTACTCCACCAGGTACATTGGGGGGGTAAAACCTTAATAGGAGGAAGTAAGACTATTGAACATTATATGGACTGGGTGTCATGGGCGCTACTCCCGAGGGGCCAGGACTGGCCCAGCGCCCTCGGAAAGCAGACCCGTCTTCCACTACTCCGGACCCAGCAGACCCCTACAGGGGCCCTTTGGACCGTGTCCTGGCGCCTTTGGCGCCAGGCTCATGAAGGGTTTCAGTCCCGGCGCCATAGGCGCCGGGCTCATATTGATAAACAGTGGAATAATGCTTGGGTGGACTTACCTGAGGCAGACCATGCTGCATATTTACCCAGAACAATCCAGTCTGGTTGAAGTCCCCAGCCATCAGGGCTGGGAGGAACTATTCCCTCCATTCAGGAACTCTTTTCTTACCTGGGTGGACCCGGTGGAAGGACACACACTGGAAGCACTTCTCTGCTATTTAAACCACGCCCGATGGAAAACACGTGCTTCGCGTTATTCTGCAGCAGCAGCAGGACGCTCACCGAGTCGGCTCCTGCATTCCAGGTCCAGAGTCATCTTCAGCTTCCGCGCAGCAACCTGTGGATGAAGAAAGACACAGAACAATACTTACCAGATCCCGGAATCCAGTCACCGGCAAAACCTGCAAAGAATAAACATAAGGTTAGAAAAGTGCAACTCGCTCGCAGCCGCGCCCGCTTACCTGATCCATCCGTGATTGCAACGGAGCTACCCGCGGCCTTCTCTTCGGCAGCTTCTCTGCACCTGAAAGGCAAAGGACATAATTAAAAAGGGGTTCGGGTGAAGGCAGTCGCATTCATCTTAACTTACCAGTTTTTGCACGCGCAGAAGCGGCCGCATCAACCGCAGCATCCCGGCACCTGAAAACTAGAAAAAGGACATTATTAGAGGTGCCATTAAAAGTGGCCAACGATCATTATACTTACGTGCATCGGCACGTGCAGTGGCAACGGATATAAAGCCCGCAGCATCCCGACACCTGAAAACTAGAAAAAGGACATTATTAGAGGTGCCATTAAAAGCGGCCAACGAACATTATACTTACGTGCATCGGCACGTGCAGCGGCAACGGAAAACTACGCCCACAGCATCCCGAGGCCTGAAACAAAGGAAAAGGAACATTATTGAGGTGCCCATCTTTTAAAGCCTAAAGACTACAGTATACTTACAGGCATCCGCTCATGCAGTAACGGCGGCATCGCTCTTCGGCATCCTAGCACCAGTGCCACAACTAAGGCTGCAAAAGACTTGAGCCTCAACACTGAACTCATCCAGTGACGTAACTGGAATCCACGCACCCCTGCACCAGACGCACGATGGAGAGCTCAGCATTTATACGCCTAAGGTGAGAGCTCGCCGAGACAAGTAGAAAGCTAGGCTGTGGGAGAAACTGGCGACTGGTGGGAGAAGGAATCCCATCAAACGGTGATTAACCCTTTTTCTTCCACCTGCAGAAAACTTACCCTGCAAGTCAGACATTCGATAAGAGGAAGCCCAGTCCTGAGAGTCGTCCGAGCTCTACGCTTTTCAATTGAAGAAACGATAGCAGCCCAGCCGGGATCAGCGCCTCCGTGAGAATCAGGTGAGCGTTACACTGGGCTTGTGCTATATATCTTTATTTACAGGTTGCCCAGGTGGGGGGATCTCCACAAAGAACTGTGCCTAGTGGTAGGGGTCAGTATTCTGCCTACTGTTTCAACCATCTTGCATTCCTTCCTATCTCTATTGCTGGTTTCCTCGTTATTGATCTTGGTGACATTTTAACCGTACAGTTGATGCACTTTAATGAGATTCGATAACATTGGTGGTACCACTTTAGAATTGTATATTTTTATCGTTATTGACTTCCGAGTACAAAGTGCGTTATTGTGATCGTGTGCATACCTTTGAACATTAATTATATAAAGACTGTGTTTTCAGTAATACAGTTTGTGGACATTCCTCTGTGGGGGTTCGGGGACTACACTGTACTTAAGAACCAGCCTGCATCACCTCCTGAGAAGCTAGGCCTTGATTGCTCGACCACGTACCAATAATAAAGAATCTTGGCTGGGGTCCTCTGTGCCTCTCCTCTACCATATAGAGAGCGGAAGTACAGACACCCCCTACCAGTCTTTACAGAAACCAAAGCCACTCTCTGCGCAACCATTGAGGCCACAGGTGGGAGATAGTCCGGAACCATGGAACGCTGGAGACCCTGAAACCGCTGCAAAGGAAACAGGAATAAGTACCAGCCAATCACAGTGACTATATTTATGAGAAGAAACAGAAAGTGGCTTACCACGTGATGGCAGTAAGAGTGCAGCTAACCATCTGAGGTGGGGACAATGTGGTTCCGGGACTCACGTGAGCAGCAGTCCCAGATGCTGATGACTGAGCTGTTGTGGTAAAAGGGCCCACCTGATGAGGAGCCAAGGACCAGGAATCTGTGGAGTAGTTCCCAGACAGTGTTGAGGAAAAGGCTGAATTCAGCATAACGAAGTAAGAAAAACAGGAGGGGAATCCGAAGAAGTCCTTGAAGCAATCCAAAGTCTGTTTACCAGAAAAGGCAGTCCATCGGCAGTGTACCAGTAATCAAGAAGGGCAATCCGAAGGAGTTCATGAAGCAAAAGCCAAGGTTGAGAATTCCAAAAGAGCAATACCAGGTAAGCAACGCCAAACAGAGCTCCAAGAAACAGCTGTGAAGCGATGATCGTACAGCAAATCACTGCTTTAGTACTAGCCGCTTCCTGGTCACGTGACGCGGAACTGCATCACATGAACGGGATCTGGAATAACGTGAGCGGGAGCCGACTGTCACGAGCTGCGGAAGCGTTCGTCTGTTTTTCCCGTTTCCCAGGCACCAAGGCAATTGCCAATGGAGAAACGGGTGCAATCGGGACTGCGGAATAAGGCCGGCATGCCGTGCACGTCCACGCGGGACCCATAGCTGCAAACGTGAGTCCCGAACCTTGTGAGGGATACGCAGAGAGGGAATGGGACATGGTCAAGCTGAGGGAACCCTAAGGTCATTGATGGTGTGTGCAAAACGTGCAGGGTGTGTGACAGAGCCCCCCCCAAAGGTCCATGACCCCGTGGGCAGGACGGATGGTCCCGATGAAAACTGGCAACCAACCGAGGAGCCTGAACATCCACAGCAGGGACCCAAGAGCGTTCCTCCGGGCCGTAACCCGACCAATCCACCAAGTACTGCAAGCAACCCCTACAGACACGGGAGCCCAAAATGTCGGACACCTCAAACACATCAGGGGCATCCAGGGAAACCGGGGTGACCGGGGCACGAAAATGGGAGGGGCCGGGACATGGTTTGAGCAGGGAGGTGAGGAAGACAGGGTGAATCTGCCAAGAACTCAGGAGCATGAGGCGATAGGCCACCGGGTTGATCACCTGGGAAACCACATAGGGTCCAATGAAACGGGGCAGGTGCTTGCAACAACCCACCAAACGAAGATGTCGGGTGGACAACCAGACCCGGGAACCCACAGCATAGACCGGGGCCGCCACCCGCCTTTTGTCTGCCAGGGATTTCATGGACGCCTGGGCTTTCCGAAGGTGCACGATGGTCTGGGCATGAACAGAAGGCAGGTCCCTAACACAGGCAGCTGCAGCCGGGTTCTCAGGAGGAGAAATGTCAGGGATGGGCAGGACACGGGGGTGCTGACCATAAAGATCATAGAAAGGGGGAGAACTCAGTGGAAGCGTGAACAGTGTTGTTATAGGCAAACTCAGCGAGGTGCAAGACGCGTAGCCAGGTTGTCTGTTGTTGCAGCGTCAAGCAACACAGGTATTGTTCCATTGTTTGGTTGACTCTTTCAGTCTGGCCATCCGTCTCTGGGTGGTAGGCCGAGGAGTACCGTGCATCAACACCAAGCAACCTGATCAACGCATGCCAGAAACTGGACGTGAATTGAGATCCCCTACCAGAAATGAGTATGGAAGGCAACCCAAATAAACAAAACACGGACTCAAAAAACAACCTAGCTAGCCAACACAGGAGCGGAAGGGATCCCCTTACAAGGTATGAAGCGGGCCATTTTGGTGAAGGAGTCTACTACCACCCATATAGTGTCGAATCCCTGTACCCGGGGCAGGTCAGTTACAAAATCCATGGTTAGAGTGTGCCATGGCTTCGGGGGTACAGGCAATGGTTGTAGTAGGCCCACGGGCGTCCCCTACAATGTTTGCACTGAGCACAAACGGAACAGGTGTTTACGTAGCAGTCGACGTCCCGCTTCATGGAGGGCCACCAGCACCAACGTTTTAAGAGGGCTAGAGTTTGTCCTTGGCCGGGGTGACCGTTAATGGTGGCATCGTGAGACCATTCCAGGGCAAGATTGCGGGTGTCAGTGGTGGGTAGTACTAGTCGGTTTTGTACAAAGGGCAATCCGTCATGATATACCGGGTCCCAATCCGATAGATGTTCAGGATGTTGTGCTACCCAATTGCGAACTGAGTCCAGCAACGACAAGGGTGGGGTACAAAGGCAGATAACATTCCCCTTGTCCAAAAGGGTATCCGGAAAGACCGGCAAGTAAATGCCCCCAGGGGAACGGGACAAGCATCGGCTTTACCGTGTGCTGTACCAGAGCAGTGCTTGATTTGGAAGTCGAAGGCTGCAAAAAACAGGTGCCATCTAACCTGTCTACTGTTGACACACTTGAGGGCGGCCAGGTCTTGTAGGTTCTGGTGATCTGAAAACACAGTAATCCGGTGTTTTGCTCCCAGGAGGTGGTGCCGCCAAACCCGGAAGGCGTCCATCACCCCAAGAGCTCCTTCTCCGTTACCGTGTAATGAGCCTCAGTGGCGTTGAACATGCGGGAATGGAAGGCCACGGGATGTAATCGACCCATGGTGGGACATGCCTGAGAAAGTACCGCCCCTAACCCAAAAGAAGAGGCATCCACCTCAACAATGAAGGGGAGTTCCGGGTCGGGGTGTTGGAGGACCGGGGCTGTGGTGAAGGCGGCCTTTAAGGCATCAAAAGCCTTCTGATGCTCCTCCAACAAATGGTAGGTTGCATGGGGACTGGTCAGAGCGGTGAGCGGCGCTACTATAGAGGAGAACCCGGATATAAAACGCATGTAAAAGTTGGCGGATTGCAGGGCCTTAAGAGTCTGTGGTGTCGGCCATTCCAATACCGCCCGTACCTTAGCATGGTTCATAGCCAGCCCACCAGGCGTGATATGAAACCCCAGGAACTCGACGTTATCCACATGAAACTGGCACTTCTCAGGTTTTGCAAAAAGGGAGTGTTTGCTTAAACGAGAAAGCACCTCTCGGACATGCTGTACGTGATCGTCCAGACCTTGAGAAAAAATGAGGAAATAATCCAAATAAACGACCATGAACACATCCAGTATGTCGTTAAATATGTCGTTCATAAAACGCTTAAATGTGGCCGGGGCATTACACAAGCCGAAGGGCATGACCGTATACTCGTATAGGCCATAACGAGTACAAAACGCAGTTTTCCACTCGTCCCCTTTGCGGACTCGAACCAGATTGTACGCACCCCGTAGGTCCAATTTACTATATACAGAGGCGTATGTCAAATGATCGAGCAGTGGTGTTATAAGGGGTATTGGATATCAGTTCTTCCTAGTGATGGCACTGAGTCGACTATAGTCCACACATGGACGAAGATCGCCCTCTTTCTTAGGGACAAAGAAAATAGAACTAGCAGCTGATGAGATGGAAGGACGTATGTGCCCTAAACGCAGAGATTTCTGTACGTATTCTTTTAGAGCTTGTTCTTCTGAGGGGGAGAGGGAATAAATGTGACCTGTAGGTATGGTGGAACTGGGAATCAGGTCAATGGGGCAATCATAGGGGCGATGTGGTGAAGAACCACAGAGGAGCCGCAATCGAATACCTTTGCATAATTACGGTATTCCGCAGGAATGCTCGTGGCAACCATGCCTACTATGTGTGAGTCAGTGGATGGAACCTCAATGTCATCCAAGGTAAGGTGAGCGATAGCCCCCAACACCAGTGCTGGTGTTTCTTCCTCTCTAATCGTGGGAAGACAGAAATTCTGACATACGTCAGACTCAAAATGCACCTGACCCAACTTCCAGTCGATAAGCGGATTGTGTTCCTGTAACCAAGTTATCCCCAGGATGAGACCGAACTGTGGCATGGATATTAGGTCAAAGCTTATCGTCTCTTTGTGGATAGTCTGGATCGTCAGGAGTAGCAGTGCCATTTGCTGTTTGATGGGACCAGAGGCTAAGGCAGTACCGTCAATGGTCTGTACGGGTTCTGTTTGTGTTTTGTTCACTAGTGGTAGGTTCAGAGAACGGCTAAGGCAATGTCACGTAGTTCCCTGTGGCCCCTGAATCAATGATAATAGCGACTGGGTGTGTGGTTCCTGGGGTGGGTTGCAGGACAGCCTGTACATGGATGGGTCTTATGCAACCAAAAGCGGGAACAGGATCCGGGGTAAGACAAGGAGTGCTCTATCCAGCCCCGGCTGTACGATGGAGCAGTCCGAAAAACCTGATTCTTTGGTTTTGGGCGAAGAGGACTCTCCTTAACGAAATGTCCACTTAAACCACAATAGAAGACGGCGTTGTCTGCCCTTCTTCGTTCTCTTTCCATTGAGGTGATCGGGCTCCGTATACCCCCGGTCTGCCTGGGTTCCCCAGAAGGTTCAGAAGAAGATGAGGGAGCAGACAAAGCAGTTGGTTGGGAAAATACAGCTTCAGCCCTACGTTCGGATCGCCGGGCATCCACCTGAAGAGCCAAATCCACAAGATCCGGGAACTGAGTTGGCAAAGAGGGGACAACCGAGAGGGCGTCTTTCATAGGATTGCTCAAACCCTGATAGAACACCACCGCTTTCTTGCTTTCTGGCCAGGATGTTTCCACTGATAACTGATTAAACCGGGTAATGTATTCAGTAACGGACCCCCTACCCTGTTTCAAATCTAACAACTCTAAATCACGGGACTGGACTTTGTGTCTGGTGTCAAACGCCAGTGACATTTCAGCTACGAGAAGATCAAAATCATAGAGGGTAGGGCTGTTGTTCTCTAGTAGGGGATTGGCCCATGCTGCGCTGTGCCAGCTAAGTGTGATAACGTGAATGCGGCCTTGGTGGTAGAGTCAGGGAAAGCCAGGGGCCTGCACAAGAAATGCAATTTGCATTGGTTGAGGAAGGTTCTGAATTTCCTAGGATCGCCATGATACCGTTCGGGGGCCGCTAACGGGAATGGAGAGGGTAGTACCACGGGGACGGGGTTTTGGGTGCTGTGAGCCGGAGGTGGAGGAGGTTGTGGTGCAGGGACGGCATCCCCGAATTCAGGATCTGCGGGAAGGGGATGCTGAACACTTTGTATAGAGTCAAGACGTTGATGGATAGCTGTGTTAGCAGCGGCCATGTCAGCCCGTAGTACTTTGATGGCTTGGACCATAGCGGCCATGGGGTTGTCCGTGGATCCCTCCATATCCAACACGACTAAAGGGCTTCACAGTCTGTCGTGACTTGAGTGCCGTGAATGTATGAGAGACCTCCGTCCCCAAGTGCTGCACAGAAAGAAACCAAAGCCACTCTCTGCGTAAGCTTTGAGGCCACAGGTGGGAGATAGTCCGGAACCACGGAACGCTGGAGACCCCGAAACCGCTGCAAAGGAAACAGGAATAAGTACCAGGCAATCACAGTGACTAAATTTATGAGAAGAAACAGAAGGTGGCTTACCACGTGATGGCAGTAAGTGCTGCTAACCATCTGAGGTGGAGACAAGGTGGTTCCGGGACTCATGTGAGCAGCAGTCCCAGATGCTGATGACTGTGGAAAGCCCACTGAGCTGTTGTGGTAAAAGGGCCCCCCTGATGAGGAGCCAAGGACCAGGAATCTGTGGAGTAGTTCCCAGACAGTGTCGAGGAAAAGGCTGAATTCAGGATAACGAGGTACTAAAAACAGGAGGGGAATCCGAAGAAGTCCTTGAAGCAATCCAAAGTCCATTTACCAGAAAAGGCAGTCCAAAGGCAGTGTACCAATAATCTAGAATGGCAATCCGAAGGAGTCAATGAAGCAAAAGCCAAGGTCGAGAATTCCAAAAGAGCAATACCAGGTAAGCAACGCCAAAAAGAGTTCCATCCAAGAAACAGCTGTGAAGTGATGATCGTACAGCAAATCACTGCTTTAGTACTAGCCGCTTCGTGGTCACGTGACGCTGAACCGCATCAGGTGAACGGGATCTCGAATCACGTGAGCGGGAGCCGGCTGTCACGTGACGCGGAAGCGTTCGTCTGTTTTTCCCATTTCCCAGGCGCCAAGGCTATTGACAATGGAGAAACGGGCGCAATCGGGACTGCGGAATGCAGCCGGCATGCTGCGCACGTCCATGAGGGACCCCTAGCTGCAAACGTGAGTCCCGAACCTTGTGAGGGATACGCAGAGAGGGTATGGGACATGGTCGAGCTGAGGGAACCCTAAGGTCGTTGATGGTGTGTGCAGAACGTGAAGGGTGTGTGACACTATGCTTATGCTACTTTAGCTGATATGGCAATCTATTGCCAATTCATACCAATTATTGCTGCATATGTCAGGTCAAGTAATCATATGCCAAGTAAAGCCCCACATTCCCCGGTGCTTCCATTATACAGAGTGGCTATTGTAGCCTTTGAGGATACTGCCACACCATGTCTGTTATAGCCTTACGGCCCATGTATGGTCATTATGTGTAGGGTTTTATGTGAAAGATTTGTTTTAATTGTTTAAACCAATAAAAAAAATGTTTAAGTGGTACATTATCCACAGGATTTAAAAATATTTCTTTCATGTTTGTGACCAACAAAAGATCCCTTCAAAGTTTTGTTCTTTGGGGAAAATCTGTGTTCTGTGTTTTTTTTGTTTCTGGAGCTATATAGCTCCAAATAGTGTTAAAATATCACATACAGCGAGGGTAGTTAACGAGGTCTGTCCCCCACAAAACTATAGATCGTTAACCTTACAATAAATCAAAAGAATGGTTTAGGTACACTGTACATCAAAGCACCTTTCAAAGGCCTCATGCACCCTGCACCTCAGACTCTCTACATTTCTCAAAATAGTGCACCGTACAGGCCTCTGAAAGACAATGTGAAACAGTGCACTTTACACAACTTCCCATCACGGGTACCCGCAGCACTTTACAATCCTCTTGTGTACTGTACCTGAAGCACTTTACACATACGACACATACAGCGACACATACAGTGGCTCAATCCAGCAGCCCCTTTCAAACATCTCAGATCCACTCTACATCAGAGCATTTAGAAAACATTTATACTAAAGCACATTACAATTTACACTGTACCCCACAGCTTGCCAAGAGCCTTTCATGTTGGCACAAGACAAGCCTGTAACACTGTACCCTGGATAACAAAATTACGAAGTGTTGAAGCAAAGCACTTGGCTTGCCTGTGCACGCACTTTATACGGGGTACCGTGGAGCATTGAAAAGGCGTACTTTTCACGTACACACTCACACGCTCAGGCTGCGAGTGAGGACCCAGAGATATGCTTATCAGAAATGCTGTTGCTATGCGGGAGGCACCGGGCTGGCTACTTGAAGCCCCTTTTGAAGAGATCAGTATCCTGACTGCCCTTTCGCTCCAGGTCCCCAAAGCTCTGTCCCTTACTGCATGGGCAGTCCACAGCTCTATTGGCTCAGGTCCCTTTAACCATCATATCTGTTTGCCATTGGGTTCACCGACCAGTACGTTATGGGTCGTGCAACATTCCAAGATGTGCCTGTCATTCATTTATCTCTTGCGGGTATGTGTTACTTCCTCACAGCCAGCTAGATAACTCAGGTGTACAAAGCATTCACTGCAGCGCTCTGCTTAAAAACCAGCAAGCTAGCCACGGGGGTTAAAGAACCCGCCGAAGAGATCTGTATGTAACCTGCTTCACACAGTTTCCAATTCCGGCTGCACAAATTTAGCATTTCATCTTTCCGAGCTTAATGAAAGGTGCAGCCTTGAAGCAGAGAGCACTAGGGTTGGGGGGAGCAGATATACCATGCCAAGGTAAGTAAAAACAATTAACAAAAAGAGGGAGAAAATACAAAATATATATGCCAACTACTCCTTTCCCTCAGAGCCCCCACTCACCTGAAAATGGCCACCAAGAAGCTAGCTTGGCAGTTAAGTTAGTTTGCATAGTCGAGAGAATGCGAGCAGGGTACAGGTCCACACAAGGGTTGAGCAACGTGTGTCACTGCACTTTTAGAGGGAAAATCTGCTCGCAGGACACTACCAAGTCTGGGAGTCTCAATTCCGCAGAGGATTCTCAGTGCTGGGGGGAGGTCTGCGTGCACAATCACAGCCCTTCCTGGATGTAACAGGGCAGCCAGTGGGCCTGTGCCAGCATGGGAGAGGAATGTTTGCCCCACCTCTGTGCTTTCAAGAGCTCCGTAACTTTTTGTGATTGCTAAGGAACCACTAAAAAGTTACAGAGCTCTTAAAAGCACAGACTCAGTGGCACCTGGCGCAGACCAGGAAGCCACCTATATTTAAAAAAACAGATGCAAAAATGGAAGCTCAGAGCCTCTGTTTTTGTGTGTTTTTTTCAATAGGGGTTGCAAAGGCTAAGCCAGGAGTCACAAGGGAGATCACAGACGTCCCTGGAAGAGCATGCAGAACAGTAATAGCTCTTAATGAAGGATATAGACTAACAGACCTGACAGACAATGAGTTATTCGGAGATGTGAATTCAGATGATGAATTAGTATTTTTCATAAGGCTTACATATTGGATGAAAATTGAGAAATGGAAATACCATAAAGAATGGCACCAGTAAAAAAGAAACTGTCATTCTTTCAGGAAGATTTGGAAAGGGTGCCAAGCATTCTATGGACCAACAGTCCATATGACGTGGGTCTACTGAGCGGAGCAGGAGCAGTTAAAATAAAGCTTAAGCCAGGAGCAATTTTACCATGAGCAAAACAGTGTCCCATGTCCAGAGAAGCAAATGGAGGTATATTTGAAACCATTTACGCTTTGATACAGCAGGGAATAGTGGTACCATTAGATTCCCCATGTAACACAGCTGTGTACCCAGTAAAGAAATCAACGGGGGGGATTGTGGAGATTTATTCAGGATCAACGCCCCCCTAAACAATATTGTCGAAGAAGAGTTTCCTCTGGTTCCAAACCCAGCTATGAAATTATGTAATTTTCCAGCTATAGACAATGCTTTTACAGTCGTAGATTTAAAAAACGCCTTGTTTTCAATTCCCCTTCATGAGGACTCCCAAGATTTGATCTCCTTTTCATATAGAACCCAGTGGTGGAAACATACAAGATTACCACAGGGGTACTGTGAGTCCCCATCATTCTTTAATTGGATCCTTCAGATAGACCTAGGTAACATACAACTTGAGAGCACAATAATTTAGTACATAGATGACATATCAGTGTGTGGTGTGACAGAAGAAAAATGCAGTGAAGATTCAGTATGGTTAATGACAGTATTGGCAGGAAAAGGATACAAGAAACTACAGTATTGGCAAGAAGAGGTCCTGTATATAGGGCAGTTAATATCCCAAGAGGGGAAAAAAGTGACACATGAGAGAGCAGATGCAATTATGAACACTTTATGACCTGAGACAGAGAGAAAAATGCAGCAGTTGTTAGGCATATGCAAGTATTGTAGGGTCTGGTTTCTTGATTACAGTACCTATATTAGACCACTTTTAAAAGGACTCAAAGGAGCACAGACAAGTAAAAGTGAGGTAGTGTGGACAGACAAGATGACAGAAGGATTTGAAGAGTTAAAAAAGTAGATTTGTACAGCTCCTGTGTTAGGGATTCAAGACTATAATGAGGAGTTTTATTTATTCTCACACTAAAATTGAGTGGTGATGACAGCAGTCCTCACATAGAAGACAACATTAGAACATGGACATAAACCACAAGTTTATTACAGTGGGATTTTATACCCAGTAATGAGAGGGCATTATCCATGCAAACAAGCATCCATGCCAACAAGAACATCAGGATATGAAGTGATCATTTTAAACCCAGTGATTAAAATCGTTAGATGTAGAATAGTGAATCCAGCAACATTTATAGCAGAACCAGTAGAAAAGGAGGATTAGGTCCATGATTGTACAATCTATACTGAGTTTTATGATGATATTCCTCACATTAAAGAAAATGCTCCAGGAGGGGGATACATTCTATTTATTGATGGTTCTTTGAAAATTGATCAAACAACAGGAGAATGGCAGACAGAAATGGAGAATTTGACAAGTGAAAGATTACCGTCACATTGATCAGCACAGGCTGCAGAATTAGTGTCGCTTATTGCTGCAGAGATATTAGGATGAGGAAGTGACAGTGTAATCTAACTCCGCCTATATGACGTCACCTGTACGCGTAGGATTGTCACGCTGGAAAAGGAGTGGCTTCCTCCGCTGAGAGTGCAACATCTGTCGCTATTGGACAAAATTATTAAGGTGCTAACGCTCCCATAGGCTATCGCCGCAGTGAAGTGCACAGCCCATACCAGCCCATACCAAGAGAGCAGACATGATTTCTTGTGGTAACAAAACCGCAGACATTGAAGCAAAAAGAGCAGCATATTTTCCTAATATTTCTAATTTTGAAGTAGAAGATGTTAAGCAAATGTCAGAACGATGCATGATGATGAAAGAATGCTTTAATATGTTATCCATTGTATAGTTAATTGAGCTGCACGGTCATGCTCCACAGGAAGAACAAGATTTATGGAAAAGATGGGGTGATCTTTATCCCCCACGGAGGCTATAGGGAGACAAGATAGTAATGGAAAACTATTTATGCCTGTAGCATTATTGAAAGTTGCGCTGGATCAGCTTCACTAATCTGTGCATATAATCAGATAGGATCTTGCTGCCATGATCGCCAAATTTGTTAGAACACATTCCACAATTTATTGTGAACTGTATTGTCTGTCACAAATTCACAGCAGGGCACACCTTGCAAACATTGAGAGAAGCAATACCCCGTCCCAATGGTCCTGTTCAGTATCAACATATAGATCAGGTGGATATGTTGCAAACATGCAATGGCTACAGATATATGTTAGTTGTGTGTCCTTTTTCCCGATGGTTTCAGGCAGGCCCATGCATGGACCCCGACGCCACATGTGCTGCCAAGTTTTCCTTATGCGAGGTATTTCCTAGATTGGGTGTATGTGAAGTCCTGCAGTCTGATAATGGGCGGCATTTTGTAAATTAGTTGTTCGAACAGATAACTATTTTATTAGGCATACAGCATACATTTTCATCTATTTATCACCCATAGATGAATGGTATTTGTGAGCGGTTAAATGGACTCCTCAAAGAGAGGATAGCCAAGATAAAGATGACTTTGAAGAAGGGAAGGCTATATTGCCTACCGCTTGCCCTACTTGCATTGAGAAACCAGTCTGGCTCAGATCACCACTTGACTCCTCATGAGTTGGTGACTGGACGATGCATGACAGTATCCTTCTTTCCTCCCACTCGAATAAAAACTGATGCCCATAGTGTAGCAAAAACATTAGGGGATGAGATGCATGTTTATTTGACAAAAATGACTGCTATTGTTTCTTTTATTTCCCAAAAGATCAAAAATCGGAGGGAAGGGTCAAAGAAGAATGAAGAAGACAGCCAAACGATAAACTCCATGGAACTTTTAAAACCACTTACTTTGTATCCTCGAGACCAAGTGCTCATTAAAAATGTTGTCCAACGTGGAATAAGCCCCATTTTGAAGGACTATACCTAGTAGAGGAGGTCACCCCCACTGCCATGAAAATTGGAGGAAGATGAGCCTGAATGCATCTGAATAGTGTAAAGCTCTAGAAAGGAGAGACCCCTAACCCCCCGGCATCCCTTGACAGTGAAGCAAGAGAAAAAGTTCCACACATGCAGACTAGATCAGCTACCAAGAGCCAACAGGAGTCATCAAAATAAAAACAATTCAAACCTTCGATCATTCACAAGTTTAAAGTCAACAAATAACTTTTCAGTGTTCACAGAATTATCCTTGCTAGGTAAAAGAGACAATGTTTTGAAGAAAAGAATAACACACAACACTTTATGTTGCCTATAATGTTGCAAACATTCCTGCATGCTGTTTTTACCTATTTACTTTGATCGTATCCAGCTCTAATGAGATGAAACGTTGATATTGTCACCTTTTTTGGAAATCCAAAGACAGGCCCCATCATTCTCAGAATCATCATTGCAATAGTATTACAATTTTTGCTATAAAAAAGTGTGGTTATTCTAAAAGGTTGATAAAGGAGAATCAGAATCTTCCATTTTGTAAGATACACCTTGTTAGCATTAAGGCCGCTTAATGAGCAAAACAAAGTACGGCGCATGAATTATTTTGCAGTATTTCTCGTAACTGTGTTTTGTACAATGTGCAGTCGTTACTTCCTTATTCTTATAACATTTCGTCAAATGATGTTTTACAATATAGACAGAGTGTCCAACAATGATACATCTATTTCCATCCCTAACAAAAGCATGAGTGACATTTTTCCTGATATTTCCAAACAAATTAATCGGCTCAAGAGTGATGCTGGAGAAAATTATTAGGATAAAAATGCATATCTTGATAAGTCAGCCCATTTAAAAAATAACCTATGGTACCCGCACATGAGTAAGATGGGGAGAGGAACATCAGATGAGAGCTGCTATGTATGTTCTCTCATCCCTTATCACAAGCACAGCTAGAACATTTATAGCAAGAGAAATATTTATACATGATGCGAAGAGTCTCAGTCATCTAGCAGCATGCATGACAAGAGGACGATTTGAAAAGAAGTGGGAAACCCTACAATGGATGTCAAAAACAATATTCCCACACAAATATGCCTACATAAAAACACAGATGATGATAAAAGACCCAAAATGGAAGAGCAAAATTATCCTGTACCCGTTCAGTGGTCTAAAAAGAGGAGAGATGAAGATTGTTGAACAGAAGACACTTGATTGTGCAGATACATGGGAAACACCAGGATTGACAGGATGCTGGGAGAGACCTCAGCTATTGGTATATGGACAAGTAGCCACCAGTATCGGATGGGAAGGAGGATTGTTAGGATATAGTGCATACTTATTGATGACAGCACCAGTAAAGGTAGTGCAAGTAGTGAATGATGGATGCCTTAAGGAGTGTGCCAAATATTTGAAGGGTTGAAGATGAAGCAGGACCCGTATCCATATTGCCAATGAAAAATGCAACACTGTTTCAGAAACAGTGGTCAGACCAAAGTTGGAGAAAATAAAGGATGCAAACAAATAAACAAATAACTGATGTGCCAGGAATGAAAGGAGGAACTGCTGTGCGGATGTACCACTATTGTTCTTGTGGATCCAAAGCTTATATGAGGTTACCTAATAATTGGGGAGGAATATGTTCTATTGTGGTAATACATGTTCCTGCATTGGTGATCCCCAAAAGTGATCTCCACCTAAACAACTTTCTAAAAATGGATGCACATCAAAGAAAGAAGAGATAGCTCAACCTCATCCGGTAGAAGAGAGATAACTACTTTTTGGCAAAATCAATAGAAGCTTATCACGACATTCTAGATGAGCATCAATTGTTCAGTAGGAAGGCAATGATATTTACAGCCATATTCATGCCAGGAATTCTAGCTGCAGAAAATTCCAAGTGGTTACAAATCACGAGGTAGGATCTGCTACAAACAATACAACAATAAAAGGATTTAATGCAATTAAAGAAGAATTGAGGGCCATAAGACTCATGACCCTCCAAAACAGGTATGCTCTGTACTTCATTACAGCAATGAAAGGAGGCGTGTGTGCCAAGATTGGGCCTTCTTGTTGTACATACACCTCTGCCCATGAAGGAGAAAATGGAATCCTGACAACAGCTATAACTTTGTTGTCAACACTGCACACGAAAATGGTGAAAGAAGTAAATGAAACCGAAGACGAAGATTGGTTTTCATATCTGTTCTCATGGGTTCCAACCTGGCTGGAGCATGCCTTCAAAATGTTGGGAGCAATACTAGTGTTAGTGTTGCTGGGATTCTGTCTTATAAGAATAATCATAGGACAATGCAAGACGACAGTGAAGAAAGCTGTTGGAATGAAGATAATGATCAATGTGAATGCTGTGAATGCTGTGACTGGCGAACACACACAGACCGAGAGAACACCACCTGTGAGCACCTGAAAGGATGCCCTATGGCACCCCAGGAACAACGTTTTACTACCACAGGGATCATTAGAACTATGTGAGACGTTGGGAATTCTGTTCACCAGCTGGAGTGTGGATGAACACATAAAGAATGCAGGTGATCTGAGGGGGTGACAAAGATATGGATTCTTAAGAAACCACAGTATGACGAAAGGGTTAAGAAGATTGAGGAGGTGGTTGAGGACTCGACCAGAGGGGGTAATGTAGAGAGCAGATGTACATGCCATTTATAGAGCCCACCCCCTCACCTCCATCATACTGGAATAACAGCAAGAGAACACTGTGCATGACACCTGGTATCATCCCAATACCAAATATGAGAGATGTTATACGCTCAGACAACCGTATCAAATGTATCCCTGAACTGATGCATTAGACAGATGCCTGCAGACACCACTGACTATAGAAGAACTATAAGTGAAGTCTGACAGATGTGAAGTGACGTCATGAAGAAGAGAAGATACATATACACACTGGACATAATGTATGAACATCTAAAGAATGAAGATGTGATTGAAGTGACAAAGTAAACATATGCTCTGAGGAAGAGAACAGTCAACAAGGTCAACTACAAATAAGAAGCCTTGGTTTAGGGCCTAACTGATGAGAAATGGTAGGCTAATTAGCTAAGAAAGGCAGTTGTCTGATGTTGTTCCCTTTGTGAGCCAGGCATGGTATCAAGAGAGATGACACAGACAACAGAAATGCAGACAAAATGCATTAATGATCACGATGGTTAACGCCTAATTAGCCTCATAATATAGTGGAATTTTCCCTTTCTAAAGAAACCTAAGGAAAGTCTTTGTCTGTGAGACCAAAATGAAAACCTGTCTGTGTGAAGACATAGGCCTCTCCTCACAACTATAACAAAACATGGTGTGGGAATCTTTCTTAACAAAATAGAAGTGTTCAAAAGTAAACACTGAATTCCTTTCAGCTTGAGTTCTTCTTATGTTTTCTGTTTCAAGTTCAACACAGTTCCAATAAAGATTCAGCTAAATAGTGTTTGATCAAAGTTTAGTTTTGAAATTACCTTTTCCAAGTTCAAATGTATTACAGTTCACACACAGCGGATGTCCTGGGACTCTCTTCCCCAAGACAAAGTCCTTCGCTTGTTTGACTCTCAGGGTTCCTGTCCTCAAGACTTCAACATAACATTCAATTTGGGTTTCATCTGTCCAATAGTTCATAACAAAACACTGGGCCCGACTGACCATCGGGTTTACTTCACCAAGTATTTCGCAGTTCTCCACAGCTTGTTCATCGTTCAGGGTTTTCTGGTCTAGGCGCAGTTGGCAGACCACACAATCCACCCATCACAGGTCACGCAACCATAAGTCTCCCCAAAGCTGTTGGGCCCCTTGTAGACTCTTTTGTATTGGGCTTTTACTTTCCGCACTTGTATTCTTTGTAACCCTCTTTAATGGGACCACACTATCTTCAACTCTATCTCACTAAATACTCTCCCACTAGACCTCTTTGCTCACCTAGCACCAAATCTTTGTGTGTAAAGTGTTTTGCTAAAAAGAGGGCAGGGGGTCACACACTTTCCCCTGCGGGCTCTATCCTTTGGAATAGCCTCCCCCTCCCCCTGCAGATTGAGCAGGACCTTCTCAAATTCCGGAAGCTCCTTAAGACTTTTCTCTTTTCCTCCTCCTTCCCACCTTCTCTTCTCTGCTAGTCCGACAGTTGCTGAATCAGTGTCCTTGGTGCTTATGCATCTTCGGGGCCTGACTTCCCTCACCGATTAGTCTGAGGCTCCTGTCTATCCACAGAACTTTGAATCTGCATACCATCCTCTCTGGAAACTCGCACTTACACCTCACGCTGCTCTGGCCGTGTAGCACTCAGCATTCCTAACACTTCCTCCATGGCTCTCCCACAAGCTCGGACTCCCCAGCACTTACCCTCTCTTGTCTCTTCCTTTCTGCATTTGCACGTTCTGAATAGTCACAGGGTATAGTAGGTTTGTCCCTCTTCCTCTTACCCTCAGCTCTTAATATTGTTTTGTAATGTACCCTCTGTCCCTCCCTGCCCTGTGGTTGCTTTGAAACAGTATATTCTTATTGTATAAGTGCCTAACAAGCAAACGATAAATACAATTACAAATACAAATACAAATACAAATGCCAGTTCTTGAGTTGTAATATATTGGTAACACTTTCTCACGGTTGCAACTCAAATTGGTACACATAATGTTCACCACAACTCTTCAATCCTTCATATTCCTTTAATTCTGTCCATACTGCTCTTAATTGATAGTGCTGGTTGACATATCTATTAAAGTGTTCATTCACCATTCAACATATCATAGTTAACTCATTTGACAGTTTCTTTCAGTTCGGCATTTATTATAGGTAACATTTACTTGCGTTTGTTTGAATGTCAACTTTCTTTTAGTTTGGTATTCAGCCTGGGTAGCATTCACTTTGGTTTGATCAATTAGCGGATTTCTTTCAGTTCGATATTCAATGAGTAGCATTTACTTAAATGCAGGCACTGCTACTCATTTAAAGTTATTTTGGAGCGCTCTAGACTCCTCAGTATCTCCTGACACTTACCGGCTTTCGCGGCTCCTACCAGAGGCTCTCCTCAAACGGGGAAAACCTTCAGCTCATTCATCAGGCATGTCTCCAGACGTGGCCCAGCACATGTGCTTTGCTCCATACACAGTCCGCGTCCCCGGAGTCTGCTACTGATCCAGCTTTACCCAGGCTTGTACGCAGACAGCTTTTTTATTCTTCTCTGCTACCTGGCAGCGCCTGCTGCCCACCTTCACTGTAGAGGGTTCCCGGTCCTGCAAAGCTCCTTTAGCAGTTATCCGGGAATCGTTGCTGGCGTCTCTGCTCCTTGGCTCTGTCCCAACACACCGTATTCTCTTCTCTCTTTCTCCTTTCTCTGCTTTTGGGCTCCAGCTTTTGTACTCTCTATCGTTATTAACAGGCTTCAGGTGAAAAGGGTTAGACTCAATTGCCTGACCTTGTGTGAGTCTGTTAGTGTGACATGCTTGACCTTCATTACTAAGTGCATGCAGGTCCCTCTTCTTCATCCCAGCATGAGAATGGTGTTTACAATACGAAGTGTGCATTACTCTTAGTTGCCTCTTGCTCTTCTCAGTACTCAATGGAAGATTACAGGTAAAACTGGAAATTACTGACAATATCCCATGAAGACTGAGGGAGGGTCAGGAAGGTCAGTGTTAGTGGAAGGGGTATACCATGTCTCGCCTTCAGGCACCCTCTCTCCAATCCCCAAGGACCCTCTACCCAGATGATTCTCCCTCGCTTGTCCACACCCGCGTCGGGAACTAAAAGCGATGGCCCTTCCCTGGCCGCCTGAACAGAAGATCCCTGGGGAGTAAATGTGAGAATACCCTCAAGTTTCGCACACCTTGCACCTGTCTTTGTTGCTTACATGCTGCTAATGAGCAGAATATCCAAGGTTGGTAAGAGAGTTCCAACCAATAACGAGGGCATATGTAATGGTGGCCCATACATTGTTGCAGAGGCCTATCCGCAGCCTGTATTATGTTATTATCTGTACTTTATGCCGTCAAATGTGGGTCAAGGCATGCATACCAGATAAGAGGCATGCAATGATGATACTAACACCAATATAAACTATAAGTGTATGTTTCCCCTGATCAATCCCTCCATCCAGTAGGTATTTACTGCTAGCCACGTAGCATAAGGTCATAGCTGATGTATATTTAAGCAATAAGCCCCGAGCCGCGGGGCCATTACCGAGTCAGGTAATGGCCCACGGCCCATAGTTACAGGCCCCAGCGAAGGAGATAGTGCCAGGGGTAGGGCAGGAGCCATTTTATACATTTGGTCCTCAATACTGAGTAAACCCATTTTTGTTAAACTTCTAAGCCCAAACATGACCTCGTATATTCCAAATGAATAGGAGACAAAGGACAAAATACTGATTCTGTCAAGTAAGGATCGTCTGCCAAAAATTGCCAAAAACCACCAATGAGACAAGTGACTTCTGTGTTTAAATGGTCTTTCCAATAGTCTCGGAAACATCTGTCAATAGTGGAGAATTTTCCACAGTGACACCAAATCTCTTAATTCCTCAATGTATATGAGCCTTGGTGGTGGTATGTTTTCACCTTTGCTTCTTCACCTAGGGTGTGATGTTTACTAAGGATGGCTCAAAGACTATAGCCCGCAGTTACCGCCCTCCACCCTCTCTCCTTTCAGCCCATGTCTCCCTTCACAGTGACCAATAATTGCTGTACCTGAGGTTTATTACTATTGCGGTCTTCAACCACAACTATGCTGGCTAACAATCCCCCAGTTGTTTATCCATCAAACTCCAGTTCATGGTAACTAGGAGGACTCAAAGGCTCAGAGCCGGCAGTCACCCACCCCCCCAAATCCCCATTGGCAGATGCAGTTACCGCCTTCACTCAATTTGTACCAGTATAGTATATCCAATAGATGATGAATGGATATAAATCCAGTTATAATCCACACCGGCTTCACAAACTGCACAGTGATACAAATAATATATACTCTGGTTGAAATATGGAGCCCAATGAATCCTTATAATACAAGTTAGTCGGCTTGACTTCTCATAGAAAACAAGCAAACTGTGTTATTGCCATGCTGTGGTGCATCCAAATGATAATTCTAAAGCTGTATGGCTGTTATTCCGGTCCACTGCCGGTCGTCTGCTGGAGACTGCTGGGACTGCTACACCTCCTCTCACACCTTCGCTAACGCTCCGCTTTGGAAAATTAGATTTTTTGTCAAAGCTCTGTCTGCTGCCACACAGTATCGAGGGTGGAAAGACTCTCCTGTTGAAACTGCTGAAACTGCTACACCTCATCTCACACCTCCACCTATATAAGAATATATATTTATTAATAAACAGGACAATTAATATTTGCACAAATCACAAGACACGCCACCTCACTCCGTGGCCCCAAATGCTTTTCTTTCCTGACAATTCACTTTTCACACAAATTGAAAACACCAGTTGGTTTATGATAAACCAGATCCCGGACTCTTTAACCTCACAACATGTATTGTTTTCCTTCTTTGATTATTTCCACCCTGGTTACATAGAAACACAGGTCTCTAGAATACTTCAGGTACCTGGGTCACTCACAAAATATTCTTAATGCACAGAATTGTGCCACACCCTGGACATGACTGAACAATGTAACTTCACAATACACTTTGAATGGGGTTTACTTTATAACATGTAGCACCATGAAACCTGACCGGGTCATACGTCTGGCTATTTCCCCAGATAAAATTTCATGTAAATTGAGACTCATTGGGCCTCATTACGAGGTTGGAGGTAGCCTTGCCGTTTTTACTGGCAAGGCTACCCCCAAATTTGCATCAGGCTCCGGCACCCGCAAAAGGGGAATCACCGGGCCATTCTGACCTCGCGGACCCGGTAATTCCCCTTGCGCAGGTGCCAGAGCCGGTACGTTCCCATTTCCATTTGAGCCCTCATAGGGCTCAATGGGAATGGGGAGGATGGTAGCAGTGGTACCATTCATAATGGTAGAGTTGCAACCATCATGTTCTGCTCGCGTGTCCCAGTATGGCCACCTGGTCAGACCAGGTGGCTGCAAAGGCACCCGCGAGCAGAAGTCCTAGTATGGCGGTATGGTAACAACAGAGCCAGTAGCGATACCGGCGCCGTTGTTGCCCTACCGCCATACTCCTAATGAGGCCCATTGATTGCATTTCAAATATTCAATGTAACACTCTTTTCTTTTCTATAAAAAATGTTAGGTAAATATTTAATTTACTCGCTCAATTGTTATATATTTTAGTTTCCATTCAGGGTTTTAAGCTTACCTTTCATTCCTCACATGGTTCCTTGGCTCTAACTTCAGTGGGATCCTCAATCACTCTGAAAGCTAGTCAGCGATGACAGCTTTTTAACTGATTGATAGGGACCCATTTCTCTTCTGTCTGTTCTCCTTGGGATGCAGATCTTATAGGCAACAGGTGATATTTTGTCTGCAGTTTCAAAACTACTGCGCCAAGACAGAAGCAATTTCAATTTTTTGGTCTGGTGTCTCTGGAAATTGTACAGATAAACCTTGTCACCCACCTCATACTCATTTTTCCTGGCCTTCAAGTCGTAGTATGATTTCATCCCTTCAGCCGACTTCTCTAAGTTGAGCTTTGCAGAAGCAAACGCATGCTGGAGGTGCTTCCTTAGGTTCTCAATGTACTCATGATTAGTAGATGCGTTAATCAGCGCCTGCTACTGAGTTCTATAAAGCAGGTGCTGAGGTAACACAATTTTTCGTCTGGTCATAAGTTCAAATGGAGAGATTTTAGTTGCAACAGATGGTGTAGACCCAATAGCCATGAGGACAAACAGTATTCGAATGTCCCAACTGGGCCCAGAGTCAGCCACACACTTTGTTAGGAAGCTTACAATTGTCTGTTTATATCTCTCAACTCCTCTGCTCAATGTCAGGTGGTAGGTGATGTGGAGTTTTCTTTCCAGCTCTATAATCCCCCACATCTTAGTCATCACCTTACTAATAAAATAACTTCCTCTGTGTGACGCTGAAAATGCATTGGAGGGACAGGACCTCCCTGTCCTTGTTTGTTTGTTTGTTTGTTTATTTAATTGTATGGCGCACCTTACCCAGGGGCAACAGGGCGCAGGCAGAAGATAATTCGAAGCTTACAATGTTGCAGGTAGTGATAGAGATAATCAGAATTACAGAATAAGAAATGTACAAATCTTCATACATACAAAGTCAATATCTATGCAGGGGTAAATATACAAATATACAAATATGTACAGGGCTGTTAGAGGCGGGTACTCCTGAGAAAAAATATTCAGGATTACAGGAATAGGAGGTATGGAAATGTATACAAATCTTCATACATAAAAGGTCAATATCTATACAGGAGGTAAGTGTACAGATGTGTGCTGTAAGGGCTGTTAGAGGCGAGGGCGAGGTCGCGAACAAGGTATCACTATCTATGCCTAGGTATAGAAAGTGCAGCTACATACAAGGGTTATTTGAGTTAAGGTGACTGATGAGGTGTCTTCTAAAGTGTAAGTATGGTTGGTCAGCTCTTAGGTTGTGTGGCAGCGAATTCCAGAGCATGGCAGCTTTCACCGGGAAACTGTTCCCACCAATGGTGGAGAGTTTGAATCTGGGAATTATCAGGCGGTTGGAATTGATAGTTCTTGTTTGTCGGATGGAGGACTTTCTCTTTACCTTGTCCATCAGGTAGCTGGGGGCGGCATTGTTTAGGGCTTTATGGGTTAGGGAGGCCAACTTTAGTTTGATTTTGTTGTCTGTGGAGAGCCATTTCTGTTGGCGTCTGGTGGTAGAGATATGATCTCTCTTATTAATGCCGAGGGCAGCTCTCAAGGCATTGTTTTGTAGGATTTGAAGCCTGTGGATAATGGCTTTGTTAGCGCCACTATAGAGGGCATTACAATAATCGAGCCTAGATAGTATGAGTGCTCTTGCCAGGATCAAGCAGCTGTCATTGGATAGGAATGGTCTGCCTGCCCTTATTAATTTGCAGGTGTACGCAGTGGTAGATGCTAGTGAGTTGACCTGTTTAGTGAATGACATAGTGGCATCTAGATAAAAGCTGAGGGTTTTTACTTCCCTGGATACTCTAATGAGATTGCCATCTATGTTGAATTCGGCATATTCAAGGCCTAGTTTGTTGATATTAGCGGGGGAACCTAAGATGATGAGCTCTGTCTTGTCATCATTCAGGCATAGACCATGCGATGCCATCCATGCCTGAATGATGAGATATACCCTATTCACCAACTCTCTGTCCTTACTGTGATCCCCTGAAAGTGGGAGGAGAATCTGAGTGTCATCAGCATAGTTAGTGTAGGTGACACCCAGATGGTCCAGATCGTCGAACAGGGGTTTGGTGAAGATGTTATATAGTGTGGGGGAGACGCATGAGCCCTGCGGGACTCCACAAGTAATAGGAGAGGGGTCTGCTGCTGCTGAAGGGGAGAAGACTCTCATGGTTCTCTCGCTCAGAAAGGATTCAATCCATTTGATAGCTTCTGGGGAGAAGTGAGCAGCTGAGTCAAGGTGTTTGCAGAGGACCTTGTGGTCGACGAGGTCGAAAGCCGCGGAGAGGTCGAGTAAGAGGAGGAGTGCTGTCTTGCCCTTGTCCCTAAGATCATCAATTTGGGTTTTCAGATCGATAAGGGCTGTTTCCGTGCCGTGAAGTGGGCGGAAACCTGATTGTCTGGAGCCTAGTAGCTTGTGCAGTTGTAGGTATTTTTGAATCTGGACGTAGGCAACTTTGTCCAAGATTTTCAGTAGGAAGGGTACCGTGGTGATGGGTCGGTAGTTAGTGGGGATGAGGGGATCAAGCGTCTGTTTTTTGAGGAGGGGGAGCACCCAAGATTGTTTTAAGTTGGCGGGGATGCTGCCTGAGGAGAAAGAGGCGTTTATGAGTTTAGAGATAAAGGGCGACAGGTCTCTGGCTGCGTCCTTTATTATGTGTGCGGGGCAGATATGGAAAAGGTACATAGACGACATTTTCGTCATATGGAATGGTACTATAGAAGAACTAGATGAGTTTTTCAAGTGGCTTAATGTACAAGATCGGTTTTTGAAGTTTACGATGAGTCAGAGTAATGCAGAACTCAACTTTCTAGATATCACAATAACTTCGAATGCTATCACTAAGTTGCTCAGTGTTAAACCGTTCCATAAGAAAACTGATAAAAACTCCCTTTTACACTATGAGAGTTTTCATCCTAAGCACGTCAAAGACAACTTGCCGCTGGGTCAGTTTTTGCGTTTGAAAAGGAATAGTTCCTCTACATTTAACTTCAAAGAAGAAGCAGAGGGCCTTAGTAAAAGATTAATCGCAAGAGGTTATCCAGCTAAACTGACATATCTGGCCAAAAAGCGAGCCTTTAACAACAATAGGCAAGCGTTATTGGAATATAAAACCAATGTTAAGACTAAGGATGATGAGAAACTGGTATTCGTCAATACCTTCAGCCATCTCTCTAACCAGATTAAAAAGATCTTGTTGAAAAATTGGAATGTCCTGGAGACTGGGGAAAAACCACTCAAAAGACCGATTGTTGCTTTTAAAAGAAGTCGAAACCTAAAGGAATTAATCACACGTAACGATGTGAGCTTGAGGACTATAAAACAAAGTACACTTCCTGAAAAATGGGGTTTTCCCAAACTAGCCGGCCACTCAGCTTGCGGTCATTGTACTTGTTGTAGCTCTACCTCTAGAAGCACAGAAGTGAATTTGGGACTTAAAACCCCTTGGCGACAAACACAGTTCAGTAACTGCAACTCTATGATGCTCATCTATGCAATTTGGTGCCCGTGTAACCGACTGTATATTGGAAAAACAGAGCGGAAAATTAAAACAAGAATAGGGGAACATAAGAGTTGTATCAGGAATAGGACCCAGAATGCCCCTTTGGTAGACCATTGGGTAGAGTCTATACATAAAGTAGAAGACTTACAGTGGAGCGTTCTTTGGAAAATCATTCCTTCTGGAGACATCAACCGCGACAAAGTAAGATTATTACAGAAGGAACAACGTATGATTTTCCTCACAAATAGCTCAGTAACAGGTCTGAATGATAGACTCGACTGGCTTACCTAGGTTGGCATAGAGCATTCCGTTTTAATACAACGATTGTATGTGTAGACACCTGTTCGCAACAGTCCACCCGAGGATGTGTTTAAGACCCTAGTTAACATCATTGGTTTAATGGTTCTAACCCTCTATTTTCTTGGGACCCCTTTGATGAGTCATCTTGCGCCTTATTGTCAGTACACTTATATTTTTTTAAAACATTTTTTTAGTTCTAAAGAACAGCGTGCGGGCTCCTTGCAGCAGGGCAGAGTGTCTGTGAAGGCAACCATGCGTAGGTGTTAGCAAATATAGGTAACTCGAGGCAGGACGGCTTTTGGGTCATTACCCTTTTCAACTAATCATAATCGTTTTAATTTTAGCGATAATATGAGGTTTACTGTTTTCATCCGTTTAGAGCTGTTCCAGGGACGGCTCGCTATTTGGTGGGACTAAACATCTAGTGCGAATTTGGGACTGCAAGTCCCACCATCCTTTGAAATGTAGACGCCCTTGGGCACGACAGCTACTTCAGCTGCCTCTAACTAAATGAGACGCGTAAGCAAATGACTGACACGCCTATTTCAATGGAAGAGCCAAGCATTGATTTTTCACCGGCCAGAAACTGACCAACGCGACGCGACGAGACCCACACTAAATCGGGCTGCATCTCATCCGATGACACGCGAGTAGCTGATGGGCTGTGCTGAAGGGTTGCCGACCTTGCAACGGTAAACAACGTTCGCTGTGAGCCTGACACCGACACCAGCTACTTGCCGTGTGTGTCGGTTTGTTAGCCAGCTAAAACGGGGGAGGGCAGTATATTGCATGCTTCCTCTGACTTGGAGGTTGCTGACGTCAATTATCTGTTAACTCGCCTAAAGGGCCACATATGCCTGTGCTAAAGACGTTACTGGCGGCTGTATTTTAAGCTGTTAACTATGAGTACGAATATTTATCCCTGGTGATAAAGACTGCCGTAATTTAGATTTTGCAGCCGCCACTTCGGTTTTGGTCTGAGCTCGCTACGTATGGTGCTTCCTAAGCCAGGACGTAGGTGCCTTGATGCGCTATATTCTATATTCTGTTGATGCTTAATTAACAAGCATGTGCAGTCTTACGGAACTAGACTCGGTCCCCATATATATACATTTATATTTTCTTTATCTTTGTAGATATACTTGACCGGGTGGTGCAACATGGCAACTTTTTCACTATACATAGAGGTGTATTAGAGCGACACACAACGCCTTTAACTTAAGGTAAGGCACAGTGATCTTTTGAATATATTAATCTTTGGAGTAGAAACAGTTTTGAAACATTGTCAATAGCGCCTTTCACCCTTCTTTCCCCCTTCCTTTCCCCTATACTTGGTTTAATAGATACCTTAAGCGCGTTGCAGTGGAATCTGTGTAGAGAGGTGATAGAGGACACTGGTATTTGTTCAGATACCCATCACATATCGTCCGTTGTTGAAGTACTTTGCAAGCAACCGCAAGGTAAGCTTTGTGATGATCTGTAGTGCACGTTTTAATATTTTACAATGACGTGCTGGCCTATGAGTAACTGGGCCCTTTAGAGAGGTATTCGCTCCATGTGTTTTTCCAATAGTAAATGTTGATAATTTTTAACATAAGGAGTCCGGTTTTCCGTTTGATCAGCCCTATAATGTGACAAGGTTGGAGCTTTTGCTAGCTCCTTTGACTTCGTAATGTAACAGTCTTAAAGAATGAGGGACTATAATGATTGGCCTTTCTCCCCTTGTCTTTACACAGGTGTCACGTGTCCGTTCCTCGCGGGAGGGCAGTCCGAACTTTACTCTAACTTCAAGAAATTAACTGTTTTTGTATCGGACGCTTTTACAGTTCACTTTCGAACTAATTGCAAAGTGTATGGGTCCAGGTGCCTTTGCTAAAGCCAGTGTTCGCGTATTTCTAAACGCGGTGGTTGGCTGAATAGGTGTGGAACATTAAATGTTCACTTTGAACCATTTAGGTTGTGAGGCGGTAACTCCAGCTGTGCCGCATAAAACGACCAATTGAGACACATCGTGTTTTCTAAGTATACACCCCTGATGAATTTCCCCTGACTGCGTGTGTATGAAATGAGTGAGGAATGAAACATGTCGGGTTAAATGGGAGTGAAGGAATGTGGTAGTCATTAGTTATTTTAGTTGTGGTATTTTTTCTTTTTTTTCTCTAACCCAATTATTGTGGTTAGGTTTAGTAGTAACATATTGATTTATTTCTTTGTGCTTATTGTAATCCTTGACTGTGTGGTTTCCTAGGTTTACATGTACACCTTCTGTCTCCCGGTGTACTTATATTGTCACTGATGCGATTTGGTTGTTTTCATGTATTAAAAGTTTTTAAGGATTGTGCTATTTTTGTATTTAATGATGCACTGTGCCATGTTGGCATTTTTATGATGTATATTTACCAATGAAGGTTAATAAAATTAATAATTGTATATCTGGTTCTATTCCCCTTGTGTAGTGTCTATAATGCTAAGCACTAATGTTTAGAGATATGTTAATTGGGTACTGTTTACCCTTATTCCCGCCTTCTAATTAGTGAGGCTGGATACGTGACACCGTGATACTATACTGTGGATCATTCTTTAGTTTATATTTTTTAGGTGTTCCTAAAGTTAGGGGGCGTTTTGATCCACAGTCTAATCCCCCCACCTCTTTTGTGTACCTTGCTGCGGGGCAGATATCGCCTTTACAGTTTGATGCTTTAAGGGAAAGGATGATTTTCTCAACCTCCAGGGTGGTGGTTTTAGAGAAGGTGAATGAGTTGATGTGTGTACTTGGTGAGGCAATGGGCGGAGATATGGGAGGGTTAGTGAGGTTTAGGGAATCTTTTTTTAGTTGAATTTTGTTTTGTAGGGTGTTTATTTTATTTGCTAGTGCTTGTTGGATGTCTGTGCACCAGGTCTGGTTCTTAGTGCAGGTGTCGGGTGTAGCAATGGGTGACTCAAGTTCCTTCAGTATGGAAAAGAGCTCCTTCATACTTGAATTGGAGTTGGCAATGCGAATGTTATAGGAATTCCGTTTGGCTAAGCAGAGTTCAGCTTTGTAATGACGAGAAATCGTGTCAAGGAAGGCTTTCTTTTCACTGGAGGGGCATAGTTTCCAATCAGCTTCACATTTTCGCTTTTTTAGGCGGAGGGCTTTGAGTTCGGGTGTATACCATTTGTTTAAATGGGTTTTTGGCTTGCTGGTGCGAAGTTTGAGTGGGGCAATTTTGTCCATGGTAGATAACATGATTTTATTATATTCGTGAACTAGTGTGTTGGGATCTAGATTGTCTGGTAATGCGTTTAAGGTTGGAAGGATAGCTGGGATGATTTTTTCTATTGAGATATTTTTCTTGTTTCTTGTGAGGCAGGGTGGTGCCAGTGACACGGTTGTGGTAGTTGATCTAGAGGTCAGTAGGTTAAAAGAGACCAACGAGTGGTCGGTCCAGGGTAGTGGTGTGGTGGCGGTGATGACCGCTGAGCAATTAGCATCAGCACCCAGTCTAGGGTTCTACCCTTCAGGTGGGTGGGTAGGTTGACTTTTTGAGAGAGTCCGAGTGAAGATATCGTATTGGCTATGGTAGATGCATGTAAATCTGCTGGGTCGTTGAACCCTAGGTTGAGGTCCCCTAGTAGCAGTAGTTGTGAGGTGGTTTTCGCATTGTTAGAGATTAGGTTGTGTAGATCTTCCTCGAATGTTCCAAGTGGACCTGGTGGTCTGTAGATCAGGTGGATAGTGAGGGATTGGGTGTGATTTATCGGGAGTTTGGCAGTGAGGGATTCACACGACTGCAGAGTTTGGGTCGGGGCTAGTCTGAGAGCTAAGCTTGCTTTGGATATGATGGCGATGCCACCGCCCCGGTTACCTACCCGGTCCTGCCTAGATATAGTGTAGCCGTCTGGGATGGCCAGCATTAGAGATGGGCCTGCTGCATTGTGGAGCCACGTTTCGGTTAGGGCAATAAAGTCTAGTTTATCTTTGATAATTAGGTCTGCTAAATCGAGGGCATGTGCGACCAATGATCTGGTATTGAGGAGAGCTCCTTTGTAGGAGTGTACATCTGTTTTTACCGAGATGTTTGTGTGAGTGATAAGTTTGGACTTGGTTGTGGGTATAGTGGTGCCTTTGGTGGACCTTTTGGCTTCGCATTTGGAGTCAGACAGGGATCTTCGGGGTGGCTCATAAAGTTTAGAGAGTCTGGCGCGAAGTTTGTTGTTTCTTTCGGTGGTAGGGCAGGGGTGGGAGGCAAGGGTTTTGGGTCCTGACTTGCAATAATATCTTGGGTAGGAAGGGTCGGGATAGTACCTAGTTGTGTAGGAGTTGTAGGTGAGATTGGAGCCTGGCTGGGGAGGGGGGGCTCCTGAGTCAGTCTCCTGGATGGGAGTATCTGGGGATGCGGGCGTGGCCATTGCACAGAAGATGAGTAAAATGGTTAGCATTTTCTGCAGTACTGCGCTGGCGTTGTGTGGGGGTGGGAGTAGCAAAGTAGGTGCTATTTGGGAGATGGGGTGGGCAGGGGCGAGAAGCAATACAAATACGTGTCATTCAATTCAGGCAAAGGCAGTAAAGGTGCAATATGCAGATAGGGTAGTAATGCCTAGATTCCGTTTGTGGTCAGGGGGTGAACTTTGGGTTGCGGTAGGAGCTCAGTAGTCTCTGGGAGGACATGGGTGGCTATGTAATCAGAGCATGTGCAGGAATAGTGGTAGCCAGCGAATATACGGTGGGGTATCACCTAGATTCAAATAACACAGTTTGGCAATAATGCAGTGGGGTATTACCTAGATTCAAGTAACACAATTGGCAATAATGCAGTGGGGTATCACCTAGGTTCAAATGACACAATAGGCAATGATGCAGTGGGGTATCACCTAGATTCAAATGACACAATTTGGCAATAATGCAGTGGGGTATCACCTAGATTCAAATGACACAATTTGGCAATAATGCAGTGGGGTATCACCTAGATTCAAATGACACAATTTGGCAATAATGCAGTGGGGTATCACCTAGATTCAAATGACACAGTTGGCAATAATGCAGTGGGGTATTACCTAGGTTCAAATAACACAATAGGCAATGATGCAGTGGGGTATCACCTAGATTCAAATGACATAATTGGCAATAATGCAGTGGGGTATCACCTAGATTCAAATGATACAATTTGGCAATAATGCAGTGGGGTATCACCTAGATTCAAATGACACAATTTGGCAATAATGCAGTGGGGTATCACCTAGATTCAAATGACACAATTTGGCAATAATGCAGTGGGGTATCACCTAGATTCAAATGACACAATTTGGCAATAATGCAGTGGGGTATCACCTAGATTCAAATGACACAATTTGGCAATAATGCAGTGGGGTATCACCTAGATTCAAATGACACAGTTGGCAATAATGCAGTGGGGTATTACCTAGGTTCAAATAACACAATAGGCAATGATGCAGTGGGGTATCACCTAGATTCAAATGACACAATTGGCAATAATGCAGTGGGGTATTACCTAACAGTCCTGCACACGGGTTATGCATTTGGTTACTATTTCCTGGGGTTTCCTGGGGTGTCACAGACACACATGATGCTGGAGACAATGGTAGCTGGCAGTAATGCAGTAGTGAAGGCCAAAAGTTACCTAGAATAAGGAGGGCATAGGGTATTGCAGACGGCAGATTTAGGCATAAACAGGCACAGAAACAGGTGTCAGGTGGCAGCGTTAGCTTACCTGGAGCGGTAGGGGCAGAGTTCCTGGCCCCTGGCTCCTATGGCTCCAAACAGGCACCCAACAGGCCTTAGTGTGGCCTTCGTGAGGGCCGGCGTATCCGCCTGCCGGCGGATGCTCGAACGTAGAAGGAGGCGGTCTCAGCCTCGTTTTGGCGCCGCGCTGCGCCTGGCATAGAGAGGTCAGGCAGGCCTCGAAGACCTGATCAGGCAGGTCTCTAGGGACCTCCTCGTTGATGCTGGCGGCTTCAGGGAGGGGGAGAGGGCTCCTGCCCTCTTCCCAGGGCAGATGATGAGGAATGGGGGAGACACAGGCACCCAACAGGCCTTAGTGTGGCCTTCGTGAGGGCCGGCGTATCCGCCTGCCGGCGGATGCTCGAACGTAGAAGGAGGCGGTCTCAGCCTCGTTTTGGCGCCGCGCTGCGCCCGGCATAGAGAGGTCAGGCAGGCCTCGAAGACCTGATCAGGCAGGTCTCTAGGGACCTCCTCGTTGATGCTGGCGGCTTCAGGGAGGGGGAGAGGGCTCCTGCCCTCTTCCCTGGGCAGATGATGAGGAATAGGGGAGACACAGGGTCCTTGTCCTGTACTCCTTTTTCATGTGTGTTCTGTATTGTTTTCTGCACAGGAGTCCATGTGGGATTACTGGCAGTGCAGCTCTTCCTCTTTTTGGTCATGGTGAACAGACCCTTGGGATAACCTTATGGCACCCATGGGTGTGGGTACAACCCTGTACCCCTAGTGTATGTTTTTGGGCATCTGTGTGTGGCCCACAGAGCAGGGTATGGGCTGGTGGCAGCTCCATGCTGAATTTGGCAGCTACTCTGAGTATCCTCCATTTTGGGTTATCCAGGCCCTGCTATTGGAATCAGTTGATTCCTGATAGGAGACAAGATGGCCCATGTGGCCTCTTGCTTTCTATTACCTGTTACCTTGTTTTGCCAAAGTCCTGGGAAGCCCTGATTTTGTCCCTTCCCCTGACTGGCTGTTGGGTGGAGGTTCCATATATGGAATGGTTGGGAGGGCCAGGCCAGACTGGCTTGAGCCTTCCCAATGACTGTCAGAATTCTCCTACATAAACTTGACCCCGTAGTGTAGAAGAAGAATTCTTCCCACTAATGTATCGCTCTGGATATACGAACAATCATACAGAGAGATCAATTAATTGAAAGACTGGATTCCCTCGAGACCTCTGTGGCTGTAAAAAAGAGATATGTAAGGTTAATATCTTGAATACAGACCGTAGTACAAGCGTGCACGATTAGATACAAACACTAACCTGTGAATCTAGTGGAGGAAGACCTTTTACTGCTTGTAAGAGCAGTTAAAGGAGCCGCCACTGTAGAGAAATCCTTGATGAACGGATGATAGAAGTTCGCGAACCCCAAAAAAGATGGGAGGGCTTTCATCGATGTGAGTATAGGCCAATCCAAAAACCGCCTTTACCTTGGACTGACTCATTTGGATTCCCTTGCACGTTATGTCATACCCAAGAAATTCCACTTCAGTGGCATGAAAAATACATTTTTCTAATTTAACAAATAGACAGGTGTCCCGAAGTCTTTGTAAAACCTGGGTAACATGTCGTACATGGAGTTCATATGTTTCTGAATAAACCAAGATATCATCAAAATAGAAGACAAGAAATTGATCTATCATATCCTGGAAGACATAATTAATGAAATATTGAAAAGTATCGGGAGCATTACAGAGTCCAAATGGCATAACCGTGTACTCATATAAACCATATTTAGTCTTGAAAGCGGTTTTCCATTCATCACCGGTACGAATCCTGTCCAAATTATATGCACCTCTGAGGTCTAACTTGGTAAATATGACCGACGAACCAAGCTGATCCAATAGGACAGAAATAAGCGGTATGGGATATTGATTCCGGATAGTGATTAAATTCAGAGCCCTGTAGTCAATATATGGACGAAGATCCCCTTCCTTTTTGGGGACAAAGAACAGAGGGGAAGCTGCGGGAGAACGAGAAGGACATATAAACCCAGATTTAAATGCCTGATCAATATATTCCTTGAGAACCTGGTCTTCTTTATGTGTTAATGAATAAATCCTCCCAGATGGAATCTTGGCCCCAGGAATGAGATCAATGGGACAATCGTAAAGGTCTGTGAGGCGGTAACACCATGGCACGTCCTTCATCAAACACGTCTTGAAACTCAACGTATTCTTTCGGTAGTTCCCCCGTGATCACAGCCCCAATTGTGGATGCCACATCTAGCAAAGGGCGACACAGATTGTCAACGGTTGATTTTGACCACCAACACTGGTTTTCACAGTGTTCCGACAAAAATTCTATATTACTTGTGAGCCAATCGACGGTTGGATTATTTACTCTGAGTCATGGGATCCCAAGAATCAGCTTAAACTGTGGAGCGGAAATTAGATCAAAACCAATGGTCTTGGTATGTCCATGAACTGTTTCCATAACAAGGTCAACAGTCTCGTGGATCACCATGCCAGATAACAGAGAAGAACCATCCACTGCATTAACCACCATGGGTTTGTCTTTCTCAACAATAGGTAAGGCTAACTCTTTGGCACATTGAGTATCAATATAGTTTCCCGTGGCACCAGAATCAAGAACTGCGGTAGTTGGAACGATATTCCCAGGGGGAAAATGAATGTAACTGTCATAGTAAATGGAAGTACTAAACTTGAGTCCATTAACAGGGAAGAGCTCGGCAACTAGACTCCTTTCATTGCCAAGCTTTCAAGTTTTCCTGTTTCTTCATGGGTTTTTGGTACGTGTTTTCAAGAGATGATCAGAAGCACCACAATAGAAACACAAATGGTTCTTCTTTATATGTTCTCTTTCCTCCTGAGAAAGGGGTCCCTGTGTAGCTGCTCCTATCTGCATGGGCTCTGGTGCCACTGTAGCCGGAGTAGGGTTAACTGGGACTGTAGGAAACAAACCCCTCTTTTCACCCTTTCTGGCGGCCTTCCGGGCATCAATCTGCAGAACCAGTTCCAATAATCCTGGAAACGTGCTTGGAACAACAGGTACCATATCAAGAGTATCCTTCAAAGAATCAGATAATCCATTGTAAAAAAGTGAGGCTTTCTTATCATCTGGCCACCCTGTTTCGGCAGCCAGCAGATTAAATTTGGCCAAATAAGCCAGGAGTGTTGAATCACCCTGTTGTAAATTCAACAACTCCAACTCCATAACCTGAGCCTTGTATCGTGTATAGAAAACCTTGCCCATGGCTTCAATTAATGCATCACAATCAAACAACAGTGTGCTACCCTCCTCCAAAAGAGGGTTAGCCCATGCTGCTGCGGTTCCATCAAGATGGGACAATAAGAAAGCGGCTTTGGTTGCTGAATCAGGGAAGGATCCTGGTCAGCACAAATAGTGCAACCAACATTGATTTAGAAAGGTCCTGAAGGGTTTTGGATCCCCATGAAACCTCTCGGGTGGAGCCAGTGGAAATTGTGAGGTAATGTAGACCGGCCCTGCCTTGGCCTGTGCTGGTTCAACACCTGAACCCGAAGGGGCTGCAAGTGAAGGATCCGGAAAAGAAGGCAGCTGCATAGCCGTTTGCAATTCCAAAATTTGTTGTTGGGTAGTGGCATGTGCTGTAGCCATGTCAGTGGGCAAATCTGCCACTAACTGAAGGAGGTTAGCCAGGGTCTCATTAGAATCCATTTGTGAGGCTTCTGATTTTGTCAGAATTCTCCTTCATAAACTTGACTCTGTAGTGTAGAAGAAGAATTATTCCCACTAATTTATCCCTCTGGATGTACGAATAAACATACAGAGGGATCAATTATTTGAAAGACTGGATTCCCTCAAGACCTCCGTGGCTGTAAAAAGAGATATGTAAGGTTAATATCTTGAATACAGACCGTAGTACAAGCGTACAAGATTAGATACAAACACTAACCTGTGAAGCTAGTCGAGGAATCCAAGAGATTAGGTTGGGAATATACACAGTAGTCGTTAAAGTTCCTGTAACACAAATCACAACGGGATAGTTGGATTATAGTATCACAATAAGTGACACAGAAGTGAGCAACAAGCGTATGACAAGAAATTAAACGGGATATGGGAAGGAGTAATTAATATCTAGGACCAAAGGTAATCTGAGCAGTTGAAATTCTCCAGACACTATGCAGTAACCAAGTAGTGTCTACTGTGTAAGAAACCCACTAGGACTAGAAACAAGGAATAGACAGACAAAATAACTAAAGTTAACGTACCAGAGTAACTTCCAATGTAGCAGCTGAGGATGAATCTGGCTCCCACGTCACAGCGGATGCTGAACGAATCCCGTGGAGCAGCTGAGGCTGAAAACAACTCCCACGTAGCAGCGGAGGCTGATTCGGGCTCTCACATTGCAGCGGAGGCTGGGCTAAGGTCGCGATACGAAGAAGGAAGGACCAAAGCGGTAAGTTAATTAAGTAATTCACAACAAAATAGTGGACATTCAAAAAATGTTCCAATGAGGGTACAAAATGGCACAGGGTCAGGCAAGGAGCAAGCAGAGGCAGTCCAAAAGCAGTCCAAGTCGAAGAACACAGGCGGGCAGCGTCAAGACCAAAGGAGCAAGCAAAAGACAATCCAGAGACGTAAGCCAAAAAATTCCTAATAACCAGGTAGTTCAGGGTAAACAAGACAGAAAAGGAACTTCCAAAAGCAGGTCAAAAAACGTTAGCCAGAAATACGAAGAAATACGAAGTAACCACAAGAGAGAAAGAAGCTCAATCAGAAGCACTGAAGCCTAGACAGGGTGGGGCTAAAATAGAGAAGGTCATGTAACTAGCTTTTGCTTCCTGAAAGCCAGTTCCCTCCCCTTGACAAAGGATTCCAAAGTTCCCAAGGTAACCTCCAACCCCTTCTGCAGGTAAAGAGACAAATCATTTGGTGTTGATGACCATTCTTCCATGCTAGATAAGTTTTACTAGGAAATGTAGTAAGCCGTGAACTCTTTGAATACTGTCCTGAGTGCTGTGGCATGACAATGACTGAATGTTGTGGGTACGCCCTTGGGGCGGAACCTGGGTGAATGGAGTGTGTGACCAATATACATTTCATGTCATGGGTTTCTGGTTTCTGTTATGTGATGCAATGACTGAGACAGCCCCGCCCGAAACTGGTTTGAATGCAGTGTGGAGTGTTGTATGGCTGGGTGCTTGTCCCAATCCACATTCCTTGTTGTGAGTGTCTGGATGGAGAAGAATGGCCTGAATACACTGTGAGCCTGATTGGCTGCCTGTCTGCTGAATGCCCTTCTGAATGATTGGCTGCCTGAGCCTGGCTCAGCAGTTTGAATGAGAGACAGAACTGTATATCTGGGGTCTCTTACTGACTAGAATCGTTCAGAAGCTGAAGTCGAAACTTGATGCTTACCTTGAAGCCCAGCTAGAAGAAGAAGGTCTTGCGGCTGCATTCCTTCGACGCAATCCTAAAGCTGTCATGTCTCCAAGAACTGATCCAAGAGAGGACTTTGCTAGGAGACCTCTTCCCGAGCTACGAGGGAACATCGTGCACCAGCTAACCTTCACCTAGGCTCCCTAGAAGTCAGTCATCGAAAGGCTGCTGACCGGAGACGGGGACCGCCGAGGAATCTGAAGTGAAGCACCAGGACGTTGAGGCCATTGATGACCATCACCGCTGACCGAGGTTCGGAGGGCCGCTGTAACGTCGTCGACCAGAGACACAATGATCCATTGCCTAAGACACTTTGAAATCAAGGACTCCCTTGCTCATCACTGTCGACCGCTTTGTCCCGCCAGAGAAAGTTAACGGTCGCTGAGGAACCGAGGAGAATCCACCGGTGGATTTCCCACCACCCAAAGTCCACATAGACGCCGACGAAGATCAGAAAGCCAGCCGTGGTCAAGTCCCGATCGTCGACACCAATGCCGATGACCCGACACCCTTGCTGGGCCTATCTTCCTCACTGACTCTTTGCGGCAACGAACTATCGTTGATAAGGTGCACCGCACGCCTCATATTCACAGGACATCCACGACCGATCATCGACGAGCACTGCAATGACCAAAGCTGTTGCCTCGACAACATTGTTCACCTTTTCTTCAAGGAATCTCGAGGATCCGTGAATCCTGCCTTAAAGGGAGTTCACTCAAGAAGGATCCATTGACGACTCATCGAAGAACTCTGCTAAACCAGGTACATTGGGGTAGTAGAACTTTTTTAGAAGAAACCAAGACTATCTTAAACAATATATGGACTGGGCTTGTTGATAAACTTTATTTACAGGTTGCCCATGTGGGGGGATCCTCACACAGAACTGTGTCTTGCCGTAGGGACCCAGTGTTCTGCCAATTGTTTAACCCAACCTGTTTTCCTCCCATGTCTGGTGTTGGTTCACATTACTATTAGACTGGTATGTCATTGCTTTTCAAAGGAGTCAAGAGTGAATTGTGGTACCACATAGATATTGTATATAATTATCATTATAGTAATGCCTGAGCACAAAGGGCCTCATCACGAGTTTGGTGGTAACCCTTAAATGCGGCGGTAGCGCTATTACCGCCACATTTAAGGGTCCGCCAAATCACGGGTTTGGCAGATTTCCCACCAGCTCTGAGCTGAGGGGAAATCCGCTGAAATTTCACGCTCTTACCGCCGGTGGGAAATCCGCCAGCGTTAAGAGCGTGAAAATTACCCATTGAGCCCAATGGGGAATGGGGAATTCCCGAATGGGCTCAGTGGGGAATGGGCACTACCTGTTCCGCCAAACCCTTGATCCGGCGCTATTAGCGCCAGGGGGTTTAGGGGTAGGGCTATTAACGCTGGCACTAATAGCGCCGACGTTACCGCCCAACTCGTGATGAGGCCCAAAGTGTGTTATTGTGTATGTATATAACTTGAACCTTATTTATGTAAAGAACTGTGTTATAACTAACACAGTGTGTGGACATTCCTTTGTGGGGGCTTGGGGACTACACTGCACTTAAGAACCAGTCCGCTTCACCTCCTGAGAGCTAAGCCCTAATTGCTTGTGTATTGATATGATATGATATGATATGGCATTCATAACGCGCCTATACACAAGTGTTTCAAGTCGCGACGCGGCAAGGGAGGGGGAACAGAGGGAAGACAGAGACAGCGATCCTACTAGGCGGAGTGTCATTCAGATTGCGCAAGAGCAGGGCAAGGGGGAAAGTGCGGAGTGGGAGGTGGGAGGGGACAGTGCAGTACATGAGCTAATAGAATAAATAAAACAATAAGAGAAGTAGGGCCAGCTGGTGGCAAGTGCAAGGGTAAGTGCAGACATCAGGTGGCAAGTACTGGTGGGGGACTGAAGGGATTCAGAAAAACAGTCCTCACGTGCGGGGGTTGCCAGGGAGGTAGTGCAAGTGTGTAACTGGCAGGGGAGGGGACCTGGGCCAGAGATCAGAGGGTGGGCCAGAGATCAGAGGGTGGACAGGTAACCAGTACAGTTTCAGCCAGGAATTCCGCAGGGAAGAGGAGGAGAGAAAACAGAAGCAAAGAGGAAGGTTTTGAGGTGCTTCCGGAACCAAGATGGTTCTCCTCAAGTTTCAGGGAGGAAGGGAGGCTGTTCCAGAGGGAAGCCCCAGCTGACGAAAGAGATCTACCACCACCTTGTTGCTTGGAGAAGCAACTGACCCTAAGGGAGTTGGAGGCGGATAATCGAAGAGCTCGAGAAGGAAGATATTTAGGAAGAGAGAGTTGAAGGTATTGAAGCCCCAGGTCCCGGAAGGCCTTGTGGAAAATGCAGAGGGTTTGGAACTTAATCCTCGCAGCCACTGGGAGCCACTGCAGAGATTTCAGTCCTGGAGAGATATGATCCCTAGACTTGAGGCCAAGGACAAGTCTTGCAGTCCTGTTCTGGATGAGTTGCAGTGGGCGGAGAGTAGAAGCTTGCAGATTTAGAAAGAGGCTGTTGCAATAGTCCAGCCTAGAGAGAACCAGAGCTCTGGAGACAGTGAGCATATGGGGGAAGGAGAGGAAAGGAAGAATACCTCTGAGGCGGAGCAGCTGGTAGTTTGACTTCTTCGAGGCATCAGAGATGTGAGGAGAAAACGACAGTGTGGAGTCTAAGATGACCCCGGGGTTTTTAGCCTCGCAGGTGGGAGCAGGAAGAGGGCCAAGAGAGGCTGGCCAGAGATTGACAAGAAAGGAGGGAGCAGGTGTTCCGATGAGGAAAATCTCTGTCTTACTGGCATTAAGGCAGAGATGATTGGCGGCACACCACACCTGGATAGCAGACAGCCAGTCAGAGATGAGAGACAGAGCAAAGGTGGCCCAATCGTGGCCTAGCTAGATTTGTAAATCCTGTTTTTCATTTGCAATGTTTAAAAGATGGCAATGGCTGTTACTCTGTGTGTGCTGTTATTATCTAAATGTATACACTAATGTCATTTTAAACAAACTAATTCTTTATGGTAGTTGACATATGCATTTCCTATTTTTTTTAATTTTTTTTTATTTTATTGTATGTGGTTTACAAGAAACCTTTACAAAAAAAAGACTTTAAGAAGTAAAAAGACATTCATTACATTTAAATTTCAATTTCAATTATAATAACAAACATTAAAACATAGATCCAATTTCCAGTTAAAAATTAATAAGGGACAGATTTAAATTTAAATTTGAAAGGTTCAGTGCAAAGTACAGTGCAACATTAGAAAATATACCGACATTAAATTTTTCTAAAATTTCCGTAGTTCTAAGAAAAATTTCATTAAAAAAACAGGCATAATCATAACAAGCATAATTATAACCACGGGGAATATAAATCTAAAGCTTTGATAAAACCAGCCACAGCAAGTCCATCCTTAATAATTGAAATAGAGAGACACTGTGACCAGATCAGATTGTCCGCCCCCATTTGCCTCATTACATTAAAACGACTTAAATATTTGTCCCTTAAAGATATCAAGGATTTAAGGACAAGGATTTAAGGATAAATAGATTTCCTATTTAAATGTACGTTCATGGATTCTGCTTTAGCGCATGTGCCATTTTTATATTTCTGGAATGGAGTAGGCTGTCTTAACTTGTACAATTTTCACCGGCTCGGTACTTGTGAGTGCTGCGAGCAAAAGGAGCAAAAGCTGGTACTTGAATATTCATCTGTACCCTTACATTCCCCCTCTGGTAAAGTCATCAACCACTCAATTTTTTCTCATTGCATTATCGCCATCCTGGGGCAGCCCCACTTTGGTGACCCCTATCAAGCTACATCCTTGTTCCACGTATTCTGCTGGGCCGCATGTCATAAACTAGCACATTCTCGCCACACTTCATCAAGCATTCAGTGTTGTTGTGGGTACATGAAAACAGTGCCCCATGTGGTCCAACTGGATGACCTAATGGGTACATGTGGTCGCAATCCTCATCATCAGTTTGAGTGTACTGATGGATGTTGTCAACCAAGTTCAAGTACCTTTTTACAGCCTTTTTACATTGGCTTATTGCAATTCTCAGGATGCAACAAGCTGTCGGGACCAGTACCAAGATTGCCAACAGTAGTTTGAACGTGTCTATCAACCAAGTAGGCATCCAGGAAAATAGATAACTGAACCAGTATTCATCCTCAATATCATTCACTTCCTCTTTCATTTTATTGTGCACCTCTTGCAAGGAGTATATGGCCTATGTCAAGGTCCCATTCTCATTGTGTGAGGGTGCATATGTACAGCAACCTTGGCCTATCTTGGTGCACACTCCTCGCTACAAAGCTGTGAGGAGGTCCAGAACATATCTGTTCTGTAGGGTCATCAGTCTGACAGTCCTTAACTCCTCCTTGATGGATTTGAAGCATTTTACTGTCTCATTAATGGTTTGTAACAGCTCCCATCTAGTTATTTGGATCCACTGTGCATTAGCTGCCACTTGCAGATCAGGCATAAGAAAGGAAGTGAAGAACATTGTTGTTTTACCAAATAATGTATGCTCATTTGGTATTTCATCAAATGCAGTATTTGCCTTCTCTGAGAAGTAGTTAGTTTTTTTGTTTGTATGTTTGTTTATTTGGTAATGCACAGCAAACTCTTAGGTAGCTGGGCGCAGCAGTTTACAAGTATACATCAGGCTCATTTACAACAAAGGTAAAGGTACAGAAATGACATAAAGAATTGCTAAGGGATCGATGAAACATACAAGTGCTGTTGGTACAGATAGCTGTTGTCATAGCTAACTGAGGAGAAAAGAGGGTGGTTCGGAAATCACGTGCTCATGTGGGTACTTCAAAAACAGGCAGATATTAATTGTCATTTGTGCGAAGCCAGTTTAACATATTACGTCTGAATCTTAAGTAAGGTTGTTCCATTCTGAATGCTAAGGGGAGTGCGTTCCAGGCTAAAGCCGCTCTGACTGGGAAACTGGCTCAGCCGGATTTGGCTAGTCTAAATCTAGGGACTTCTAGACAGTGAGAGTTGGATGATCTGGTGGGGTGGGCAGACACTCTTCTGTTCATTCAGTTTGAGAGATAGGGGGGTGCTGCATTGTTCAGGCATTCAAAGGCGAGGGAGGCAGTTTTAAGATGGATCCTGTCGCTGATTTTTAGCCAATGATTTCTTCTAATGTTAGAGATGTGCTCTGTAACTGCTAGGAATGTTCAAAGCTGCCCGGAGGGCATTATTTTGGAATGTTTGCATTTTGTCTAAGATGTATTTATTGGCTCCTACATATGACGCGTTGCAATAGTCCAGTTTGGACATTATTAGTGCATTGGCAAGTGTGATGCAGCTGGCTATTGAGAGGAAGGGTCTCAGGCCCTAATAAGTTTGCACGTGTAGGCGGTTGAAGATGCCATGGTGCTAACTTGTTTTTTTAGTGATAGGGTGGAATCGAGGTAAAATCCTAGTGTTTTCACCTCAGTTACTGCTTTGATATTGTTGCTGTCAATATTGAATGAGGCATAGCTAGTGCTGAGTTTTTTTAAATTGGTGTCCGAGCCCAGAATCAGGATATCCGTTTTGTCATCATTCAGACATAGGCCATGTGTGGCCATCCATGCCTGAATGAGGTGGTATATCTTGTTTACCAAGGCCGTGTCCACGTCGAAATTACCCAAAAGGGGTATCAGGATCTGGGTGTCATCTGCATAGTTAGTGTAGGTGACACCCAGTCTGTCCAATATGTCGAAGAGAGACTTGGTAAAGATGTTATACATAGTCGGTGATACACATGATCCCTGTGGAACACCACAGGTGATTTGGATTGGGTCTGCAGATGCTCAGGGGGAGAAGACTGTCATTGTACGGTTGGCTAGGAAGGATTGTACTCAGGCTATGGCATCACTCGAGAAGTGGGCGGCTGTCGCAAGATGTTTGCATAACACTGCGTGATCCACCAAGACAAAAGCCGCTGATAGGTCGAGGAGGAGTAGCATAGCTGTTTTACCTTTATCCTTCAACTCGTCAATTTGCGTCTTTAGATCAATTAATGCCGTTTCAGTACCATGCTGTGGTCTGAATCCGGATTGGCAGGAGCATAATAGATGGTTGGTTTCGAGATGGTTCTGGATTTGGAGGTAGGCTACTCTATCAATTATTTAAGGAGGAAGGGGACTGTAGTGATTGGTCTATAGTTTGTAGGGATAGAGGGGTCTAGTGTCTGTTTCTTTAGTAGAGGTAGAACCCAGGATTCTTTAAGGTTGTTAGGGACAGTGCTAGTCTTGAAGGAGGCATTCATTAATTTTGAGATAAATGGAGCTAAATCTCTTTTTGCGCGCTTTAAGCCTATGGGTCGTTTCTTCCTGTTGAGTGCCATTGAAGTAAAAGTCCCAATCTGAACCTCACTTTGCGATATTACCAATGCTGGTGCATTCATTAATACTATTGAACATATGCCATCCCAGTAAGTTGGAAGCTGCATATAGGCTTGTGCACCATAGCCCCAATAGTGGTCCATGTGTACAGCTGTGCACATTTTCATACCTGATCCATAATGCATTTGCACCCGACATTTTGACCAACTTTCACTAATGCATTATTTTTAAAACATAACTTTAGTACTTTGATTTTAGTAATGGGTAGTGGTCCTGCTTCATCTTCCACCCATGTTAAAAACGTGGCTGTTTGTTTCCATTCTTCACAGCACACTAACTGTGTTTTTTATCACCTCTATTGATGCAGACACCACTGCCTTTGCTTTGCATCCCATTATTCTATGAACCCACCCTTCCGAGGAGAATACTTTCCTTTTTATTTTCAATTGAGGTCTGTTGAAGCAATAAGGTACCACATTTTGCTGAGCATCTCTACAGTTTAATATTTGGTGATCCACTATTTGTACATCTCCTCTATTTAGGCCTGATAAGGTGTACTTCAGCACCTTACTTATATTGTTCATCATGTGTGTCTCTTTTATATAGTTGTCTATGTATGGAATCTCTGATACTGTAAAATACTTTATCATGGCCGATTGTCTTTGGAATTGTCCTCTTGTCTGGCACAGTGCAAAATGTACCAAGCAATGTGCTCTGGGTTCAGGTACTTCTTGAGGTAGACATACCCTAGAGGCAGTCAGGGCATATGGGATAAGTGAGCAAACAAAGCAGCTCTCACTCAATCTCTATCTCCCCATCTTCTCCACAGACCTATACCAAGAATTTCTATCAATATTTATAGATTTGGGGATGTACCTTTTCATGTAATATTCATTATCTTTAATACTTTTTCTAGCCCTTACTTTCTCAAAAATTTGTCAAAATACTGTTTGCTGATCTAACTGGAAATGTGCATGTCCTTCAACTTCTTCACTGACGTTATACCATAGGGACATAACAGTACAAACATAAATCAACTGTACGGTGAGACAATATATTTTTTTAAATTTTATTTTATTGTGCTTTTGTTAGATGCTTTTACAGTAAGTGAATTCTGTTTCAAAGGGCCCACATGGCAACAGGAAGGGAACATAGGATTGAAAAACAATTAATATGGTGGAAGATAAGGACAAACCTACTATGCCTTTTGAGTATTCAGAATGTGCAAGTGCAGCGAGAAGAGGGGAAGTGGGGGCTGGGGGTAAGTGCTGGAATGTCCGTGCTCGTGGGTGAGCAGCAGATGAAGTACATAATATGGTAAGTGCTATGTAGCCTGGGTCCGTATTGGGTGGAAAGTGCAAGCCTACAGGATTGAGGCCGGTGGGTGCCGAGGCAAGTGCTGAGAGTTAGGCAGAGGCTGGGGTGATTGGGTATGGAGGCCAGGTCCCCGAGGATACATAAGGGCCCTGGCCACCAATCACAGTGACTGTGAGATTAGCAGAGGAGGGACGAAGGGAAGGAGGAGGTGAAGAGGAACGCTTTACTCACTGAGAGTTGGTACCAGAGGACTGCAGAGGTCTAGAGGGAGAGTATTTAGTAAGAGAAAGTTGCAGATAGCGTGGTCCCAGGCCCCAGGCAGCCTTGTGGATGATGCAGAGGGATTTGAATTTGATCCTTGCCGCAACCGGGAGTCAATGAAGAGTTTTTTAGGGCAGGAGAGATGCAGTCCCTGGGCTTAAGTCTCGCTGCCTTATTCTGGATTAGCTGGAGGGGTCCTAAAGTCAGAGAAGGTAGATTCAGGAGAGGCTATAGCAGTATTCAAGCCTGGAGAGAACCAGGGCTTGGGTAACATTGAGCTTCTAGGGGAAAGTGAGAAAAGGGAGAATTCCTTTGAGAAGGAAGAGTTGAAAGTGGGACTTCTTTGCAATGTCCTGAGTGTGAGGGAGGAAGGACAGAGAGAGGAGTCGAAGATGACTACAATGTTTCTGGCTTCAGAAGAAGGAGCAAGGGGCGAGCCCACAAAGGATGGCCAGAGTGAGGGGAAAAAAAGGGAGCTGGGGTTCCAATGGGAATGATCTCAGTCTTGCTGGCACTGAGGCAGAGATCATTGTAAGTACACCAGGACTGGATGGCAGATAGGCAGTCAGGGATGATGGAAGATGCAAGAGGGTTAGCAGGAAGTTTGAAAAAGAGTTGGGTGCCATCTGCTTAGCACTGGCAGTTGGTGGAGAAGGAGGAAATGAGTAGTGCTAGCTGAACAAGGTAAGTGTTGAATAGCCAGGGGGAGAGGTTTGAGCCCCACAGGACACTACAGGTGGAGAAGGAAGTAGGTGAGAAGGTGCCCAAAATGACTTGTGATGAACAGTCAGTTAGGAAGGAGGTAAGCCAGTCCAGTGCCCGCTCCGAGATATCATGGGTATCATGGAGAAGTTTTATGAGGATGGAATGGTTGACTGCATCAAAGGCAGAGGAGAGATTGAGTAGGATGGGGAAAGCTGGAGAGTTACTTCAGAGATCCAAGCAGTTCTTCAGGGGTGTTCAGGAGAGCAATTTCAGTGCTTCTGGATGCTCAGAATCCAAATGGATGGCCGTGGAGACCACCAACAAGTTCAGTGTGTGTTCTAAGTTGTGGAAAGGCCAGCTTCTCCAGCAGATTCCCAAGGAAGGGGGTGATATAAATAGGGTTGTAGTTGGATGGACAGGTAGGATCCGCTAAAGGATTTTTTTAAGGAGGGGGTGCACAAGGGAGTGTTTGAGGGAGGATGGGAAAGATCCAGTGGCAAACGAGTAGTTGCAGAGATCAGTCAGTGCAGGGCCAAGAGAGCCAATGTTGTACTTGATGGTTCTGTGGGAGCAAAGGAAGACCTGTTTGGAAGAGACCTTAATGGAGAGGACAACTCTGGTGACTTCTCCAGGTGTGACAGGGGAGGAGGAGGAGAGAGAGGAAGAATAAGGGTGAGAAGCCATAGGAGGCAAGGGAGTGAGGGAGGGGTTGGGCAGGAGGGTAGCAAGGGTGCTCAGGATGTCCAGAGTATTAGTGGTGCAGTGTGTGGCCAGTGTGTTGCAGAGGGCCTGGGACAGAAGAGGGGAAGAGGAGACTGCTGAAGGGTTGGCTAGTTCCCTGCAGATATTAAAGATTTCACCCATGTTGTTGGATGCACCCGATACCCATGCCTGGATTTGGGCCCTTTTCTTGGCACCGATGGAGAGTCTGCATTGCCTTTGGAGCAGGCGGCAGGTCAGATTGTCAGAGGGTGAGCCTGAGGTTTGCCACTTCCATTCCACAGCTCTGCACTTGCGTTTTAGGGCTGCAAGTTCAGAGTCGAACCAGGTGTTACGTTTGGAGGCGGGTTTCAGGCGGATCCTCATGACTGGGGTAAGAATGTCATGGGTGTTGATAATGGCCAAATGGAAGTTGCTGAGAGCAGAGTCGGTGGTAGTGTATTGTGGTGTTTGAGAGGGAGGATGAAGATGGATGCAAAGGCAGCAGCTGACAGTCATTTCATCAGACGATGTTTGTGAACGGGGCTGGCAGGGCTTTTGGAGGGGCAGGCAAAGAGCTGAGGGGACCCAGGTGCGAGGAGAGAATGGTCTGACCAAGAGAGTGGAGTGACCAGAGGGGGGGAGTGAGAGTTCAGAATGGATGAGGGCGTCCAGAATGTTTCCAGCTGCGTTGTTTGGGCCAGAAGGGAGAATTGAGAGGGATAGTGATGTGCAGAGGTCAAGGAAGAGAGTGGATGCTGTGACAGGGAAGTCCAATTGGATTTGGAAATTGCCCATGAGCAGGAAATTGGAGGTGGTTGAGAGTAGGGAGGAATAGAAATCAGCCCATTCAGAGAGGAACAGGGTGGTAGCGCCTGGAGGCCTGTAGATTGTAGCAATGGTCAGAGAGGAGGAGGGAGAAATGAGCAGCTTGCAGACCAGGCTCTCAAAGGAAGAGTAGAGGTGGGTGGGTATTTATTTATTTATTTGTTGCATTTGTTACACGCCCAGACCCTAAGGTATCACAGCGAGGTTACACATAGCTTATTTAAACATTAGTCAAGAGCAATTACAGAATAGTTGCAAAGGACAGAAGATATTTACAGTAAAACAAGACAAGCATTCAGAGAGTATATATACAACAGCTAAGGTGGCTGCTATGTCAGTATTGGTTAAATAGCCAGGTTTTTAACAATTTTTTAAAACCAGGTAGAGTTTCCTCTTTTGTGATGCTGAGGGGGATGGAGTTCCAATGTTTGGTTGCTGGGTATTGGAAGCTGCTTCCCCCAGCTCTGGTATTCTTGTAGGGGGGCAATGCTAATAGTAGGTGGTTATTAGATCTTAGGTTTCTAGCGGCTTCTTTTTTAGTTATGGCATTGTTCAAGTAGATGGGGGCTTTGTTGTGGTGGCATTTGAACGTGTTTTGAAAATGATTCTTGCTTTGATGGACAGCCAGTGGGCATCACTTCTGGTCTTGGAGATATGATCAGATTTTTTTTATCCCTAGAGCGCCCGAAATGCCTTATTTTGAATTCATTGTAGTTTATTTAGATTGCTAATGGAGGTCCCGAGTAGCAGTACATTGCAATAATCGAGTTTTGATAAGATCAATGCTCTCGCCAGGGTGATGCAATTGGTCGGGGTCAAGAATTGGTGGCTTAAGGCACTTAGTTTAGCAGTGTAGGATGATGATAGGGTGCTAATGTGTTTGGTCATTGTGAGGTTTGCATCCAGGTTAATCTCCTAAGGTTTTTACTTGCTTTAGTACAGGAATCATTGTGCCATCAATGTTGATGGAGGAGTAATCTGGGTGGAGGGCACCTATTTTAATCTAGTAGCCCATAATGAGAATCTCTGTCTTCTTGTCATTGAGGCATAGACTATTAAGTGCCATCCAGTTCTGTATTATGGCATACATTTTATTAATAGTCAGAGTATCTTGGTCATAATTCCGTGAGAGTGGAATAAGGATCTGGGTGTCATCTGCAAAGTTGGTGTAGATGACACCCATGCCATCTAGAGCTGAGAAAAGGAGTTTGGTGTATGCGTTGTAGAGGGTGGGAGAGAGGTAAGAGCCTTGTGGTACTCCTATGGGGACTGGAATGGGGTTTGCAGCTTCTTTACTTATAGATACTCTGGAGGTTCGTTCATCTAGAAAGGATTTGATCCACATGGTGGCATCAGTGGAGAAATTGAAGTCTTTGGCTAAGGTGGACAGAGTTTGTTATGGTCCACAAGATCGAAGGCTGCGGACAGATCCAATAGTAGGAGAATGCATAGTTTACCTGAGTCCCTAATGGTATCCATCTGTTTTTTTAAATCCAAGAGTGCCGTTTCCGTGCTGTGATTAGGCCTAAAGCCGGATTGTCTAGTGCCAAGGAGCTGGTTATGTTCTAGATGAGCTTGGGCTTGATTGTAGGCTATTTTGTCGAGGATTTTAAGTAGGAATGGGATTGTTGTTATTGGCCGGTAGTTTGTGGACACAGTAGGATCAAGAGTGGGTTTTTTAGCAATGGCGTGACCCAGGCTTCTTTAATGCTGGCTGGGACCAATTTCACGTTAAAGGAGGCATTAACAAAGTTGGTTATGATAGGTATGAGGGTATGGGCACATGACTTGACTACTTGCGCACGGACAGAATCTCCTTTGCAGTTTGAGGCTTTGAGTTTAGATATTGTGTTGAACACAAGTTCTTGAGAGACAGGAGTGAAGGGGAACATGGGGTTGGTGTTTGCTTTCGAATTCAAGTTGTGATTGGTGGATGATGGTTTATCAGAATGACAGAAGAAGGAGCCCACTCAGGGAAGATTAAGGCAACCCCACTGCCAGCACAGTCAGGTTTTGGCTTGGAGATGATCTTGAAGCCATCAGGTAGAAGGGAGTCAAAAGCAGTGACTGAGCTGGCATTGAACCATGTCTCGGTAAGAGCGAGAATATCGAGGCCAGTGTCTTCAAGAAGGAGGCAGATGTCGGCAGAGTGTTTGTTGGCTGAGCGGGCGTTAAGAGTAGCCAGGTGAAGGAGGTCTCTGCCTTTGAAGGTTTTCTGACATGGAGTACAGGGGCGTGGTACAACAGTCAGAGGGGGAGCGACAGAGAGAGTGGTAGGGGGAGAGGCAGGTGAAAGAAGGAAGTTAATGGGGGATGGCATATGCCGGTCAAAGAGGAGGAGGTTGGGTTGAGGACCCTGAACCAAGATAGTGCCTGTGTGGTAGACATAATGATGCAGCGTGATGATAAGAAGCTGGCCAAGAGGACTTTGCAATTCATGCCATCATTAATGGGAGAGGATGTGATAGGGAGGAGAGTGGAGATGAGATGAGGAGTCCATAGATCTGGAGAAGGGACAGAGAAGAGGATATCAGTGTCTGGAAGTTGCGCTGACGTAGGTGTCTGCGATGGGTAGGCCAGGGTTCGTGGACAGAATGTCTTTTTTGCGATTTTTCCTTCCAGACTTCGTGAAAGAGGGAGGATAGGTGATAGTATAGCAGTTAGAGCAGATGGGTGAGATCTATAGGGGCAGCAGAGGTTAGTTGAGGAATGAAAGGAAATAGAGACAGGAAATAGAGACAGTAAGAAAAGAAAAAGAAAACAATAATCATGACAGCTATAATATCCATTGTTTGAAGGTGCAGTCTCCTGCGTATATATTGAGGCATCAATAAAAAGTCTCTAAAATGGTGATAGGAAAACATGTTATATATCTATAGGTCTAGAATGGATGAAACAAGCTGAGCTATATGCATATAATGAATAATAAATATATACTAAATCAATCCTTATGTTATACTAAATAACTATTGACATAAAAATATATATATATTTTTCTTTTCAATTGTGAGTGAGACAAGTCTTGTGCTTGTATAAAAAACGACATTTAAAAAGAAAGAAAAACTAATACAAAAAATATGCTATCAATAATAGTTTCTTAAATTTCCTGGTCCTGTACTCTTCAGACACCACCACACTATCTTTCAATTCAGAGTTTACTGGAAATTCCTCCGTGGTAAAGCACTGTTCAACACTTATCCAGGAAGTTTTATTTTATGAAAAATCTCTCAGTGATCATTGAAACTATTCCTTTTCCTGCTCTGTCACTTGTTGGTCACAGTTATGTCAGCTCTAGCACTGGCTCATGTGGTGGGTCCCTATTTCTCTTCTCCCTCTGGTTTCTGGTAGCTGGGTAGGGAGGCAGCACTCTTGTATGGCTTCACATTGTGTAGATGGACCCACAGGAAAAGTTGATAACTGCAGTAGGATTCAATTCTGTTTTATCTTCTTTTGTGCCTTTTGTGATACCCCTCTGCCTTTCCTTTACCTGTCAAGAAATTAAAGAGAGGTATTTAGTCATGTACATCAAATAGTCATGTAACTTATTTACTAAAACAGTCACAGTGCTCTCTACATCTGTTAAATTTTGTGAATTTTCATGGAGGGGTATACTGAAAACTGCATTTTTCAGATCAATCACTGTGAAATGATTGGCTGTGAGTGGTATATTATACAATATCGTGGCAGGATTGGGCACTACCAGAAATTCAGCCTCAACAATATTATTCAAAGTGTGTAAATCTTGTATGTATCTCCACAATCCTCCCTTTGTTTTTATCACTATGTAGACAGCAGTATTGCAAGGTTACTCAGATGTCATGATAACTCTCTGCTTCATGAGGGCTTCTATTGTTTCATATATGCCCTCGTCTACCTCCATGGACATTGGGTACTGTCTCTCTCTGGGTAAAATTGCCCTCTTCTTCAGTTTTATTTTGACTGCTCCAATCACTTTTAACAACCCCAGATCATAAGGGCTACTGTCCATATTATGCTAGGCATGTTTGCCAATTCTTCCTCCATAAACCATGGTACTTGCCTGGTATGGTATGGAAATCTAATAAATCACCTCATCGTAAGAGTCACTTTCTTCAAAAAATTTGTCATCTGTCAAGTCAGTCTGTGTGTAGCATCGAGAGCTATCACTGTGCACCAGTTGAGCCCCTCTTCATCTGTTCCCAATAAAGTCTCATGTGGATTTTCCACGATTAGATTGTGAAGATTAAATACTCATTCATGTGTACGCTAAATTGTAATTATTCAGGTGCGCATATTCAGATTTAAATGGGTATATTCCCTCGAAATACCTCCTCAGTAATGATCTGTATGCTTACACAACTCCAAGAGGCAGAGCGCGAAACATCAGTTCCACAAGCTTGTTTTACTATTTTCTATTCAAGGCTTCTGTGAGTTGGCCTTGGGGAATAGGTAATGCAGCTTGCCATCACACAATATTACAGAGTAGTCATAATGCACATTCTAAGGATACAAACCCATACATATATATATATAAGAAAGAAAGAGTCCTGTGCCCTATAGTTACTTCCACCCTCGGTTCCTGCTATCTGTAGTCACTGATAGATTAGGGCACATCAAGTCACTCTTTGGGCTGTCCTATTGTGGGTACATATTCAGTCCTGTCCCGTGAAAGGATTCCCTCCAACCCCTTTCACTCTTCCTATCCGAGAGGTCTGTGTCTATGGTAAATTGTTTCCATCCCACTTTGTCAATGCTTGTTGTCTATCGTTGCTGTGGCATCTGTGTCTGCTATGTCTGTGGTTGTGTCTGTGGCATTTGTGGTTGCTGCATTGGCTGCATTGGCTGCATCTGCTGTGCGTGTGTCTTGTGAATATTATGGATATTGTGTGTAATAATAATAACCATAACCTTGCTGTGATGCACCATATGATGGAGGATGTGCCGTCCCCCCTCTTGGCCCATACTGCATTGCACCTTGCTGCACTACTTCTCTACTTCTGCACACTCGTCCCATTTTCTCATATGTCCAATATACTGTTCTGGGGGCACCCAGGCCCTCCAACATATGGCTGTTCCCCACCAAACCCTCCTTCTCCCCTGGGATGAGTTATTCTCACCTCATCCTGCAAAATGGCAACCCATGCCTTGTTGCGGCATGGCAGTCCGCTGCCCATTGTTCCCTTTTCCTGTATTTATTAATACTGCCTCTTTTACTGCCATTCTAGAAAATTCTTTCTGTACCAATTTTGCCTCTTCCATCTTCCTCTTGTCAGGCTGAGAGGTCCTGCGTCCGCGGAAGCTGCTGAACCCCCGACAATCCCCCTGAGATGTATTTCCCAGAACTAGATTTCAATTCAGCTCTGTAAATTACACCCCAAAGGGAAAGGGGGAATGGGATAACAAAACAACACCAGGCAGACTGCGTCAAGGCTAACCAGAGCTGAACCTGCAGAGGATAAAAGAATAGCAGATACACTTCCTTAATTCACTTACTTAACCTTATGAATGGGAAGACATTAATCCTTAACTAATAATTAAGAATCATACCTGGCTCTTCTCTTGAAATTTCTTAGAGAAGCTGATAAAGAAGCTGAAAATCTCTCTTACTTGAGACACTTGAAATTCTCAGCAACTTCTTACTTAAGGCACAACTGGAAGTCTTAGCTCATTGGCCCTCATTAGGACCCTGGCGGATTTTTTCCGCCATCGACGGACTTTCCGGCCATGGCGCAAAGTCCCTTTACGCCATGGCGGATGGCGGACTTACCGCCCCATTCCGAGGTCGGCGGGGCGGTAAGTCCCCAATCCCCATTTACCCTTCCCCATTCCCATTTTTGCCCCATAGGGTATAATGGGAGTGGGGAAGGAGTTAATTACGCCGCCGTAAAGTACGGCGGCGTAATTAACAACGAGGTCCCTTAGCGCCATGGATTTCTCCGCCCGCAAAAAGCGGGCGGAGAAATGACCATGGCGCTCCGGGAACTCGTAGTTGGCGGTAAGGGGTCGGCGCAGCTAACGCTGGCGCTAACCCCTTAGCGCCAGGGTCCTAATGAGGGCCATTGTCTTTTTTCCAATATGCCCTGGATGTTCAGTTAGATTGTCTTTAAAATATTCTTTCTTGTTCTTTCAAACTTTTCAAACTATTTATAATCATATTGAGTTCTTGAATCCTTGAAGAAAAAACACGTGCTAAACGCACACGCAGGTTATTTCCATTCAGATTAACGATGAACTGTACATAGAAATCTTCCTGGTTGAAGAACACGCGCAAACGAATGAAGACGCGCGATTAAAAGAATTCACACGCGCAAAAATCCACACGCGCATGAAATCCACACGCGCATTAATCCACACGCGCAATAATCCACACGCGCAATAATGTTCTCGTGCGAAACACACGAAATAAAAACACCCGCGCTCTTGAGTTCAAACGCGACGAATTGATTCTCAGGCGCAAAGTCACTCGCGCTGGAAAACACACGCGCTCTTTGTTTCATACGCGACGTATTGAGACTCACGCGAAGAAACACTCGCGCTATGAAACACACGCGCACTTACATCGCACGCGACAAACAGATTCTCGCGCTCTGAACACCCGCGCTAGAAATCACACGCGCTCTTTAGTTCTCACGCGACGTATAGCTTCTCGCGCTACGGATCACCCGCGCTATGAAAGCACACGCGCACTTGAATACGCACGCGACAGTCAAATTCTCGCGCTATGGAACACCGCACTGGAAAACACACGCGCACTCCGGGAGTTCAATAGTTTTAGTAGATACACAACTTTTTACGAATTTTCAAGGAGAATGTTATTATGATGAACAAAGTTACAGTAAAAATAAAGTCACTTATCTCCTGAGCTAATTCATAAGGATTTCCTGCTTTTCCTGTCTTCAAAAAACGAATTCCTGCCAGCTGATGACTTCTCCTGTAACCCCCAAGAAAGTAGCCGCTCAACTGCTGATGTCTGAAGGATAAAATCCACCAGGCCTAAGACTAAAGCAGGAGCAGCCACTAAACACGTCCTCTCAGATGGGGTTTTGATGATGAAAGGCACAGAGTGACAGTTTAGAATGTTCATTGTTGTTCTGCATTGTCTTCTAACCAATCAGAGCTGTCACTGTGAGGCTCCATCTTGCCTTGGGTCAGAACCAGGATTCTGAATCAGCAAGTTAAGGCCAAACCAACTATAATGGAAAACTTCCCACCCACACAAAGCTAATCTGAAAAGGATAAATAAAGAGAAATAATGAAAAGGAAACTTGAATAAAGGAAGGAAACCTGACAAATAAGGGAAGGAAACCTGACAGTACCCCCCTCCTAATGCCCAGTCTCTGGGCCTATCTTATGTGGGTTTTTAGCGTGAAACTTAGCAACTAAACGGGGGGCATGTACATCAACTGAATCTTCCCATGATCGTTCCTCCGGTCCATATCCCTCCCAATCAATCAAATACTGCAACCTTCCCCTCACTTTCCTAGAATCCAAAATTTGTTTAACCACAAATTCCTCAGATGAATCCTCCAAAATCACAGGGGAAGGTGGTGTTCTAAATCTAGTTCCTGAACAAACTGGTTTTAAAAGACTAACATGAAAAGTAGGATGTACCTTCAACTGCTTGGGTAATTTCAATCGTACTGCCACAGGGTTGATGATTTTCTCTACCTCAAAAGGGCCTACAAATCGTGGACTGAACTTATTCTTCCCCTTAATTTTCAGGTACCGGGTAGAAAGCCAAACTAAGTCTCCCACCTTATATTCAGGACCAGCCTTTCTTCTCAAATCTGCACACCTTTTATATTTCAACTTATTTTCTCCCAGAACCTTTTTTGCTCTATCTAAGTTATTTTTCATTATCAACAAACAATCTTCCACTCTAGGATTCCCTGAATCCTCCAACACCTCAAAACTCAGAAAGCGAGGATGAAACCCACGACCCAACAAGAAAGGGGACATAGAAGTAGCATCTTTTCCACAATTGTTGTAAGAGAATTCTGCCAACCACACCAAATCCACCCATTCCTCTCTAGCTTGTAAATAACACCTTAAAAACTTCTCCAACTCTTGATTTACTCTCTCCACTTGTCCATTACTTTCCGGATGATACCCAGAAGTCAAACTAACTTCCACTCCAAGTTTCTTACAGAAGGCCCTCCAGAATTTTGAAATAAATTGAGATCCCCTGTCAGAGATAACTTGACTTGGGAGTCCATGTAGTCGAACTACACCTTGCAAAAAACTATGAGCCAGTTTTTCCGCGGTAACCTCTCCCTCCATTGGTAAAAAATGTGCTTCTTTAGTAAGAAGATCGACCACAACAAGAATGGTAGTACAACCCTTATCTTGAGGGAGATCAACTATGAAATCCATAGAAATTGTGTGCCAAGGACGAGGAGGAACAGGTAACGGCTCCAATAAACCATGCGGCTTCCCAACTTGACTTTTCGCTTGTGCACAGACTACACAAGTTTTAACAAAGTTCAATGTGTCTTGGCAAATCTTTTCCCACCAAAAATTCCTTCGAACCAATTCCAGAGTTTTTCTGAAACCAGGATGTCCTGCTAAAATGGATTCATGACAATTTCTCAAAACCTTTTCTCTTAAATCATCAGTAGGTACATAAAGCTTGTTATCAAAAAAAGGAAGATCGTCTTTCAACCTTCTAGCTGGATCCAGTCTCACCCACTCCTCCATCTTCTGCAAGGACATATTTTGACGAACTTCATTCAAAAAATCCATTTCTTTAATGGCTCCAGCTAACAAAAAACGTTCTGGAGCAATTATAGGTTCTGGTTCTAGAATCTCTTTCTCCTCACTTCCAGGAAATTGGCGAGATAACGCATCAGCTTTTTTGTTCTGACTTCCGGGTTTAAAAGTCACAATGAAATCATAATCTGCAAAGAATAAAGACCAACGAAGTTGTCGTGGAGTCAAAGTTCTTGCAGATTTTAAAAACAATACATTTCGGTGATCAGTAAGGACCGTTACTGTATGTCTTGCTCCTTTAAGAAAATGTCTCCATTCTTCAAAAGCGGACTTTATTGCTAACAGTTCACGGTCAGCAATTGTGTAGTTCACTTCAGCAGCAGAAAACTTCCTAGAAAAGAATGCAACTGGATGTATTTGACCAGTAGTTTCATTCCTTTGAGAAAGCACCGCCCCCAACGCTAAATTTGAAGCGTCCGCCTCCACAAAAAAAGGTTTAGAAAGATCTGGATGAATTAGAATTGGACTAGAAGTAAATCTTTGTTTTAACTCTTGAAAAGCCTTTTCTGCTTCAAGGTCCCAGTCAAATTTCACTCCTTTTTTCAAAAGTCTCGTTATAGGAGCAACCAGCCGAGAAAAACCTTCTATAAATCTCCTATAAAAATTGGCAAACCCTAAGAAACTTTGTATTTCCTTAACCTTAGTAGGAGAGGACCATTCAAGAACGGCTTGCACTTTTTTAGGATTCATTTCTAAACCCTTAGGTGAAATTATAAAACCTAAAAACTCCACAGAATCGGTATGGAATTGACTTTTTTCCAATTTGGCAAACAAATGATTTTCTCGCAACTTTTGTAAAACCAAGCGCACATGTTTCTGATGTTGATCTAGGTCAGAAGAGAAAATCAAAATATCATCGATATAAACGACAACAAAAATATCCAAGTATTCTCTAAAAACCTCATCAATGAAAAATTGGAAAGCCGCTGGAGCATTACATAGACCGAATGGCATAACTTGATATTCAAACAGCCCAAACCTGGTCTTAAACGCTGTCTTCCATTCGTCCCCTTCCTGCACACGTGTCATGATCTCTGCTTCCAAAAGGTCAGGGTTTTCCCAACTCCCTTGGAAGCAGATCCATAACCCAGGTTCCGAGTGCCAACCAGTCCCAATTGGGACCTTTTGGACCCAGTCCTGGCGCCAGTGGCACCAGGCTCATAAATATGCCCAGTCCCAGCGCTGGAAGCGCCGGGCTCATAATGCTTGGGTGGACTTACCTTCAGCAGACCATGCTGCTTACTTGCCTGCCAGTTGAGCCTCTGATCCTCTTCTGTTTGGAACTACTTTTCCTGTTGGGTGGGGCGGGAGCCACTCCCTAGATTCAGAACACTGGAACTCTTCTGGAAGGCAGGAACTCTTTTCTTACCAGGAACTCTTTTCTTTCTTAGGCGTGGCTGTGGAAGGAGACACTAAGCACTACAGGAGGCTATTTAAACCACACCCGGTGGATGAATCTTGCTTTGCGTTATTCTGCAACCTCTGCAGCAGAACGCTCATCGTGTCTTCTGCATCCGGTCCTGGGCCTAAGGAAAAAGGCTTACCATCCTGAATCCAGTCTTCAGCAACACCTATAAAGACAAGAAAGAACAGGTTAGCATTCCGGCATCTGAAAGGCAAAGGCTTACCATCCTGAATCCAGTCTTCAGCAACACCTATAAAGACAAGAAAGAACAGGTTAGCATTCCGGCATCTGAAAGGCAAAGGCTTACCTACTCTTCGTGCGCTCCGGAGGTCTTCACACTGCATTCCGGCATCTGAAAGACAAAAGTTTACCAACTCTTCGCACGCTCCGGAGGCCTTCGGCGCTGCATCCCGCATCTGAAAGACAAAACAAGGTGCGTTTAAAGACATTGGGGAACTTTAATACTCACGTGCCATTACTCCTTTCCACATCTAATCCAGTGGGTATTCCGGCACCCTGCAGCCGCTCCGAACTCGTACCTGCAAAATAAAAAGACAGTTAGAGCGCATAGTGAAGCAGGCAACAAGCGCTTACTTACGTGCTTCCAGGCGCTTCTATTCATCACACGGGCTCCATCTTCAACTCACTTCAGCCCGTCATCCGCCATCGCCGGAACCCTGCAAAACAAGAGACATCATTACTAAAGACTTTAAAGACATTTGAATGACTCGAAACTTACCGTTCGTGCAGTAAACGACGGACAGCAGTCCTCTGAAGTCAAGAGGCCTGCGCTACCTATCCAGTGAAGAAACTGGTTACAGCACCCTGCCCCGAGGCAGATGGAGAGCTCGGCATTCACTTACCTAAGGTGAGAGCGTTAAACTTTGGGGGTCTACAGGAGAGGAGAAGAGGAAAGAGATAGGGACACCCCAATAACCCCAGTTCATTAACCCCATATTTTCTATCTGCAGACATCTTACTCTACACGTCAGGCATACAGTGCACAGAGGTCCAGCCCAAAGAGCCAACCGGGTGCTACACATCACCTTTGAAGACCGGCGCCTCTGCGAGAATCAGGTGAGCGTTACAACACGTACAAGATGGTAAGCTCCTCTCAAATCTAATTTAGAGAAAATATTTGCTCCTTGTATTTGATTAAGCATTTCTGAGATGAGAGGAAGAGGATACCGGTTCTTAACAGTGACTTTGTTAACTGCTCGATAATCTATGCAAGTTCTAAGCGTGCCATCCGGTTTTGGTACAAAAAATAAAGGAGAGGCCGCCGGTGACTTAGAATGACGAATAAACCCTTTGGCCAAATTTTCCGACAAATATTCTTTTAAATAATCATTCTCTTTCTCAGTAAGAGCATATACCCTACTACTAGGCAAAATTGTTCCTGGCTCCAGTTCAATTTTACAATCAAAGGGCCTATGGGGTGGTAATTCTCCTGCCACTTTCTCATCAAATACGTCCCAGAAATCTTTGTAACACTGGGGAAGTTGACCCACTACAGCTCCCACATCATGACCTTCAATTCCATTCTCAGCCAGAAAACTAGACACGGAATTACTTTGTTTTACATCTTCCTCTAAGAGACTTCCTGAAAAGCAATTCTCTTTACAAAAATCGGATTGCATGTCAATTGTCCTAGCACTCCAATCAATTAGTGGATTATGGAGAGTAAGCCAAGGCATGCCCAAGATAATCTTCAACAAAGGAGCATCAATTAACTCAAACGAAATTATCTCTCTGTGACCTCCTGATAACTCCAAAGTTAAAGAACCAGTTCTATGAGTAATTGGACCAGAAGATAAACACGTACCATCAACAGCCCTAGCCTGCTCTACAACCTCCTTCTGAATAATTGGAATTCCCAAAGATTTGGCCAGACCCCAATCCATGAAATTCCCAGTCGCACCAGAGTCAATCATTACAGGACCATTTCCCTTACACTCCAACTCAAAAAATAAGGATACATTTATGGTTATATGAGGAACCGCTGTCTGCACCGTTTTGGCGATCTGTTGTACCTTGACTGCTGAGGAAGAAGTCTTCTTGGGAGTGTAAGGACAGTTTCCTAAAAAGTGCCCACCTCTTCCACAGTATAAACACAGATTATTATCTCTCCTCCTAGCCTTTTCCTCCACTGTTAACGGTCCTCGGATTCTTGGAGATGAATTATTCCCTTTGGGTCTACTCTCTATTTTAGGTCTATCTACTTTAACTATAGACTTTACATCACTCTGACCATGACGTCTCTCTGCCTTCCTTTCACTCAAACGGAAGTCCAATTGAATAACCAAATCAATCAGACCTTCACAAGTAGAAGGGCGTTCAACTACTCCAGACAAAGCATCCTTTAACTCATCTCTAAGGCCCCGATAAAACAACAAGGCCTGTTTAACCTCGGGCCACTTGCTTTCTAACACAAGGGACTTAAATTGTGTTATATAAGCAATCAAGTCTCTATTACCTTGTTTTAATTCTAAAAGTTCACCATCCACTTCCAGAGATAACTGTCTTCTATCAAACATTTTTCGGAATATCTCTAAAAAACGGGTATAATTTCCTAAAACCGCACTCTTTTGACTCACCAACAACCCAGCCCAAGCAGATGCCTCCCCAGAAAGATATGACAACATAAATGTTATCTTAGAAGCATCCGATGGAAATAATTCTGGTCTACTCATAAAATGTAATTCACATTGTGTTAAAAACACCCTAAATCTCTTGGAATCCCCATGATAACGTTGTGGGGGCGCTAAAGGAACTGGCATAATTATACTCCTTACCCCTTCTGCCACTGGAGGCGCCCGTTGTATGTGTGGTAACTGATCTTCTCTTTCTAACTCAGGTGGAGAACCTGCGCCCCCTGAAACCTCATCCTCTCTCCTTTCTCCCCTCTGTTGAATTTGTGTAACTTTAACACTTAAGTCATCCACTTTTTGACTAAGTAAGGCATTTTCATCCCGAGAAATTTTCAACTCCTCCCGTAACTCCCTGATCAAAGATCCTAACATCTCCATGGATTCGTCGGGGTTCATGACAGCTCGGGCGGACTAAATTATTGGCCTTTCATTCTGTCAGGCTGAGAGGTCCTGCGTCCGCGGAAGCTGCTGAACCCCCGACAATCCCCCTGAGATGTATTTCCCAGAACTAGATTTCAATTCAGCTCTGTAAATTACACCCCAAAGGGAAAGGGGGAATGGGATAACAAAACAACACCAGGCAGACTGCGTCAAGGCTAACCAGAGCTGAACCTGCAGAGGATAAAAGAATAGCAGATACACTTCCTTAATTCACTTACTTAACCTTATGAATGGGAAGACATTAATCCTTAACTAATAATTAAGAATCATACCTGGCTCTTCTCTTGAAATTTCTTAGAGAAGCTGATAAAGAAGCTGAAAATCTCTCTTACTTGAGACACTTGAAATTCTCAGCAACTTCTTACTTAAGGCACAACTGGAAGTCTTAGTTCATTGTCTTTTTTCCAATATGCCCTGGATGTTCAGTTAGATTGTCTTTAAAATATTCTTTCTTGTTCTTTCAAACTTTTCAAACTATTTATAATCATATTGAGTTTTTGAATCCTTGAAGAAAAAACACGTGCTAAACGCACACGGAGGTTATTTCCATTCAGATTAACGATGAACTGTACATAGAAATCTTCCTGGTTGAAGAACACGCGCAAACGAATGAAGACGCGCGATTAAAAGAATTCACACGCGCAAAAATCCACACGCGCATGAAATCCACACGCGCATTAATCCACACGCGCAATAATCCACACGCGCAATAATGTTCTCGTGCGAAACACGCGAAATAAAAACACCCGCGCTCTTGAGTTCAAACGCGACGAATTGATTCTCACGCGCAAAGTCACTCGCGCTGGAAAACACACGCGCTCTTTGTTTCATACGCGACGTATTGAGACTCACGCGAAGAAACACTTGCGCTATGAAACACACGCGCACTTACATCGCACGCGACAAACAGATTCTTGCGCTCTGACCACCCGCGCTAGAAATCACACGCGCTCTTTAGTTCTCACGCGACGTATAGCTTCTCGCGCTACGGATCAACCGCGCTATGAAAGCACACGCGCACTTGAATACGCACGCGACAGTCAAATTCTCGCGCTATGGAACACCGCACTGGAAAACACACGCGCACTCCGGGAGTTCAATAGTTTTAGTAGATACACAACTTTTTACGAATTTTCAAGGAGAATGTTATTATGATGAACAAAGTTACAGTAAAAATAAAGTCACTTATCTCCTGAGCGAATTCATAAGGATTTCCTGCTTTTCCTGTCTTCAAAAAACGAATTCCTGCCAGCTGATGACTTCTCCTGTAACCCCCAAGAAAGTAGCCGCTCAACTGCTGATGTCTGAAGGATAAAATCCACCAGGCCTAAGACTAAAGCAGGAGCAGCCACTAAACACGTCCTCTCAGATGGGGTTTTGATGATGAAAGGCACAGAGTGACAGTTTAGAATGTTCATTGTTGTTCTGCATTGTCTTCTAACCAATCAGAGCTGTCACTGTGAGGCTCCATCTTGCCTTGGGTCAGAACCAGGATTCTGAATCAGCAAGTTAAGGCCAAACCAACTATAATGGAAAACTTCCCACCCACACAAAGCTAATCTGAAAAGGATAAATAAAGAGAAATAATGAAAAGGAAACTTGAATAAAGGAAGGAAACCTGACAAATAAGGGAAGGAAACCTGACACCTCTCTTCAATTTTCTTTTGGCCCTTCTCCTGTTCTAACAGTGAATGGTGGACAATAGTCAATTGTATCTCTGGCCATGGTCTAATATCAATCCCAATAATATTTTTTAGCTGCCTCTGTACTTCTTCGGGGAGACCCTGACATAAAATATGATAGAACACATGTATATTTTTTTCCCAATGATCTTTGGTTTCTAAACGCCACCGTTCCTTAATGTCCTGAATATATGCAGGGGAGTCCTCACTAGGTTTCATCTTTCTAGTCATTATGCCACTCATATCTGACAGGTCTGGAAATAGCATACTCAATGCTTTCCATACATTTGTTCTGCAATTATTAAATGGTGACCCGTCATATTAAGTGACAGTTTGTTCTGTTACTGCGTAATAGCCTGCTCGCTTCCACACGTCCTCTTCCTGTTCACCTCATATGGACACATATAGACTTTTCATGTCACCTATAGCTAATACTATTCCAGCTGTTTCTAGCTGGTAGTTTCATGTGCCTGCTCCTGCAGTCAGTGATGGCAATGTATCCATTACATTATTTTTATCTGACTGGTGCCATGACATATAATGTGGCAGCCGTGATCCCTTATGGAGCAGTGGGAATTGTGGTATCCCTTTCTTCAGTGAAGGTGAAGCTGCGTGAGTCCTCCTTCTCAATGTCTCAGCTACACAGCTTCGCTGGCAATCTGGCAAGTCTCTTAATAAATATGGTGATCTACGGTCTTCGTTTATTTGGAGTGCTGATGTGAGGGGAGGGGTAAATATATGCTTAAAGTTGGGCCCAACAAAATATGCTATCTCCCCTACTGCTGGTCCTGTGATATCCATTGGTGAGATTTGCCCCGCCTCTTCATCCCTGTCTTCATCATCACTGTCTACCCAATCTGTCTCTCTGTCACTTTCTCCGCTCGCGACATCCTTAATTATGGGATCAAAACTCACTCTCTTAACAGGCTCCCTTACAAATGTTCCACAAATTATCTCTTGCAACACGTCTCTGCCCCTGTTTTCTGGGGTTATTGTCCCACCTCCTTCTTCCCACATTTCTGACATTATATTTCTGCTCATACTTTGGCTCACCTCCTTTCTCCTATGTTCAATTTCTTTCTTCGTTTTCTCTTGTTATTCTCCTATTTTTCTAATTTAATTTCATTACATACTCATCCCATTCTCTTACCTCCCTTTTCCTTTGTTGTCTTTCCTGTTCCTCTCTCTGCATTTTCTCTGTCTCTTCTCTCCATTCCCTTTCTTTCTCTCACCTTGTATTTTGCTCTATGGCCTCATATGTCTCTCTTCTTCTTCCTTTCTTCCTCATACCCTATTACATTTACATAATTATTTTCTGTGTCCTTCCCATCTAGTTTAAGTATTATCTTCCCATCCTGCTCGACCGCCTGGATCAGGTCGGGATTTTGGGCCAAGTTCAAACCTGGTTTAGCTTGTTCCTGGCCGAGAAAACTCAGAACCTTTCACTTCCTCTGTTTCTTTCTACTGCTTTTTCTTTTTCATTATGGTGTTCCCCAAGGCTTCGCCTTGTCTCCTATTCTCTTCAATATTTACATCTGATCTCCTGTGTGTCTCATCCGCTCCTTCGGCGTCAGGTGTTATTCGCATGCCGACGACACTCAGATTCGGATCCGTCTTGATCTTGATCAGACTGAGATGTTGTCGTGCCTGCGGCGATGCCTGGCGTCAGTGGGGGACTGGATGAACCGCAACTGGCTGAAGTTGAATGGGGGCAAGACGGAGGTGCTGGTGGTGGGTTATCCTCCTGACCCTTCACTTTGGGTGTGCTCCTTCTGGCCTTCATCTCTGGGTCCCCATCGTGTCCCGGCTGATGATGTGAGGAACTTGGGTGTAAAAGTCTTTTCCTCACTTTCCATGAAGCCACAAGTTGCCAATGTTTGCAAAACGGGACATTTTCATCTTAGAAATTTGAGGAAGGTACTTCCGTTGATACCTACTTATCTACATCCTCCTGTAGTTGCTGCCCTTGTGCTCAGCCGCTTAGATTATTTTTCCGACTCCCTCTATTTGGCTCAAGCCACGGGCTTAATACAGCAGCTACAACGACTGCAAAATATGGCTGCCTGGGTTGCCAACGGCTCCCCCTATGGGTCCCATATGTCTCCAGTGCTGTGCTCTTTGCACTGGCTCCAGGTTGCCCAGCGTATTGCCTTTAAGGCTCTCTGCTTGGTACACCATGCCCTGCATGCCCAAGGTGCTGAATATCTCTGCAATACGTTTTCCTGCTACCTTCCTATGTGGCCTCTACATTCTGCCACTGCGGGCCTACTTGCTGTTCCACTATTTAGATGACCTCGCATTGGTATGGCGAGCTTTCTCTGTTGCCTAGGCTCGAGAATGGAACAGCCTCCCGCTGATCCTGAAACATTCTTCAAATCATTTTATTTTTAGAAAGACATTGAACACTTATCTGTTCTAAGATCATGATTGAAGTCGAGGCTATTCTCTCTCCTTTAGCGCCATGATTCCCTTGGGAGAACGAGCGCTTAATAAATGTTCATAACATAACATAACATACACACTTCTCTCATTCAAGTGTTTTCTCTCCACTACCTCCACTACCTGTCGGTATGCTTCTAATCCTTGATTTCTCCCCACAACCTGTCCTCATGTCCCTTACTCTCTGGAGTTCCTCCTTAGCTTCTTTAGTTGTTGTTCTGGGCTGTATGGTGTTCTGTTGTCCTCCTTATCTCTTAGCTGCTCCTCTAAGCTATGTTGTGCTCTACTCTCCATTGACAATAATAGCACCTTCTTTTTTACTACTTTCACCCTCCTACTACTCTAATCACTGTCATTATTGGGGATTCATATCTGGGATTGCTGTACCCTGCTACTGTCGCTTGTAATTGGTATATTCCTGGGATAATTGGGGTCAAGACGCTCTTTTCTGGAGGGGGCGGTGCTATGGGTTGTGTTCAAAGGTTTACCTCGAATGGCGGGGCATGCTGTTGGCTGCAAACAAGCACACTCCTCAGAGGGAGCAAGCAGCGGTGCTGTGGGCTGTGTACACCCTTCCTCTTGGACAGTAAGAATCCATTCCTTCCTTCTTGGGAATCTCTATCTCCTCCTCAAAATCTTTTCACAGTTGAAATATGCCTAACCGTCTTTGAAGCGTCTTACCGTTGTGTATGGCATGTAGGTATGTGCTCATATGCTGGAGTACAGCCCTCGAGTGAGTGCCCTCTTGTGGCCATGGCATAAACATTTTTTCAGCAGTATCTTTCACACCCACTCGGCATGATACTTAGTAATGTTTGTGCTATATCTAGGGAATGCCTTGCATAGGTGTATGATAGATGTACTGGACATAGTGACACTATGGGCAATGTGCGTCTTAGCACTACATAAATAACCAATGCAAATAATATTCAGTTTACCAGTAAACAGACCACACATTTTCTTCACAGTTCTCTTACACTTTCCCCTTACTCACACCCTCTCCACTTTTGAAATCCCCATTACAGTCTACCCAATCATGGTCATGGTTTGAGGCCACGCCTCAATGCCCAGATCCTACCTCTATGCCACAACAATAACCGCACACAATCTAAGTATTGATATTTTCCCAACAAAACTCGGTTAAACAATATAACTTTCTACTCTAACAATACCCAAGGAAAACCACCTCTACAGGACCTATCTCATAACACAACACAATGCTGGCAGTCAACAATGTAATCAATTTAAACACAATACAATATAGCTATCTTCTGGTTCCCTCTGGGGTATCCTTGTCTCTCTATCTATTTTACCCACCCGAAGGCAGTTGGGCGGTCAAGGTCGTTTGCTGTGCAGCCTTCCTGAACCCTTGTCAAGGGATTTCTCTTCATCCTCTATTCACTTCTCTGTTTCATAAATGATATATAATAAATGTCCCCACCCCCAAGTGTTACCAAGCACATAGCACAATCACCTCCCGGATCTTTGAGGGTTCCTGGTATCAGGTATCCCCGTCAATCTGCCTGCTCCTCCTCTGAGTCCATCGGTGGCCCAAGACTGGTGCAGGAATTCACTCCAAAAGGGCTCGTGTTCAGTTGTGCACAAAACTCCACTCTCCAGACCAGTCCGCTGTCCACAGTGAAGGGTGGCTGGGGTCCCAACAATCCATGAGAATGAAAACGCTAAAGAACTATCCTCGCTTTTCTACCAAAAAGTAATCTGAGGCCCAAGAAGTAACTCAGCCCACTGCCTGGAAACTTCCAATAAAAGAGGTGACAGAGGTTGGCGTATGCTAAGTGCTAGGTAATCCCAGCTCTTTATTCAGAATACACAAAAAGCTGGGGGGAAACACAAGATCCACAGACACCCCCCTCAAGTGTTCTTCCAGTGTTCCATTGCTTGACAATTATTTATAAAGAGCAAACTTGTCACTGATGATGTCATGATGACAAACAAGTTACAAATCTCTAAGATTTATTGGTTTGCACCCCTTGGCTGCCTGTTCTTTCCATAGGTGCAACAATCTGGATTGGAGGGTCCCTATCTAGTGGGCAACCCACTTTTAGACATTTGATAGGTTGGCACTGAACTGGGGTAAGAATGGGCTCTCATTGGCTGGCATAGGATGTGGCCAACCTTGCACTGACCAGGTTTGAGGAGATATGGAGTTTTTATAATGAGGATGGAGAGATCTGTGTACTGCCATAATTGTGATTTAAAGAACAACTCTTCCTTTTTCCACCCATGTCTGTGAATGTCCAAGGCTATTCTCTGTGAGTCATCCTCTGACTCTCTCTAGTACAGCAGGTGTGCTATCTTAGTGTTGACACTTTGACTAACTGCTTTGTTTGTCATGCGTTCCTTAACCATGTTTCTGTAGAGGAGCAGGTGGATGTATTTTCTCTAACTCCCGCCGCTCACCGCTGTCATGCTGGAACAGTAGGAGAAGGGCTCTATGTTAGACTCCATGTGTTAAGCTGATACCACATTGAGTGTAAGAGAGACGATAGGCACTCAGACAACCGTATCAAATATATCCTTGCACTGAAAGTATGGAAGGATGCGTGTGGAAGGATGTCAGCATGCACCTTTGGACATCATGGAGCACTGAGTGAAATCTGACATGGACAGAGTGATGTCATAAAGAAGCTATATGAGGACATACTGAAACGATATGAAAATACTTAAGAGTGACGATGTAACTGAAGCGATAAGAGAAACATGTAAGAAACAATAAAGTAATCAAAAATGTAAAAAAGACAAAGTAACTTTCTGACCAATAAGTGTAAATACGCAGTAACGCAAGGTAGAAAAGATACATAGAAACTTGCTATAAAGGAATATATAACATGGCAAGAATGGCCACTTGTTGGTTAATGGATGCCAGGTCGTGTAAATATTCAATTCAACTACCTCTGAAACAGATCAGGTTTGCAGAGTCAGGAGATGCTGGAAGAACAGCTTTGTGTGCAAAACAAAAATTAGTCAATGTTGGATTGGGATCAAGAGTGCTATTTTTAAGGAATAGCTGCAGAGCACGAAGGGAGGCAGATGGATAAGCCATTGTCAGAAAGCGTGGACAAAGAGTGGTTGTTGGCATGGTGGGGGCCATTTCATGCAGCAGGTGTCATCTCTGCGCCCATTGTAGGTGTGGTTGGTGTAGCAGAACGGCACCTTCAAAGAAGAAGCCTGCTGGGAGCAGAACCAGGAAGAGACTACATTTCCCAGCATGCTTGGCCCATAAAACGACAGCCCTGTCAGCCCAGGAACCTCTCCTAGAACAATCAGGCATACAGAGCCTGCAAAAGCGCATGACGACCCCCAAACCAACGCCCAAGCCTACGCGCATGCGCGCAGAGACTCATGCGCATGCGCGAACCTCGCAAACTCGTTCGCGCTCGTTCATTCCTCCGAGCGGACGTGATTCTGAAGAGCTCCAGGCTTCTCATCATTCGCAGGGCCAGTCCTCGCCTGAAAAACTCCTAATACGGTCCGCAAGATTAAAGATAAGTACTCCATTAGCTCGTAGAGCAATCGAAGCCTACCTTGCATGAACCCACATGGGAGGGACCCCAGTGTATTCCGCAGTGACAGTTCAGAGATATCAGGGGATCCTCGCATGGGGAAATTAGACACCTGGACACTAACCGCATGTGGTGCAACGTTAACTCGCTCAGCATGCATCTGTACTAACTAAACTGTGTACTAGAAAGCGCTGACAAAGGATTGAGCGCATACTAACTGTTTTCCTCTTGGCAGGCAATCACGCCGCACCAGTGCCCTGCGGCAACACGGCTCCAGCCTTCTGAACCATTTTACTGACTGACATGGACACACAGAACAACCAGAGCTAAGTGCTACCTTTTTGTTTACTTTCGAATTCACTGTTGACTGCGCAAGTGAAGCGCAACGTAGCGCACAAGTACTGATGTATGCAAAGTATCCTCATGTTACTGCAAATGGTTTTATGATTAGTATTAATGGTGTGGCCAGGGTAGCTGCAACAAATTGTTTTGTGGACTTTTTTAGCTATAGGGAAGGGGTAAAACTCAGTGCTGGTGTCTAACTGAGTGCAGAGCCTCAATCCAGACCAAGTGTGGTATGTATGCTAGTGTGAGAGAGTGAATGAGCAAGGCAGGGGTGTTGCCGGCAATCAAGCAACCCAGTACCACAACAATCAACAATAGAGGCTCACAGGACAAGAGGCCAGGAGCATGTTTTCCCTGTAACCCCCTACTCATCCATTGCCTTTCCCTAACACTTTATCCGGTGTTCCCATCTATTCCAACCCTATCCAATCCAAGGACCCTAACCCTCTTTCCCCGTGGGGGTCACAGCGGTCTGCGTTTTGTATAATCCAGGTGCAAGACCGCCAAGGGGAGGTAGGAGTTTGTGCTGCTTCTGCGCTGTAGAAAGCTGAACCTTGACAGCCATGGACGATACATATATCTCTTAGATTAAAAGAGAAGAATACAACTGCAAGAGCCAGGTATTGGACAATTAAAAGTGTATAAAGTCTATACAAGGTAGAGTGAGCAAGTCTCTAGAGGCCAAGAGGAGCAATGACACCCAGTATAATTAAATCAAATAGCAGTAAATAAGAGGCTGAAATAGACAAAGTCGTGGTCTCTTCACATGTGATTAGGAAGTCGAAAACAAGGGCTATTCATTAAGCCTCGGATGAAGATAGTGATGTGCTTTCACTCCCTTCAATGTCCTAGGACAGAGAGCAGGCTACAAGGTCAACTACAGATGGGAAACTTTGGCTCATGGCCAGGCTGATGAGGGATGATGGACTAATTGGGAAAGTAGGGAGTAATATGATGTGATTCAAGCACCTGAGTTTTGGTTTCCTTACGTGCTGCTAGCTTAGCCGAAAGTCCAAGGTTGGGTGAGAATGCCAACCAATCAGTGGGTTTATGGGGCAACCTGCTATACAATGTTGCATAAACCAATCCGGTGCCATTTTTTTGTTTGCCATAATCAGTATTATGTGTATTTAGAGGTAGTTCTAGGTTTGTTTTACATATAAGAGACAGCCCATGAAGTACTAACCTGTATACATTCTATAAATAGACATGTTCCCTTAACCAATCCCTCCCACTAATATGTTTTATGGTTTGCCACATGAGATGACGTCATAGATGACGCATGTTGGGGTATAAGACCTCTGTGCAATCAAGTTTGTGTGTGAGTGTGCAAGCATCCGTCTGATGTTTGCCAGTTGACCCTGCTTTATTAAACTGAGAATAGAGTAGTACTTTGCCATATTCCTTGAGTCTGTCCGGTTATTTGGTCAGAGATCTTTATTGGTAATTCCATCTAGCACAAGAGACACTTCAAGGTGTTAGAGCACATTTCAGCTTGGAATATGTGTATTTTATTTAGATTTTAGTGACCGCTGAACGCACATTTCGTCTCGCTGCGTCCATCATTGTGTGGGCAGGATGTTGCTGGTGCTTGCACCTGGACTTCAAAGGCTGCCTGTCTTGCACTGAAGCTAATTACATTTAATTGTCAACCACTTTGCCAGCCTGCGAATAACTTCCCTGTGTTCTGCCGTGCTTATCTCCAAGTCTCCCTTTCTGCTGCGGCCTTCACATTCCAGTGTGATGAGCGCTGTGCGGCTCTTGCAGGTTGCTGAAATGAATTTGTTTCCTAGCCCATTTGAGGCCTAGCTAGATTTGGAAGCCTGTTTTTCATTTGCAATGTTTAAAAGATGTCAATGGCTGTCACCATAGGTGGACTGGCCTATAGGGGACTCTGGAGATTTCCTGATAGGCCTCTGCACCCTGGGCCTTTTTTGTGTTGTATTTCCACATTTTCCCATAGGAAAAGGGTTGGGCTTGGTGAAAATGTGCAATATGGGGCCACTTTGAACATTATTTCCAGGGCTCACTTTTCTTTAGATTTGGCTTACGGGAACCTGCTAAAGCTAACAGCTCATTCCCCGTTGCTTGCTGTCTGCTGCCTGTGGAAAGCTTAGTGGAAAGCATAGTGGTGGCTGTCACTTTAAGGGAACTCAAATTACCAGTTCTGGCGCAGAGCGCCTGCACGGAGTCCAGCATCGAGTCCAGTCACCCAACATCAGGACTGCACGCCGGACCCACCGCGTTCACTTTTCTTTGGATTTGGCTTACGGGACCCTATTAGAGCTAACATCTCATTCCCCGCTGTTTGCTGTCTGTTGCCTGTGGAAAGCTTAGTGGAAAACATAGTGGCAGCTGTCACTTTAAGAGAAATTGACTGTCCCGAGTGGCTGGGCCGACTGCTGCTTCTCCTGCTTAATCATGACAAAGAAAGTGGTGAAGAAGGACCAACCGGAGATTCCAACTGTATGCCAGTGGACAACGAGCCAGCGCAGCTTTCGCTTCCCTCACACCCGCACGTTACTAGAGCAGGGCCTCAACCTACGAAGGGATGCAGTGGACGTCCAAATACATGTCAGCCCACAGACGGAGTTGGAATCGGGAGGTAAGCCTACAGAAATTTCTATTACTATTCCCCTAACACCTGTGACATTGGCAGCTCCGTCTGCTCCTACCCCTCTAGCAGGAGTCGACAAGGAGCTATCCGCCTGCCCTGAGTTCCCACTTCCTCAGACTTTAATCTCTGAAATTGACTTCCCCTTCCCCCGAACAGTCTTTACGGCTGCGAATGCTCCCTTGACATGCCCGACGGAATCCGTTGGTGTTTTGCAGCCTGACTGTCATCCATCAGCGGGCGCTCGGGCGGAGATATAGGATTGTCAACTGTTGCGAAAGGCCCTTTCACCAGAACAATCCTCAGTCTTTGTTAACTATTCAGCTATTGAAAAAGGAAATACATTATCGGGAAAGTCCTTGATTGAATATTTCGAGGTCTCCTTGGTGCTCCAGAAAGGTCCGAAAGAGACGAGGCTATTGTATAGTACCTCAACTCAGATGCACCCTTAAATGCCCCCAAGACATGCGAAGAAGAGGCCGTATGTCGCCCTGTGGAAACACCCTCTTTTGGCCCTTGGCTTAAACGTCAGCTGACTAACTTGGACGATCCACGGAAATCATCCCTCCTTCTGAATATATAGCAGCATCCCCCGCTTAAATGGAAATGGCGAGGTCCAGAAGTATCAGAAAAGAGGTTGGATAATTGGCTGTACCCGAAGGTGAATAAAGTGCAGCCTTCGATGCAGCAAGGGGCTTCTCCGGCCCCTTTAACACAGTAATAGAACCGCCCATAACTGTGATAAAAGAGGATCTGACGGATGGAAAATTACTGGAGGGCTTACTGAGGGCTTACTGAATGCTAGTGACATATCCCTAGCCTAACACCTGCTGGCTAAATCGAACCCTTACTCAACAAGATAAAGAAAAGAGCAATAAAACGACTCCAGCGCAGAAACGCCCCAGATGCTCTAACGCTTCCCCTAGGGATTCCCAGGTCACTGGCCCTTTGCCCTCTGGTCTTAAAATGGCAGCTAGTAAGGTTGCAAAAATGCAATCAATTTCAGTCTTCTGCACTGATAACTGTCAGTCATCATCTTTGACCATTTCAGAAGACCCTTTGGCAAGGAACTAGACAGGGACCCCTTTGGCGGCACAAACTCTGCCACTGTGCTCAACAAAGCTGTGTTGAATGAAGCTCCAGCTCCCCTGACTAAAGCAACTGAACCTAAGAAACATGTCCTGGCTCCCTTAGACCTGATCTAAGTGCTAAGGGACCCAACCATCATGGTTCAATCAATGAGCCATATGATTCACCTAGGGCTCCACGACTGTCAACACCCGGCAAGCTGTATACTAAAGGACAGGATATTTCCGGCGTAAAGGACAAAACTCAAGAAGAGCAATTTTTACCAAGGACAGAATCGAAACAAGGGAAAACAGTCAAACAAGATCCATTTACCCAGATGTCAGTAATCACGATAGCTATGGCACCATTCATGAAGCTATATGAATCAATTCATGAATCATTAGCCGATCATACCACCCTACTGGCAATGCTACACACAAAAATTATCTTTTTAGAAGGGTACATCACTGCAAAGGAGAGTATACATCAACAAAGCGACCCTAAGACTTATCAAGACTCCTCCAGACCCCCATAGAGGACCAATAGTGCAGAAGCCCCTCTTACCAATGACCCTGCTAAAGGTGATCTAAAGGAACCTCCAGCACAACTGACTCCACGTCCACCAGCTGCAGAGGGGCTACAATTAAAAATCAGTGAGGTGACTTCCGGAAGGAAAGATGAGCACTCTCTAGTCCAGTCTAAGTTGTCCCACTCACCTGACTCACATAAGGAGCTAGTTCCTGAAAGGGCGGGGAAGCTGAAGAATACCAGTCTAACTCTAGGTATGTCAAGGGTTTTGACCCATGTTGAAACCTTAGACTGGGTAGATGTGGGGATGAGCTGTCGCCGCCCATTATTCTATCCCAGAACAAACTAAATCAATAGACTGGGTGGATGTGGGGATGAGCTGTTGCCGCCCACATTCACGCCAGAATCCAGGAGAACTGCGCAGTTGGCACAAGACCACTCCAAAGATACAACCTTCTTGTGGGGGGTTCCACATCACCACTCTACTGTAAGGATGCCATCAAAACAATGGTAAGCAAGGGTCCTATACTATCAAGCAAAAGACCACTCTATTGAAATGCAGTAATTCAAGACAGATCCCAAAAATGGATGCAATACCGGTACTCACCACTATCAGAAAGCCGGCGTTTTAAAACCACTAGCCTTTTGTGTAAAACTGAACAGAGGAACCCAAACCAGGCCAAGGAAAGACTTGCTAAGAGGTGGATACAATGTAAAACTATATTCTGAAATGACTTGAAGGAAGTAATTATTTAATGTATATATAAAAAATAGCTGCATGTAAGTTGGATTTGAATGTACAAAACTGGGAACTTAAGTGACATTTAGCTGAATTCTGCCTGGCAACTACCCCCGACAGGAGTTGAACTGGCTCAACAACTCTTCCCAGGCCTGGCTGCATCCTGCTGGCCCCACCAAAAGGCGATCACATGGCCCTGTTGATTGAAAGGGGAGTGGACCCTGGGGACTACAGGGAACTGAACAATGGGCCTTCTTTGGCTCAGGCAAATGTTATATTGGGGGGGCCGTAAAGTGGCTTCCTCTTGGAAGAAACTGGGAGGGGCAGTGCCTCTGCTAGCAGCTGAGCTTGGGGGAAGTGGATAAACCAGTTATTCCACCCTGTGATGTGGGAAGCCACACCCCTTTTTTGACCAGGGCATAATTTAAAAAAGATAGATAACTCATAGTGCGGACTGGTCAAAATTATATAATTAATACCATTATTCTTGTGATTTTTCCATGCACATTTTAAAAGGTGTTAGGACCCTGTGGGATGTTCTTGGGGATAGTAGCGGAAAAAAGGTTGTTACTCCAAATTTATGCATGTTAAAAATCTGTCACTTTATCATCTGAAACCCATATCCCTGGTGCACATTTGTGTAAAATCTGGAAAGGTTTAGAGGTCGTTATCTGGATGAAAAGAGGAGAATTCTGTCATCAGTGGACACGACATTGTACAAAGACAGGGATCGGATGGTTTGGTGCTACAGAAAATATGTTAACTGGACCTATAATGTGAGAAAAATGGCACATAGGTAAATATGTATTTGGATCAGAAATAGATTTGATTAGGAACGAGATTTAACTTTCATGTTAAAGCTAAGATTCTAGGCTTTCCAACGAACCTAGAACCGACTTCCTACTCTTTACAGTGCCTCCGTAATTACGCTCAACGCGCGCGAGTAAACTTGCCGCAATTTGACATTTTGCACAATTTCAGCCACGTGTAAAAATCAGCAGCTTCTTGCTTTCCTTTGCTAAAATTTGTTTTAACCTGCTGGTTACACATAGAGCATTGCTAAAGTGAGTCTGAACTAATATAAACTAGATATCACCCACCCTGAACCTCTAGAGGGAATTAAAAGCATTTTTAGCACATTTCTCACTTCATTGTCATCACATTCAAAGCATTTTGGGCCTGTGTTTCAAACCTCTACCTGTTTTCCTCTAAGCTTGCTGTGGGGGAACTGCATTTCGTATTGCATTGTGTTGGGATTCTTGAAGACTGTGTGCTCTCCTTCCATTTCTTACATTGCATAGGGGAGGGAGTGAATTGTCAAGGAAAAGTGATTACATTGTCTTTTGTTGAAGCCATATCAAGTTATTTTCTGTACTGCATTTCATTCATCATTGCGTTTCCTTGAACCATATAAAGCATTCTTTCCCACCTTATTCTTCTGTTCCTATTCATAAGTTACCTCTTGCTGATTACTGCTCATATTCACAAGTGTAATATCCATTATCAATTTATTCATAGAAGTGTGATATATATATATATATATATATATATATATATATATATATATTGTTTAAATTTTCAAATAAACCTTTTAATTTGCAAAACAAACCTACTTCTTGGCTCAGTGGGGTCAGGGGGACTCTAAGGGGGGGGGGTGTTATACAAGGGTTGTCATCCAGAGTACTGAACTGGACATAAAAATACATCAATAAGGGTTTTCCTCAGCATCCCAGACTAGGCATTGACTTAGCTGTAGTGTTGATTGAATAACGCTTACAAAGTGGGGGCTCGGAGCCGGGATATTCTGGGTTAGATTATCCACTTGTGCAGATTAATACAGTGTGCCAACTGACCAGATACACATATCCGGTTAGATCACCACGCTGTTTTACACTGTGAAAGCACCCCTCAAAGGAACGCTCCAAGGAAACGGTCTGTTTTGCAAAATAAAATACTAACTGTTGTAAGTCTGGAGGGAGATCAATCTCCAGCATGACGACCGTGGTAGATATGAAAATAGCGAGGGAGCACCTCTTACATAAGCTATTTGTGAGAGGTGAGTGGACTCATCAGGACCAGGCGGTCTGGTTGCAGGCAATCGCGCAACAGGTCACTGAAACAGGGTCAGATATATGGAGAGATCAGGGTCCCCTACATGTGGCCCTGAGCGAACTATATATGGCCCCTAAGGCAAAAGATGAACACAATAATATTGCCAGAATAGCGGCATATTTGTATCTATATATGGAAGTCATGCAGGACAAATGTGCTGAAGGCCAAGATCTGGCAAATAGGCAACAGATGGCGTTAGAAAAGGCCCAATCTGACCTGGTCTCTTCTGAGCAGAGGCTGCACGGGAGCCAGGAGTCAGAAAATGACAGCAGACAGTACATCACTAAAATAAAGGAGGATATGGATAGGCTGCAACAGGAAAAGGCTGACCAGGATACCAGATTTCTGGCCTTGCAGAAGGAGTACCAAGAAGGTTTGGACTCCCTTCTGCAGATCCAGAAAAATCTGGAGCAACAACTGGACTTCAACAGGGCATGCACAGAGCAGGTAGCCACCCTGCAAATTCGAGTAGACAGAGAGAAAGAGGAAAGCAATAAATTGATTCTGAAAGACCTGGATACCCAGGCAGAGTTTGATCAGGAGTGCCAGAAAGCTGGTGCCTTCCAAAGGCAAAGGGACGACCTGGCGGCACAGATGCAGGCTCTTAGTCAGGAAAGGGATACCTTAGGCCAGGAAGTCTGCCACTTAAAAAGGAAAATGGAAGAAAATCACCTGGCCCTCCAAGGACTGGGTGACCTCCAAAAAGAACACCAGAACTTGTTAGAGCACACCAGGAGGGTGGAGGATGCTCTGGCAAGAAAGGAGCAGGCCAATAGGGACACAGCTCAGGAGGTAACCCTCCTGCAGCAAAGACTGGCCCAGTACTCCAGGACCAATCAGAAGGCACAGAGAGAGAATGAGGCTCTCTGCCAGCACAATGATAGGCTCTAACAACAGGTAGCGATGCAGGAGAGACTGATAGAGTCTAGTAAGGCCTTAACTGAGGAACTGAAAGCGCAGGCTCTTGCATTGCAACAGGGAGCAGGGGCGGATAGAGATGAGGTTTGCTGGGAAAGAGAAACTCTTGAGCATAACCTCAGGAGCCCTAGTGCCAGAGGCCTTCACCTCTACCAGTCCCTGGACTCTGCCACCCCCATGTTCCCTGGCGCACTTGAGCACGGGGCCACAGGGATGGCAGATTACTATCCAGCTAAAAGTATGGGGCTCATAGGCCAGTACCACCCAGGAATGGAGGGGCGAGCATCCGGGTATGGGCACCCAAGCACAGTGCAATTTAGTGGGGAACCCCAGGAGAGTAGGCCCACTAAGGGCATCCTGAAAACCTCTGCTCAGTTAGGTCAGTGGGGGGATACCCATCAAATCCTGGTAGCAAGGAGGGATCTGAAGACTCCTCTGAGCCTCACAGGACACAGGAGACCAGGTCCCCACATTCTGCCAGCCATTCCCAGGCTCGCAGAATCCGGGGAAACCTGGAAGATCAGACGGGCACCTCTGGGAGCAGCGCTTCTGAGTCGGAGGATGAATGGACCAGGGTTACCCGAACCAAAAAGGCCAACAAGGCAAAAAGGGCCTTGCTTAAGGACCCATTGATACAAATAAAGGCAATAAGGAGTGTCATCACGCCTTATCATAAGAACGCCAAGTATTCTGTTTGGGAACACTTGGAGCTCTATGAGCAAATGATGGAGACTTTCCATTTGAAGGACAGCCAAAGCTGTATTCAATATGTAAAGTGGACCTTCTCACCAGAATACTCCAGTTTCTTTGCGGGTCTGGAGGATCAAATCCATTCAAGGTGGTCCACATACAGGGCGGCCCTCTTGAAACATTTTTCTGTGCACAGAAATCCTCAAGAGGCTCGCAAGGCAGCCTACAATTTGCAATGTGGGGAGGATCAGGCCCCACAAGAATCCGTGCAAGAATTGAAGCGTGCCTTTGCGCAGACCACCAGAAGGGTGCGCACGGACAGCAGAGAATTTGTCAATACTTTTTTCCATGCCTTGCCCAAATACATCATGACCCAGCTAGTGAGAGATTTTCACGAGAAGAGGTCACTAGACTGGGTCATTGAACAGGCTACCCGGATCCATGAGGTGCAGAAGACCATAGAAAATAAAAATAATGCGCAGAAAAACCCCAAAACCAACAGCACCCCTGCTGCTGCTAAGGTGGCAGAGGTACAGGTTGCCCCCGTTTTAGATTTGGAGATGGGGGGGCCTAAAAACCTGCCTGCACCAAATAATTCACAGCCCAGAAGGCACTCGGGCCAGTCACAGACAGGGAGTCAAGGAGGTAGTCCCACAAATGGGGTCCCTCGCTCCCCTGATTATGTAAGTCCCCGCTACAAGGGAAACCGACCCATCCTGGGTTATGTGTGGACTCCTCCAGACCAAGGGGGGGGATCCAGCCAAGCACCTGACCCAGGGAACCTCCCTCCTAACGTCCCCAAGGAGGGCAGAAATTCACCAAATCCTGGGCAGAACTTTTTCCCCAGGTATCCACCCAATTTCCAGCCCCAAAATCATCCATCCTTCTTTCCCCAATTCCCTGAGCCCAGGCAACCTAATCCGGGAGGGGGGAGGCCAAGGGTGGAGGGGTACCCGAATCTTCCCAACCCAGGGTATTACCAGAGAAGGGATAGCTACCCTTCCCAGGATCAGCCCAGGGGAGAAAATAGAGCCCCGTATCAGCCTGAGCGGGTTTCCCAGTTACAGCGCAAGGTCCAAAATATGGCACGGGATCTGGGTTACATACTGAGGGCTCAACAGAACCCTCAGATGAGCATGCCACCGCAGAATGCCCCAAACTCTGGACCTGGTACTCCAGAACAATGACGGGGGCAGCACCCCGATAACCCACCGGTTCCCAGGGAGGAAGCACAAGGGCAAGGGGGGTGTAAAGCCTTGGAGGAAGCTTCCTTCCCAACTTGTAAACAGCCCCTGGAAAACCAGGAACCGGAAACAAAATCTCTTGCCCTGAAAGTCTGCCACCCAAGGAGCAGAGGGGGGGTAGGAGAAACAAAGGACCCAAACAGGCCCAGTTTGTGGAGGAGGTACAGATCTTCCAATTTGAGGGAGAGGGATCCTCAGAGGATCCTGGGAAAAGGATCTTCTCCTTTAGAGATGGGGGAACTCCTCCCAAAGAAAAATGGGTCCCAAGGGATTCCAATCCAGACTGGGGAGATGTGGAGACTGAGCTACCACCGCCCATCATCTCATCCCAGAACCGACAATACCAAAATCCCATGGGTCAAACCCATCCTGATGACTGCCTCCAAAAAGGGGGGGCGGCCCAGAACCCGAAACCATTTCCAGTTGCCAACTTTTTCTTTCAGATTCCCCAGGCTCTCCACAGAATTCTGCCCAAAAATCTTCTCTTGCAATGTCCAAAACCAGAAAATTGGGCCACCAGTTGTCCAAAAATGTGCATTATCTGTGCCCCCTTGAGGAGAAGGAGGGAAGATACTATGCCCCGGTACAAGTACAGGGGCAGGGTACAATTTTGGCACTGGTGGACACTGGATCCCAAGCTACCCTTCTGTCCAAAAGGGCCTTTGATGAACTAAATGCAGGAAGGGGGGAGAATTACCGTATTCCTCTCACCTCTCTTCCTGGACAACTGCAGAACTTTGACGGGAAGGAAATTCCCGTCGAAGGGACTGCAGACTTGGACATTAAAATTGGGCGACACAAGGTGAAACACCCGGTCATAGTAGTGACTCCAGAGGGCACCCCTTGTTTACTAGGGAACGACCTCCTGAGAAGGTTGTCACCCCTAATAGATTGTGTAAACAAGGTCCTCTGGACCCAGACTAGCCGACCAATAAAATTAAAACAGAGTGTCAACCATGTTAGTTTAAATGGCACCTGCCACATGGTTGAACAAAAATCTGACCAAGTAGAATTTCACTTCCAGAACAACCAGATTCCAGACGTGACAGTAATACCAGTAGGACAACAGACTGGTGATGGGGGGTCCTCTCTATTCCTAAAAATCAACCTTCCATCCAGTTTAAGGTGGTATTCCACACTGGAAGGAAATACTCTGAAATTCTTTACCAATCCACAACCAGACATTCCCACCCCAATAGTTCAGAAAGATGTGAAATCAGCTCAGAGCCTGGCTGATATTCAGCAAATTGGAGATCAGTTGTTCACCCCTGTTCAGTTAAATGAGGGGAAGGACTCTGTTCTCGCCCGAGTGTGTGTGAACAACGGTAAGAGCTTCATCAGCGAAGCCATGTTTCGCCAACTCCCAAAAGATCCAGCCATTCCCACATTCAAACTGACAGACAAATGGGAAATGGACCTGGAAGCACCCAATTCAAAACATCTCCTGCCAAGCAGGTGTATGCTCAAAATCTCCATTGGCAACAAGAGCATAGTCCATAATTGTTGGGTCGTGCGAGACGTCACTGCCGCCTTTTACTTAGGCAGTGACAGAAGGGACCCGACAATTCTCCCTGGAAGTGAAAGTTAAAAGAGGACAAAAATTGAAAAACCCTGATGCTTACATACATCTAAATGCTTCTCTCCAACAGCAAGGGTTGGGGGTAAACCCAACTCCATTAGTCAACATAGAACATGATACCATTCCAATAGAGGTGGATAACAGCGACTTAAAGAGTATTACTCTAGCCGCAGGCACCATTATTGGAATGGCGGTTGATGACCGACATTTCTCCATTGATTTAGGAAATGAACTGTTAGGACCAATCCCCAAGGACTGTTTTGACAGTGACAGTGAGGACAATACAACACCAGACAGGATTTTCACCCGGCATGGGGGGAACTTCCTGGTGTACACTTCTTGCCCTTATTGTAAGGAAGATGTGACTTCTGACGTCAGGAGGGATGAGGTGATTTTCCAGGTCCATGAGGGCTGCCTTACCCACCTGAAGCCTCCAGTCCAAATCAGCACTCTGACCAAGGACTTCTCTAGCCAGCTGGAGGAGGCCGCTGAGATAGCCAAACCAGAAGTCTTTCCTGGCTTCAGGCAGATGGTGGAAGAGAGGGTCAACCTAGCTGATGCCTGCGTGACTCTGGAACAGAAGCAAAAGTTGAAACAAGTTTTCTTGGATTTCCAAGATCTCTTTGCGGTTCCCACGGACCCTGGAATGACTCCAGTGTTTGTGAAGCAATATCGTTTGCCTCTCGCATCCATGGAGTCCCTTACTGAAATAATTAAGAACCTTGAGTCCCGGGGAATAATCCGTCCAGTACACAGCAACTTCAATAATCCGGTGCTGGGAATATTGAAGCCAAACAGCCAGTGGAGACTCTGCGCCGACCTTAGGGAGCTCAACAAACGGGTCCATACTTCCCGATGGCCTCTGCCCTACATTGACCAAGGGCTGGCCCAGATTCAAGGGTCACAAGTATTCACTGCAATAGACCTGACCAATGGATACTGGACCGTGCCTGTCAGTAGGGAGGACCAATACAAACTGGCTTTTACCTTTGGGGGCCAGCAGTACACATGGACCCGGACTCTCTTCGGATACCTCAACTCCGGCAATGAATTCAACATTTTCCTACATAAGGCCATGCCCGACCTGGGTGCGAGGGGTAACCTGGTTTATGTAGACGATGTCCTCATCAAAAGTTCATCTGTGGAAGAACCCAGAGCGGAGATCCGTTATGTTCTGACGCAATTGAGGGCCGCCGGAGCAAAACTTTCCTTTCAGAAAGCACAGTGGTGTAGAACCCGTGTTAATTTCTTGAGGCATGAGTTTACTCCTCTGGGTCTCTGTCCCCAAGAAAAGAAAGTGGAAGCACTCCAGAAACTGAAGGATCCCACAACTCTGCGGGAACTAAGGAGCCTCCTTGGACTGACTAATTACAGCAGAAAGTTCATTGAAGGCTACGCAGAGATCACTAGACCCCTGATTCATCTCTTGAAGGGGGGGGGGATCAAGTGGGAATGGGGTCCAGAACAATCCGAGGCAGTAAGACAACTCAAAAAAAGCCTCACACAAGCGCCTTGCCTAGCTTACCCTGTCAGAAACAAGGAGTTCTTCCTGGAGACAGGGTTTTCTAATACGTGCTTGACGGCAGTATTATACCAAAAGCGTGACAAGGTCAATAAAGTAATCTCCTATGTGAGCAAAACTTTATCCTCTGTGGAGGAAGAATTCAACGATTGTGAGAAGGCACTCCTGGCAATGGTGTGGGCATTGAAGAAATATTGCCCGTTCATCCAGGGGGGAACACATCATAGTGGAGACTCCACACCAGCCTCTGCAATATCGCCAAAGTGACAGAATCCGGGCCGGAAATGTTAGTAATTCCCGAATTACTTCCTGGATTCTGTCAATGCAAGGCTTTCCTGTGGAGGTCAGATATGGCCAAAACAAGAAGAGTCCCCTCGCGCAAGGTCTGGCTGACTTGCATGATTGTGCCAGAGAAAACTGTCTCGAGGATGAAAGTCTAAAAATCAAGGACAACATGGAGGCATACCTTAATTCCCCCCACAAAGTCTTTGAAGAAGACAAGTGTGAGGGAATGCCCACTGTCTATGTGGATGGATGCTCTTACCATGTTGACAACAACGGGGAGAAAGAACTGGTGGCCGGCGTAGGGAATGCATGGGTGAATGAGTCCCCAGAACCCGCTGCTGGATACAAAATTGGTCCCCGAAGTAGTCAGGTGGCAGAATTGATGGCTGTGCATCAGGCCATCCTCACTGCTGTCCAACATCAACTCCACAAACTGGTCATAATCACAGATTCGGATTATGTACGGAACGGGTTCGTGGAGCACCTGGTTAATTGGAAAACCAGAGGCATGTTATGTGCTAATAACAAACCCCTGAAACATGGGAAGTTAATCCAAAATATTGATGATCTGGTCACATCGAATGGGATGACCATCTACTGGAAAAAGATCAAGGGTCATTCCAAAGTAGAGGGACCAGACAAAACTGGAAATGACTTAGCTGATCAGCTGGCCAAAACCGGGGCCATCCAAGGGGATCTAATCGAAATAGAGTCCCTGTTGGGGGAAATCCAGGTCACTGCTATCACTAGGTCCCAGACAAATGCTCACAATGATCTTTCAACTGCACAATGGAGTAAGGAGACCCCTGATGCTGATTTGAGAACAGCTCAGAAGGGGGATCCAATAATTGGTAAGTTTTACCAACACATTGAGGACCCTGAGAACTTTCCCCTGACGGATACCGATTACATTGGGAAGGAGGACCTTAGAGTGTTGATGAAATGTCCAAAGATGTTCCGAATCCAAGACGCTTTGTTGGTAAGGAAATCCCAAGCTGGCCATGATCAGTGGGTGGTTCCGACCTCATTCCGAAGCCTGATGTTAAGTCACGCCCATGATACGGCCACCGCCGGTCATAAGGGGTTTCACACAACACTGGAAATCTTAAGAGAGGTTGCATACTAGCCACACATGGGGCAAGACCTCGACCAATACTTGAAGGGGTGTCTTGTGTGTGCACAATTTCAGCCATCATCCCTCACACACTGTGCGCCTCTCCAAAAGAGGGGGATGACACTGCCATGGTCAGATTTGCAAATCGACTTTGTAGGCCCTGTAATTCGCTCGTCTAGAGGAAACAAGTACATGTTGACCGTTACATGCTTGTTTACCAAGTGGGTGGAATGTCTCCCGGCGCCAAACTGCAAGGCAGAAACAGCAGCTGCCCTGATGATTAACCACATCTTTTCCCATTTTGGTCTACCTCAAAGGATTGAGTCAGACAGAGGTAGCCACTTCACCAGTGAAGTAATGACAAAGATGTGGGAGATACTGGGGGTCAAAAGGGAGCTACATATTGCTTACAGGCCAGCTTCTTCTGGAGCAGTGGAGAGATACAACCGAACCATTGTGAGCATCTTAAAAATGTTTGTGGCAGATTCTGGGCCAAGTTGGGATATCCGACTACCTCTGGTCCTAATGGCCATCAGATCTACCCCTTCATCTGCAACTAAAATGTCACCATTTGAGTTGATGACCGGACGCAAGATGGTGCTTCCTCAGCATTTGCTCTACAGGACCCAAGAGCAGACACTGATAAATGCCTCCACAACTCATGAGTATGTGGAGAATTTAAGGAAACACCTCCAACATGCTTTTGCCTATGCTCAGCGGAATCTAGAAAGATCAGCTGAGAGTATGAAAATGCACTATGATTTGAAAACCACCAGGAAGGAATATGATGTGGGAGACCGGGTCTATCTATACAATTTCCAAAGGAACCAGGCCAAACAGCGAAAATGTTTGCCTACATGGAAGGGACCCTTTGAAATTATAGACAAGATCTCCCCTGTACCGTATAAGATCTGCATCCCCAAAGGTAGTCTGGCGGAAGGGGAAGACAAGTGGGTACATATAAATCAGCTAAAGTGTTGCCATCCCAGGCACACTCTGCAGCAACTGGAGGAGACCTCTGCAATACCAGAGGGGACCGCTCCAGATTAATTCAGTTCCAACCCTAAAATATTCCACATATAGCATATAAAATTCTGTGATTCTTGTATATATATACATATGTTCTTGTCTCCTAATTTAAAAAAGAAAATGTATATGTTCATATCTTCTGATTTATAAAATGTATATGTTCGCCATACCATTAATAGTGGTGGAAAAATGTCTAGGAATGTGTATTGCCGCTTTGCTTTATCATCCTAGGAGAGATGAAACCATGGAGACTGACAACGGAAGGCGACTTGGGGACCGGGAGCGAAGATCCGAGGGGTCCGGGGTACCACCCAATCCTCCCATCAGGACCAGCAAGGAGAACTGATTGATCGACTGGGTGGAGGAAAAGATGCTGAACTGTGCCATCTACAGAATTGGAAGAAGATAATGCGGGCATACCAGCACAGAGCTCAAAACATCCTTGGCACCCGTCTTCCCCTCGACTCGAATCAAAGCGCAGTCGGGCGGGGGGGTTTGTCAAGGGTTTTGACCCATGTTGAATCCTTACACTGGGTAGATGTGGGGATGAGCTGTCGCCGCTCATTATTCTACCCCAGAACAAACTAAATCAATAAACTGGGTGGATGTGGGGATGAGCTGTCGCCGCTCACATTCACGCCAGAATCCAGGAGAACTGCGCAGTTGGCACAAGACCACTCCAAAGATACAACCTTCTTGTGGGGGGTTCCACATCACCACTCTACTGTAAGGATGCCATCAAAACAATGTTAAGCAAGGGTCCTATACTATCAAGCAGAAGACCACTCTATTGAAATGCAGTAATTCAAGACAGATCCCAAAAATGGATGCAATACCGGTACTCACCACTATCAGAAAGCCGGCGTTTTAAAAGCACCAGACTTTTGTGTAAAACTGAACAGAGGAACCCAAACCAGGCCAAGGAAAGGCTTGCTAAGAGGTGGATACAATGTAAAACTATATTCTGAAATGACTTGAAGGAAGTAATTATTTAATGTATATATAAAAAATAGCTGCATGTAAGTTGGATTTGAATGTAGACAACTGGGAACTAAAGTGAAATTTAGCTGAATTCTGCCTGGCAACTACCCCCGACAGGAGTTGAACTGGCTCAACAACTCTTCCCAGGCCTGGCTGCATCCTGCTGGCCCCACCAAAAGGAGATCACATGGCCCTGTTGAGTGAAACGGGAGTGGCCCCTGGGGACTACAGGGAACTGAACAATGGGCCTTCTTTGGCTCAGGCAAATGTTATATTGGGGGGGCCGTAAAGTGGCTTCCTCTTGGGAGAAATTGGGAGGGGCAGTGCCTCTGCTAGCAGCTGAGCTTGGGAGAAGTGGATAAACCAGTTATTCCACCCTGTGATGTGGGAAGCCACACCCCTTTTTTGACCAGGGCATAATTTTAAAAAGATAGATAACTCATAGTCAAAATTATATAATTAATACCATTATTCTTGTGATTTTTCTGTGCACATTTTAAAAGATGTTAGGACCCTGTGGGATGTTCTTGGGGATAGTAGCGGAAAAAAGGTTGTTACTCCAAATGTATGCATGTTAAAAATCTGACACTTTATCATCTGAAACCCATATCCCTGGTGCACATTTGTGTAAAATCTGGAAAGGTTTAGCGGTCGTTATCTGGATGAAAAGGGGAGTATTCTGTCATCAGTGGACACGACATCGTACAAAGACAGGGATCGGATGGTTTGGTGCTACAGAAAATATGTTAACTGGACCTATAATATGAGAAAAATGGTACATAGGTAAATATGTATTTGGATCAGAAATAGATTTGTGTGCAATTTGACAAGGGGAGGGTCCTCTGACCATAAAACCTACAGCATCACTCTGACTCACATTTCTTCCCCACAATCAAGGGAGAGAGGAAAGCTTGGTCAATGATAAGTGAAAGGGGCAGGCTTAGCTAGGCCTAGGCACACACCCATTTTCAAAACACATAAAAAAGGCCATTGAAACCCAGGTAGGGGATTCACTTTCCACTTTCTTGCGGGGCGCTTTGCCGGGAGACTCCAGACTTCAAATCCATCAACCTCCAGAGACCAGAGATCCAGAGAGACCAGAGATCCAGAGAGACCAGAGATCCAGAGAGACCAGAACTGTGCAGTGCTGAGAGCAGAACCAGAGACCAGACCGCTGTTCAGAACCACCCGCCAGAAGTGCCGTCCAACCTGACCAGACCGTGACGGCTTATTTCAAAAATATAGTGTGAGTACTCACTGTGCCAAAACCAATCTCTTAGTTTAAAATAATCTAATCCAAACTATTTTAGCCTATTAGAACTGCCTCCTAGAATTGTGTCATTCTGTCATCTTTAAAACTGAGAACTGTCATCTGTCATTCTGAGCTTTAAAATTTCAAATCCGAAAAACTACTTTCACAAAATCGTCCGTATCTCCGGAACCGTTTGTGCTAGGAGCGAGATTTAACTTTCATCTTAAAGCTAAGATTCTAGGCTTTCCAACGACCATAGAACCTACCTCCTACTCCTTACAGTGCCTCCGTAATTATGCTCGAAACGCACGAGTAAATTTGCCGTGATTTTTGACATTTTGCACAATTTCAGCCACGTGTAAAAATCAGCAGCTTCTTGCTTTCCTTTGCTAAAATTCATTTTAACCTGCTGGTTACACATAGAGCATTGCTAAAGTGAGCTTGAACTAATATAAACTAGATATCACCCACCCTGAACCTCTAGAGGGAATTAAAAGCATTTTTAGCACATTTCTCACTTCATTGTCATCACATTCAAAGCATTTTGGGCCTGTGTTTCAAACCTCTACCTGTTTTCCTCTAAGCTTGCTGGGGGGGAACTGCATTTCATATTGCATTGTGTTGGGATTCTTGAAGACTGTGTGCTCTCCTTCCATTTCTTACATTACATAGGGGAGGGAGTGAATTGTCAAGGAAAAGTGATTACATTGTCTTTTGTTGAAGCCATATCAAGTTATTTTCTGTACTGCATTTCATTCATCATTGGTTTCCTTGAACCATGTAAAGCATTCTTTCCCACCTTATTCTTCTGTTCCTATTCATAAGTTACCTCTTGCTAATTACTGCTCATATTCACAAGTGTAATATCCTTTATCAATTTATTTATAGAAGTGTGATATATATATATATATATATATATATTGTTTACATTTTCAAATAAACCTTTTAATTTGCAAAACAAACCTACTTCTTGGCTCAGTGGGGTCAGAGGGATTCTAAGGGGGGGTGTTATACAAGGGTTGTCATCCAGAGTACTGAACTGGACATAAAAATACATCAATAAGGGTTTTCCTCAGCATCCCAGACTATGCATTGACTTAGCTGTAGTGTTGATTGAATATCGCTTACAGGTACTAGATTATTCGGTCATAGCCCCTATTTGGGAAAATAAAGAAACCACTGTTATCCTCCAATGTAAGTTCTCAGTTACGGAGGCGCAGAACTGACGCTAGAAATCTCAAAAAAAATAAAATTCCTCAGCCTGCTAAAGAAGACACAAGGACGTCATCTCCCTCTCCATACAAAATACCGAGAATTTCTCAAACCGAGACGCCCATTGTGAATCACAAGGGACATATAACAAAGCCACAGGAAACGGCAAATGCTGATCCAATGGATCTTTCTATTTACTCCATATAAGAGGATGAAATTGATATTCCTCCTCCCAGGGAGGAAGAGCTTGTAAATGTTTTCCAGAAAGGAAGTCTGTCATCTCCGGACATCATACCTTAACTCCACGCTCGAGTCTAAAAGCCCTACTCAGCAAAACCCAGACATCACATCCCCTTTTTGCATTTTAGCAAAAAAATGAGAACAGTTGATCAAAAAATTCCATAAAAAAGCCCTGATGAACTCGGACGAGGTTAATCCCGTAACACCCTGCTCGTCTCTAAGAAACCTCTCCCACGAAAAACTAATTCTCATAACTGCTCTGTAAAGGTCCAGGTACCGCCACTCAAATACAAGGACGTTACAAATAGAGGCAGACAAGAATCAAAGCAAAGGATTTCCCCCCACGCGGACGCTCGACCCTAGGAGCCATAAAGAGCAGGAAGAGAAGGCACAAATGCCCAAAAAATTCACAACTGGCCATGTCAGTAACCCACGGAAAGTCCATCAATGATGTGTAAGATTGGAGAGAGTGGCCGATAATGGCGATGGGCTTATCCTAAACAGGAAAAACGTTATAGGACTCTGTCATTCCATCCGTGCTTTAAACATATTGGCTCTAAAGACATCGCCATTATAGAGTTCAGAGGAGAGGAAAGAGCAATTCTAATTCATATGCATCTGAACTCAATGGCAATCAAGAAATTGCTACTGTCTGCGCCCATATTTTTCTGGCATTTGGTTTTGATATTACAGAATTGTCTTCCAAGACCCAAGCCCTGCCAACCCGGAACTCTAAAAGAAGATCAAATGAAATATCGAAGCCTAAATCGGAAAGGCGTCATAGTGACCGACCGCCCGCCCACTCCAGAAAGTCAAAATAGGAAAGTACGAGAACAGACTGTTCAGCCTAAAAGGTCTGGAAAGAAAATCAGGAGCAAAGAAAAACCACCTGCTAAAACAAAATTCAATCTAACTTTAACCTTTAACAGAGAAACGAGCCCTATAATTGTAGTGGCTACCGTGAACAAAACAACTGCTCAGGAGCAAAAATGGGAGGAGGAGCCATGGGCATGGCTTCCAGCAATCTTAGCAGCGAAGAAGAGGAATTAGTAAAGAATTCTTGGGAATACCTCCACACAGGAAAATACGTTTGCCTCGTGGAACACAAGGGGGTTAGCTCACCTTACGCGAAAAGTTGACTTACCTTGGAGTGACCTGGAACTGCCTTCTGGGACATGGCTACAAGAGGAACCAACTTTGGATTGATTCAGTTTTGGTAACCCAGCCTTAAAAGATTCAACAGGAAGACCAAGAGCAGGACTCCTTACTTTAATCAATACAAGAGCGGGATATGACATCAAATAACACCATACCCTCACTCCCTATGTGCAACGTACTATTCATAGTAAGCTCCATCCCTGTGTTAATAAGAGTAACTTATCGTGAATAAATATTTGATGGAACAACTGTGATGTGGACCCCAACGCTATGCTAGATCAAATAGCTGAAGCCATGGACATGGGCAATAAATTTGACAATTTATCAACAATCCTAAGCAGCGACTACAACATGTTTTATGCTGCGATGGTCACCCAAACAAAAGAAAATGGGAGGAACAAAAGGAGCTGCCTTAAAGGGGAAAACCCGTCTATGGCATGACTTCGTAAAGAGTCTTGACCTGCATATGACAAATGGTCACTTTGAACACAATGCAGCATGTCATATCACCTGGAAAAGAGGAGAGGTTTCCTCAATTAGTGACTACATCTTCATTTCAAGAGAGCTGACCCCGCTGGTAACATCATTGGAAGTTATATCATCAGACAAAAGTGACCATAACTGGTTATAACTAACCTGGATAGCACAAGTCCATAATACTTCATTGAATTCGCATATTTCAGTAGAAGCAACCAATCAGGGGAATCGTCTGCGATTAAATGTCAGGATGGTCACACAAGTAGCACAAAATCTAGCCGAAGCCATTGAACAGTCCAACCGGGATAAATAAATATTGATGGTGAACTATACAATTCTCCTGGCTCTCTACCGGACCAAGAAGATCCCGAAGTATAGCTCTCAAAAGCCTACAAATCAGCACACCTATGACCACGAGTTGGCCTCGAAACTTAAGGAAATGCGGAAATTTATAAGATTCATAAGCCTTCACCTGCCCACCTCACAGGATGTGAAGGTCAAACAGATAAAATCGTACTACAGATCATGGTGTATAAACCATAGAAATGAACTCCTTCAAAAAAGACGCTGAAGCCATGATGACCGCCATAAAAGGAAAATACACAGCTCAGATGTGGTTGCTTATTAGCGCCCTTAATCACCCCCAACAGTGTTTTCAATCCTCGATGGTGTCTGAAGCTGCATGGCATACCTTCTATTCAGAGCTATTTGCAGATCTTAACCAGGACACAGTTTCTGCTAACAGTTCCGCAGAGCAATGGCTCCTACCATATGCTCAAGAAGACCTGATCTACATGATAAAACAGCTCAATCCATCGAGAGCACCGGGCCTGGATGGGATTTCGAACCAAATGATGAAAGCCCACCCAGAATTGGGCCAAGCTTTGGATATGCTACTTCAGGACATTCTCACCAGAAACTAAAATCTAATATCCTGGAAATCCGCTCATACAATCCCCATATTTAAACATGGCAGAGGATCGGAGCCATCAAAATAGAGGCCCATAGCCCTCCTTGACTTTATGGGCAAACTCTATGCCTCTCTATCCCTGAAAAGATTGACCAAGTGGTTACTAATCAACGGCATACAGGACAAATTCCAAGCCGGAAAGGACTAGCGACGGCACCGTCTGCCTTATTTCTCTGCTAAAGGCTAAAAGCTTGGCATCAAATAAAAAATTACATCTGGCCTTAATTGAACCCGACTCTGGTACAAACTAGCGGAGAAAGAATGCCCTCAGGACATATTGGAATAAATAAAAGGCATCCATTTGAACACGTCGATCAGGGTCCGACTTAATACATCGGGTCTTCTGAGCGAAGAAATTCCAACATATAGATGAGTCAAGCAGGGCTGTGCACTGGCCCCAGCCCTCTATAATTTCTATGGGCCTCATTAAAGGTCCAGCAGTAACCTGTAAAATATTACCAGCGACTGACTTCCCGGTGCCACCGGGCAATTCTGAGTCTGTTGGCTGGGAAGTCAGGCGCCAGTAAATGTGTTAGTCCCCATTCCCATGGAGTCCTATAGGACTCCATGGGAATGGGGACACGGGAGCACCGCCACTGTTAACAATGGTGCCGGTGCTCCCGTGAGAAATCTGCGAGCCGGTGCCGTTCCGCCCGGCAGGTCTGACCCTGACGAACGGGACGGCACCCGCCCGCAGAGTTGATGTGTGCCGGTCCAGAAACAACGGTGCCGGTTCTGGACTGGCACAATTGTAATGAGGCCCTATATCTCAGATTTAGGAGATCACTTGGCCGTAATCTGCTGCTTCCTGCCGAATCAGGGAAGAATGCAAATGTCTCACCTACTATATGTGGATGACCTTGTCCTACTTGACTTCACTGAAATTGGCCTCCAACGTCAACTGGAGGATCTCCAAAACTATGATGAGAAAAATACCCTAGAAGTCAACATTAAAAAAACGAAAATCTTGGTTCTTAAAAAAGGGCCGGGAAGGAAAAAAGAAAAAATGTAAGTGGAATATGAACAAGGTAGAGATAACAAAGGTATACTAGTTCAGATACCTAGGAATACCGATCTCCAATAGCAGGGTAGAAATAGAAGCTGTAGACTCACTAAAACTCAAAGTCAGGTCATTGGTGAGTCAGGCAATGCTCCTGAAAAGGAAATATTGAAAGTTTTCACTGATTCCAGTAATAGACTTCTACAGAACAAAGGTAATCCCAACATTAACCTATGGCTCAGAAACATTTCTTAACATGCCAACCAAATGGTGGCCCTTAATAGAAGGGAGATTCTGGAAAAGAGTCCTGGGGTGCCGTGCTCATTACCTATCCAAATGTTAAGGAAGGAATTAGGCCTCAGTTCCCTACTAATGGCTGCGCAATGGAATAAACTGTCTCTATTTGCCAGTACAGTCCGTCAGCCCCAATGATCAAAGGGATCCTACAGGAACTTCTGCACCGAACAATCATCGTATTGGGAAAGGGATGTGTAGCACTAACAGAGTCCTTGGAAAGCCAAATGCACGATGTGTTCCTCACTCCTGCCACAATCAAGAAAATACACATTTTAAAAGATTGGATAAACACCATGGACGAAGTGTCTCAGCTAAAACTCCATCACATCAGGATCTGGTAATTCAAATGACAAAATGGGGCACTATTCACCCATACTAAGATTCTCGGATCCCGGAACGCAAGCATCTTTTATGGGAATTAGTTTCAATCTATACAACACTGTTGAAATCATGCAGTCTGTGACCCCCCTTGTGCCAAGAGCCCTATGTGTAGATTTTGCAAAAGGGAAAACTGGAAAGAAACCCTTAAACACCTTTCTACAGTATGCCCCTTCTTCTCAGAGCAAAGGGCACACTTTTTAGTATTTTTTTAAGGGAGTACACCACAATAAATAACGGCTGGCGCGTGGTGGACAAATATGCTAAAAGGATCCGAAATTTCAATAACAGTGCCCATGGTTGATTTTTACAGATCGGTATTGGATAAAGCGTTGTCTATGAAGAACTACTGAAGTCTCATCCTGGAACAGAACACTGATGGCTCAATTCGTTTGAGGATCCTGCACAATGTAATTTGAAGAACATTTTGTTTTTGGTTTTTGCTAAAAGTTTAAATTGTAAACTATGAAAGTCTAAATAAAAATAAAAGAATACAAATTAATATAGGGCCACTTTGAACATTATTTCCAGGGCCTCTTTTGGTTCCCATCCACCCCTGGCTGTCGCGTTTATTTTTCATGCTGACACATTTTAACTGCACTGGGTTTTGGTGCATTTTCTGCCATTTGTTGGTTTCCCTGTCAGTGTATTCTGCAACTATCCCAGAATGCATTCAAAATCTGTCCCTTTACCAGTGTAGTGAGTCCCTTTTATCTATTGTATGCTGGACCATAGCTCCTACACGCGTATTAGCACTCTGTGCCTCTTTTATTATCTAATTCTAGCTTCTACACTAATGCCATTTTAAACTAGCTACTTCTTTATGGCAGTTGAGAGATGCACTGCCTATTTAAATGTAACTTTAGGGATTCTGCTTTAGTGCATGTGCACATGTATCATTTTTATATTTCTGGAATAGAGTAAGGCTGTCTTAGCTCGTATATTTTGTCGGGCCTGATTGGTACTTGAGAGCACCTAGGGCAAAAGGGGAAAAAGCTGGTACTTGCATATTCATCTGTACCCTTACATCAGTGTTCGCCCTTTTCCAGAATGTCCAGAATGACGGTCAGACTTTGGGCTTGTTTTTCACCTTCCTCTTCCAAGGTATCTGTGTTTCTTCTGATTTTTGACTGGTGTAACATTTCAAAGTGTTCCCTTCCTGTGTGGAATACCACTTGCAACTGGAAGATAAGGTTGATTTTCAAAAGTTGTGAAGAGTTCCCATCACCAGTTGGTTCTCCTACAGAAATTATAGTGATTTCTGGGGCTTGATTGTTCTGAAAGTGAAAGTCTAATTGATTGGTATTCCGGTCAATAAAATGACAGTTGCCATTCAGACTCACATAATCTGTACTTCTCTTTAGTTTGATGGGCCCGTTAGTCTGGGTCTAGAGGACCTGCTTCACGTAGTCGATCAGAGGTGATAACCTCCGAAGGAAGTCGTTCCCCAGTTTACAAGGAGTTGACTATCACTGGGTGTTTTAAACAATGTCGCCCAACTTGTTTTTCAAGATCATCCCATTAAAATGTTGGTGTTATCCGGGCAGATGTAAGAGGGAAATCTGGTGACTCTCCCCCTTCCTAAATTCAGTTGGTCGAAAGTCTTTTGGACAGGAGTGTAGCTTGGTGTCCAGTAGTCACCAAAGCTGACAATTCACACTGATGCTGTAAATTGACCGGGGCATAACATATGCCCTCTTTTTCCTCAAGAGTACAAAGAAAGTGTGAGTTATTTGTCAGTTCAACAGTCATTTTCTTAATCTTGACTTCCGTCACTGTGTGATCTTGGGCAATTTTCTGTGTCAGAGATTGGAAAGCTGTAGGAAGGAAGTTTATATTTGGAAATTGTGTGTGTAGTTGGGGGATCCTCTTTCACCAAAGAGTTCTCAGAACCTGTTTGTGGGGAGGAAACCTGTATAATCTCGGTATGATCTGTCTTGCATGTTTGGGATATAGGAATCTCTCAATCTGGGTTGGTCTCCATACCTACCCTGTCAGATTCAGGGTCTCTTGGGACCCATCTTTCTTCGGGAGGGATCTCTCCTTCCTGAAAGAGAATATTTCCTTACCTGAACCCTCTGGGAATTCTTCTCTTTCAAAGGGGATAATTTTATTTTGTTTCTCCACAAATGAATTTTTCTTTTACCTTTTCTACTTACCCTTTGTTCTTTGGGGTCTACCTTCCCGGGAGTAGAAGAGTCACTATCCGGCTGAGAGGTTTCCAGAGGTGCTGTTCTGGTAAGAAAGGAAGCTTCCTCAATGGCTTGGCATCTAGCTTCTACCAGCGCCCCATCCTCAGTAACCTGTTGGTTGATGGGACTTTCCTTCAGTAATCCCCCACCTGGGGCATCAGACCCCAGTGGTGGGGGTTCTGGAAAGCATGGTTAGGTTGAGGGTTCGACTGGGCCAATTGGGTCAATTGTTGAACCTGTCGCTCCAGTTGAGTAACTTTCTCTGAGTTGTCTGAGGTCTGCTCATAACTCTGTTGCCCCCTAAAAGGGTAACAGTCCCTTCTAGTGAGATAGCTTTTGTATTTGAAATTTCCACCATCATTTTCAGTCCGGACTCTCCCTTCTCCTTGGTTCAGGGATCGAGTTTCCTGGAACCAGGGAGAAGGAGGAGTATTGTTTTGGAAGTTAGGATTTTGAGGGTATCTGTTTGAAAAATGTATGATGGGAGGTGGAGTGGTACTTCTCTCCTGTAAGACATTTGGAGGGAAGTTTCCTGGGAAAGTACTTACCTGATTTTACCCCCACTTTGTGCTGGGGGAGTATACTCATACCCCAGGATCGGTTTGCTATCCTTGTATCGAGGATTTACTGTCATGCCGAGGCTCCACAATGTCTATGAATACATCTGTCCCCAAGCACCGTTGAGGGAGAAATAAAAAAAAATACTCCCTCACCAGTTATTGAGGCCACAGGTGCAAAGGGGCAGGAACACTGGTACCAGGTAGCTGTAATTAAAAGGTTAGGCAAATGTAAGTACAATGTCTAGAATTATGGATCAGATCAAGAATAGAAGGTGAGGGCAACACCTACCTAATTTGCAGGATGAGTCAGGATTGAGGACCCCACGTTGTGCAATGGTCGGGGTAGCTGGAGGGAGTAACAGGAGGGCACTGCACCCTAGACCCCCTTGAGGTTGGAGCACCTGGCACGGAGCACAGCTGGAGTCCAAAAGCAAACTTGAGCCTATGAAGAATCCCAGACAGTAGTCCAAATGTTCAAAGCCAAAAAGTCCAAAGTCCATGAAAACAATGTCCAAAGCACCAAATCCAAGACACAGGCAGAGGCAATCCGGAAACACACAAAAACAAGGTCCAAAAGCCGAGAAAACAGGATCCAAACACAACAAACACCACTCATAATGCTGAAGAACAGCTGAGAAGCGTGGAGGAGTGGTTTCAGCGTCCTTTTAAGCCGGTACTTTGATCACGTGACCGCATCCCCATTGAACCACGTGAGTGGTGTTGCATATCATGTGACCCGTACAACCTGGAAGTGGCAACGGGATTGGCTGGGTGGACTGGCCTTTTGGTGTCACATGAGCGATGTCGAATGACACGTGACCAGGAAGTAGGGCCGGCGAAACCTGGCGCCCCCCAGCGCAACCGTGGCCATAACCTCCAGGATGCCGTGCATCGCTTCCCTAGCGCGGGGCTCCTGGTGCAGCGGAATTTGGAGGGGCACAACCAGGAGGGATCCCTGCTATAGGTAACGTGCTGCGGAGTGGCCTGCTGTGGTGTGGTCTGGGTTGTGTGATCGAGTGGGGTGTTTCGTGACACTTATGTAGATGGCAGGGTCATTTTGCTGATACCCTGCCGGGCTACCATTCGATTGGGCCTGGGCAGAGGGTCTCCTCTGTCTCTCATTCTGCTTAGCAGCTGGAGGAGATTTTGTAGGCCACTCTGTCTCCCGGTCCAAAGTAGGGGTCATTTTCACATCTGTCACTTTTGCAGTGGCAGGTGAGGCAGGTGGCTTTGTTGTTTTAGGGTTGCTTTTATTGTCAGTGGGTTCCTGAACCTCATATATCCTGGTGGCTTACTCTCTGGGGTCATGCAGCGCTTTATGGCCTGAATCTGCCTGATTGGGCTTTAGCAAAACTCTTTCTTTGTATTTCTTTTTCACCCCTGAACCTTTTTAAAATGTTGCCATTCATCCTCAGAATCAGTGCTGCTATTGGCCCTCCAAACCCTGTGTCCTATGGGCTCCCTATCGCTATGAGATTGGGAATTCCTTGCACGATCATGGGATCCTGACTCCTCCTTTCATCTCTACCGCTGTGAGCTCGCAGGTTCACTTTCGTGTCATCACCTTTTGGCACAGGATAGAACACAATCTCTTCTTCAGACTGTTACCAATGTGTACTATCCTTCCTTCCAGGTCGTCTGGGGGAATTCACCTGAATATGTGGAGGTTTTTAGAATGCCCCTCCTAGACTGAATCTTTCTTGGTCAGGGTGTCTCAATGCCTGTTTATATTTTCAGATTTCATTATTTAATTTCTCACAGGTATTTCTCTCAGTCAGAATTTCTTGCTCATAGCCACAGAGTTGTGCTTTTAACTCTGACACAGATTTTTGGCTGGCTACAATCACACTGCTCTGAGCCACCATCAATCCCCCACTGTCTGATCCTCTTCCTGAAGGATTTCCTATTCTCTCTGAGAGTCTTGCATTTTACGTGCATGTTCACTGTGCTTTTCTTTCAAAAGTTCTTTCTCTTGAGCATCTCTACTATGCGCTGCCTGTGATAGGTCAGCTTCTGCTTGTTTCAAAAGCTCCATAAACTCTATATTTTGTTCCCTGATACTGGTCCGTTCCTGTAAACCTGGCTGACCCTTTTCTACGTCCATTTTAAACTGATTCACTTTTTCTATTAGGACACTGTTATGCTGGTTTAAAATGTATTTTTCCTTAACCAGTTGCATTTTCTGTTGTTTCAGAATATTTAAATCTTGCACATCTGATCAATGTAATTTTGGGAGTGAACTCCTTTTATAATTAACTGACTGTTTTCATGTTTAAGCTTCTTTATGGATTGTTTAAAAGCCATAGTTTCCTCCACAACACTCTATTTTGAATAGTCTGATCATTCAATTTGTGTTGAAGGTGGGTTATGGTTCCTGCACTCTCTTTATAAGTATTTTGCAATGCAGCAAACTCAATTTCACGCTCTGCACTGGCCTGTAGGTTGGTTTTTACCTCATTTTGAAGTTACTCAATGAGGTTTTCATTCTTTAATTCAGGAATTTGGCTCTGTTGTAACTTATCTTCTAGCTGTGTGAGTGATTATTGGGCTTGTAGGAGACTAGCACCTTTACTTTGCATTCTGTCTTCAATTAATTACAAATGAAAATATAACTTAGCCGTGAGTTGAGCCATTTTAGTCTGCTACTCATGCACATTTTGAGTCATGTAAAACTCCTCTAGAGCTTTATGTAAAATCCCACCTTCAAATCAAATGTTATTTCCTACTGATGTAGCATCTACCATTCTAGCCTGCCAGCACCCAGCCACTATCTCTGGCCACTCACCACAAATAAATAAAATGGCTAGGAGATGTTTTCTGGCCACTTCCATTTCAAAGACACTCATTTTAAAAGTGGCTTTTGCAACCTTATAACTCTCTCTACACAGGAACAAAAACCCTGCACTTTATTCCTGCTAGATCTGAACAATCAATGGCAAGTCAAATCTGATTACTTATGCATTATTCTGCGCAATCATATTCTTCTGTAAACCTCCCTGATTCTCAGGGGTCAAACAAACAGTGGTATTTTAACAAAGCATCAACAACCTGCCATGCACCTTACTGATGTTACACCGAAGTTACTGGCCTCATAACAATGCACTTGTCAAGAATCAAAAACAGAAAGCTAGATCCCAGATATGAGCCCCCATCATCATCAGGCGGTATCCTGGAGGTAAATCTGCTGACTTTCCACCCAACTCATAATTGGGCACAGCAGTAAAGTGGTGGTAATAGGATTCCCGCAGGATTTCTACCTCTCTGCCCAACTTCTGATGAGGCCCAGCGTCAGATAATTTCACATACAACTGAATAATTCACTAAGCTACTATCTGCCCAAAATTTCTGCTTGGTGACATTTTCTCGGGAGTTGGAAACACATTTTAGGTTGTAGCTCCTGTTCCCAAGGTCAAATTTGTATGAGAGGTGAATTAACAGATAGACCTTATTATAGGCTGTACAATTATATTTGTCCCATTTCTGTAAGTTCTGCTGTTCCAAAGATAATGGGCAAAGTATGATCCTGCATACACTCCTATGTAAAGCATGCACATTTTCCTTCAATTAACTGGCATATTTTTGTTCCCAAGATCTATGTCTAGGCCTGGTCTCTGGACTTTGTTGATCTAAGCCTGCCATAAAGTCATTTACATTCTTTCTATGGTTAATGGACCACCTGTTCAACTTATCTTTGAGAGCAGAGAGGCAGGCTCCACCTCCTGTCATCGTGTGGTGGTCTCCTGGGACATGCCATCTGTCAGCCAGCCCAAGAAGGGACCACATCCTTGAGTTCTGGGGAATTATTCAGAGTTCACCTACATTAAAGGCCACCTTTTGTTTTAACAGGGCCATCTGTTCACCTCATAAACCCTTGGACTGGCACAAGCTCTGTTCATTTCATTTCTCTGCAGAAGCTTCAAGGAGATCTTCTTTCAGATAAAGGGATGACAGTGCTGGGTAAATGTAGGGGGAAGGAGACCAGTTCTTGGCCTTTGAATCTCCTAGAAAAATGTCTTTTGGGGCAGAACACAGCTATTCTTCAAGCACAGAAAGCTTGTGTACTTTTAAATGTTACAATTCCTTCACACATGGGGCCTTGTTTTAATATCTCACATCAGGCCATCAATGTCTATCTTTACATTATACTTTAGATTAAACTGGCAGAGTCACCAGAGTTTCTTTATTTTCCCATGCTGCTCTCTTTTTGTGAAGAAGTGCCTTTCATTTTTTCATAATGTAGTGAAAGGTAGGCCTCTGATTTTGTTTCTCTGTCTTTCACGCAGATGGCACACTACATTGTAATCCTCTTGTTTTGACAACACGGTTGGTGTATTTGGCAGTGTTGAAAAGTCCATGCTGTCCTTTTGTTCTGCCAGTCTACACTGTACTTTCAGATGACAGTAAAGAATTTCTGCATTTTTAGGCCTCAGGTAGCAGAACCCCGTTTCTTTTTGTCTTGCGGTACAAGGCAAGCCTCATACATATTTTAGTATCCAGTCAAAAACTAGAATGAGTGTAAAAATGTACTTATCTTCGGATAACATTTAGCAGCAGAATAAATTGGCTTGATCACATCAATAGTGCAGCGCCAAATTTTGCAGAGGCTAATGGTGCTATTACTAAGTTTGCCATTGATCTGCTGGGTCTAAATTTTGACAATGCGCTACTATCTAATGGCCAAGCACATAGCAATCTGCACATACAGAGCTGAGGTGTGGGGCTTTTCTTCAGTATCAGAAATTCAGATGAGGGAAAATAACTTCCTTTTACATCTTCTGGGGCCCGCTAAGAGTGCTTTGACTTACTTGTTCCATGCAGAATTAAGGCTGGAATATGAAGGGGATCTAACCAGCCTAAAACCTGTGACATTTTGGACCAAAATATGGTCTCGAGCAAAGCTACACTTAGTGCATGACATCATTAAGGATTTATTAGCATCTGACATTTGTATGAAAATACCCTGGCTAAATAATCTGATGAAAGAACTTAGTTCTCTTGGTCTTCCGGAACTTTACAGGTCCCTCTCAAGGAAGGATACATCACTGGTCCACCGGAGATTTATGGAATATAGAAGGTTGTCCTGTTTTTCTATTTGAAAAATGCTGGGCAGATCAGGAATGCCGAACACCTACGGGGAATAACCCCAACTGTAACTTTAGTCAGAGCAGGGTCCTGGCAGCCTTACTAACGACAGGCAGCATGGATTATAGAACCCAGATCCAAACAGATGGCTCTGTTGGGCTGAGAGCACAACCTCTTTATGCTTACAAAAATCTATTATTTATTTCACAAGCTCTTGAAGCCAGTCAGAATGTTATTGCATATTACTCATAAAGGTTAAGATGTCTAGCCCATCTTAAGCACATTCATTCAAAGGGCACTGTCAGTTTCTGAGAGGCATTTCACAATGTGGTACCTCAGTTAATGTGCAGTGCATTACATGTGAACAACATAAAGAGGATAAAATGGCATTCCAATGTCCAATTGCAGCATAACAACAAATACAATATGAACTCAAGAAAATGCGCAGACTAGTATCATTGTATTTTAATACATTTTATTATAGAAATAAAATTCCACTTCTCAGCCAATTCTCAGAAACTAAAAAGGCACTGGTCAAACCCAAAGGAACATTTCTAATTCCATTTGTTCACAGCATACGAAACGCAATATTAAACATAAAGAGCAGGGGCTGAAAAACGCACCCTCTCATATCAACACACGATTAGCTGCTCCCCAAAACTCATGACAGACCCTAAACACCAGGATGCTTTGCAAGACCCTAGTCTATCCTATATGGTGAGTGATCCCAAACCACATAGATCTTTCACAATGTTATACACCATGCTAAAGAAAACAATCATGGAATAGTATATTTCATAAGGCAGTTGCATTTGCCAGTGACTCTAATAAAACACCCAAAGCATGGACATTGATTCACAGGTCTGTGCATCACTTGCTATTTAAAACATGTTTAGCAAATAAACAAGGCAGGTTAATGCAACACGTTCAATATGTAGGCAACACATGCATTCACTTATATAACCAAAGCCACACCATTGGAAACTAGAAGCACCACTCTCTATTTCAGACAAGTGCTATTCAGAAATGCAAAAATGCAGGTTCATAATGCAAACGAATTTGATACAAGAAAATGCAAATGGAACCAACGCATCTCGACCAAAATAAATGCAATAATATTTCCAGAAAATATGTAAGAATTAGACCTAGTATGAACCACTGATCAATTTAAGAGATTCTATGCCAAAGTCTTAATGGGTGCCCCCAGGTCTTATAGACAGGACACCCCCTTAGGACTGCGTCTCCCGATCAGGTCAGTCCCTCTCTGCTCACCTGCCAGCCTCCAGAGTGAATCTGCTGGCCAACTGTATACCTTCTTCAAGGAAGTCCCCCAAAACTGTGTTTCTGATGGGCTGTGACAGACAACTTTCTGCTTCTGGTATCCCAAGGCAATCCTATGTGCCAGAGGCTCTGATGCCCTGCCTTGTCCAAACTATCATGCCTCTTATCCCAACCATTGCCTACTCAATGTATAGGTTTGTTGTATGAATCTCTCACTGGTGTCACATCACCTGACGCAGCTCTGTCTGCACTTACTGCCAGAGATGCCACCGGGGAATATGCTGTATCCATGTCCATGAAGAGATGTAAAAGGGTGATTTTCGATGGTACATGCTATCACCTCTCTACTATTTTTTCTTGTACGGAAGCCCATGGCTAGGTCCCACTGTTCCCTAGTGTGATCTACCATAACACTTTGCTGAATTAGAAGGAATACATTTATGTTTTCCAGTTACTGAAAACTGGGCTGCACGTTACATGTTTTAATATTGCAGTGTAAAATGGGCATTTAGAATGAAGAAGATTTCATAAAATGCCTGGGCCATTTCAAAGTGTGTGAAGTACTCTTCAAGAGTATAGTGCTTTTGGGGTTTACCTGTCTATGCAAGGCACTACGGTACTTATATCACTCTTGGTGTGTATATATCATATGTCAATGACCAGGATTTAGAGACCGTTGTTATTGATTAGAAAAGTTTTCAAGCCTGATTAGTTGCAAAAAGAGGGCAGGGAATCCAGGAATGGAACCTTGTGTGCTCATTGCCCCTCTTTTGGGTTAGGCTGGGTCAAATTAAATGTTTAGGTCTATTCTTTATAGTGTGGAGATTAGGAATCAGTCGGTCCTTTAGTGTTTTGCACATGGGTGTATCGAGTCTAAAGCTACTACCTGAACAGTTGTTTAAGTCGGCAAAAGAGGGGTGTTCTATTCAGGTTAAGGGCTAGCCATTTACCGATACCAACTGTGTTGAGTTGCCATATGGATAGTAACAGTTTGGAATTGAGTGGCTTTTGCCTTGTAACAATAAGGCTTTGGGCAACCTTATTATGTCCAATATTATATAATCTCATACTTAAATTTTCAATCCTGATACTCAATAGATGCAATTTTAGAACAATTAGAGAAGCTACTAAATAGTTATGCTCGTTGCTGAACAAAGACGTTGCTGTCGCTGTTTATAGAAGGAGCTCCCTCGCTGAATGATGACTGTCGGTAGAGTAAAGCTAATTGTTTTAACATGTGTACCATAACAGTTTTTATTGTCTTAATCATTCTGTACTTTCTATCATTCTTAAATTGTTTTTGTTTATCGATTTGTACTGTGGGCTCTATCAGAGCCTTGGCGGTATGCCGGCGCTAATTGCGTCCGGATACCACCCAACACAATTTACGCTACTGCAACTCGGTCTGGTGCAATTTGCACCGAATCCCGAGTTGTGGGGGGAGCGGTAAATCTCAATTCCCCATTGGGTTCGTAGGACCCAATGGGGTTAGGGGCGCTATTGCTGCCGGCAGTTATTGCGCTGGCGGTAAAAGCATAGAAAATGGCCAAAAAAGGGCAGTAAGTGGACATTTTTATCTCCAGCAAAAAGCTGGAGGTAAACCTCCAAATTACCACCCAACTCATGATTGGGCGAACCCTCAAAAGCAGCAGTAATAGTGTTATCGCCGCATTTAAGGGCTGAAGCCCAACTCGTGATGAGGCCCTATAGCTTTTACGATGGTTTTAACCTTTCTAAATAAAGATTGTTTATTCACAATTTAGGGGCAAGAAGTGAAAAAGAACGCGCGATTGGGCACAAGGTGGGGTGAGGGAGATACTTAAGTCTATTTTCTATAGGCCTCACCTATTATGATCAGAATTGCCTTATATTCCTGCAGTGCATCATTCATTTGTAGACGGTGCATTAGTCAATTCTAGGCTTGACTATGCAAACGCCATAATGGCGGGTATTCCGGAGCGACAGCTGTCCCGCCTTCAGGACACCCAAAATGCTGTAGTTAGTTCGGTTTTTAATCTGTCGAGGTTCTCTTCGATTTCCCAAAGGGTTGAATTTAAGATTTTGTGTTTGGTCTTTACAGGCCTGGATGGCATGTTTATCAGCCAACATCCATTCTTCTCTCTACCCACCAACATCCGCTAGTTGTTTCTACATCCTGCTTTGTGCTTCATGGAGAAAGTCGCTTCTCGGTTTTAGGTACCCACCTGTGGAACTCTCTTTCTTGTTGTCTGAGCATTATAGACTCTTTTTCTGTGTTCCGCAAAGCACTTAAGACGTACCTGTTTATCTAATCTTTTTTTTCTGTCCTCCTTGATACCTTTCCTCCAAGTTTGTAATAAAATCTTCATCCAGATGCGGTTATTTCTGCAAGTTATGCACACTAATAGTAAATAAGTAAATAAATATTCTCTAAGATTATGTGCTGAAGATGAGATTGGGAGAGAAGAGGAAGGAATAAGAACAAAGGGGGAGGCAAAAGGGGAGAAAGGGTAGAAGACGAGGAAAAAGGACTTAAGTCTTGGATGAGTTGAGATGTAAAAAGTGGTCAGTTATACAAGACTGGGCAGAAAAAAGACACACAGTCAAGGAAGAGTGAATAGTATCTGAAAAGGAGGAGAAAGAGAGAAAGTTCTCAGAATCATCCACATAGAAATTGTGCAAGAGGCCAAAAGAGAAGATAAAAGATGACATGGGAAATGTGTACAGAGAAAAGAGGAGTGGGCCCAACACTGAGCCCTGAGGGACTCTGTATTGAAGAGGAACAACTGAAGAAGACAAGCCAGCCCAAGGGATAGACTAAGTGCTAGCGGACAAATAGGAATGAAACCATTTGACAACAGAACCCTGAAAAAAGTCTACGTGAAAAAATAAAAATAGAAGGATATGTGATCAACAGAGTCAAAGGCTGTGGATAAGTCAAGTAGCCAGCAAGGAAGAGGAAGGAGAAAGTATCAGGGAAAGGATATAGGTGGAGTAGGACAAGATCAGGAAGAAGGAAGAAAAGTAACTGATAGGTTGGTGTTGGAATAAGAAGGGAAAAAAGAGAAAGAGCCAGAGGTGGGGAAAGAGACACAGAGACAGAGACACAGAGAGACAGAAACATAGGGCCTCATTACAACTGTGGCATTCCTGAAATAAGGTTGCTGGTCGCACCATTCCGGCACCCTTTCCAGACCACCACACTACAACTCTACGGGCGGATTACATTGCACCCAGCAGGTCTGACGTAACTGCCGGGCGTAACAACACCTGCTTGCAGAGTTTTCACAGAAGCACCAGCACAGTTAGCAACGGGGACTCCATGGGAATGCGGACTAACCTTTTCTGGCGTCTGACTTCTCAATACGCCTGGACTTATGTAAGGCACCGGAAAAGTGTTACGAGTCCAGAGGCAACCCGCCAGTAGCACCGGCGGGTTACTGCTGGACTCGTAATTAGGCTCATAGAGAGGGGGCAGGTAAGAGAAACATACTTGTGATGGAGAGGTTGGATGAGGTGAAACGAGGAAAAGAGTTGAGGCAGGAGGATGTTGAAAGAGAAGCAGAGAGAAAGTAAGAGGAGGACATCAGAGGCAGGAAAAGGGTTGCTAGAGATGGTTTAGGGACAAAGTGAAGGAGGAGGTGGATGACCAGCATCGACTAAGCCTAGAGGGGTAGGGGCTGAAATAGGTAAAGAAAGGCAGACATTGAGACCAGTGAGGCCTGAATGTGCCTGAGGTCAGGGTGGAAGCACTAGAGAATGATGATTTTGATTTTATATTCATTACGTGCACCTAACAGACTTAACTACATTGGGGCGCAGAGACTTAACTACATTGGGGCGCAGATGATAACTATTTCACGAGAATATAGGATACATGAGTCACAACAAGGAAATACACTAGTGGTTTATTTGAAGAAAAAGGTTTTTAGCCTCTTCATAAAATGAGCCAAAGATGGGGAGGCTCTGATCTCCAGCAGTAACTGGTTCCAGAAATTGGCAGGGCCAAAGGCTTACAGACACCCAGTTAGTGACAGAGAGACATAGGCTAGCCTGGAGCCATAATTCAGATTCTGGTGTGGCTACATAACTACCAAGGCAAATTGCTGTGGGGGAATGGAGTCAGAAAGGCTCATGAGGGTCTCAAGCTTGGGAGAAGCATTGACTTCAAGGCCTGTAACCATCCATGGCTGGGGGAACGTGACAGTAGTGACTACAGCCTGAAGATCGAACCCGTACAGATAAGGAAGAAATCAAATGTCATCTTGATGTCAAGTGAGCAAAGCCCAGGTTAGCTATCACTCCTTTGCAGACTTTACAGAAAGGACTGGGCTAAGGGATTCCCAAAGGAACTGTTATTCCTCCAGAGCAGTTCCACCTCGAAAATCAAAATACGGTAGAACAGAGAATTTGGACTGAAGACTACAGTCTCCCTTAGATGGGGGCTAATGTTTCCTTTTGACTTTCTGCACTATCATTCTGAGAACTCCTCCTGTCTTGCAGTCCTTAGCCTGTTGGAAATACAACAGCGATAGGCTGGCGCACACTGTAATTAATAGGATATCTAATTATATTTGATAGGTGTTTAGAGAGGATGTATATGAATTTAGGGTGCAGGGGGGAAAAAACGACTCACACGGAAAGTCGTTGAACTAATTCTGTATGCACACTCTTGCAAACTAAGATGCAAACCAAACACAATTCAGTATTGGAGAGGACGAATTCATGCGCATTCCCCATCCGTTAATACACCTGTATTACAAAAGACAAGAGTACACCATATTTGCTATTACTATAAGGTTTTTTGCTGTTCTTTGAAGATTTGGACCACACCTTTAACATTTATTATAGCAATTAGACCTTTGACACCTAGGTCGCTGTGAAAACTGCATATCCCACAGCGATGGGGTTCCCCGTAGACCGACAGACTGTCCGTGGTCCTCCAGGCACTCACATGGACTACCAAAACGCGAGCCTCATCTAGTGAGGACCCTGCTTAGAAACGAGATGCTTGATACCGTCACTGTCACCTAGGAGACAGGTCCCTTGCACAGCCACGAACTGAACACACACGTAAACCAGCATTTCCGAAATGTGTAATAGGAGCGGCCCCACGGCACAACTTTCCTGCACAACTGTTATGGTAATACATGCACGGGTCTCTTTAGAACCTCGTGCATGTATGTTCCATTTGAGAGTGCCTCGCCAGTTGGTGCTTCTACTGCGACAACCCCGGGGGCCTCGAATAAAGCTCTCAAACTCCTCCAATTTGAGTGTGCCTCTTTATTACAATGGCGACGAGGCACCGTACCCCGAGGCCCCCGGGAGCGTATCATACCACCTGACTGCGAGCACAGCCCCCCCCTTCCCTGCCGCCGACTTCTGCTGATAGCGCCCTCAGCGGCCTGCCTGTCAGCTGTAGAGAGCAAAGAGAAACAGCAAAGAGAGGCCTCGACATCCTTTCCCCCCACCTTCAGTTCTACACTGTAAAGGGTGCCGCTCCTCCCCGCTGGGAGTTCAGAGCGGCGCACATTGCACTCCTGCCCCACTCCAAAAGTGCTTCAGACAGCAGGAGCTGTCCATCTATCAGGTCAGAGGAGGGGGGAGGACGAAATGAAAGGCACACCTTCCTTTTATTTGGCATTTTATGTGTAAAAGGGACGAAGTGAAACGTGCGTTTTCCTTTTTACTGGCACTTTTTGTGTAAAACCCTCACGCCGCCCTGAGCAGAACCCTGCATCACTTTCAAAAGCTGCCAGCTGTTGCCCAGCAACGCACACACAGCATTAGCAATCTTCATTCTATCAATGGCCACTCTGACCTTCAGGGACTAACTACTCACTATCTTGGTCCATTGTGACATCACAACTGAACATTCCATCAGGTATTCCCTGAACCAGCCACCCTGTGCTTCCAGCCCATTGTGAGGCCACAATCTGTACTAAGGGCCATCCATACACTGAAGTTTAAAGACTCTGCAGTACAGATACGCCTGGGCACTCTCTGAATCTGGTTCCACCCTACCCTTCAAGAACTTCTACAAAGGCTGTATCCCAGCGCCTCCTTGCCAGCTCACTTTATTGACTGCCAACAGTGCTGCAAACCTCTGCCTATCACCACAGCTACTGGCGCCATTGAACAGCTGCCACACACCATTTAACACCCAGTCCTCAGCATAACAAAGTTACCTTTGCACAAGTACTTGTTGTTTGTTTCCTTACCACTTACAACCTAGAACCAGGCACACCACCATGCAGGGCGTCCCGCCTCCCACCAAGTTTCTTCCATGCCCTGGGAGCCCAACCTGCCCATGGGAACAATGGATCGATGGCTTCCACGTCTACCTCAGAGCCATCGGGGGCAGCAAGTTCAATGATGACCTCAAGGAGGCGACCCTCTTGAACTGTATAGGGGCAGAAGCACTGAGACTTTTCAGAACTTTTCCCGAACCCGGCAACATGGGAGGAGATGGCAACCGCAAGTTCGACATAGCATTGGCCAAACTCACCAGTCATTTTGGCAACAAGACCAACGTAGTACTGGAAAGATAGAGGTTCTTTTCCAGAAAGCAGCTCAAAGGCGAATCTATTGATTCATACATACCGTCCCTCAGGGCGCTCATGTCAACCTGCAGTTTCACAGGTGTCTGTGATGAGTATTTGAGAGACCAATTGGTGCTGAATGTGGCTGATCCACGCATCCAACAAAAACTGTGGCAAACAAAAAATCCCACCCTGGACCAAGCCACGGAGATAGCAAGCAGCATAGAATTGGGAGATCGATGTATGAGGGAAAGATGCGACCACACGACCAGTGTGGAAATCAAATGTGTCGGCCCTGAGTCCGAGCCTTACGAGCCTCTAGTAGCAGCAGTAAGAAAGGCTCTGCCATCAAGAAGTTCGAAATTTGGCTCAAACAGAGCGAGGCCATACAACGCCCAGAATCCAACGCACTGCCAGAGGTGCGGATGGTACAAGCATGCAAATCCTGATAAAGAATGCCCCGCCATCGCTGTCGAGTGTTATAAGTGCAGCCAGATTGGACACTTTGCCAAAGTCTGCAAGAACACACGGGGAAGGACAACCAGATATGGCAATCTCACCAGGCGACCTTTCATCAGACCGTCCTCTGTGAACGTCATCGAAAGCAACCAAGAGCACAATGACATGTTATCCATCAGTCAAATGCAACAAAGAGTACAAATACTGACTGTAACATCCCAACAACAGAGCAACGGTCCCTGGGTCAAAATGCAAATCAACGACATATCATTACCCGTAATGGTAGACACCGGCTCCCCCTACACCGTGGTGGATCTCAAGACCTTCTTGAGTGTACTCTCTGGCAAGATACATGACCTGCGGAGCACTTGTGTAAGAGTTACCGGTTACGGAAAAACGCCCATCGATATAATGGGATATGTGTGGGTGAACATCAAGTTCCATGACAGAGAATCATATTGCAAACTCTTTGTAGCCAAAGATGGCTCCTCCGTTGTGGGATGGGAAGAACAAGCCGCCCTTCGAGTAAGAATACACCCTGGAGAAGAAATCCCCGCACTGAGTGTGCTCAATAATGATATGGACATCAAGTCTAATGTAGCAAAACAATTCCCCAAGGTTTTCTGCAACAAGATCGGACTCCTAAAAGGTTTCCAACACAGAATAATCCTCAAAAGAGGTGCTATCCCAGTGGCCCACCGAGTCCGCAGTATTCCCTTTGGAACAAAAGAGGCGTTGAAGAAAGAACTTAAGCGCCTTTGCGATGAAAATATCATACAGCCCATCGAGAGTTCAAAATGGCTTGCCCCAATTGTCTTAGTAAAAAAAACGGACGACTCCATAAGAATGTGGGTCGACTTGAGAGACCTAAACAAAAACATATGGGTTGACAGACACCCACTTCCCAATATATCTGAACTCCTATCGACTATGAAACCTGCAACGTACTTTACAACTCTGGACCTCTCCTCAGCCTATCACCAGATTGCTTTGGAAGAGAGCTCAAAGAACCTAACATCTTTTGTCACACCTCTCGGTGCATTCATGTTCAACAGAATGCCATTCGGACTCGCTTCGGCCGCAGCAGTCTTTCAGAGACTCATGTCACATCTATTTGGAGGACTTGATGGCATCCACTGCTTCCAAGATGATATCCTCATATCAGCCAGTACAGAAGAAGAGCACAACGCAAAACTTGTGGGTGTCTTACAGGTCATACAAAAAAGTGGTCTCACACTCAAATTAGAGAAGTGCAACATAAAATGTGACCGAGTTTCATACCTGGGCCATTCCATTGACGCCAACGGCATCATCCCCAAGAGGAAACTCATGGACACCATATTGAATATCGCCGAGCCTCAAAATAAAGACCAATTAAGGAGTTTCCTCGGGATGACAGAATACTACTCCAAGTTTATAAGCAACTATGCTGATAAGACCAAAAGCATGAGGCACATCTTGAAGAAGGCAGCCAAATTCATATGGTCCACTGAATGCAAAAACGAATTTGAAGAAATCAAATTCCAAATTAACGAAGCACCAGCCTTAGGAACGTTCGATTGTAAAGCCAAAACCATCATATCCGTAGATGCAAGTAAAACCGGACTGGGTGGTGTCCTGGAACAGCAACAAAATAAGAACACTGTGACAATCGCATTCGCATCGAGAGTACTGAGGGGAGCCGAACTAAACTATTCCACCATCGAGAGAGAAGGTCTGGGTGTGAGGTGGATTCTTCAGCATTTCAGGAACGTAATTTGGGGCTTACCCATCCTACTGAAAACAGACCATAAACCTCTAGTAAATGTCCTTCAGTCCAAAAGCCCTCACCTTATATCACCGAGAATAAGAGGTTGGTTCCTCGACATCATGCAATACAACCTCCAACTATGCTATACTCCTGGTCCACAAAACCAAGTAGCAGATTGCCTTTCCAGATTTTCGACCAACCTCGACACTGAGATTGCATCTCCAGATGAGGACATCATAGCTGTCGTAAACCCTGCCATCTCGAGAGATGAATGGAAAATTAATGCCAATACTGATCCGGAACAGCGAGAAATCAGGGAAGCGATAGCCAATGACTGGGTAGAAACGGGAGAGGTTTTAACAAGCTTCATTCCCTTCAAGGAAGAAATATCCATAGACGATGAGCATATCTTTAGAGGCGATCGAGTAATACCACCCATCCAACTCAGAAAAAAAGTACTCCAACTGGCACACGAAGGTCACCTAGGAAGGAGCTTGACAAAAAACAAGTTGAGAAACAACTATTGGTGGCCAGGAATGTGGAAAGAAGCAGAAGAACTGGTCAAAAATTGCTCCACGTGTGCCATGAGTGACAAGTCTAAGATCTTAAGAAAGACTCCCTTACAACCTATCGAACCTCCCAAACATGTGTGGTCTAAACTGGCAATCGACATCATCGGTCCATTCGAGAACCTCGAAACAGTCAAAGTATATATCATAGTACTTGTCGATTACACTTCTAAATGGACAGAATGGGGAATAGCTGAGGACAATGTGACCTCAAAGAAAGTTACAGATTTCCTGACAGAGATCTTCAACAGGGAGGGAGCCCCCAAGGAATTGGTTTCGGACAACGGGTCTCAGTTCATGTCTATGGAATTTGGTGATTTCCTCAAGAAAAGGTCCATCAGCCACATAACAACATCTTTGTACCATCCGATTTCCAACGGACTTGTGGAACGCATGAACAGGCTCGTGAAGAGCGTAGTTCAACTGGCCACGGCCAACAACCTCCCGTGGAGAGAAACTCTCAAAGAAGCTTTGCATGCGTATAGAACAACCCCACACACCACCACAAACATAGAGCCCTTCACCCTCATGCGAGGTAGGGTTGCAACTAGCCGATTTAGACCGGCGTGGATGTTCCTATACACGGGAGAAGCAAGGGTGAACATGGATCTACTTCAAAAGACAGTAAGAGAAAAACAAGCAAAATACAAAAGACAATACGACTCCAGACATGGAGTAAAAGAGATGCTGGTTCGTGAAGGAGACTGGGTATGTGTCAAAGAACCGAAGAAAACTCTCAAGGGTGAATCCATCTTCAGACCTCCACAGAGAATTGTGAGTTGCCATGGGAAGTCTGTCATCCTCGATGATGGAAAGAGATGGTCTGGAGATGATCTCATAAAAGTAACAAAAGACATCCAAGAGACCAGCATATCTAAGGACAACAGTCCTGACAGACCATCACAACACACCTCACATTCCCTAAGAGAATCCCTCTGTGAACATGTGGACAATAATAGACCTCACTCCATTCATCAAGGATTCCCCACTGGAAGAATGTCCAGAAGGAACCGCAAAATCATCCAAAACTTCAACAATGACTATGTCTATTACTAATGTACCCCAGTTTACCCATCTTCCCTCTGCCTCTCCCACCTGACCCCCCCCTTTTTTTCCCCTTTCACTTTCCTGTTTTTTTTCTCCCCCCCTGTCTTTCTTTTTTTCTTTTGCCTCATGTGGGGGAGATGTTATGGTAATACATGCATGGGTCTCTTTAGAACCTTGTGCATGTATGTTCCATTTGAGAGTGCCTCGCCAGTTGGTGCTTCTACTGCGACAACCCCGGGGGCCTCGAATAAAGCTCTCAAACTCCTTCAATTTGAGTGTGCCTCTTTATTACAACAACCTGCTTTTTACCGCCACCAGACTGGGGTGAGGATTCGTTAACTAGTCTGTACTACTTTTGAATTGGAACCTAGGTCCGTTCCATTGTAGACTAAGACCTGATCTGGGCATTTAAAGACCTCGGCTCCATAAACGGACGTTTTGAGGAATCACTCAGCATACCCAATGCAGATTGCACGACCGGCACAGAAGAACCTTGACTATTAAGAGATAACTAACAATGGGGCATGTATTCCCCTTTGCCTCATTGATGTCTTATTTGACCACACTTTTACTGTAGAGAAACAGCCGTTTCTCTACTTTCCTTATCCGTTAGACAGACCCAGCGTCTCTCGCAAGATAAGACTGAATAGACAGAGGGGAATCCATGTGACAGATGCACGCTCGTCACTTGAACAAAAGTCACACAGCTGAATCTCTAAGCCATCACTTATTCCATTACTAAATTGTCAATAATAGAGTGTATCACACAGCTCAGTGATATTAAATGTTGTACTTACTTTGTAGATTCTCTTTGAGTTTGAAGAATCACCATGTAAATAAGTGAACTCAACACTAATTTGCTCCTGATGAAGGGATAAATACTTTCCTGAAATGCGTTGAGCTTGATGTATTTTTGTATAAACTTATGATTAAACATTATTTGTAAAATTACAAAGAAATGCTCATTTGATTCAATAACAGAATTCTATCCTCAGAATTATACAGAAATTCTATCATCACAAAATTTCTTAACTTTTGACTGGTAATCACCAGTTACAAGGTGTGCAGGGGATGGGAGTGTCCGTCAACTGTGGACACTTTTTCCTTTCTCTAGTCCTTAACCTGTCCCCAGTGTTTTGTAAAATACACCAGCCATTTACTGCATTCCATTAGTCAAGCATTCTGTTGCTCCCTCGGCCTGTGATACTACCCACACCCTCTACTGTAGTTCACCCATGTCTACCTGACCCACCTAACTGAGCATGCACCACCTTCCCCATCCAGCCACAATATATCACTCCTGCCTACACCTGCCTGGATACCCTCATTCACATCTCTTTTCCATCACCTGCCCACTTCAGCTCACATATTCCTACCCTCACCCACCCACCCAGGCTTATTTCTGCCCACTCCTGCTGGCCACACTAGCACACTGCTACATACAAACACTCCACATTAACCAGAACTTGCTGCTGCCCACATCTGCCTGGCCACCAGCACTCACCCCGGCCTCTGTGGCAAAGTCCCTTGCCTGAACCTTGAGGCAGAGGGGCATGTGGCTGCAGGGGCAGGGGCAGGGTAACGCTGACTACTATGTAATGCTGGGCCTGGGGTGGTTTGAGGCAGATCCCCCTAGCCTATCCCGCTATCCCAGTGTATGCTGAAAGGGTATTTTCACTAACCCTTACCATGTGCCCATTCCAAAACTAGACAAAACACACCTAGTGTCCAAACCCCCTTTCAGAGTAAGACTTTCCCAGATAAACCTGAATGTTACTGTGATGTAGACTTCAGCTGGAGTAGGAGGAACGAGGCTGGAGGGAGTAGCCAGAGGGCAATAGAAGATGTTGGACATGGTGCATAGAAAAGACAAGGTGCAGGTTGAGGAGATGGTGAGGAAGGAACATCGAAGAGGGTGGGGAAGAGTAAGGAGGTGGTGAGGAAGAACATCAGGAGGAGTGACGATGAGGTGAAGGAGATTAAGCAGGGATTTTTAAATGTATTTATTACATTCAAAAAGAGGTCAGGGCGCCCCTCTGCAAGAAAGAACATGGCATGATAACCTGTTCTGTGGGAATGTACCCACTCCAAGTCCAGAGCCACATTTTATAGCTCACCGTACCTTTCACAATTGTGGAATACATATTTGAATATCAGTATTTGTCCCGCCAACTTGAGCAGTCCAGCACCTATTCAATCTTCCTTTGAACAAGAGTACCATCAGCAACGCCAGAGCCGTTTTTCGGCCTAGCTAGGGCTCATCAGTGAGGTGGGGCTGTGCCTCTCTGAGACCAGTGCGCATGGGGTCCACGTCTGGATAACCCTAGGTAACTTAGGGTGACCAACCAGAAGTTCCTTTTACAGCCAAAAAGAGGTCAGGGCGCTCCTCTGCAAGAAAGAACACAGCATAATAACCTGTTTTGTGGGAATGTACCCAACCAGAGTCCGCAGCCACATGTTTTAGTTCACTGCACCTTTCACAAAGGAGGACTATCCAGTGCATATCAGTCTTTGTTCCACCTTTTTGAGCAGTCCAGCAGCGAAATGCTAGGCAATCCTCCTTTGAACAAGAATACCAACAGCAACCCCAGACATGTGTTTCAGCCTCATCGGGCCTCCTCAGTGAGGTGGAGCTGTGCCTCTCTGAGCACAGTGAGCAAGGGGTCCACGTCTGGATAACCATAGGTAACTTAGGGTGACCAACTCCAGGTTCCTTTAACATAGAAAAAGAGGTACGATCGCCCCCCTGTGAGAACGAACACAGCGTAATGATCTGTTTTATGGGAAGGTACCCACTCGAGAGTCCGCAGCCACATTTTAGCTCAATGCACCTTTCCCAAAGGAGGAATATCCATTTGCATATCACTCTTTGTCCCGCCCACTTGAGCAGTCCAGCACCAAAATGCTAGGCAATCCTTCTTTGAACAAGAGTACCACCAGCAACTCCAGACACATGTTTTTCAGCTTAGTCTGGCCTCATAAGTGAGTAGATCTGTGCCTCTCTGAGCACATTGAGCAAGGGGTCCACGTCTGGATAACCCCAGGTAACTTAGGGTGACCAACCCCAAGTTCCTTGAACATAGAAAAAGAGATACAGGCGCCCCTCTGTGAGAACAAACACAGCTGAATGACCTGTTCTTTGGGAAGGTACCCACTCGAGAGTCTGCAGCCACATTTTAGCTCACTGTACCTTTCACAAAGGAGGAATATCCATTTGCATATCACTACAGCAACCCCAGACACGTGTTTTAACCTAGTTCAGCCTCATCAGTGAGGTGGGGCTGTACCTCTCTGAGCACAGTGAGCAAGTATTCCGGAGGGGAGGAATTCACTGACGGGCACATAGGTCAGCACTCACCCTCTAGAACTTGTAAGACAAGATAGCTGCACCATGTGAGGAGAGGGGGTGCAGGATTCACTTACTCCAACATGACTCAAAAATGAGGACTCAGTAAATTGGCAAAGGGAAGTCCGTTTAATGACAAGTACATCAAACAGAGAAACAAATGGAAATCAGCAGCACCTGTCTCGCTCCGACTTCCTCGAACTTTAGTCGAACGGTCATTGTTATAGGCAAAACTCGTCATCACTGACGTCTAATTCTATAAAAAATCATCATGCAATATAATTGGTTAGGAAAGGTAACTTAAGTATAGGTGTTATAGCTGTATATGATAATAGGGCATGCGGATTGGATAACTCTTACCGGGTGGGCATCTACGCCCATCCCTCTACATCACGTGTGATAGACATTACTACAACTACGACGTCTTATTGGTTCTACTATCTATAGGACTCCAGATAACTTGGTCCATTGTGATTGGGCAGGTTATAACCCTAGACATAAATCCCCGTTTTAATTAGCAGCATGCAGAATGGACACCCATGTGCCTGGTGTCCCAAGTTTCACCCTGCCTCCCTTCCATCAATCAGTGTTTTAGGGCGATGTGTCAATTAGTTGGCTAAGGATGGCCTCAAAACTGTAGTATCTTATCGGGAAGAGTTATGACATCCTCGGGTCCTGGATGACATCAGGCGGTGGTACTTCTTCACGCCTGGCTGGTCACGTGTTAGTTCACCATGAATCTGCTTCAGTTTCCAGCTTTTAGTGCATTTAATTCTGTTTCAGCCTCGCCACCTGCATGGACCCCCCTTATCTTGACCTTCATGAGGCAGGCTGGTATGCTCTGAAGTTTGAGTTTTGTTAGCTGACGCTCTCCTCCCTTTCTCTGGTTGACCTCGATTTCCTAGGCATGAGCCGCTCTTTGTTGAGTTTCGATTCTGCTCCTTCTCTTGCCTTTGGCTGGGCTACAAAACTTGGCCTGTCAGGCCTCTGGCAGCCTGGGCACATTTCTGCTTTTACAAAATGGAGTTGCACTTGTATAATGTGCCTTATTGAGGTAGATATATGGTTGGCGCTTGCCGCTCTATTTTCTACTAAGCATTGCAAGCAGGATCGATTTCTTAGCATCTTGCGTTTCAGACCTACTTACACACGTTTAACAGGTCGGTTGCTTCCATCTTGTCTCGTAGCACTGTTTCCTTACGTTTTAACATTGTCTCTTCTCTGTGTCCATTACATTTATTTTTGTAGTTACTAGCAATGGCATGCTTGTCTTCGATAGCCGCTTTTGTTCATTCACGAGTCTGTTCAGGCCCTTGTGCCATTTCCACTGGCCTTCCATTAAGGCTTTTGGGGTCTCTTCGTGGACCGTATGTAGGTACTCCTCATTTTGTATCAGCGGCTGGTATGGCTGTCTGATAGGGTACCGTGGTGCCCAGGGTTATCTGGTTATGGGTGCTTCAACAGGTATGGATCTTCTGATGTATACTGGGCAGAGTCCCAGTGCAGCTCTTTGTAGGTTCATTTGCTCTTCATACATCACATACCTTGGCAAGTACGCTCCTGATACCTCGAAATGAGGGGAAGGGCTGCAGGCCCTGTCTGGGACCTCCTCTACACTCCCCCCTCTGGTCGGTTCATCGACCACTTCTGCAACCTCCATTGCATTTATTTCTTTTGATTCTTCGGTGTCATGTTCATCGTCTTCAGGGTTCGTGCATGATGGTGCGAATGTGTGAGCCTTTGGAGTCCATATTTTTATCACTCCCTTCAAACTCCCTGCTGTTTTCACATGTTCGTCTTTGTTCCATTTCATTAGCTGACATTGTCCATTTGGGCTGCAGTAGATCCATTTTCCTTCATACCTTCTTCGTTTCTTAGGGTATGTGAACCTTGTTCCTTCTGGCGCAAATTTGCTGTTTTTCACAAAGTCTCTTATTTCTTCATCAGTCAGGTCTCTGGGCTTCCACCCTGGCTCGATATCAACCAATCCTTTCATCCCTATGGCTTTCTTCACAGTTTTCTGACACTGTGTAATGATTATCTTGATAACACAGAATCCTAGCAATACCATTGCTAGTAGAGCTCCCAGAAACTTGAATATATCTGCCATCCATTTTCGGACCCACGAGAATAGGTCTACAAACCAGCTAGCGTCGTCCACTTCTTCACTTTCATCGATCATCTGGTTTTTCAGGTTTGTCAACATGCTTACGGCCTCTGTTAGGGTTCCGTTTTCTTCATCGTGTGATGGTGCAAATGTGAAACATGATTCTCCGATTTTTTCACAAACACCTGCATCCATTGCAGTGATCATGTCAAGCACATATCTGTTTTGGAGGGTCATCAGTCTGATTGCTCTCAGCTCTTCTTTAATCGTGTTGAATCCTTTTATAGTGGTATTGATGGTCTGCAATAACTCCCATCTGGTTAACTGCAACCATTTAGCATTCACTCCAACTTGGATGTGGGGCAGGAGTAGTGTTGTGAATACTGTTGAGGTGAGGCTGAACAGCCTGTGTTCGTACGGGATTGCATGGAATGCCTCTTCTGATTTGGGAGAAAAGTAATTTTCCCTCTTCATCCTGGATACCAGTTCCACAGATCTCCTTCTTCTTAGATGAGCATCTGCTTTCGGGAAACTGTCCAACTTCAGGTCATTCTTAGGGATCACTAGCACGGGAACGTGGACGTTCACTAGTGTGCATATGCCACCCCAGTTTTTCGGCAGCCTTGTGTATGCCTTGGATTCACACGCCCAGTAATGGTCCATGATAACTGCGGTTCCTTGTGTCATTCCTGGAGCTTCAAAGATTCTTCCGCAGTTTACATTCTCTCCCATCTTCCTTGTGCCATTACTTCTGAAGCATAGTTTCGGGCTCTCCAGTGGTGCTATTTGCAGGGGTGCTCCTCTATCTTTGACCCATGTCAGCAGTTTTACCAACCTTGGCCACAGAGGTTTGCATAACCTCTGCAAATTCTCTATTGCTTCTTTGCAGGCTCCAAGTACCATCCACGCTCGGCAGATTACTACTCCGTCCTCGCATCCATCTGGGGAGACCACTGACCGCCAGATCTGCATTTGGCCTATGTTCCTCCAGATTTGAGCCTCTTCTGCAGTCTTTCTTTGAACGTTCAGTCTCGGGATAACTTCTTATCTTATCCCTGATCCTTTGATGCCAGGGTTCTCATACCTGATCACATGATTTCTGGTGTGCGCTCGGTTTCTTGTTTTAATGTCCTGGACATAGCCATCTTCATCCGGGTAATCCTTTTCGTTGGCCCATATCAACGAGGCGTCTTTTCCCATAAATTGTCCTCTGGTGTTACACATTGCTACATGTGACATACAGTGTGCTGTAGGGACATCAATTTCTACGGCCACGAAGATCTTGGATTTTCCCATGCTGTATGGTAGTAGAGCACAGACAAAGCATTCTCCTTCCGACTGACTTCGTCCTACTTCCTTCATGTGCTGGTACCATATGTTGTTTCCGAGATGGGCTGTGCTGTCCAGGTAATCGTTAAGTTCATTGTTCTCTTCATGCGGGCTTCTCTTGATTCTCAGCGTTCTTCTGTAGTTTGCTATGACAATGTCTCTAAATGCGTCTGTGCTGCTTTTCCTCTCTGGGTGTCTCAGTGGAGCAGGCTACCTCGACTGCATATCTGTGGTAGGAGAAGGTTTTGTGCTTCCTTTCCTTCCCTTTTGTATTTTGTCATAGACTTCCTCTAACCGCCATTGGCTCCCAGCCTCCCAACGCGTGGTCGTGTTGTAGGCCTGAGGCTTGTTCCTTGCATTGGAGCAGGTGTGCTTGCTGTTATAGTCTCTATAGTCCTGCCTTTCAGCTCCTCGTGCAGTTTCTTTGCTCTGACTATGAAAGGGAACAAATAGTCTATCAGCATTTGTGTTTTCTCTGTGAATTCCTTCGTGGCTACTTCTGTTCTTTTGAGGGATTTTGCTATGCCCTCTCTCTCTAATGTTTCACTTGGCTCCTCTTCGGTACTTCCACTGTTTTCTGGAACTGATTGTTCGACAGGCAGTCTCCCCTTCTCTGCTGCCTTCTTTGGAGGCCCTGTAGCCATTGACACTTGCCCTTGTCTGTGTGCATCCTGTGTGTGGGTGCGTGCAGTGGTCAGTGCAGCATTTTCATTCATTCTGTGCTGACCCTTTCTCCAGCTTTTCTCTTAATTTGTTACCTCAAATGTGTCTAAATCATTGCGCATTATATTTAAATTTAGTTCGTTATTTTTATCATCATGTTTTCTTGGGACTGGAATGACTATATAGGGTCTGGATGCTTTCGTAGGCCCCAGATGTTCTTTATCTGGTGGGTGCACTGAGATTGGGACACTTCGTGCACCAATAAAGAAAGCAGTTTTGATTGTTAATGACAGAAAAACAATAATAAGAACTATACAGATACACATAATCGTTCGGAACGACAATTTGCAGCATTTTCTTCCAGGGCAGTGGGGGTGTCCTTCTGTTGGGGGTAAAACCAAGTTACTGTTCTGGGCCCCCATTTCGAATGAGTTCATAGTCAGTTATTTATTCCTTCTCTTGCTCTGGTCTCGTAGTTCGAGAGTTCATTACTTTTAAAGTGACGAGTGCTTCTCCAAATGTCCCCCCTCATGTGAGTGACAATGGTAGTCTCTGGGTACTCAGTACAGTTCCTGAGCTAGACTATGGAAAAGGGTTAGGCTAGCAACTTTGGTACATCACATTCATTATGCATATCTATACTAGGTGAGGTCCCAGTGCTCTACTCGAATTTGCTTTGGTCCTGAGGACATGCTGGAACTTGCCCAGTGCGAAAGAATGAAAAGATGGAACTGTTAAAAATCACGCAAAATAGAATGTTTTAAAAATAAAAAAAAATAAAAAATAAAAGTGAACATGTGAAAAAATAGGAAAAAATGAGAAAAATGAAGAAAAAGGAAAATAAGATGGTGAAGTTCTTGTGTCCGCTCCTTTCACTCGGTCTCTCGGCGGCAAGTTGAAGAACAATGTCTCTCTCCTCGATCTGCTCCACGGCGGAAGGATGAAGAACTGTGTCTTTGTCTCCTTGATTTGTCCCCGGCGGAAAGTCTCACTGGAATCTCCTTAGGAATTCTCGCTGGAAGTTGGACAGCTCCAGTTGGAGCATCATACCATGGAGAAGCGTGCCCATGTGTGGGGCGTTGGCCAGATCTCTAAGAAAGGTGATGACATCAACATCTGCAGGCCTTCTTACCATTTCTGGATAGTCTGTGAATAATCTAAACAGGATGTTCTGTGCCAGCCGGGTGTCCTCGGGTGATAGGGACATTTGCCCTGTTTGGCTGTGTCCTGATCACAAGCTTTTCTTTTGATTCGCACAGTCTTTGCACCTTCCAGCTGTGTGGATTACCACCAAATCATTTAATTTAGTCCACAGCTGACTCAGTTGAGCTAGGTTTCTTGGATCTCTGATATAAGTGTGTGTATCAGTTGTTCGCCCGACGAGCCCTGGGCTTTTCTCGATTATTTTGAAGAACAAATTAAACGTGAGTTCATCAATGTCTATTGGCAGTGGAAGAATTTGTGTCCTTTTCACTATGCTCTGGTAACTCAGCGAAGACCTCTGCGATGACGGTCACCAGCCGCCTGATTACTTTTTTGTTAGCTGGATCTTGAATAAAGTCTATGACACTGGCTCCTCTCCCTATGAGTGATCGGTATGATAACGCCACACGTTGGAAATAGGTTAGCACATCCCACTTGAGACTTCTGCTGGAATGTACCATACATTCTGTGAACAAAGTCTCGATACAGATTGCTTCAGGATACTGTGTTACACTCTCAGGCAATGTCTTATTTGCAGTCTATCAGAGTCTTGATTCTTTGTACTACTTGGGCATGACGTGCTTTCACAAGTTCATTTTATCAATGTTGTTGTGGCTTTGGATGTGCTTCTCTTTACCCTGCAACTGGGATGTACAGAGTGTTTGTTATGTCCTTATCTCCCTTTGCTTGGGGAACCTGTCCAGTTTTATGACACAACTTGCATCCGGGTTCTTTGTCTTGGTTTTCCTGCTCATGCGTCCTTCTTCCTCGCCATGGATCTTGTCTGCACGTGCTGAGGTTCTTTCCCGACGTCTGTGGTTTCTTCACAGTTGGATGCAGCAGGAGGGCTCTCCCCTATGTACGGTTTAATGTCATTTATGAAGATCCATGCCATTCTGCCCTGGAGCTTGACGGCAGAGGGGGTGCAGTCCTCTACGATGAAAGGGCCATTAAATCTTGGCTCGTCCCACCTCTTCCTGGTAAAGTTCTTCACAAGCACGATTTCACCCGGGAAGACGAGGGGCGCATGTACACCTTGCTAGGTGTCTGCTTCAGCACTTCCTGCTGTGTTTCGTGCTGAGCCGTCCCCTTTTCGCCGTCGCTGCAGCTGGCCTGTAATAACAGAGGCACTTGATGACATACAGCTTAGGCAGTCCTGCATCTCTTTTACCAGAACCTCCCTAGTCGGCTGGGTATCACATCTAGCTCTATTTCGGGGGGTAAGGTGGGTCCTCATCCTTCTGCCTGTAACTATCTTGTGCGGCATGAGATGATGGTCGGAGCCGGGTTGGTTCCGAAGTGCATACAATGCCAATGGTAGACAGTGCAGCCATCCCTTCTTTAATGTGAGCTTCAACTTGGCTATCCTCTCCTTAAGCAAGCCGTTGATCCATTCACATATTCCATTCCCCTCAGGATCATATGCCAACGAGAACTTGTGCTTTATACCAAGCAACATGCTAATCTGTTGGAAAACTGAATTTACAAAGTGAGCCCCGTTATCTGACCTCATTACTTCGCACACCCCCCATCTAGGGAACACTTCCCTCACTAGGAATTTGGCAGCACAGGTAGCGTCTGGGTGTGTACAGGGACCTGCTTCTATCCATCTAGAGAATGAACACACCACCACAATTAAATACCTGTACCCGTTGCACACTTGAATCATGTTGACGTAGTCGCTATGCAAGTGCTGGAATGGCCCATTCAGTCTGGGGATGATCCCTCTCACTACTTTTAATGTGTGCCCAGCGGTGAATTTCTGGCAGATTATGCAGTTCACCATAAAAAATGCAACATGCTCCGCTAAATTTGGTGTGAACCAGTCTTCTGCGAGGGTTGCAGGGTAGTACAGTTGCTCTAACGCTACTTTTAGAAGGGCAACAGGCATTTCTGGTTTACCAGTGCTGTCTTGCCTCCACAACCCTTCAGAGGGGTTTAAAGAACACCCTCGACACTTCCACAAATTTTTCTCCTCCTGAGGTGCCTCCCTCTGGAGCTCCATTAGCTGAGTCTGCCCCATATTGCTATAGGCTTCTGGTGTGGCTTGCTACCATCATCCGCGCATGGGTACCTTCCACCTCCACGTCCATGATTGTTTCATTCTTGGATGCCATGCGCTTGGCTTCCGTGTCTGCTTCATGATTTCCACGTGACACGAAATCCGTACCCCTGGTATGAGCGGCACATTTCACGACCGCTATGCCCACTGGGAGCTGTAGTGCTTTTATCAGCCTGTCCAGTAAGGCTGCATGTTGCACTGGCGTGCCGTCTGCTCGGAGGTAGCCCCTCCTTTTCCAGCGCGCTAGACCTGCATGTACTGTGGACATCACATAGGCTGAGTCACTGTACACAGTTACTTTCTGGTCTGCATGATTCTCAATGGCGAGTATCGGTGCCAGCAGTTCTGCAGCTTGCGCAGAATAGTGAGAGGGTATTTGCGCACTGACGAGTACTGGAAACTCTCCATTCGCTAGGTGCTTTACCACAGCCACACCTGTATACCTTTGTCCGTCTTCTTGGTCGATTTTCGAAGAACCGTCAATGAACACGATTTCGCCACCTGCCAGGGCATTTTCCTTTACCCTGAGGATTTCATCATAGAATTCCTCATAATTCGCACAGTCATTTATAGGTTCTCCATCTGCGACTGGCTCATCTATGAATGTAGCAGGGTTCACAGTTTTACATCAAACTATTTTGATCGATGGGTTAGAGATAATCACCTCATAGGTGGATACTCTCTGAGACGTCGGTGTGCCCTTAAGCTTCTCTTGTATGGCGAACAGCGAATGTTCAACTGTCGTCCGCCGTCCTGTTTGGCATTTGTATCCGCGTTGGTGGCTACGCGCTGGAAGGGCGAGCGGAGGTTCCGCTACGTGAATTCTCCTCAGCGCGCTCTACGGTCTAGTGGTTTTCCAACATGGCGCCGCTGGGAAGTATTTCTTTCCTCCTCTCCCAGCGATCGCCGCATTGCAAGCCCCTTCACTGCGCTAGCTCGCATCTTTGGGTTTACACGCTAGTAGCAGGCCATAGAGGAAAGCTTAATACCACTGAATCTATCTCTCATTCTTTTTTTTGGCCAGAACTCAAGAAGGATGTTGAGGAATACATACTCAGTTGCCCTGTTTGTGCCATGACTAAATCCATAACTGGCAAACCCTTGGGTCTTCTCACCCAACCTGAGGTACCCTCTCGCCCTTGGGGATTGATTTCTACTGATTTCATCATGGAACTTCCTGTTTCTATCTCCTGCACATGTATTATGGTTAGAAATGACACCATGACCAAACTGGCTCATTTTTCCCCACTGCCTGGTCTGCCTACCGCAACCGAGATGGCTGAGGTTTTCACCCAGGATATTTTCCGTCTTCATGGTCTTCCTGACAAGATCATCTCTGATCGTGGCAGCCAATTCATTTCGAAGTTTTGGAAGGCTCTTTGTTCTCGCCTTGGTATAGAACGTGCCCTGTCTTCTGGTTTCCACCCACAGACCAACGGTCAAACTGAGCGCCTTAATGCCACCTTAGAACAGTACCTTAGATGCTACAGCAATCTTCTTCAGGACAATTGGGTTTCTTTGCTTCCTACGGCGGAGTTTACCTATAATAACTCATCTCATACAGCCATTGGACTCTCTCCTTTCCTTTGCACCTATGGAGTACACCCAAGATCTCTTCTTCCCTACATTCCGTCACCAACCAATTCCCCGACGGCTGAAGAGGTTCTGCAGTCTATTTCTGATGCACACGTCACTGCCAGAAGGTGCTTGGAGAAGAGTCGCCAATACAACAAGATCCAAGCGGACAAACATCGTAGGCCTTGCCCTGAATGGAAGGAAGGGGACAAGGTTTGGCTGTCCACCAGATTCTTGCTGCGATGGGTCCACCCTTCTAAACTTTCTCCTTGCTTTTTGGGTCCTTTTCCCATTCTTTCCAATATAAATCCTGTTACCTTTCGGCTTAAACTACCTTCTTATCTCAGCCGCATTCATCCTGTCTTTCATGCCTCCCTTCTCAAACCTTTCATTCCGGACGTCCACCAGAGAGCTGTCCCCGCCCAGCCTTTTCCCCAGGTGGATTCCTCTATGGAGTATGAGGTCTCCACTTTGCGTGACTCCCGCCACTACCGGGGTAGGTTGGAATATTTGGTGTCTTGGAAGGGTTACCCTAGGTCGGAGGACTCGTGGGAACCAGCTTCCAACATTCATGCCCCTTGATTGTTGGCTCAGTTTCATGCCCACTTCCCCTTTAAGCCGGGGGTTCTGCGCTCTAGGAGGGGGCATTCTGTCATCCGCCGTCCTGTTTGGCGTTTGTATCCGCGTTGGCGGCTACACGCTGGAAGGGCGAGCGGAGGTTCCGCTACGTGAATTCTCCTCAGCGCGCTCTACGGTCTAGTGGTTTTCCAACATGGCACCGCTGGGAAGTATTTCTTTCCTCCTCTCCCAGCGATGGCTGTGTTGCAACCCCCTTCACTGCGCTAGCTCGCATCTTTGGGTTTACACGCTAGTTTTTTCCAGCCTCGACCGCCACGGTCACCTCCTTGTTTTCTTCGGTCTGCCTTTCTCGGACCACATATCTTTCTCTCTCTTCCCCTACCTCTGCCTTGCCTCTCCTTCCCGCTTTTTCCTTACCTTCTGGCTTGTTTTCCCCTGCGGTGCGCAGCTCGTCCATGCCCGCCCTCTCTGCCTTACCTTCGGCTGCGCTGTCTTCCAGCCGCTTTGCTTTCCGTTGCTCCGGAGTAGTTTTCTCCCCTGGTTCTCTTTCCGGTGGCTCTCCCGCTCTCCGGTTCCTTCTCTACTTTGGATATCCGGCTTCGCCTGCTCCCATCAGCATCCTACCTCAAGAACGCCATTACAGCTGCTTGCTCTGGACCTTCTCAAGCTGCTTCACTCATCGGAGGGTTTTTTCTACCTGAACAGGCTTTTTCCCTTCGCTACTGTCTGATCGTGGGAAGGGGGCCCCAGGTTTGCTATACTTTAGCGCTCACTGTGGCTTCCTCTCGAGACAGATACGTTCTACACAAAAAGGAGAAAGACTATCTCTCTCACAGGCAACTGCAACCGGAGGATTTGGAATCAGGTGAGGAGAGTGGGGAGGAACGGGAGTTGCCGGAATCATCCAGTCGGGACATCAACGTACAATGTCATAGAGCACCCCATCACGATGGATGACGCCTTTTCGATAGCAAATGCGGCAGCAGCTAGATTTTGTTCGCATGGGAAAGGGCCCTTCATAACCGGGTCCAGACTCCCGCTGTAATATGCTAGGGGCTTGTACCCCAGCGAGGTTCGCTGCCCGAGCACTGCCGTCATAAAATTACCATCAGAGTGTGAGAACAGGTAGAATTCCTCTGCATAATTAGGAATCCCGAGAACTGGGGCCTTACAAATTGCCCCCTTGAGTTCTGCAAACCCTTTCTCCATTGCCTCAGTCCATTCAATTTCTCCTTTTGTTGCCTGGGCTTTCTTCAAAGCCTGAAGCAAGGGCTTGGTATACAAGCTGTTGTCAAAGACCCATGCTCTGACATAATTGCACAGGCCTAAGAAGCTGTGTATTTGTTTTATTATGCGCAGCTTGGCCGTTTTCATGATAGCTTCAGCCCTTTCTGGGGTTACCTTTTTCCCCTCATGAGAGATCAGTTGCCCTATGTACAACACCTCCTGTTGACAGTACTGCAACTTTTCCTTATCAACCTTGTATCCCTTTTCAGCCAGTATAGTCAATATGTGGACAGAGTCGCACCTGCATTGCTCTTCAGTGGTGCTGCAGATCAGAATGTCATCTACATACTGCAAAACAACACTGTCCACCGCAATATTGCTTAGGTCCATTTGCAGGACTCTGTTGAAAATAGATGGGGACTCGCAATACCCCTGTGGCAACCTCGTACTTTTCAGGCGCATCTGTCTGAAACTGAATGACGTCAGATCTTGAGAGTCACGGTGCAGTGGAATTGAGAAAAACGCATTTTTCAAATCGATCACCGTGAAATATTTTGCCTCTGTGGGTATGTTACACAGTATTGTGGATGGATTAGGGACTAGAGGGAACTTGGTTTCAACAACATCGTTTAATGCTCTTAAATCTTGGATTAAACACCAGTAACCTCCCTTTGTATTTTTGACAGAGTAAATCACTGTATTGCAAGGTGATTCTGACGTTACTAGGATTCCCTGCTCCATCATGGCGGAAATTGTCTTCGCGATCCCTTCATCTGCCTCTCTGGACATGGGATATTGGCGTGCTCGTGGTAAAATTGCTCCTGGTTTCAGTTTAATTTTCACTTCACTTGCCCCCTTCAGGAGACCAATGTCATAGGGCCCTGCAGTCCATACTGCAGCAGGCACTTGGGCCATGTCGTCATCAAAGTATTCTGGACGTACCAGCGTCAACATCATTTTCTGAGGCACCTCCCGTTTGATCATTTTGACCCAAAATGTGCAACTTACTTCCACTCTTGTCTCCTCTAGGTCAGGGTGCTCTTTGAACAGATCGTCATCGGTGACGTCAGTCACTCGATACCCTTCTTCGATGGCGATAATCGCACACCATTGTCTGGCTTCGTCATCATATCCTTTGACCAATACCATTTTCCCTTGCACTGTGGCAGATTGTATCATTAAGGGAAATACTTGTCCCTCCTCTTCGTGCATAGGTATACTCAGTCTGAATAGAAACTCATCAGGTGTTCTCAAAGTTCTATCTGCCTGGCCTGGCAATCCCGTCATAAGCACCCGCACGCCATATGCAAAGACTTCTGGCTCTAACGGTACAGCTCTCATGACTATACGTCCTGCGTATGCTCTGATCATTTTGCACACGTTTGAATAATGCATTCCTGGAGTGGAGCACACTATACCATTCTCGGTAAACGAGATGGTCATGTTTAATTTAGTCATCAGGTCTCGGCCCAGAATATTTACTGGGGTCTGACGTGAATATAATAGGGGTACATTCATTTCGCGCTCTCCCATTGAGACTGGGAGTGCGTCTGTAAAGGGAACTCTACTATGAGCCCCCGTGAAACTCTGAGTATTTATAGTCTCGCTGGACAAGGAAAATGTACCCTCTCGTATGCACGAGCGCGTTGCACCCGTGTCAACTAAGAAGGAATATTCTTTACCTCCTATGACGACATACACCCTAGGTTCCCTGTTAGGGTCTGGTGTCACTGATAGGATAGAGTACATCAGAATCCCCCGTGAGCTGTCCAATTTCATATATAAGTTCGGCCCACTGTATACTTGATGATTTCCCCCACCCCCAGGGTTAACTCCCCCTCCGGAGCTAGTGCCCTGTGACATTTGCGATGGTGCCTGCTGGGATTGTCCCTGTGGCAAGTTCCCCATGTTCGGTGGTTGAACCACTTGCTGTGCACCTTGCTGCATGCCTGACGCATGCTGCTGTATGGTGTAATTTTGTGCACTGCCCTGTTGCGGGACGCAGGCTGATTCACCATGCCTGCCCCATCCTTCGGCTATTTTGCCACATGCCTTGGCTTCTGCACATGCACGCCACGTGTCCAGTTATTCCACACAGCCAACACACTGGCGGTGGTCGGGCCATCTGTCCATCTGGCGTAGCTGGACTGCCCATCTGCGCATTCTGAAAGCCACCTTGAATATTCTGAAAACCTCCTTGGTTACCTCGAAACCCTCCTTGATTACTCTGCCATCCTCTTCCTCCAAAACCCCTTCTTCTTGGGTAAAATCCTGCGTTACCCTGATTATTCTGCGATGGGTTGGTTGCTTTTTGTGCACTTGGTTCGGCTGGGCTGGTGAGCATGGCTCCCTCGAGAGCATACTTCGAGAGCTTCTTTTGCACCAGCTTCGCCTCCTTGCCCTTACGAGTTGCCTCCTTTTTCCGGTTCTTTTCATGCAACAATCTACAGTAGTGTGCAATTGTCAACTGTATTTCGGCCCATGGTTTTGCTTCTACTCCTACCAATTTTTTGAGCTGCTTCTGCACTGGTTTAGGCAACCCCTGGTATAATATGTGATAGAATACAGGGATAGATTTTGTCCAAGACTCATGTGTTTCGAGCACCCACGCGTCTTGAAAATTCTGGATATAAATCAACGGATCCTCGGACTCTTTCATTTTGCAAGTCATTATAACCCCATATCAGAAGTGTCTGGATATAATGTTTTCAGCTGGACTGTCTGGCAGATTTTGGTGTCCTCATTACGGACCCACTAGCGTCTGACCATCGTACCCCTCAGTCCCCTGGGAGCTGTTTTTCGCACCGTCTCCCTTCTTCATGTGCCACATCCTCCGTTTCCCCAACGGAGTCAGATCCTGAATACTCCCAGTTTACACAACTCCTTGCATCTTCTTCGTTCTGCCCAATCTCCAGCCTGTCTAGGGACAGTCCCCTGCTCCCACTCTTTCGGGTGACTTCCTCAGGGTCATATAGCTGAGTGCTCTCTAAGCGCTCATCTTCCCTTCCCACTTGGGAAATTAGTTCCAGCCCCATCTCGTCATAGATTTCATTAATACAATTATTTTACATTTGACATACAGCAAGACACGTATTACAGACACTTGACAGACTAGGCGAACACCAGCTGGACATACGTATACCTGCCTTCTAATTAATACCCCGACATGGGGTGTAAACGAACCCCTTTGATGCCGTCTTTAATCGTCATCATAGCCTAATCGTCCCCCCACTGTGGGCCCTGAGTTCACGTTTCTTCTGACCGCTGTTTTAAAGTGCAGGAATAAGGCAAATCCTTACGTTTTTATTTCAGGGGCCCCCTGTAATCTTTATGTTTTTATCCCCAGTGCCCCCCTGGTAATCCTTATGTTTTTATCTCAGGTGCCCCCCTGGTAATCCTTACGTTTTATCTCGGGTACCCCCAGTATCCACTCTTTATTTCTTATGCTCGAGTCATTACCCCCCTATATATATACAGTCTTCTCTACTTCTAACTACTTTATTTTTTCTCCGCCACCCTCCGTTACCTTTCCCTTACTTACTCTAATGCCTATAAGACATTTGCCAAAGTAACAAGTTTATTGTTTCACTCACTGATCGCATCTTTTCCTCTCTGGAACTTCGGGATCACCGCCCCTTCCTCTTCCAGCTTTTAAGGTTTTCGTCGATTGGCTGCCCGTGGGAATGAGAAGGGTTATGCTTGGAAAGGCGGGTTCCTTCAGACCCACTGCAGATTTTTGAAATTTTACTCTATCATTGTCCACAGGGAGCTTCTCAGTCTACTCAGCTGGAATGGCGAAAAGGACTCATGATCTTGCTGAAGGCCCGGAGTTACTTCGTGTCGTCGGTCTAAGGTGTCTTAGTATTTTATAATCAATAATTAATGGCCGAAAGCATCCTCTGCTACCAAGTGTTCCAGAAGGGAGGAATTCACTGACGGGCCCATAGGTCAGCGCTCACCCTCTAGAACTTGTAAGACAAGATAGCTGCACCATGAGAGGACAGGGGGTCAGAATTCACTTACTCCAACACGACTCAATAATGAGGACTCAGTAAATTGGAAAGAAGAAGTCCATTTAATGACAAGTACATCAAACAGAGAAACAAATGGAAATCAGCAGCATTGTGATCACCTGTCTCGCTGCGACTTCCTCGAACTTCAGTCGAACAGTCATTGTTATAGGAAAAACTCGTCATCACTGACGTCTAATTATATAATAAATCATCATGCAATATAATTGGTTAGGAAAGGTAACTTAAGTATAGGTGTTATAGCTGTATATGATGATAGGGCATGCGGATTGGATAACTCTTATCGGGTGGGCATCTACGCCCATCCCTCTAGATCACGTGTGATAGACGTCACTACAACTATGACGTCTTATTGGTTCTACTATCTATAGGACTCCAGATAACTTGGTCCATTGTGATTGGGCAGGTTACACCACTAGACATAAATCCCCATTTTAATTAGCAGCATGCAGAATGGACACCCATGTGCCTGGTGTCCCAAGTTTCACCCTGCCTCCCTTCCATCAATCGGTGTTTTAGGGAGATGTGGCAATTAGTTGGCTAAGGATGGCATCGAAACTGTAGTCTCTTATCAGGAAAAGTTATGGCATCCTCGGGTCCTGGATGACATCAGGCGGTGGTACTTCTTCGCGCCTGGCTGGTCACGTGTTAGTTCACCATGAATCTGCTTCAGTTTCCAGTTTTTAGTGCATTTAATTCTGTTTCAGCCTCGCCACCTGCATTGGCCCCCCCTTATCTTGACCTTCATGAGGCAGGCTGGTATGCTCTGAAGTTTGAGTCTTGTTAGCTGACACTCTCCTCCCTTTCTCTGGGTGACCTCGATTTCCTAGGCATGAGCCGCTCTTTGTTGAGTTTCGATTCCGCTCCTTCTCTTGCCTTTGGCTGGGTTACGAAACTTGGCCTGTCAGGCCTCTGGCAGCCTGGGCACATTTCTGCTTTTACAAAATGGAGTCGCACTTGTATAATGTGCCATATTGAGGTAGATATATGGTTGGCGCTTGCCGCTCTATCTTCTACTAAGCATTGCAAGCAGTATCGATTTCTTAGCATCCTGCGTTTCAAACCTATTTACACACTTTTAACAGGTCGGTTGCTTCCATCTTGTCTCGTAGCACCGCTTCCTTACATTTTAATATTGTCTCTTCTCTGTGTCCATTACATTTATTTTCGTAGTTACTCGCACTGGCGTGCTTGTCTTCAATAGCCGCTTTTGTTCATTCACGATTCTGTTCAGGCCCTTGTGTCATTTCCACTGGCCTTCCATTAAGGCTTTTGGGGTCTCTTCGTGGACCGTATCTAGGTACTCCTCATTTTCTATCAGCAGCTGGTATGGCTGTCTGATAGAGTACCGTGCTGCCCAGGGTTGTCTGGTTATGGGTGCTTCAACAGGAATGGATCTTCAGATGTATACTGTGCAGAGTCCCAGTGCAACTCTTTGTAGGTTCATTTGCTCTTCATATGTCACATACCTTGGCGAGTATGCTCCTGATACTTCGAAATGAGGGGAAGGGGTGCAGGCCATGTCTGGGACCTCCTCTACACAAGGGATCCACGTCTGGAAAACCCTAGGTAACTTAGGGTGACCAACCACAAGTTCCTTTTACATTCAAAAAGAGGTCAGGGCGTTCCTCTGCAAGAAAGAACACAGCATGATAACCTGTTCTGTTGGAATGCCTTTGGGTGGAACAAAGACTGATATGCATATGGACATTTCTCCTCTGTGAAAAGCGCAGTGAGCTAAAGCATGATTGAGACTCTCCCGGGGTCATGCACTGAAGAACAGGTAAACGAGCTGAGTTTGTGCCGGTAGAGGGACTCACAGACCTTCTTTCGCATATTTTGAGGTACTTGGGGTCTCGCCCTAATTTATCTGGGTAATCCAGACGTGGGCCCCTTCATCCCTGTGCTCATAGAGGCACAGCTGCACCTCACTGATGAGGCCCGACTAGGCTGAAACACTTGTTTGGGGTTGCTGTTGGTACTCCTGTTCAGAGGAGATGTGCCTAGTATTTGGGTGCTGGACTGCCATTGGGTGGGAAAAAGACAGATATGCATATGGAAATTTCTCCTCTATGAAAAGCGCAGTGAGCTAAAGCATCATGTAGCCTCTCCCGGGGCCATCCTCCCAAGAACAGGTCAATGGGCTGTGTTTGTGCTGGTCGAGGGACTCCCAGACCTCCTTTTGCATATTCTGAGATATTTGGGGTCTCACCCTAAGTTACCAGTGTAATCCAGACGTGGGCCCCTTGCTCACTGTGCTCTGAGAGGCACATCTCCACCTCATTGATGAGGTTCGACTAGGCCGAACATAACTCATATGATACAAACTCGACAATGACGTAATTTTGAAGAAATTGTCTGCAGAAAGTGATTTTTAAGCCATTTCTTGAACTAAAATAGAACAGGAACGAATATCCAATTGCAAAGAATTCCATAATTTAGGGGCAAAAGCTGAAATGAATGAAAGCGTGAGTGTGGACTTGGAACAGAAAGAGGAAATTGAGAGGCAGAGTGGTGTGCTCTATGCGGATCATATAGATTTAGCAAAGAGCAGCGATATGGAGGGGTCAGAGCATGAATACTTTTAAAACCTATGCATAGAAACTGACACATGACTCTCTGTGTGACCAGAAATCAGCAGAGACATGCCAGACAAGCACAAATATCAGAAGAAAAAGGAAGACCAAACAATATTCAAATTTCTGAGTGCAAGAGCGAGTGTAGACGATAAAGTGCATAATTAGGAAGAGCCACTTATAAAGGGCAGCAGTAATTTAGATGGATTAGACAGTCGTTTGTGATAAAACTTTAGTAGATCCAATGGTTAACCGATGATGAATTTTCATGATATTCAAGAGATAGGAATAACAGGATTGCGATATAACTTGTAGTGAATAATTAGAGTGAAAAATAAAGTTATGGGATTGATGTTCAATAGACAGCTGAAATGGAGGAAACAAAATGAAAGATGGAGAATAAATCGAAGAAGATGCAGGAAAAACAGAATTTCGGTTTCTTTATGGTTAAGACAAAGACAATGAGAAGACATACAAGACTTAACAGCTGAAAGAAAAGCTGATGACCTCTGATGAATGGAGTCATTGAAACAAGGAAAGGAAATAACAATCGGAGTATCATCAGCCTAGAAATGAGCCTACAAACCATGATCTGAAACGAGGAAAGCCAAAGATGATGTATACAAAATAAACAATAACAGACCCAAGGCAGACCCCTGAAGGACGCCATAAGAGGATACGATCGGCAAAAAAGAACCCTTCCAAGAAACAACAAATGAACAATTAGATAGATAAGGAAACCATTGAAGAACTGTATCAGAAAGACCTAACCATTGAAGAACTGTATCAGAAAACCATAAGGATGAAAGGGTAGAAAGCAAAGTGGAGTGCGCCTCTGTGTCAAAAGCTGTTCTAAGATCAAAAAACACCAACATAGAATAAAGTTTGAGATGCTTGACACTGAGCATAGAATTTAAGACAGATAAAAGAACGCCTACCCGCATCTGTCTCTTTAGCTCACCTGTGCTCCCCCATACGTTAAACCCATCCCTGCTCACCCCGCCCATCCTCCCTAGCTCACCTCCAATCACCCTCTCAAGCTCACCCACTTCTCACCCTCCTTAGCTCCGCCAGTTTCACCTCCCATCTTCGCTAACTCAGCCCTTGCTCATCCCCATCCACCCTCCCTAGTTCATCCCCTCTGACCCCCACACACTGACGCCTTCTAACTCCCACCCTCCCCGGTACGCACCTGCTCAATGCTGCTCACCTAACCATGCCCATCCTTTCCCAGCCCCCACTGCTTCTGCATAATTCAACTCTGCTCCCCAGCCCTGTTTCACCCGTCACACCCACCTAACCTAGCTCACACCTGCTTATAAGAGCCACCCACCCTGGTTCACCATTGCTGACATCACCCACATTACATCACCCCTGATTTCACCCTAGCCCACTGCTGGTCTCCTGACCCACCCTAGCTTGACCCCACCTACTAGCCCACCCTCCCTAAGTTCCCCACCCAAGCTAAGCCCTAAATTACCATGTTTACTGAAAGAAGCTCTACATATACAGTAAGTATTTCAAAAGTTCCAAACAGTCTGCATGTTAGTGTTTGCAGACATTAATGACATTAGTAATACATGTAGTAAAAATATTTCCATATACACTAGCGAACTGAAGTCTTTTTTCAATGTGTATTACGAATATGTGACTGACTGCTAACACTATCTTGCAGGCATGATTTGAACGAGTGGATATATAGATCCAAGTATTAACTGCATTCTTGCCTAGAATTGTAAAAGGCAATACAGGATTTAAAACACCAAAACCATTACATTTGCTAGCGCTTTTTCTGTGGACCTGGGTTTAAAGATGTAATCCACAAAACCTTCTGGATTGGCACGGTTATTAGACCCAGGGATTCTCAATCTTTAGGGCATGCCAAAGCTGTGTTTTCAAACGAATGATTAGACTTCTCCTCTACAATTACCATCGATGAACAACTAATGTTTCATTAATATAAGCACAGGTATTTTTCCGCTTTTCAAGGGCACTAAACTTTCTTTGGATGGCAAACCGCCTTCCTTTGGAGAATGAAACTCTTCTTTGGAGAAGAAACATACCAAACATAGCAAGACAGAACTTAATAGTGAAATTCTTGCTTCAAAAGGGAAAGAATCTTAGTCTGATTCCAAGCCTAGTGCCAGCTCTCACACAGGAGGTGACCGCACACTTTAAAAATCAGTTGGGGGTCACAGCAGCTTCCTCATTAAGTACATGGTTGCCAGTAATGCTCTGTGAAATTGCTAGATTCCGCTCCGCCAGCCGCAGAAACAAAGGGCCTCATTACAACGTATGTGGTAATTTAGCGATAACTCAGTAAAATCGAAATTACTGTTACCGACATGCTGTTCTGTGGATTTACCGCTGAATTACAACCTGGTGGGCACACGCACCTGCCATTGGCGGTAACGGTACCAAAGAAACTTGTCCGGAACTCGTAATTTCTGCCGATAATCAGTGGAGTTTCCGTTACCGCAGTGTCCTTGCCCGGAATTTTGTCCCTAGAATTTCCATCCCCGTTGGCGGAAGTACACCGCGGCCTATAAAGGAAGCACTGCGGTGGCCATTTTGGAAATCACAATCCATAAAATATCTGCAGAACGGAGTGCCATCCAGGAGTAGTGACAACTGGACTCAAGTCAGGTGGAAAGGAGAAATCAAGGGTGCCGGTTCTCAGAATGCAAAAAACAAAATTCACTGAGCAGGAGCTCACCGTATTTGCTGAGTAGGTGGTGGCTCACTTTGATGAGTTATACGGAGACCAAAACCAGCAGACACTCAGAAGTGGAAAAATTCAATATGGGTAGACATCCGGGACAAGTTGGTGGCCGTAGTAAATGTGCAACGCAATAAGACGGACATGCAAAAGCGTTGGAACGACCTCAAGTCCAGGGTACTGAGCTTGCTTACCATAGAACGCAGGGAGATAGCTGCCACTCAAGGCGGGACTGTCAAACCACTTGTGCTCACACCATGGAAGGAGATGGTAGCCAGCATCATCCACATGGTTGGCATGGAGGGAGAAGGCACCTCAGAATTTGGAGCCAGCGGCTAGGCAGAATCTAGTGAGTACCTTTGTAGAATGTGCATGCAGACATGGACAACCCTGCATGCATGTAGCTAACAGTATAAATCCATCAAAGTGACAGGAGGCACAGCCACAATACACAATCCAGGACAGGTCAAAGTCCACTATGATACCATTCAGCAAACCAATGACCCACATACAGGGAATCTAGGTAGGAAGTGGAGGAATGACATCCAACTATCAACAATGGCATGCAACCCTGAAGGCCCAACAAACACCCACAACACACAGCACAACCCCCCCCCCGGCACATGGTGAGCATCCATTCACATGCAACACATATATCATGCAACCATATGACAATAGCATGTGCATGAATGTCAGACACACAGCCCATCAGCAGCAATGTGCAATAGAGGCACTCATTGCACACTCCATGCACGTCATCACGTCCATCTGACTCGCACACAAATCAATGCAGTGCAATCACCTCACTGCTGTACCACAATCAAAGCCTCAACAGTCCTGCCACACATCTGTACAGGACACCCTGTTGGTCAACCCATGCTGTACCACAATCAAAGCCTCAACAGTCCTGACACACATCTGTACAGGACACTCTGTTGGTCAATCCATGCCAGGTTTGTACATCATAGTAAGCAGTGCCTCCCTCACTTGTCACCTGGTTGCACCTACACAATGCATGGCCAGAACACAGTGGCATACACATGATGTCTGCCACTGTGCATTATTCTTCCAACTGGAGGAACAATGCACAGCGATGAAATTGTACATATCACCATGCACCTCAGCAACAATGTGTTCATGGACATCTGAATTATACCCCAACAGGCACTCAAGACACCCAGGAACAGGATGATGTTGCTGGACCCTCCAGGACACCAGCACCAACCAGCGCACACAGCCAGCTAGTCCTGTGAGTTGGACAGTGCCACCCAAAAAAGGCATATTGTGAGTATGCAATCCACAGGCCCAACAAGCGTTCGGAATGACACAGCCATGGTGCAGCCACAGAAGACCATCATGAAAACAGCACCACAGGCCACAGCTGGAGTGACTGTAGCCCCTAATGTGGGAGCTAGTGTACATGACAGCACACAATCCCAGCAGGCCACAGCTGGCACAGCAGACATGCTGTCAGACTCTGCATCCCCCGCTTCTAGTCTACCACACTTCTCTGCCTGCCAGTTCTCTCCAGAATCCCCCACTGCATAGCCTCTCCCCATTGCACACCCGCCTTCCAATCAGGAATCATGCTGTGCTATCCAGTTCCATCATGATTCCTCCTCCGATGGCCACCTCCTCCAGTGCAGCAGGCCAACCATGGCAGCGGCCAAAAACCCCAGCCATTGCCTGGCCCCACAATGCAGGCCATCTGGGACCGTCTCAACAGGATGGAGCAGAGGCAGGCTGAGATGCACTCCATGGCCCAGGAATAATTGGGTCATTCTCAGGCCATGCAGGACTGTATCCAAGGGGCAACCAGGTGGTTGTCAAAATCCATGGACAAACTGTGCAGGAGCATGGAGCTCAGCAATGCAAGCCAGTATCTCATGAGTCAGACGGTGCGTGAATTGGCTGAACAGCTGTCTTCCTCCCATGAGGCCATGGCCATCCACCTCGCCATGGACCATATCTGTGGACCCACTCAGGGGAATTCACAATCAACTGCCACTACTGAGGGTTCATTAGCCAGTAATCCACCCAGGCACTCACAGTGCTGTGCAGCACATGCCGCAATGCATGCTGACAAGGGCGACAAGAGGTTGCGCTTGTGGATTCATGTCCAGGGCCTAGGTTGAGGGGTGGGAGCTTGTGTTGGGGATCACTGTGTGAGGTGGGTGGTGGAGTTGGGGATCAGTGTGTGGGGTGGGTGATGCAGTTGGGAATCAGTGTGCGGGGTGAGTGGTGGAGTTGTTTATCAGGGTATGTTTAGTTCAGAATAAATCACTGTTTGAAGTATGTGTCAGTGTAAGGTGATTATTCTATGGTTGAATAAGTTGTGTATTCAGTGACTCATTGATGCCCTCACTGTTGCATGGGTGCAGGGTGGTGAAGGCCAATTGTCTATGGGGTCCTTGCAGGACATTGTGCATTCTATAACATCACAATGTATGCCCTGTGGTGACCTGTTTACACCTTCAGATCCATCCTCACCAGAGCTAGGGTGTGATTGGGCCTCATCTTGTGGCATTTAAAGTTGCATTCGAGGGCTCAAGTAGTGCATCTTTGCAGTGATGAATACTATCTTACAGACTTCATCCGGTTTGCACATGAGGGCACCACCTGTGGAGCTTAGGCACCTGATCCTGGCTTTCACAAATCCAAATGTGTACTCAATGCATGGCCTTGTCCTCCTCTGCGCATCACCGTAGGCCTCCTACTGTGGTTTGCCACGGTTCCAAACATGCGTCATCAGCTAGGGGACTGTGGATGGCCAGCTTCCCATGCAAGACATACATGGACTGTGTGAGGTTGATGTGACTCTTCAAACATTGTACAATCACAGTCAGTCACATTGCAAGATTCATCATTAATGAAGGATCTGTCAATATCATGTCATCTGCAAATCACTTTCTCAGTTATGGTGTTGCAGTGCATTTTTAGTATGGTTGTGGTGGGTGTCCTGAATGTATTGTGCTGCCTTGCATGGCAGGATACCTGTCCTCACATGAGTACTGTCTGTTTTTCCGGGGTGGGGCAGTCAGTTTACTAGGTCTGTTCTGTGCACTTCTATTGTTGCATCATGGGACTTGTAGTTATTACAATTTGCTGAATATTAAGCACCCCAGGGTGGTGATGGTGGGGTGGTCTGGACGGTAGAGGGTCACTGATTGGCTGACCGTTGGTGTCCATGGGGGTGGGCAGACATGTGGTATGGGTTACCCCCATGACAGGCGTCTCCTGTGCCTTTGTGGTGCCTGTCTCACTCCCTGCTGGGGTCTTGCATGCTACTGTAGCAGTATGTGGGGTAGGGTGTTGGGGTGCCCATAATTAACGTTTTCTTGTGGCAGCATGCATGGGTGGATGTGTGTTGGAGGTGTGGCCCTTACATCTATCTCCTTCTGAGGTGATCTGGTGCACCTGCGCCTTGATGTCAGTGACCTGTCTTCATTTACCTCCACCATTTTGGTGGAGGTACATCCTCTGTGTTTTTGGCTGTTATTCCTCTGATTTTTGGAGGAAATTAAGGGGATTCCCAAGTGCAAATAGGGTGTTATTTTTTTGGAGGTAATTCCGCTGATGGGTTTGGCCATAGGGATAATTCTGCCAATTGTTGGAGGAATTACCTCTGGAGCAAATTCTACTGGAGGAATATCCGCCTGAGGAATTAAAGTCAATTTTGGGTGACTCACAATTTGACATGTTGGTAAAATTGGAGGTAGCTGAGGTACCTCCAATTTTACCACTTACCACCATACTCGTAATGAGCCCCACAATCTCTCTGATTTCGATCCGCTTTTGCTGTTCTGCCACGTTCTTGGATTCACCCGAACCTTTTAGACTCATCCAGTTGGTCGTGGAATGCAAAATAATAGCTGTCACGCACCGGCTTTCCTTATCCCCTTACAGCGAAACCCTTCAAACCAAAGCACAATCTTTGCTTTGGCGGAATCACCCGCACACGCACTGCACAATTCTGTATATGCGTGCATGGGTTCATTTCGGTTTCGGCCACGCAGAACGCACATTTCGTGATTGAGCACATGCCGCCGCATTTTGGCACTGTGCCCCAAAATGTTTCAGGGCGCAGCAGAATGGTTTGTGTGGGTGAAATCTGACAATGGAGCATAAAACATATTTTGTACCGGTGGGAAGGTTTACGCAGGCAGACCTGGTCAATGGTGCGCAAAACTCATAAGGACCCACGTGAAACCATGACGGGTGAACAATTCTGCATGCTGCATGAAATTCCGGTGGCCGCGGGACCATAATGGCAATGTCACAGAAAGAGCAGGAACTGAAACCAATGCGAATCCCGCCAGTTTCGCTTTGTGGGTGGAATTTTCGCTCAGCACTAGTTTGCAGTGGCAGAGCTCCCTGTTGAAATCTGCATAGACTTAGAGGTCCACAATCCTCGGGTTCTACAGAGGCTTGCTGTGAACATTTTGTCATATTCACCTCTCAGTATTTTACCAATAATAGGAATGATACAAGTGATGTAATGTGCCACATGGTCGATTTGTTTCATGCAGGGAAATCTCTGACAGAGTTCCACCACAACTATCAGTTGTGAGCTTCCCATGGCACTTCAGTGGCACGGAGTGCATTTACGAATACACTCCTTATATCTGCCCACGTTTCAGTGGTGGAATTACGAGGGGCTGGAGCACCCCCTGGATCCTCCTCTATGTCCTTGTGTGCCCTCATGCCACCCACTTGACCAGGTTTGGGCCTGCTCGTTTCTTAACTTTTCATTCATTGCATGCACTTAGACTTGTGACTTGTATTGCGGTTGGTGTATGTTAGGAAAGATTTCGTAATTGTAGGTAATTTTCCTTCCATGTGGCAACCCCTAAACTTTTTGCTGTTGTTTTTCACCTTGTTCTCGACTTTGCCAGAGAAGTGCAGCCTTCTGCCGCACTCCTCTGGGCTTTCGCTCCATTCTTACGGGGAAACTGACATGCCCTTAAGACAGTCAGTACCGGGAAACGCTGTTTTCCGTAGTTTCTTTTATCATGTTGCGGCTTTCGTGCAACATGACACAAGAGGGCACTGTCAGCTAAGTTACTGCTCTCTTGGGTCTCTAGCCTTCTACAGGCCCTAGATACTCTTTCAGGATTGTAACTGATTGGTGCAAGTGATTCACGGACGAGAATGGTGGCAGCGATTGTTTCTTGTGTTTTGAGCTCCTTTTGGCGTTTTAAGCGCATTTCTCGCGCTTAGCCCAAAATGGTGGCCTGGCTCCCAAAATGGCCAGACCACGAGGCTCCTTTGTCCTGTCCGCTGACCGTCTTGCTCCCTTCACCTTCCCCAGGTCGAGCAGACCCGGTGCCTTCCTTATTTGGGCATGTACTTTTCTGCGAAACACGGATGCTTTCGCGGGCTTCTACATGCCTGGTGTGTGCCTCCAGGATGTGGGCTGGGATGTCTGGTCCCAATACACATCCTGGGTGCCAGAGAGTCTAGGGTGGTGTGAATGCCTTGGACCACCGTGGTCCGTGATAGGTCCACGTATGGTGTGAGTGTTGATGAGCGGATCTCCCATTGGGTCCCCTCTGTTTTGGCGCGAAGGGAACCGTGGATAAGAGGGGGCTGGAAACACCACTACCATGTCGATCTCCTGAGTTCTCACGAACGAAGGAATACAGGAGCCAAGTATCCTGCAACCAAGAGGCTGAACCGAGGAATCGCTGGTGACCCGCTGAAGGACTGCTCCTCCGCACTGCTGTCGCCTTGTGAAACCCTTTTTCACCTTTGATCGAACCAGAAGGCCTGTACTGGTACTTCGACCCTTGGAATAGCGGGGACAGCTATTCTCGGCATCTTCACCATCTCCTGCTAGTAAGCCTTCGGAAGCGTCTCTGGGCCATCCAGCAGACTGACCAGCCTACACAGGAGTCTTGCTCTGTAACCGCCGCCAGGTTGGGTAGTATTTCGAGTCCTTGTCACTCTCACACGCTTCGTACACTTGGCGTTCCCAGGTCTGAAGTGAGTAGTGTACATTTGGCTCAGATACACACGGCCGCTCCGTTGCCCTGCTGTGGTAACAAACTGTGCGGGTTCCTTTGTTTGGGACGTCTTTTACTCAACTCTGCTGCTGCAGACTCAACACGACGACGAGACGTCCCCTGTTCTTCTGCACCTGCCAGCGACTGAAACTGACACGGAGAAGTTTGGGTCTGCTTGCATCAGGGACCGGTGAGTAGCATAGCTAGGAACTGGTCGCCCTCCTGCAGGAGCCCATAGCTTTTCCCCGCTGTGTCAAAACAGCACGCCTTTCCGTACTCGCGCTCTGCTTCTGCCCACAGTGGAGGCTGCGCTTGAGTCGCGGAACACTGTTCTTCTTCATTTGTGCACTAAACTGAACTGCCTGATTTCCCTCGAAGAGACTCCCCTTTTGCCCGTTGGCACCAGCGTGTGCAGGTACTTTTGAGCACAAGGCTCCACTCTTCGTAGGGCCCGGACTTCCTTTTAGTTAGGTGCCTCTGAAGGCGGACTGGGTCTAAGCATTATTTCGCACTGCCTGTTTTCCTTCCCTTTTAGGTGGACTACACATTTCGTGCATCTAACGCTTGAGACTTGTTTGTATTTGTATATATATTGTATTGGTATGGTATGTGTTGGTTTACTAGAGTTGTATTGTGATTTCTCGCTACGGTCATTGTTTTAAAGGCCTTGGAATAAATGTGTATATATTTTTAATATAACACCTGTTTGGAGTAATTTGTAAGTGTCCTTGCTTTGTGTGCTCATTGCGGGCTTTCAGTCACCCTCACCCCTCTTGAGACCTAGTCTTGACCGCCGCGATCGCTACCCTGATTGGTCTGGCTTGTCCAGAGGTTACCCTGTTCCAAGTAATTAGGTTGGCCTTCTGAATTTCTGCGCCGCCAGGACAGAGTTCAGAAATCCGTCTTAACAGTGTACGTCCCACACGTTCTGCAAACTGTAATCCAATCCAAGGTCTTTGAGCTTGTGCTACCAATCTACACCCTCCCTCCTGCTGACCATAGGGTCCTGGTTATTCTTATGTATTTCAGGCTGACTGCCTGAAGTGGAGATGCTGAGCTGAAGCAGTAACACATGAATGGCTTTCACACCACAGCTTGTTTGATTTACTGCCTTGTTGGCCTGCCCCATTGAAGACTCCCTCTCTCTACCTAGACCCCTTTCCCTGCTTTGCCCAACATGTGTTTGCCTCTGCATCCTGAAGATTCCTGCCTGATTTCCCGCTGCTATCAAGAGGATCCGGATTGTGTGCACGAAGAAAGGAACGGATAACAGCAAAGTGCGAAAAGGTAAGATACAAAAAAAGAAGAGACTTTGTGTATGTGTGTTTGTGTGCATTTGTTTGGCAGTGAAAGGTATCCCTTCAGCATCATGAAGAATATTTACAGTGGCATGCTGGGATATCTTGTGAGCACTTCTAAGGAAGTGTTTTACAGTGGCAATATTGGCATATATTTGGGCACAGCAAGCATGAACAATTGTTTTACAGTGCTATCCCTGCATATATTGTGGACAGTAGCATCTTGAAAATATTCTTTATATTAGCTGTACTGGCAAGGCTTTAAGTGAGCTGGGCCTCAGCGGGGTGCAGCAGTGGCAGTCTCCAAATACGGTCTTTGACCCAGTGTGCTGCCGGGGCAGCGGCACCTTCATTGCTGTAGCACTTCATTGCCGGTCCAATAGCACAGCGAGTAGAGCGCTCGCTTTGACATCGGTGCAGAGCCTGCTGACGCAGGTTTGAATCTCGGCAGGGCCAAACTCAGCCTTTTATCCTTCCGAGGTTGATAAATGAGCTCCACACACTGTGGGTAATAAGCAGCGCTCAGATACCTGAGGGTAATAAGCAGCGCTCAGATACCTGAGGGTTCCTAACGCTATATAAATATACCAAGCACGATTTTATTTAAAGCCTGTGAGCAGTATGGATGTGATGGGCTCCTTAGCACTCTGAATAAAATCACGTCCAGTGCTAAGAGATTGAAGGAGCACTGGCAACTTCCCAGGTACACATTTTTAGTCCAATAAACAAAGCTACTGCAAAAAAACGAATTCCGACTTCACAAAAGCTGAAGAAGGATGATAAACCAAAAACACTCAAATTAAGGATGGACTGCACGATGCCATGCAATGACTTCCAAAGGCATTTTTATTTGTGACATTGTCGCTGTTTTTGAGATGAGTGCCCTAATTCATGGAATGATTTACGCAAATAATATATATTTTTTTTTATTGTTTTAATCAACTTAGATTTTTACAATATTTTCCTGTTTCATTTTGTCTCTTAATTGTCTCTCGGACATAAGTTCAAGTAAACTGCGGTTTGTTGACTGTGTTAGGCTCGGATTCTGTGGAGGGTTCCTTGTCTTGTAATAGAACCGTCACAATGTATTCAAGCATTTTGGCTGTTATTATTTGCCAGCTGGTTTTGTCGCTACCAATGAGTCGACACCACCATGTCGGTTCTTCCATCAATTGCTCCTTTGTTGCTACATGCACGAAAAACTTCTGTCTCAAAGCACGCGTCGCGTGACAGGTCGTTAACAAGTGTCAAATTGTTTCTTGTGGCGGTGGCTCCGCGTCGTGGCAAAAACGGCAGTTTGCGGTTAGGGAAAGTCCTCTTATATGTAGGATCTCATTTGTGCGAAAAAGATTCAGATGTGCTCTTAAAATCAGATTCCGAGCCCATTTATTTGGGAAGATCTTTATGTAGTTTTGTAGTTCGTTTAATTTTCTGGTATTGCCAGGAAGGTGTGCGCCAAGCCTTTGAGCTGAGGCTTGTTCTGTTGTCTTAGCCCAATCTGCTTCCTTCAGTTTTTGTAGTATTCTACATGGATTGTGGATCAGTTTGTCTTCATCTGATGCAATAGAGTCCAGGAGACAGATGTTCTCTTTCTGCCAAGTTGATAGCATTTCAGATTTACCTGAATCTATCTCGCGCTTAATCAGGCTCTAGACCCCGTTGCCGTCGATCATTCTGCATTTTCTGTAGAGCATAAGTGTGTTGCAGGAAACCGTGCATTGCATGGACTGAAGGCTCAGCTCGTGTCTTATCGCTACCCCAGAAGTCGAGGTCGGTAACTTGAGCACCGATCTCCAAAATGTGGCTTCAAGCTTGAGCCAGATGTTTTGTGGAATGGTCGGCATGGCTTCTGCTCCATATGTTGTTGCAGGCACAACCTTCATTTTGTAAAAATTAATTGTAGGCTTTAATGAGAATTTCCCAAATTTGCGGTCTATTACCTTAGCTTGAGCTGCTAGCTTTTTGATCTTGTTGAACATGACAGTTTGCATAGTTATTTCTGTCTTGGTGCTGTCAAGCTGCACTCCTAGGTACTTGAAGTCTTGGACAATTTCAATTTTAGCGTCTTCGAGAGACCACTTAAAATTGATGGTTTTCTTCCTTGTGTTCTGTAGAATCATTGCCTTGGTTTTCCCTTTGTAATTTTCATATATATATGTATTGATGTTTTGTTGTTCACAAAGCGGCAGTGGTTTTTTCATACTGCTCAGCTGATTACTATGGCGCCCAATTTTGGTGGTGACCTGGGGGGCGGGCTTGGGGTTTGATGTAAATATGCTCTTTCCATACTGTGGTAGGCAGAGGGTTTTGCCTCCCTCAAGTTTGGGTCGAGAGCCCCGGAGACAACGCCCGTCCTCTTCCTCACACTCCTGAGTTTCTTGTGAAGTTCTCAATAACTTGGACGTCATTTCTTTGTGGCGAGGGAAAGCAGGTGGTTTACTGCGGGATTGAGCGCTGTTATGATGCTGTTGTGACTCGAATCACCCACTTTCAGACGTCCCCTCACCCCTCACCACTTACCGTGGGTGCTTATCGATGCTTTTTGGTCGATGGCTGGACCATGTCGTTGATTCACGTCAGTTGTGCGAGGGGGTATCTCAATCCTCCGTCACCCGACGGACCACGACAGACCACTTTTCGCCCACTTCTCCGCGCGCGCTCCGTGCTGCAAATGATTTCAAATAGTCTCTGTAGGACTCTCCAGACCAGATGCTCCGCCTCCTCTCAGGAATAGAAGTGGTAAACAGACTGCCACGACCACGACAGACCACTTTTCGCTCACTTCTCCGCGCGCGCTCCGCGCTGCAAATGATTTCAAATAGTCTCTGTAGGACTCTCCAGACCAGAGTCTCCGCCTCCTCTCAGGAATAGAAGTGGTAAACAGACTGCCATGACCATGACAGACCACTTTTCGCCCACTTCTCCGCGCGCGCACCGCGCTGCAAATGATTTCAAATAGTCTCTGTAGGACTCCCCAGACCAGAGTCTCCGCCTCCTCTCAGGAATAGAATTGGTAAACAGACTGCCACGACCACGACAGACCACTTTTCACCCACTTCTACGAATAATTCTATGAATCAGGGATCAACTTGTTTTTGCTAAGAGTGAGCAAAAGATCCAACCTGACCGGAAAGGAAACCACGTTCACACGGCCTGCAAAATAGTTAAATATATACATACATACATACATATACAATCACAACAGACACACACTCACACTTAAAAAAAGGTTTACTTGCCTGTTCCGCGCAAGGATGCTCCTTCCTCTCTCCAGGCCTGCGGCTCACTCGAGATACGCGGACCCTGCTTCCCGCCTGATTTACCAATGAGCGAGCCGGAGCAGCAGCTGCACTGCCCCCTCTCCCTGACCTTCTCGTTGTCGCACTTGCACTATCCCAATGTCACGAGGCCTAGTAGGATCGTTTGTTTTGTCTCCCCTCTGCTTCCCCTCCCCTCCCTTGTCTTGTGGCGCCTAGAAACACTTGTGTACAACAGGGGCGTTATAAAATATCACATCATATCAAATAGCTTTATAGCCCCACTCTTGGGAATAGGTGTGTACTGTATCCCTTCCTTGCAGGGATTAAGAGCTCCAAATTATAACAGGACAGGTAGGCAGCAGGGGGGCAGAAACCCTAAAGGAACATTCAAGGGCAATTAAGGGAACAGGGCCTGGGTTTTTTTTAATTTATAGATTGAAGGTAAGGAAGGTGATTTGCTCACTGATTACATTTCTTCTATCCCCAGTCAGAAAGGGTTTTATTTACAGAAAACAACATCCAACACACACTACCCCCCTCCTGCTCCCTTCACTGATTTGAAATGGCTATCTTGCGAATATTGTAGTAGTCAGATTCTCTAATCACTGCACAAGGAACGCCAACTGTTTATGAAAGCATACACATCCAAATGTTATTCTTTTTCTGAGATGTATGCAGAACTCTTTCAATAAAATAACTTACAAAACATTTAATAATGCAAAGTGCATACATTATTGCAGTCTTCCGTATTACTGTCGTGAGTACAGTTTGGGCAGCCCTTTTCATCTCAAACCACCAGTCACACAGCACCACCTGGCATGGCAATTCCTCTAGCGTCACTAGGTTGCCAGGTTGATCACCAGCGGCCTGGACTTATGTATTAGCTTTGAACATGGTAAAACCTAAGTCCTGGCCACATAGGTATACATCCACCTGTTACTTTCTACTGATTATATGGACGTGCCCAACTTTTGGCACAGCCACAGGTACATGGATGCCTGTGCAGCTAAGGCTTTCATTGAGAGCAAATGAAGACCTGATCAGACATAGTATACCTGCAAGGGTTCAAGCAAAGGACCAGTGGGGATCTGATCACTGTCATAACAGGGGCCCCTGAGGTGCGGGGGGCTGCCGCGACCCCAGGTCCCGGGGCTGGGCTAGGACCTACTGCAGTTGGCTCAGTGCTCCACCGGCTCTGGCTCGCTCAATGGTACATCAGGCAGGAAGCAGGGTCTGCGTGTCTCGAGTGAGCAGGAGGCCTGGAGAGAGGCAGGAGCATCGCTTGTGCGGAACAGGTAAGGAAACCTTTTCTTTAAGTGTGAGTGCGTGTTTGTTGTGATTGTTTATGTAAGTATGTTTTGGATGTAGGCATGTATGTTTGTGAGTGCGTGCATGTGAATGGTGTATGTATGTATGGGTGGTGAGTGCGCCTGTCGTGTGTTTGAGAATGCACTGTGGGTGAATGAATGTTCTGGGTGCTTGTGTGGAGAATGCAGTGTGAGTGGATTTAAGAAAGCATATGGGTGAGTGAATGTATGTGAATGTGATTGTGGTTATGTGAATGTTCTTAATGGATGCTGTTAAGGTTTTCAATCAGGCGATACACCCTGGTCTCAGCCTAGTATGCAGCGCACAACCGAAATGCTTATTTTGTTATATATGTAGGTTCAATATTTGAGAGATACACCACTCATATCACACCCCTTTTCAAATGCCCCGGGTCACGATGGACCAGGAATCAGGCTGGTTGGTAAAGTTAATATTTATTTATTTAAAATTCAAATCAAACATATACTTTTTAATAGGGAGCAATAATCACCAATGTGGTGACAAAAACAGATAGGAATGTGAACAATGCACTTAAATGAACCCTTTAGCAACACAAAATGGAAAACACCAGAGAAATAGGAACACTTTGAATTTTTGGAAAGATAGCACTCAAGTTAGAATTTCCTCTGGCTATATTCCTCAACCCACAAATAATCAATTCTAAAGAGTTTGAAGGAAGCAGCAGGTAATCAGGAATACGGAACAATAAACAAAATTTGAATCCAACCTTCCCTCCTCAAACAAGAGAGAAAAACGGATTTGAAAACTTACAATGATAAACTGACACTCGAAAATGGCTGAATAAAACATTGAAAGTGTGCAAAAATCTCTAAATCAGTACACATGTCTATGTGAGCAACATTGGAAAGATACTAGCAGTCATAAGCAATAGTTTGAGCAAAAATAAACAATTCGAATTTGAATGGAAAGTTGAAAATAATTTAGAATAAGAATAACGTGTGTAAAACTTTGCAAAAATGTTGATTCCCGCCTAAAATTAATCAAACGGTTTTCAATAAAAAAAATGTGAGTGCGGTTTTTGGGTTGCGGTGTAGCTATAGGTCTTAGGTATAATCAAGAATTGAAATGAGGTCTCCAGCTATTATACTGAGGGAGATATGCAATGTAGAATGAGAGGCGTTTTTAGAAAAATCAGGTAGTGAAAACAGAAAGGAAACTGAGTTTGGACAAGAAAATATTTACTATAATTTTTACTCTACGCTAGAGCATTTCGGCTAGAATACCAAAGAGGGACACAGTAAGCTCTAGAGTTGATTCATGACTTGAACCCCAGATCCCCAGCGCACGCCCTGGCGGAACCAGTCAGATCACTCGAACTAGAATTGATAGTTTAGGATTTACACCAAATAAAATGACTAAAGAAATGGCGCAATAACAGGATTGGGCAAGGTAGAAGTCTCCTTCTAGCTCTTCACTGATTGGATCACAGAAAAAGGATATCATGTTTATGAGGTGATTTTTACAGTGTTTAGAAACCTCCCCTAGTTATTGGAACCAAAATCTAATTTTGCCACAAACACATATTTATGCAGTTGCAACCTCTGAGAAAATCAGATACACAGGTTACATATTTTGTGCGTCATATTTCAATCCAAACCCCAAGTCTGTGGGACCTGGTCTCGCCTTGCTGACACATTTTGGTAATTTTAAACATGAAAGATTTGGCCTAAAATTCCCCAATTTTGTACACAGATGCACATTTACCCCAGGGATGTATGTACAAAATGCTATGTTCGCAACATCAATCCTTTCCTGGGAATCTGTCATTTTTCGTAACTTCTCTTTCTTATGCAGTAATGAGTTCTACCAAGTTTTCAAAGAAAGAGCATACAATTAGATTTAGAACTATGAACTTTTCATATTTTTCCTAATTCTTGCTGCGAAGTTAAACGTCTTTAAAGTTCAGTTACAAAATAGCCTTTAAAACCAAAAGGAAGTCCATTGTCACTTGATTTGTTTTTTTTCTTTCCCCCAACTGCTGTCAATTGTCAGTTTCTTTGAAGCAGGATGAGGGGCCTCTCTCTTGATTGAAGGTTGTATTGCCCCTCCGGTGAGTGTCCCAGCCTGCTATTGTCCCAGCCTGGAGCAAAGACGAATATCTGATGAGCTTGTAAAGTTCCCTTGTCCTGGTGCATTCAAAGTATTTCAAGCTCGCAATTAGCGCTTTCCTGTGCCAGAAGTTTATGAGGTGTCACCCTTTCTCAAGGCTAGCAACTGGCAGAGAAAGTTTTTTTTTTATAGCTTGCCAACTTAGCCTATGAGTTTTACATTTTGACTTAAACAAAACCTGTGGAATCAAAACAGTTTATAGGTGTACTTTTACCAGAAACAAATCATTTTCCATTGCTAAGTAAATAGGCCTTCACACAACAATTTACTTTTACATAGGCGATTTTCTCTCTTCAGTCAGAAAAAGCACATTTTACTATTTCTTTAAATTCGGTTTTCATCTCCAGCAAATACACACTTTATGCAGTTATGGTTCTTTTCTTAAGTGCTGGAATTGTTTTGCAGCATGGATACATTCAAACAGGCATCTATTTAGAGTCTTTCTCCGAACCGCTGATTTAGATACTTTTGCAAAGAAAATAGACGCGTTTCCCCTGTAAAAAGAAAAGAAAGCCCCTGGTTGATTTTTCAACGATACTTTTGACAGGAGCTTTCATTCAAATGAGGTCCGGTTCCTCTGAGACACAATGGATGATCCTGGGTATTGCAGGGCCTTTTTTTAATCACAGTGCTTCATAAGGACTGGATGAGTTTAGCGCTAAGCAGCACTTTTGAAGGCTGAAAGAGGTGTCATTTTAAAGAGGCATTTTGGATTTTCAGCAAAGTAATGCCGCCTCTTTCACTTTACTCCATGTTAAATGTTGTAGAGCACACTGGCACATTCCCGCAGTGAGTACTCTGTTCCACCCCACCTAAAATGTGTGTGGCAGGGTGGTACAGCCATTTTCTGGTTGTTGCAAAAACGCAGTTTTGAAATCCTGGGGCACACAGGAGTCAGCACAGCCATTTTGCTGTTTCTTCTGGCAAAGTGATGTAGTAAAGCACAACTGAGTGGGTTAATTTTTCCCACAATGCCTGTGTGTATTTTGCAGTGTGAGTGAATGTAAAAAGTGTATGGATGAGTGACATATGTATGAATGGGTATCAAGGTGACTGTGAATGTTTTGGGTGGGTGCCCATGACTGTGTGTAGAATGCAGTATGAGTGACTATAAGAGAAGGGTTATAGGTGAGTGAATGGGTATGAATGTTGTAGGTGGGTGCATGTGTGGAGAATGCAGTGTGAGTGTACGTGACCGTCTATGGATGAGTGAATGCGTGTGAATGTGATTGTGTGTGTCTGGATGTTCTGGGTGGAAACCTGTGTAGAATGCAGTGTGAGTGAATGTGAAAGGTGTATGGATGAGTGATAGGGGAGTGAATAGGTATGAATGGGATTGTGAATGTTGTGAGTGGGTGCCCATGTACAGAATGCAGTGTGAGTGACTAGGAGAGGTGTACGGATGAGTGATAGGTGAGTGAATAAATATGAATGTGACTGTGAATGTTCTGGGTCATGGGTACATTTGTGGCGAATGCAGTGTGAGTGGATGTGCGAGAAGGTATATGAGTGAGTGAATGGGTATGAATGTGAATGCTCTGGGTGAGTGCATGCCATGTGGAGAATGCAGTGTGATTGACTATGAGAGAAGGTGTATGGGTGAGTGAAAGATGAGTAAATGGGTATAATTGTGATTGTGAATGTTCTGGGTGGGTGGATGCCAGTGCGGAGAATGCAGTGTGAGTGGCTATGAGAGAAGATGTAGGGGTGAGTGACAGGCAAGTGAATGGGTATGAATGTGACTGTGAATCTTCTGGGTGGGTGCCCACATGGGGAATGCAGTGTGAGTGACTATGAGAGAAGGTATATGGGTGAGTGACTGGTGGGTGAAGGGGTATGAATGTGATTGTTGGTGCATATTTGGAGAATGCAGTGTAAATGTTCTGGGTGCATTTGAGTGAATGTGAGAGAAAGTGTATGAGTGAGCGACTTGTGGGTGAATGGGCATGAATGCTATTATGTGTGTTTGGACATCTCTGGAGGGGATTGCATGGGAGCAATATTGACATTTCCTTAAGTTACACTGCTTGTTTTACCAGAATTTTTGGGTCAATGCCAACTTGATGGTTTATAGTCATAAAATCGAATGCAAAAATGTCAAAAGTCAAAAAATCAAAAAAATAATGTAAAAAAAATGCAAATTTCTTTTTTAATACATTTTTTATTCAAAATGGGGGGGTTCCCCCAACCCCTCTTTTATTTATTTTGTACCTTTTTTTCATGCGAACCCCAAAAAAATATATAAATAAAAAATAAAGAATTTGTTGTTTTTTTTTGACATTACGTTTTCGAATTTATTGTAATTCGACATTTTTTTCTCGATATTATGACTGACCACCCAACTTGATGTGTGTTATTATGCGGCTAGACTGGCCTTTTGGTGCAGCCAGTCTAGACATTGCATACTGTGGGTGGCATTTTGTTTTGGGCATCTATGATAAAGCAAGCATGATATGTGTTATAACTTGGCTAGACTGTCATTTTGGTGCAGCCAGTCTAGCTATTTCATTCTGCAGCATTACATTTGTTTACTGAGGAGCATCTAGGATTCAGCAAGCATGAGTTTACTTACAGGTCTAGACTGGCCTACATTGGACCCAGTGTGGACATGTTTTTTCATTGCGGTATGGCATTTTTAATGGCAGTGCCAACAGGAGTATTTTGCTATGTAGGTGTACTGGCATATATTGTCAGAGCCAGCTTTTACATGTTTCCTTATAGTATCATTACTGGCATAATGTGCAAAGCAAACATGAGTATGTTCTTATATGGGAATACTGGCATATATTGGTGCAGCCATCACGGAAATGTATGAGTACAACGTGAACATATTTATTATACTGGCATATATTTTGGGAATGGCATGAAAATGTATTGGGAAATGTTTCTGTGCACTGTTGGGGACTTGCATCTATTGGATTTTTCCATGGGTTACTCAACAAAACCACTTGCACACTGTCTGGCTTTGTACATACATTTTCACAAATGTGTCCTGTATAATGCACCATTTTGACCCATTATTTGCAAAGGTTTCCCAGGGGGAGAGGCCCCCCATAACCCTTTTTCATTGGTTCCGGCTCCCTTGTTACACTCGGGTGCTCTAGCTTACTTGTGATAAATATTTAGGCCCTTCAATAAAATAATTCAACAGCTGCCACAGGTGGGTAGTACATTTGGGTGCCAGACGGCAGGCACTGCCCTCTTATTTCTACACTAGGTGTAAGATTTAAACTTTGATTTAAAAAAATACATCTTTCATCCAGCACAGTGTGCGTGTGCCCCTGCAGCAGCATGATTATCATGGACATTGCACACGCATGGTGATTCAGGCCAGCCCGGTGTGTGGCGTGTCCTGTGCTTTGTTGAGGAGCTTCGAAGTAGGGGAGGCCCCCTCAAGATGTCTTACATGTGGCCCCCCAAATTATGTTTTTCGCGAATCAATCTGATGTACATCTCACCTGTGTCCCACAACAAAGCCCAAGACAAGTTGTGTGGATTTCCAGGCAGCCACCTACCCTGCTTGCCTGGTTATAGTAATGGTGCAGGTGTGGTAAGAGAGACCTTTATTCTGAATCTAGAGTTAATGTTATCGCACGCATCAGGGCCTGCTACAGACTCCTGCAGCAGCCACTGGTCCTCTGTGGGGGGCTGGGAAGTCCCCGTGGCAGCAACTGCTGACTATGCACTTTCAAACTTCAACAGAAAGGTACAAGCTGATGAATGCTCTATACCCTACAGCAGCAACCCGAGTTCTGCACTCAATGATCAGAGAGAGGGTGCGCATACACTCTCCCTCCCCCAACTTATAGCTGAGGCGAGGTGGCCATTATCCCACTGTGGTAATCCTTCCTCGCTCTATAATAATTTCAGCGTGACTGTTTTCCCAAACCAATGCAAAATGCCAGAATTCCCAAGCCTCTCTGCAGCTCCTCCACAAACCATTCAATGTAGAATTAAACCACCAGCAGGGGCAACCATGCCGAACTGCTCTTTCTACAAGCACATTCTCTGATTCACCCAACTCCCAGCCACGCTTTCCATTAGCAAGCTGGGATATTTCCAGTACAAGTGTTAGGGAAACCAAATGTAGACATTGCTGTGCACAGGACCTGCCTGCTTGCCCTGTGAAATGATGTTTCTGTTTCTATAAATAAACTGGGGAGCTGGTGGCGTCAAGGACAGCATTGTTTATAACCAGTTGAGCCATATCCATATGGTCCGGAAATTGTCCCATCTGTTGTACTTCACTGCACACTGCAAGGAGCAGAGAGGAACGGGGTTCTTTAAATACTGTGTATATGCCCCAGGAACACCATCTGTTCCAAGCACCTTGCCACTAGGAAGAGCCCTTAATACAGTGCATATTTCTTCACTAGAAATTGAGTCGTACAAGATATCCGTATGGTGCAGCAGGGGGGATAGAAGTGTTACATTTCCCAAATGGCTGAAAACTAGCCCAGGGTCTTCATGAATGATCCTGTTGATACTAATGGGCAATATATTCTACGAATTCCTGCAATACTGCCTGGGGTTTGTAGGCCAGTCCATCCCCTCTGCTCCTCATGGCTATAACTGGCCTATTTTGAAATACCTGCTCATTTCACTGGTCCAAAACTGCACCCATGTTCCTCGCAGCCTCTACCATTCGATACTTGAAAGTCCTAACCCTGTCTTTTGCTGTTTTCTGGTCTAATGAATAAATAGCAGCCCTTACCACAAGTAATTCCTGCTGTGCCTGACCCAATGCCCTGATAAATATCAAGTATGCTAATTGTGCCCTAAGCTTGACCAGCCTCTCCCGTTTCAACATATCCTCCCTCTAGATATAAATATAATAGCTGGTAACCAAACCTCATAGAAACTCCTTCATTGCATCCTAGGTTATAATATAACCTTCTTCGCCTGAGGCCATAACTTGGGCAAGGGTTATGATCCCAAGCGATAACGAACCCTCTTGAGGTCTGCAAGACTCTAATCACATAGAAGTAGTAGCAATACGTGTTTTGGCGTTTTGGTGGTTAGGCAAAAAGTGTTACTTTAATAGTAAGCAAAGTAAATGAACAAACTTAGCAAGTAAATTAAATGTGGTTTTATTTTGTAGCATTTAAGTAACAAAGTTGTCTTCATAACGTAAGCATTTTAATTGCAAACGGTTTAAACTGAGCGGATTGAACATGGGCATGCCTTAGCTGTCGTGTAAAACTGAATGGTTTCTCTGTAAGAAAGTGAACGCATTTTGCCATGTTTTAGATTTCTCTTCAGTGAGTACAATTGGATGTTGCAGCAAAGAAAGGTCCTCGCAGAGTCTCTTGATGAAAGAAATCTTGCCGGGTAAATGCATTGTTGTTTCTATGTCTGTTTTTGAAGGCAGAATGTTCAAATTCAGTCAATACCCTTTGTTATGGACTGCACTTTGAACATTCTAACTGGCTGAGATGGGATTGTTCAAACCGGAAAGAAGTTACAGACTAACACAGGGGTTGTTTTCGTGGGATAATTGCTCACCACCAAGTTATGGCCTGAGGTGAAGCCGAAGGTCTTAGGTTGGGGAAGAGTCATTATCCCAAGCGATAATTACCTCTCCCTAGGCCTATAAGGATATTAGCACATGGTGGTAGTAGCAACACATGTTTTGTAGTTTTCGTGGTGAAGTGAAAAAAATTGTTTAAGAAGTAATTAATGTAAATAGACAAACTGAATTAGTAAATTAAATGTGGTTTTGTTTTGTAGTATTTAAAAAATATGATTGCCTTCATTAATTAAGCATTTTAATTGCAACTTGGTTGAACTGGAACAGGTTTAACATGGGCATGCATTAGGTGTCACGTAAAAGTAAATGGTTCCTCTACAAGAAAGTGAAAGCATTTTCAAATGTTTTCTCCTTCTCTTTCCTGTGTTAAATAGCATGTTGCAGATAAAAGATGCCTTGTTGAAACAAAATCTTGCTTGGAAATGTCGTTGTTTCCCTGTCTGCGTCTGAAGAGAGAATGTTCAGCTTGAAGTCAATGCCAGCAGTTATTGACTGCACTCTGAACATTCTAATTGGCTACGAGGGGGGTCAATAGCGATTTCCATGTGATAATAATAGCTTTTATAGACCACTGGTTGCTTTCTATGAATTTCTTCAACTCGCCTTGATTTCAAACAAGAGCTCCTCAAATACCACCAGCTTCGGTCCAAATACCATTATTTACCAAACTTTTTCCTAAGAGGCAACCTAATCTTAGTGGGTTTGGGCTGTGATCTGATAATATAATCCACAAATATTTGAACTCCTGTCCATCCAACAACTCTGCTCCTGTATTAAGCAGTCCAGCCTTTACCGCCTTTGTTGGGATCAATTCCATACAGCAGCAGGGATACATTAAAGTCCCCAGAAGCAAGGCACGGAGTTGGCCAGTTAGTTACAATCTTTACATTCAAAAAATGTTCAGCTCATCAGACTAATGCGATCACACGGCCTGGCGTACCAGCTCTGCCAATGTCTGTCTCCGCGGTGGTCAAGCAAGATGTCTCATTTTGGGCACATCTGGGTTAAAGCCTAATTTCTTTGCTATAAAACTCAGTATTACTTTAGCTCTTCAAATCAAAAGATTAGCACATATTTTCACCAACTAAAGCTGACATGATACAGACTGGGCTCAAATCCCGGCCTTTTCACTTAAGAAAAGTGTGTTTTCCTGGGAAAATCATTTATCTGATTGTCCCTTATCTACCAAATGGGACAATTCCTACAAGTGAATTCAAAAGTCTTACTCACGGTTTATTAAACTATACTGTTGCTCTATAAGCATCCTGGTCAATCGTCTCTGTGATAACTTGGGCATCACCGGTCAGGCCCTGGCGTGGCTGACTCCTTTCCTCTCCGACCAAATCTCCAAGGTTCAACTTGGGGTCCTTCCTCTCCTCTATCTCTATCTCTACCTGTAGGGGTCTAACCTCTCTCCCTAGCTGTTTAACCAATACCTGGCACTTCTTGCCCACCGCATTGCTGCACTCTGCCCTAACTTCCAGTGCTATGCGGATGACACTCAGTTCATTTTCAGACTACCCTCAGCCACCTCTTCTCCCTCTCTCATCTCTGACTGCCTGTCCGCCATCCAGGAGTGGTGTGCTGCCAATGATCCTTAATGCCAGTAAGATTGACATTCTCCTCATTGGAACACCCGCTCCCTCCTTTCCTGTCACTCTCTGGCCGGCCTCTCTTGGCCCTCTTCCTGCACCCACCAGTGAGGCTAAAAACCTCAGAGTCATCTTCGACTCCACACTCTTCTTCTCTCCTCACATATCTGACGTCTCTAAGAAGTCACACTACCAGCTGCACCTCCTCAGAGGTATTCTTCCTTTCCTCTCCTTCCCCCAGAAGCGCACTGTCTCCAAAGCTCTGGTTCTCTCTAGGCTGGACTACTGCAACAGCCTCTTTCTAAATCTGCCTGCTTCTACTCTCCGCCCTCTGCAACTCATCCAGAACAGGACTGCAAGGCTTGTCCTTGGCCTCAAGCCCAGGGATCGTATCTCTCCTGGACTGAAATCCCTGCACTGGCTCCCAGTGGCTGCGAGGATTAAGTTCAAAATGCTCTGCATTGTCCACAAGGCCTTCTGGGGCCTGGGCCTCAATACCTTCAACTCTCTCTTCCTAAATATCTTCCTTCTCGAGCTCTTCGCTCATCCGACTCCAACTCCCTCAGGGTCAGTCGCTTCTCCAAGCAACAAGTTGGTGGTAGATCTCTCTCCTCGGCAGGGGCCGCCCTTTGGAACAGCCTCCCTGCGTCAATGAAACTTGAGGAGAACCATCTCCGGTTCCGGAAGCACCTCAAAACCTTTCTCTTTGCTTCTGCTTTTTCTCTTCCTCTCCCCTGCTCAATCCCTGGCTGAAACTGCACTAGTTACCTGGCCACCTTCTGATCTCGGGCCCAGGTCCCCTCCACCATGAGTCACACACCTGCACTGCCTTCTTGGCAACCCCCACACTCTGGACTGTTGCTGTAGCCCTACAGTCCCTCTACCAGCACGTTGTTATTAGTCTATTATCCCATGTACTGCACTCTCCCCCCCCCTCTCCCTTGCACTTTCCCCCTCTCCCTCCCATGCACTTGCGCAAGCTGAATGACACCTGGCCTAGTAGGATTGCTGTTTGTCTTCCCTCTGTTCCCCCTTCCTTGCCTCGTAGCGACTTGAAACACTTGTGTATAGGTGCGTTATAAATGCCATATCATATCATATCCTATAAATAATAACAATTGTGAGCATGTAATATTGCACACTGCAAGGTGACATTTCTTAGTTTACTCATGGCGACTTCTTGCAATCGTTATACTATTGAGAATCAAAGACTGATACCACTACCAGTGATGTTATTTTCTGTGATGTTTCTTCCGGTGTTGGTAACACACTGGAACATTAGGGTGGGGTGATCTAAGTGGTTGGGTTTGGGGGGGCTGTCTGAAGGGGTCCGCTCTTGGCACCAGAGAGTGGCTGTGGTTGGGATGTGGCAAGGTCAGCTCTCCCAAAGGAAGGGCACGGGGAATTTGGGCGTGTACGCTCTATGTGCCAGTCAGTTCCTGTACTGTACTGTTTCCGGTTTGAACACTCCCATCCTAGAGATTCACATCTTGGGCAACAGGGATTCGGAAAGGCCAAGAGCACCAGGTAGAGACTCTCACAGGCCAAGCGGCCGGGTCAGGTGAGTGGCCGGTGTAAGGTCACTTTTTGCTATGTGTCAAAAAATCCTATCCTGCTGACTGAGCATGCATACGCATGCGCAGTCATTACTTAACAGTTAGGATTTTTTGACATTAGGAATGTGGTGCACCTGTCTTTCAGGGGTCACAGGGGTGCAATACATTTAACTTTATCAGGCTCTCTTAAATAACAGAACACGGTGAGGCTGTGTTACAAGCGACTCTAAAATGAACTGAAAAAGCACGAACCCAGTGGACGAATCGTCCTGAACCCAGCAGACACTTTGTTTCATAAACTCAAGATTCTAATAAGCACTAAATGTGCAAACATATTAAAGAACATAAAAAATGTATATGTATGTGTATGTGAACTAAGTGCATTATTAACGTGATTATAAGGCCTTTAGTTCACATACACGTACATATTCGTGATAAGTCCTGCTAACTGTGCATGCATACTCATGCTCAGTCATTACTGAAAGCATAGGGTTTTTTCACTCCAGGAATGTGGTGTGCCTGTTTTTCTCGGGTAGGGGGTGGGGAGGGGGTGGGGTAGGGGCTGGGTGCATTACGTTTAAAGGAATGGTTCGGTCAAAATGTTTTATTGTCCCTACGGGTCGGCCATGTGGTTTTAAGCCTAAGTCGCTCGATTTTAGAAAAATTTCCTATGGACCTTACCCGAGTTTTCGTCCATTAAACGCACGCGAAAACAGGCAGCAGGGCGCTTCCATTTTGTGATAATCCTATCACTTGCCCCATCGCCCTGGCTGACCTGCTTTTGCGGCACTAAATCATATCCCTCGCCCCTGAGCCTGTCATCAGCAGACGCGTACCGCCCATTTCACAACGCCAAAGCACGTCTCGTGTCAACATTCGCTGCGCTTCAGCTAATGACGTGTCTCCATGGAAATGGCAGGACACCTCTTTCCTCAATAAGTATAAACAGACCGTTTCACAACACACAGCAGCAGATTTTCGATTCCATTCCTCTCTCTCTGTTACTTTGAGTATTCTGTGACTCGTTTCTGTGCTCTGGTCAGCTACCTTTGTTGCTTGTAGCCCGTGTGAACAGATACCAGTACCACCGCTATAAATTATTTTAGTTTGTTTAACACACAATGGCTACAATAATGCCCTACATGTACGAGCCCGAGTATACCGAGGAGGAACTACTGGAAAGGGAAACACGCGAAAATGATGGGTCTTCGGACGGCAGTTGGGAGGACGATTCAACAGCTGAAGAGCCTGGACCTAGTCGCATGGACGGTGTTTCCACCTGGTGCACATGCAATCGGTGCGAGCTAATGCTAACCGAGGACGAGAACTGCTGCTGCTGTGAAAACTCAGGATGCGTGGCCTACATTTCGGAAGGCGAGCCACGACCGCAATGCATCACCGAGCTGCCAGACTTCAGGACAGCCTGCCTCACACAGTCTGTGTTGAGGATAATGATGGTGCTTATGCACGAACTTCGCGCAACTGTTCGTCCTCGTAATACGAGTAACGAGTAAGTATACTCTGCTTGTCATGCCACTCCTATTTCATGGTCTTCTACTATATCCAAAAGTACATATACATATCATTGTAACGCATGAAAGTCGTTCAATAGTGTGCAGTGTCTAGATAGCATTTGTCCGAGCAGAATGCCATTAGTTACAAGAATTGTCATTGACAACAAACGTTTATTAAACTTATCTTGGTCATTTAAAAACAGTTTGTTTAATTTCTTTTCACAGGTGGTACAGGCTGGTGGCCTATCGTTCCTTTACATGGTGGCTTCACGGGAGGCTTGGACACCGCGTTCGAAGAGTATTACCCGCCTGTGCCGTTCGTGCCATAAGAGAAATGTTCCCGAGTGACAGCGGTCAGTACAGGGGATTTTCTCTCGCTGTGCTGCAACCTGACCTGTACAATGTGTAAAGTCTTGTATTTTTGTGTCATCAAAATAAGATACAAAATAAAACACCACATATAGTTTAACAACGGTTGTTTCGATTTTTTAAATGAATCAAGTGTGTCTCCATTCAAGGATGGACGTCAGACATCTGTGCTCCGAATGAGTGAAGGTCAGGTCGCTGTGAAGCAGGGTGGTCACTATCTAAGCTAACATAATATATTCGCAATAATACATGCACTAAATAACACTTGTTCAAAGTCTTTCAGTCGGTTATGTCTCTATGAAAGTCACACATATATCTATACTATCAATCAACATTGGATTATACAGGCCTTAGGTTAAGGGTCTTGACCACTATAATACACTGTTTGAACTGTGGGTCTGTGCTCACAAGAATCTCCGGTATGTGGCATTTGTTATTGATAGGCAATGATATACTGCAGTAGGGGTCTAATGTTAGTTGGGGATCTGCTAGGTGGGCATCACGGCGTGGTCAGTGGTCCGGCACATGAAGAGAATACCTTGCAGGGACACAGGGTCAGAATGGCAGTAAGTTTCCACTGGCGAGGGTGCGTGGGCAAGGACACGTTTGTGGAGATGAACGAGCTATGTGCTTAGTTCAGGCTGGTTCACATGCAGGACAGTGATCTCAGAGGAAGAGTGATGTGTTACATTTATTAGCTGTTGCAAATACCTCTGGAGTTTTCCAGTCAGAGTGGGAACGAGGGTGGGGGCCATGTGCTCTGCGCAGTGAGGCCTGGTCACCAAGATGGAGTGGAAAGGGGGTACAAAAATGGATGCCCAGTGTCCTGCTCAGTGGTCCCATCTACGTGAATGTCAACCAAAGTTAACATCACATAAGGGCAAGGGGCGAACCCACTACTGGAGGCACTTGGTGTGAGTTTTTACTGAGAAGTAAAGGATGAGAGGGGCCTGATGGCCCCTCGCTCCCACACACTTGCCTGCACGCCCACCGGCCCATCCATCCCACCCCCATCTATCAAAGGTGGTTCGCACCCGGGGATGAGCGCTGGCATGGGGGGTTGTCACGGGCGCAAACGGCCAAGGTGCCAAACAGCATGTACACTTCAAAAGGTATCCCATGCCCAGGGGGCATCGCTCACATGGCCTCCTCAGACCCGTGTCTCCAGGCAGGCCTCCCCTGAGGCAGGCCGCCCCCCTGCAATCCACATAAGTGTGTCTCCATTCAGCAGTCTTCCTGTGCCTTATCTGCACGCCCACCGGCCCATCCATCCCACCCCCCTCTATCAAAGGCTGTTCGCACCCGGGGATGAGCGCTGGCATGGGGGTCTGTCACGGGCGCAAAGGGCCAAGGTGCCAAACAGCATGTACACTTCAAAAGGTATCCCACGCCCAGGGGCCATCGCTTACATGGCCTCCTCAGACCACGTGTCTCCAGGCAGGCCTCCCCTGAGGCAGACCGCCCCCCTGCAAACCACATAATACCACGACATACACACATCATTCATTCACAAACACACCCCTGTTTCTAATACTTTATAAACCACTTCATATGTCTCATGAGAACATCTTTGTGCTTTGCAAGTCAACTCCTGAACCTTCTAACTGAGAAGCACTGAGATCTATGCTAATATGCTCGTCGTCGTGCTATCTGTGACCGCTTCGAGTAAACTCGTCAGTGTGCTACCTGTGGCCATCTACCTGTTCTCCTGCAACATACTGCTCGGCCTGTTGTATCCAACTGTTTGTTGGTCAAGTTAAGGCAAAGTATCCTAGTCATATTTCGGTCATTTTTACATTTCTATCTATTTGCGATTACAGTACCCAATAGTGCTATGGTCATTGGTCTCATTGCTATTGACTTGAGTTTCAATTGTTATGCTATCAAAGGATCTATTTATTTTCATCTGTGTCAATTGTCATCGAATTGCATCCTTCGGGGGTCCAGTCTAAAATGTAAGCATGTTTCCTTCTCGTGCAAGACAGAACATCCAAGGGACGAGTCACATGTTCAGAGTTTAGTCACATCATTAAAAAAATGTCTGTAATTTATGCAAATACTAAGCCGCACATGATGAACTGGTGTAGTTCCGGCGACCAAAACAAACCTTGCATTGAACATGGTATGGTTCATTTACTTTTTTATGACATTTTTATTCATCAAGGTTTTATAATAATCTTGATATTTACTTTTCAGAATTTTCAACAATGCCTGCCTGTTCGATTAGCGGTTGCCCTTCGAAGACCCATGCTAAATCTGAAGGCACTACAATGCATGTATTCCCTAAAACTGTTGATCGAATAAGAGAATGGGGTCAGACATTGCAGATATCCACCGGAAGAGCTTGAAAGTAGAGTCCAGCAAGTCTTTGAGGACAAGAGGGGTGATCGATACCGCATCTGCAGCCGGCACTTTTCCTCGAACATGTACGCCACATCTTGGGTAACAAAGAAGAATAAACGGCGAACGACACGAAAATTGCTCGCAAATGCTATTCCAACTCTATTCGTCTACATTCCGCAACTGGTGAGTCAAGTGTCCGGATTTAGCTTTAGGCCTTGCGGTAGTGTGTAGGTAGCCGAATGGATTCATTGATATTTTAGGTGTTGTGTCCCTTGTAATACTTTCGATATTGATATGCGTGTATTGCTTTTTGAATAATGACATTTATCAATAAATTATTTTTCGATTTTATAACCCCCAAAGGAAATCTATTTATGGGCACAGGGAACTGTGCTATATTGCGCATTTTCAATATCATTATTCTCAAGTATTCTGTCGGTTTACATGGCAATTTTTTAATATTTGCATTTCATTATCAAACAATAATTTACCTTTACAACTGCTTGACTATCCACTGAATCTGAAGCAAGAACATTCTACATCCGTGACGTGCCCGCAATTATCAACCACTTCTAGCGCGTATCAGGTAATCATAGTTGGCTATTCCGCTACAGACTTGTTTTATGCATGTCAAGTAATAGTTTTTATGTATCATGTGATTATTTTACCAATTGTTTGGTTAGTGCTTTCCAATTGATATACACCTTAGTTGTCGTCCCCTGGTGTTTGTTTTTAGTTATAATTAGTGTTATCCATACTAATGCAAGTACTGTCTTTCAGGGAGATGCTCAAGCGTCCACCACTTTGCCAACAGCCCTAGATATTCTTCAGCAGCACGAGGTATGGATACTGACAGCTCCATCGACCGTGATCATCAGGACTTGGACACTTGTCGTTTGGTTGTTCTACACCATGTTTCATTCGTGGTTAGCCATTGATTTGTACCTGTGCGGTCGACCCCAAGTGTGTGTTGTGTTTTCAATATTGTAATTCTTACTAATGCAAATACTATGTTTCAGGCAGTTGTTGAAGCCTCAACCCACGCACTTGATGCGGAGCCTGACATTCAAGTAATTCCAGGGGAAGTGGAAGCGGGACAATGCGGATGCGAATTAGCGCAACAGCTTTCGGAAGTGCGCACCACATTTACAACATCCATAGATATTCTTCAGCAGCTCGAGGTATGGATACTGACAGCTCCTTCGAGCGTGATGATATAACGTGATTCCATTTGCTATACTTTCTTCCCTATTAACGCAAGTACTGTGTTTCAGGGAGACGATGGAGCTTCAACTACAATCACAAGATCCCATTTAGATGATGCAGATGTAAAGAAATCGGAGAAATAAGTCGATTGAATCTGATCATATTTAAATATTCCTTGATTCTTTTAGACAGTGCATCATTTGTGGTTATCTCTTTATATGTACCTGTGCCGTCGACCCCAAGTGTGTGTTATGTTTACAATATTGAAAACCATACTAACGCAAGTACTGTGTTTCAGGGAGTTGCTGATGCCTCCTCTCCAATACAATCATTCATGGCAGTCCATGCAGAGCCAGAGGTATGGATACTGACAGTTCTATGGAACTAGGTCATCAGAGCTCGAATACTTGTCGTTTGATTGTTCTACACAATGTTTAATTCGTGTTGAGCTATTGAGATGTACCTGTGTGTTCGTCCTCACGTGTCTTTTATGTTATCAATATTGTGATACATAGTAATGAAAGTACTATGTTTCAGGGAGTCGATGGAGCCTCATTCCGTGCTGTCTATGCGGATACAGAAAATATAGCAGAGCAAGAGGAAGGGAAGAGATACGGAAACGAATCGGAGCTACAGCGCGCAGATGTTGAAGGTCGAGTCAAGAAAGTTGCAAAGAAAAGAAACAAAAATAAGGTTAGTTACAAACAGTTCATAACTTTAGAATTTCTTTGTGCTGGGGACTATTTTATGTTTTTTGCAGTCAATTGTACTATACTTTATCTTGTGTTTAAACTGAACATCCCTTTTCCAATCTGTCCTGTAGTTACCCGTGGGTCTACGAACTATACATACACAGACAGTGAAGCGAATGAGAGATGTTGCTTGCCAGACCATTTACACTATGGAGGAACTATTAATTCAGACGCCGCGTGTTGAGACTAGAGATGCTCATATCCGATGGCCAGAACATGAAATGAATGTGTCCGGAGAATCCAGTAAAGTTGTAATGGACCATTGCTACAGTGCGACTGCACCACCATAAGAAGATGATACTGAATGTATTGAGGATAGCTCGGAAGTAGTCGCAGATCAATTCACACAATCTACACCCGCCAAAAAATTGCCACCAAAAAAGCTGTCGACAATGTTGTGTTCTCCCATCAATGTTGAAGTAACAGATGTTGAAATGACAGAGAATGAACCAGCAGCAGCATTCACCGACGCATCAGAACCTGATATCAGCAATATTTCTTTCAGTTGTGGTGAAATGTCCTCAACGATGCAGTCCGAAACAAGTGTGACACCGGATGACAGTCTAATGAAAGAGGGCAAATACATAGTATTCGACAGTTGTTTGATGGATATTATAAGTATGCTGAAATGTGGGCATTCCGTCAGAGGGAAAGTATGTCGGAGGCCATTGATTCATGTGACTTGTCAAAAACAAGGCAGTAACATCAAAATACATGCCGCCTGTAGATTAAATCATGCGTTCTCATGGTCTGCACAACCAATGCTGGGGAAGCTGCCAGCAGGCAATCTACTGTGTGCAGCTGCATCACTTTTTAGTGGGTCCATTTTTAGAAAGTTAGAGTCTTTCTTTCAGTTTGTGGGACTTCATTTCATTTCTAAAACGCAGTACTACAAATACCAACATGATTATCTGTTTCTGGCCATTAGTGATGCTTGGAAAATTGAACAATTGTGTCTAGCAAGTACATTAGAAAGGAAACGATTCAGGCTAGCCGGCGATGGACAGTGCGACAGCCCTGGATTTTCTGCCAAGTACTGCACCTACCACTTTCAGGACATGGATAGTAAGAAAATTGTGAGTTTGGTGGTCGTGCAGGTAACACAATGTACATCCTCAGTGGCCATGGAGAAACTAGGATTTATAAAAACAGTGGAATATCTACAATCGAGGGGAATGCACATCGACCTCATAGCCACGGAAAGACACGTTTCAATTGCCAAGACAATGAGAGAGCAGTTCCCACATATTAAACATCAATTTGATGTAGGGCATCTTGCTAAATCAATCAATATTCTTATTGATTGATTTAGCAAGATGCCATACATCAAATCTCGGCTGCAGGGAAAAAAAAAGGTTTGGAAAGTATTTCACAGTGGTCCCAGTCTATCAGCAACCATCTTTGGTGGAGCTCCAAAACTTGTGAAGGGTCAGTGGAAATACTACTTGGAAAATGGCGGTCACTGATGCACCACTGTACCAATGTTCACCGCTGGTCAGAAAACCTACATTTCCACCAATGTGAACATGGCCCTTTGTCCCCAGAGGAGGCAAGCAAGAAGAAGTGGTTGATTCCATCTTCACCGACACACAAAGCCATTGAGAAGATTGTTTTCGATAAAACTCTATCAAGAGATTTGAGGGGACTGACAGAATTCTGTCACACAGGAGGTTTGGAGGTGTTCCACAATATGTGCCTAAAGTACAGGCCAAAGCGCTTGCATTTCAGCATACAGGGCATGAAACATAGGACTCTACTTGCAGTCTTAGCCCATAACGAGAATCTCAGCCGTGAACAATCTAGGACTACGGGTAATGTAAGGACGCCTCGCTACACTAAGGTGTTTTCTAAAAGAAGTAAGCAATGGGTCATCAAACCAGTCTATGAGGAAATGGAGTTCCACTTTGTAAAAAGCCTTATTGTTGCTGTACTCGAGAAGCACAGATATGGAATTATGAACGTTTCTGTGCAGAGCACTGATGCATTGCCACCGAACATTGCCACTGTGCCATGTCCACCCAAAGCAGAGCTGGTTGTGAAGTACAAATCCTGGTTTAAATAATTGTAATATGATTGTCTTTTTGTAAATAAATGTTATTGTACAGTGTACATACAAAGTATGCTAACCCCAACCCCTCCCTTCACCATCCAGGGTGTGATGTTTGACTTCTCTCTCTATTCACCTCATATCGCTGACCTTGTCAATATGTGTATGTCTATATTTTTGTTGCTGTAACTAAGTTTCGCAAGGCTTGCGTATTGAAAATAATAAAACAAACAATAAATCTCACTTTCAACTCAACTCCTCGGGTACGTTATACTTTCCCTGACCTTCCCCCAAAAAGTCAATGTCTCCATAGTTATGGTTCTCTAGGGCTGCAAAGCTTGCGGACAACGAGGACAAAATTGGGGGCCTCAGAACGCGCCAAGCGAGCCGTTACAGATGGGAGAGAAGCCAGTTCACATTTGCACATTGAGGCCTAGTACATAGATGGATTCGAAAATTCAAGTTCTCACAGATGGCTTTACTACGGGATGTTGCAAAGTAAGAATGTATGCTCCTTTAGAGTGAAGGTCAGTGGCTTTGATTTTCAGCTGGCGGCCTGAAGAGGCCCACAACTCACACTGGGAGTATAAGGTTCTATTGTTTTTTGACCTTGAGAGACAGGGACCATGCCGAAAGGACTTCGTTTGAAGGAGGGGTGCAATAACGTAAAAGACGATAAGGCAGAAAATTCTGAAACTAGACCGAGTTTCATGTTAGTTCAGTGTACGAAAAATCGTTGTCAAGAGCACAGTGGGATTTACGGACTGCATTACGCAGAGACACAATGGAAATTGCAAATAGAATGTAAGTAACTCTTTAGATGCTTTTATACCGGAATGAAGAATTCATGAATGGATGAATGAATGAATGAATGAATGAAGAGCAAGTAAAACGTTTGTGGGATCGTCTTTGTACCGGGCACATGGGCATGCAGGTCCACATTCCACACGCATGTAGAAAAACAGTTGTTTCTCATTGTGTGTTAACCTCGATTTATTTCGTTAGTTTTCGCATTGATTTTAGAGCCGAACATACTCCATTGCACTATCCTTGAAAGCAAATAGTTTCAGATCGGCCGTAATAAATTAAATGAATAATATTAATAAAGATCGGCTGGTGAGACTAATTATAATTTTTATGTTTTTCAAAACAGGTATATCCTACCCTACTGCTACTGCCACCAGTTTCAGACCCCGGCAGATGGTTTCTTCAACCGCCAGCTGCAGTTTATCGTAACCAACTGCACCACTTTGACGATCTTATGGGACGATCGCCAAGGGCCCATATGCCCTTACGCGGTACTAGCGGCTAGAAGCAACATATCAACCTTTACGCTGGCCTAGTGCTTAGTTGATGGAACAGCCTTGCGGTTCACCGTGCGACCAAAGTGCTTCTTTTAACGAAAACCAACACCCTGTGTACCATAAAGGAACAGCGTGTGTCTCACGATAAAACGGAAAAGGATTTGCGGATAGAGAGAAAAGAAAAAAAATGACATTCCGATTTAATATGCCAATTGATGAATATTCTATAAACATTTAATGTCAAATAAATGTACTTTACCAAATGTACCATGTTGCTGTTTGATTTGAAAGTACAGTTTCATATTCCGAATTGTGGCGCGCTGTGTTGTGAGTTGATCTGTGTTGGTTTCCGGGTTCTGTGTGAAGTCGCGTAGAAGACGACTGGGCGCGTTTGCCTACGCAGCACAGTAACGTCACAGAGAGAGGCAGGGAATGTTTTGATAATGTCAGGCTCAGGGGCGGGGGATATGATTTAGTGCCGCAAAAGCAGGTCAGCCAGGGCGATGGGGCAAGTGATAGGATTATCACAAAATGGCAGCGCCCTGGTGCCTGTTTTCACATGCGTTTAATGGACGAAAACTCGGGTAAGGTCCATAGGAAATGTTTCTAAAATCGAGCGACTTAGGCTTAAAAACAAATGGCCGACCCGTAGGGACAATAAAGAATTTTGACCAAACCATTCCTTTAACTTAATGAGTGACAGGCTGACTAAAATAACACATCAGGGTGAAGCCGTGTCATGAGCAACTCCAAAAGGGACAGAAAGATCACAAACACAGCGGACACTGGTATTGTTTGTCGCTTGGAGCCAGGAAGCATGTCTACATCAGAGAAGAACCGAGGGGAGGTGGGGTTGCATGTGCAACCTGGCCGTAAAACACTGGCACCAGAAAGTAGCCCCGGAGGGAAGTCTCCTGCACACATTATTGGGTCGATTCTACAGGCCCTGCTTCTGTAGCTCTCCGTAAGCCCTTGCCCCGCCATCAGCAGAGGTGCCAGATGGGTACACAACAGCGGCCATAGGTAGAACTATTGTAGCTCAAAAGCACGGCACCGTAGAGCCAGAGAAATGTGAGAATGTGTTTCGAAACGCAGGCGCTGCGTGTGACAGGGATAGAAGCAGCAATACATTTAGGAAGACACCATTAATGTTTTAAGAATACACAATCGTGCACAGACAGAACATTCAATGATGTTATCTGTTGACAATGATGTACATTAATCCGCGAGTGCACACCGCTATTGGGTAAATATATGTATAGAACACGTGGATGCCCGTCCCCAAACACCTTCCAGTTCCGTGAGCGTATAATAAAAATTACAGCAATTCTTTTGAATTTTACCCCAAAAGTAAAAATGGCACACGCATGCAGGAATGTTTTCCCATGTGTTGTGACATTCTTACTTTTGGAATGGACGCCCGAAAGATTTCGGACGTGTTTTCAGTGCTGCCTGTCTAGTGCACAGGAAGGGGCCAGAGCCCTCTAGACACGGGCTGTGTGCCAATGTCCTTAGTGCTTTCTGCAAAGATTGGGTGCCATGATCCTCGAAGGGGAATTCTGCCTCGAACTGAACAAACGTGGCTAAATATATCAGCACGTGTTTCTTGTCGTGCAAATGCTCCACCTTTAACTTAACATGGCGCCACTTAGCAGCAGTATCATTGACCACTGATGTTGAGGGCTATCTGCACTGTTCACGTTTTAGAGTAACTGCATTGGCCATGCACCCTTCTCCTTGACCACCCAGCCCACACTAACTTGTGCCCTATGTCATCCCCTCGGCCTCGCCCTTTGCCCAACTTGTCTGAAACGGGCATTCGCAAGTGGGACCCGGATTTCTTATGAGCTCCTTGTATGATTTGTGATAGCTCGGCGAGTGAAGCCATTGCACCCTTCTTCTGTGTGTAGTCCCAGATTCCATTGCTGGTGTAATAATAATCCTGGTTCTGTGCATTTAATTGAATATAACCCCGCTTCCACCACCCAATTATTGTGGTAGGTGGCGAGTGCTGCAATGGAGAAGGGGCAGGGTGTTGTTGACTGAATTGTTAGTGTTCAGAAATGAGTGGTGATTGAAGCGCTAAGTGGGGTAGGGGCGTGGTGAGAGTTGAGTGGAAATATAGATTTGAGGGATCATGATGAGTGATTTTCAGATGACAAAGTTTAGAAGCTATGGCCTCGAGGGGCAGAAATCAGGGCATTATATTAGACCTTTGCTGAGCAGAACAGGGTGCATGTGCTTGTGGGAGGACTGCATGACTCCTGACTCAGCTGTGGATGGGTTCTATAAAATGGGCTGAGAGGGGTGGGCACAAGGCACCGTCTCTAACAACCTGGGGGCATTTGGATCTCTCTCACCCAGAGATACGTTGGTGAGTGGGTGGTGTCAAAGAAATACTTAAGAGCAGTCTAGATTAATTGCGAAAAGGTGCAATTGCCGACGCCTGCAAAACAATAACCTCACTAACTAAATATACACGCCTTATTGCAATATGTCAAATTGTAGGTGGGGGGGCTTTCAACTAAGGAAATGTATTCTACTTTTTGGTTGTGTGGGACATCATAGACCAGTGGTCATGTGATGAATCAACTTCCGGGGCACCAGTGGTCCAGGTTTGAATATTGGGTTCTAAACCATCAACCAGCCCCACACCTCTAGTACACCAGAAGGGATCCGAACAGATTGGAAACACAAATATTTTATATATTTCCTTGTCCAATTTTGGTAACGTGTACGGAACGGCAGGCTTATCTCTGCAAGGCCGTGGATCGTTGGTTAGTTGCAACACTGCGAAAATACAATTATCACCCAATGATAAAAGGGACTGTCCAGTCAAGTTTGTATTAAAATATCTACTTTAATATTATTATAACAGACAGTTCTAGCACACTACAAAATGCAACCCACCCTGTAAAGGAACAGAGGACAGACAGTTTCACGAAGGAAAGGGATGGACTATGGATACTGACAGGAGGGTAGTCAGTAAAACAATCAGTCTTAAGCGTTCAAGGTTATTTGGTTTCAGCACCACGTGAGCAAGGGGTCCTAAATGTCACTAGGGGCCTTTGGAGAAGGACCAGGGGGACAGAACCAAAATGTACCTTGTGCTTGAGATGATCTTGATGCTCAACAGTGGCGAGTCGGTCCCAGGATGCTTTGCAGCTCCTGCAACAAAGTTCAAGACAGGAGACAGGTGCAGGTATCAGGCAGCAGGCAGTTCGGAAAGCAAGGCTGGATGGATGGCTACAGGCTGGCCTACACGGTGGCTCGGGGTCAAGAATCGTTTCTGTGCTGATTGGCATATCTGGATTGCTGGTCAATGCGTCTCGGATGGCTTTAGTGACTGCAGCGTGACAACAGTCAGTGGTGCAGCCGGTCGTGATTCGAGTGCTCGACTGCCTCGAAAATATCCTTAAAAGATGGACGCTGGTTGATGCTTGTCGTGGCACTCCTAGTTTCTTCGCATGGTGTGTGTCGTCCTTTAAGGCGCCCAGCCCAAAGCTGAGGAGAGTGTTTGCAGGCAATGGCCTTGTCCTTTATTCAGAGACTCTCTGGCACTTCCCACCTAGGAAACTTGCTGGCAGAAACTAGCAGGGTACGCTGTGTGCTGGCTGGGAAGCAGTTCTGGAGCTGCTAGATGGGTCCTCTGAGGTCGGTATCTCCCTCTGTTCCCTGAGGATATGTTTATGGGAGGGATCTTGCTTTACTCTAGGAAATCCTGGCCTTCCTTTACTGGTGGAAGCTGTAAGGCAGACTGTACCTTCAGCAATTGTCCAAATTGTGTCAGGGGGATAGCTCACCTTGGAAGCAAGATGACGTGGTGCAACACAGGTTTGATACCTGGGTCTGCGCTTAGAAACCTCTGGGTATTAAGCATGTTATAAATAACCAATTAAAATGAGTCCTTCTTACTCCTTTCGAAGTCGTGAGATGATCTGCCAAAAGAGGGGCTCAACCCTCTTTTAAAACCAAATGGGCCCCAGTGATTGGTGCAGGCTAAGCCCACCTTAATGAACCAATCCTGGGTCCCCACCAACAATCTTTTGTTATTCGTGACGTCATAACCAGAGAGCTTTGCAACGTGAACGGTAAGGGGTAACAACATGTACTACTAAGTCCCACCCATCTTCCTGTCTATTGTGAATCAAAGTGTCTCTCTGGTTAATTGAGCTTTCTGTGACTCCTGATCAAAGTGCAGGTCTCCATTGAGGTTTGTGTCGAGAACACACTTTCTGTCTCCATCAAATCACATACTTATTCCCTCAGAAAGGGGGTTCCCTGCAGGGGTTGTCTACTGTAAACCATTGTCCCAGACATGACATTCACTGGCCTTCATACAGACGGGTGGGAGCAGGCTTCAAGCTGACACATTCCATAACAAAGAGGTGTTGGTGTTTCCTGTCGTTTTTGTTAGTTCTGTGACCAAGCCTCTTCACAGGCCTACCTCAATTCATTCTCATTAGTATTGTGCTGCCACTACACAGAACTTTTGACAATAGAGCAGGGCGGAACCATGGAGGCTTTGATATTTAATTGGCCATGGCAGTAGGATCGTGTTGCCTTCCCCCTTCCTGAGATGCTTTAATGTCCCCGTTGCTGTCACATTCCAGCTACATGTGACAGGGAGGACTGTGCCTGTAGGCTGTGTCCCCCTGGAGTACACTTCACTACGTGTTTTTTTGTATGTCCGGTGAGCATAGGAAAATGTGTGCGGATTAGCCCTACATTCTACTTCTTACAAAATGTCAAAAAAGCCCAGGCGAGTGCACACTCCCTGTGCAGATGGTCGAATTCCTCACAGGTCATCAAACATTTTTATGCTAAGTCCTCTTGAAGCAAAATATTTACAGGTAGGCCATCAACCTATTCCTGGTCATGAGGTTAGCTGGGACATGGAAAGGGGTGCATGTGCTATGTCGAGCAATCTCTTCCCCAGGGGTTCCCTTGAGGGACGGCCTGTCAAGAGACCACCTTCACCCACTCTTATGCATACCACTAAACCGGTTTAGCCTTGAAGAGGGGGCAGGACAAGCTTGGATGTTTTTGAGGGGCATTCTATTGAGGTCAAGATGACACTTTGGGCCTCATCAGGAGTTGGGCCGAGTTGTAGAAATGCATCAGTAACGCTATTACCGCTGCCAATCCCGAGTTTGCAGGAAACTCAGAGCATTCACCTCCAGCTCTGAGCTGAAGGTGAATGTGCTGAGCTCCCCCCCCCCCATTTTCCACAAAATTACCACAGCACAATTACCGCCGTGGTAATTGTGCCTAAAAATGGTGCATTGAATTTTTAGGACTTAAAAAAAAAATGGAGACTTACCCAGTAAGAAGTTGCGGTAACGCTAATTGTGTTGGGCGGTATCCCCGCGGATTGTTCATTATTTAACGTTCACCGGGATTAGGTCATGATCCCGGCTCAAACACAAGCAAAGAACACAAAAGTATGCTAGTCAGGTAACACAAATGGTGTCCCCTCCAAAAACATCTTTCTTTTTGCAGGTACCCTGATTACTGGACAATTATCAACACACTTGTTCTGTGACCAAATCGTACAGTTTCTCCTCATGGTGTATGAAATGATAGGACGATCCTATAATTTTAGCCAACCGCGCGTTGCACCCTGGAACTTGGAGTTCCATATTAAATTTGACATATAATAAATACAAGCTCCAAAATGCAGAAGCCTGTAGCACTATGTAAAGGCAGAAATTAATACTAAAAGTGTGCAGTGGACCTCTGCTGCACCAGTCTGTATGCAGACCTGTCCACGCTGGCCTCTTGGTGGCCCCCACACCTAACACCTAGTTGTGAGTCACCAGCCATGGAGATTCACAGGCTTGGGGGGAAGGGATGCAGGCAGTTCCAAGGGGGAGGGGCGCCTGGCAAATGGGAAAGTGTGATAAAAGGGAGGGCATGCTGGGGTGAAGAGGATGGCAGGAGGCAGAAGGACATTGGCCGAATACTGGGGCAAGGTGTGACGGACTGTCCAGAGGCAAGGCTGGATAGTGGAAGGCAGGGAAATGCTTATATGCACAGGTTTGGGGAGTAGTAGCCCTCTTTGTTTGCTGACTTGAACGGTGAAAGGAGTAGAGTCCCTGAGTAGTACTGCTGCTGCCTTTCCAGGTAAGTTTTTAAATAACTTACATTTGCTTTTATTTCCCATTTTGCTTACTTATGGCAACTTATTCAAAAGTCTTTTCCATGGTTGGAATTGTGCTGTAGAATGACCAGGGCATATTGCCTCTGTGAGGTTTGTGTGATCCCCCCCACCCGCCCCAGCCCTTCTTGCCCCCAAGGAAACTCTTTTTAGTGTGACCATAAGATGGCCAGAGAGAACGCAGCCATTAGTGGACCTCTGCTGCACCAGTCTGTATGAAGGCATGCCCACATTGGCCTCTCAGACCTTGTGGATGTTTTTCCATGCCCCCCTGGGCTCTTTCACACATGCGCGCGTGCTCGCATCCATCCGCCCCCACTGCAGGTTTCTTCCCTCATGTTTCGTATTCAGAGAGAAAGCTTTGATGTTTAACCTGCTGAGGTCGATAAATGAGCACCATACTCCGTTGGTAATGAGCAGCGCTTGGAAGCCTGTAGTGCTATGTAACTGCAAACATGAATACTAAATAAAGTGTGCAGTGTGTGCACATGCTCAGTCATGACTTATAGTTAAATTGTGGGGACAGGGCCGCCGAAATAGCAGAGGCATCTTTGTACAGAGGAAAGCAGTAGGGGTAGGGGAGAGGGCGCTTACGGCAGTGTCTGCACAACTCAGCCATTGTACAGCGGCCCAGGGCATGGGTGGGGGGGTGCCCGCGCCTTAGGTCTTGTTTGATGTGGTCGAGGCTCACTGCTGCCCGGATGAGCCATCTCCCTCAGCAGTAACATGAGGCGGGCAGGGCAAAGCATGCTGATGTCAGGGAGAAGGGAGCGTGCGCCTGGTGTTCCACAAGACCCTCATTCATGGGGGATCTGGGCTGGGCCGGGGGTCTCATCAGGATCGAAAGTCAGAGAGGCAGGGCCCTTTTGTTTGAGGGGCGATTTTCTCACACCCCTGTCTATATTTACACAATAATCTGCTTACCTCATTTTGCCATTAATATGCCAGCCCCCATTAAGAAATTACCTGCAAATAAAACACCTCTTTGAAGAAAGCACATCAGTGTTTGGGCTGCCATAAGAGGGCACTCTGCACCCCACCCACGTGTGACAGCATACTGCTGGGAACTCACGGGGCCTCTATAGGTCTCTATAGGCTGCTACTTCCTAAAGTTCCTTGAACATTGCCCCCTCAGCACACACACGCTGGCTGGGCATTCGGAAACCTCCACCGAGCTCCGTGAGGATCTTGCATAGGGAGAGGTTTCAATCCACTTGGGTATGTCATCAAACTGAAAAAAGAGGAATTGTTTCCATAACCTCTTACTCCACTTACCCCATTTTCCTGGTACACGGGCAAATGCCTGCTCTCGGTAGGATTTTCTGACGGGTAGGAAAAAATGACAGGTCAAGCTGTCAGATTTTCCTCCCCGTCACTTTTTCCTACCCCTGGGTGGGTAGCCCAATGCCTGCTGTCGGTAGGATTTTCTGACGGGTAGGAAAAAATGACAGGTAAGGCTGTCAGATTTTCCTACCCCGTCACTTTTTCCTACCCCTGGGTGGGTTGCTCAATGCCTGTTGCCGGTAGGATTTTCTGACGGGTAGGACAAAATGAGAGGTCAGGCTGTCAGATTTTCCTACCCCGTCACTTTTTCCTACCCCTGGGTGGGTTGCCCAATGCCTGCTGTCGGTAGGATTTTCTGACGGGTAGGAAAAAATGATAGGTCAGGCTGTCAGATTTTCCTACCCCGTCACTTTTTCCTACCCCTGGGTGGGTTGCCCAATGCCTGCTGTCGGTAGGATTTTCTGACGGGTAGGAAAAAATGACAGGTAAGGCTGTCAGATTTTCCTACCCCGTCACTTTTTCCTACCCCTGGGTGGGTTGCTCAATGCCTGTTGCCGGTAGGATTTTCTGACGGGTAGGACAAAATGAGAGGTCAGGCTGTCAGATTTTCCTACCCCGTCACTTTTTCCTACCCCTGGGTGGGTTGCCCAATGCCTGCTGTCGGTAGGATTTTCTGACGGGTAGGAAAAAATGATAGGTCAGGCTGTCAGATTTTTCTACCCCGTCACTTTTTCCTACCCCTGGGTGGGTTGCCCAATGCCTGCTGTCGGTAGGATTTTCTGACGGGTAGGAAAAAATGACAGGTCAGGCTGTCAGATTTTCCTACCCCGTCACTTTTTCCTACCCCTGGGTGGGTTGCCCAATGCCTGCTCTCTGTAGGAGTTTCTGACGGGTAGGAAAAAATGACAGGTCAGGCTGTCAGATTTTCCTACCCTGTCACTTTTTCCTACCCCTGGGTGGGTTGCCCAATGCCTGCTCTCTGTAGGAGTTTCTGACGGGTAGGAAAAAATGACAGGTAAGGCTGTCAGATTTTCCTACCCCGTCACTTTTTCCTACCCCTGGGTGGGTTGCCCAATGCCTGCTGTCGGTAGGATTTTCTGACGGGTAGGAAAAAATGACGGGTCAGGCTGTCAGATTTTCCTACCCCGTCACTTTTTCCTACCCCTGGGTGGGTTGCCCAATGCCTGCTCTCTGTAGGAGTTTCTGACGGGTAGGAAAAAATGACAGGTCAGGCTGTCAGATTTTCCTACCCCATCACTTTTTCCTACCCCTGGGTGGGTTGCCCAATGCCTGCTGTCGGTAGGATTTTCTGACGGGTAGGAAAAAATGACAGGTATGAAAAAATGACAGGTTAGGCTGTCAGATTTTCCTACCCCATCACTTTTTCCTACCCCTGGGTGGGTTGCCCAATGCCTGCTCTCTGTAGGAGTTTCTGACGGTTAGGAAAAAATGACAGGTAAGGCTGTCAAGAATTTCCTACCTCGTCACTTTTTCCTACCCCTGGATGGGTTGCCCAATGCCTGCTGTTGGTAGGATTTTCTGACGGGTTGGAAAAAATGACAGGTCAGACTGTCAGATTTTCCTACCCTGTCACTTTTTCCTACCCCTGGGTGGGTTGCCCAATGCCTGCTGTCGGTAGGATTTTCTGACGGGTAGGAAAAAATGACAGGTTAGGCTGTCAGATTTTCCTACCCCATCACTTTTTCCTACCCCTGGGTGGGTTGCCCAATGCCTGCTCTCTGTAGGAGTTTCTGACGGGTAGGAAAAAATGACAGGTCAGGCTGTCGGATTTTCCTACCCCGTCACTTTTTCCTACCCCTGGGTGGGTTGCCCAATGCCTGCTGTCAGTAGGATTTTCTGACGGGTAAGAAAAAATGACAGGTTAGGCTGTCAGATTTTCCTACCCCGTCACTTTTTCCTACCCCTGGGTGGGTTGCCCAATGCCTGCTGTCGGTAGGATTTTCTGACGGGTAGCAAAGAATGACATCACAATTCCTGTCAGATTTTCCATAGGATTTTCTGACAGATAGCAAAAAGTGACATTACACCGGCAATGCTAGCCTTCGTTTATAGTCTAGTCAGCCTCGTTCTCGCTCTGCATGCATTTTCTACACTGCTTCTTGGCTGGAGTTGAGCGGTCCCCGGTTTCAAGCTGCTGCCAGCGCGGTTACAGTTTTCTATTTTCCTTTCGAGATTGAAGTGGATTTTTAATCCTTTCAGAATGTAGAAAATCTGCTGCGGTTCCGAAATACCCAATGCTGGAAATGCAGTAGCTGCAATTAGAGAACTGTGTGCCAGCAGAGTTGGAGAGAGTGACAGGCAAAGAGGGGGAGCGCGGGTGAGAGGGGGGTGAGAGAGGAAGATACAGAGGAAGATGAAGAGGAGGGAGAGGGAACAGGGGGCGAGAGGAAGAGGTAGAGCGGGAGAGAGGTGGAAAGATACAGAGAGAGATGTAGAGGGAGTAGTGGGGTAGCAGGAAAGACGTAGAGTGGGTGAGAAAAAAAAGATGCAGAAAAATAAAGAGGGAGATAGGGAGGAGAGGGGAAGAGGGAAAGAGGTTGAGTGGGTTAGTGGCGATGCAACGATAAAGAGAGGCGGAGGAGAAAGGAGAGGGAGAAGAGTTAAGGGAGAGTTAGAGCGAGTGAGGGGGAAGAGGTAGAAGGATAAAGAGGAGGAAGAGGGTGGAGAGGAAGGACTGAGAGGAGCACGACAGAGCGTGAGACTGTACGAGGTACAGAGAATGAGGGACAGAGAGGGTGAGAGGGGGAGGCAGAAGGATAAAAGGGAGATATGGAAATCGAGAAGGGAGAGGCAGAGGATGGCGACGGGTAAATAGAAAGGAAAGTGTGAGGAAGGAGATGGAGAGAGCGTGAGTAGAGCGGGTGAGAGGGAGGGAGGCAGACAGATAAAGGGCAAGGGAAGCAGATGGAGAGGAATTAGAGTGAGGAGGGGCACAGGGCATCCGAGGGGACGGGAGAGAGTGGGAGAGAGGCGGAAAGATAAAGAGGAGGGATGGAGGTGGAGAGGGCGGAGGGAGAGGAGAGGGAGAGAACTTGAGAGGAGGAGGTTGGAGTGGGTGAGAGGGAGAGACGTAGAAAGATAAAGAGGAGGGAGCTGCAGATGATGGAGGCAGAGAAGAGGGACTGAGTGTGAGAGGAGGAGGTTAGAGCGGGTGAGAGGGAGAGATGTGGAAAGATAAGGAGGAAGGGATGCAGACCAAGAGGAATGAGAGCTAGGAGGGGCACAGGATATAAGAGCGAACGGGATAGAGTGGGCGTGAGGGAGAGAGGCAGAAAGATAAAGAGGAGGGAGAGCGGTGGAGGGGATGGACTGAAAGGAGCATGACAGAGTGAGAGGGTGCGAGGTACAGAGTCTGAGGGAAACAGGGTGAGAGGGAGGGAGGCAGAATGATATAGAGAGAGAGGGGGGTGTAGAGGGAGGAGAGTGAGAGCGTGAGGGATACTTAGAGTGGGTGAGAGGCAGAACGATGAAGAGATTGAGAGGGAAATCGACAAGAGAGGCAGAGGAATGAGAGGGAGAGTGTAAATGGAAACGAGATTAAGAAGATGGAGAGAGCGTGAGAGAGAAAGAGGTAGAGTTGGTGAGAGGGAGGGAACTGAAAGATAAAGGTGAAGGGAAGCTGATGCAGAGAAATTGAGAGGAGAGGGAGAGAGCATGAAAGGGGAAGAGGGAGAGTGAGTGATAGAGAGAGGCAGAAAGATAAAGAGGAATGAGGGATGTGGAGAGGAAGGGGCGAGGAGAGGAGTGAGTGTGATGAAAAGTTCGAATAGGGGAGAGAGAAAGGGAAATGGAGATGAGAAGAAGCCCAGGGAGTGAAGGAGAGAGGTAGAGTAGGTGAGAGAGAGACAGCTAGGGAGGTGGGGATGCAGAGGAAGGGTAAGGAGGAGAGGGAGAGAGTATGGGAGGGGAAGTGGGAGAAAGATGCAGAGGGAGATGGGAAATGGAGCTGGGGGATAGGAAGAAGAGGGAGAGGAGGTAAGGGGAAGAGTGGGGAGAGAGTTAGAAAACGATAGAGAATGGGAGATGAAGAGGGAGGAGATACAGTGTGAAAGGTAGAGAGGAAAATAGATATGAGAGGAAGGAGAGGGAGGGGCACCGAAATATGAACAGAGTGAGAGAATAAACAGACAGTATGACATCAGCAGTTAGAGACAGACTCAGAGAGATAGAGACAGATGGGAGAGCAAGAGAGATGGGGGAGTGTTTGAGGGAGACAGAAAGAGAGAGCGAGACAGAAAAAGTGTGAGGGAAAGAGAGAGACAGACAGCTAGATACAGAGTGAGGTATAGTCAACGCCAAACAAAGAGACAAAGGGAGACCATAACCAGAATAGAGAGGAAATGGCGCAATGGGAAAATGAAGACGAAGATATAAAGAAAGGGGCAAAGGAGTCAGACAGAGAGACATGTAGGGGAAAGAGATAGTCAAGAACAGAAAATGCCAGAACCAGGGAAAGAGAAATTGCTTCAGAGCGACAGAAGGAGGTGCTGTAATTATGCTACTACGCAATCTTATGCCATCACAGGGACTCTGCAATGGAACACATCATAGAGGCCTGTGTGATCGATGGAATTTAGATACTGTTCCTATACTGCGCATACCTTCCATTCCATCTGATACATTTAGACTTTTCAATGACCATCATTAAGCCACAGGGACCTGAGACCCCTTCCTGCAAGTGATCAGTGGTAATTCCAATATTTAAGAAGGGGGACAGAAGTGACCCTATGAATTACCGACTGATATTGACATTCAAAATATGCTAGAAGAGGAAATGCATTAGAGTAAATGGATGAAAGAGAAGATAGCGTTAGAGGAGAGCTGAGGTTGGATAGTGAGCAGGTGAAATGGCATCAAGGGGTGGAGAGAAGGAGGAGAAAGGGGCTTGGCACAGGGGAGTGCAAAGGAAGAAGCAGCATGTATGGTGAGGTCTAGCGGTTGGGAAGTGACTATGGTGACAATGAGCTGAGAGGTGATGGAGTGGTAAGGCCTGAGAGGAACTGGTGTATTTGGATTTAGTAATGACTTTGGCGCAGGGAAGGTAAAATAATAGAGGTTGTTTGGAGGGGTCATAGGTATGATCAGGCGTGTGGGGAAGGAGCCAGTTAAGAATCATGGGGGAGGCATTGGTATAAGAAGAAGTGGAGTATGTGGGAGAGAAGACAGGGTCTGGGTAGCCAGTGTACAGATGTAGACTGGGCTACGGAATAGGAAATAGTGGCTATACCAAAGGAGGGCAGGATATGGGCTATGTGGATATGAAGAAAAGGTGCATGGCAAATGAAATTCTGAGCAGAAACAGTCTGGAAAGGAAGCAGAGGGGATGTCATAAGGGGAATGGTAACAACACAAGTGGAGGCAGAAGAAAGACGTTGGCATGGCCAAGTGACAAGCACATGAAGGGATCAGGGGTTGCAGATGGGATGAGGAACTCACCTGAGAGAGACCATTTAGGGTGGGAAGAGAGAGGCGATGCACTGCACTGGGCCGGGGCAGATAATGGTGATTGTGGCAGATGTGTGCTTCCGGAGGGAGATTATATGGGTTAGGTGGGATTGGAGAAGGGGAGGTTCAAGTCTACTGATGGGAACTATGGGTGTAGGGGGAATGAGAGGAACACTGGTCAGAAATGGTATTGGAGCAGTTAATGGCATGGAAGTGGTAGAGTGTGTACATCATGTCTAGATGTCTGAGCTGGAATAGATGATACACCAGAAAAAGTAGCGGTGACTGCGCAGGCGACATAAATGCGCTGATTGATGGAATTATTCGCGTGTAAAACAGGGATTTGCGTGCCATTCTGCACGCAAATCCCTGTTTGAATAATGGGATTTGTAGGCAGAATGGCACGCAAATCCCTGTTTTACACGCAAATAATTCCATGATTCAGGACCATATTGAGGCAGGATGAAAGAGGATATAGTGGAAATGGGGATGAGAGGAGGTAAACATCCTAAATGGATTAAGTAAAACGAGTTGGGAAATGGAGCACATTGAAGTGGGAACCGAGATGAAGCACTATTGTTGAAAAATAAATCAATTCTTTCTTTCTTTATGAAGTTTTAATGAAGTTCAAACTGGGCCTGTACAGATACTGTATTAGTTTAGTGAGTTATAACATTTCTGAAGCATACGCCACTTAAATACAAAACTAACGTAGAAAGAAAGGTAACATTGATAAGGGATTGGTAAATTTGCCAGAAAGCAACAATGGAGGAATTTCAGAGAATGCCACATTGAGACAGTATGAACAAGAAAGGATAATGGCAAGTGGTGAGGAGAAATGCTCCGACGTGTTGGAAACGCATCAGAGGAGCAATGAGTACCCCTCAAATGGGTGAGTCTAGGAAGGGAAACTGAAGGGAGGGGAGGGCAGGATGGGGTTATCCACCGAGAATAGGTCAGGCGACCTGTATGCAGAGTAAGGAGGGTGGAGGGACAGCAGAGAATATGCAACAGGCCTGAGGGTTCTACAGTAATGGCATGGTAGGAGCTGAGGGGATAAAGATGCCTATCCAACTCAATGACTGCAACAGGCCTGATGCAGTTGGGTCATAAGTATTCATAAGGGATAAATGCATCATATCCAGTCTGCATAGTAGCAGCAAGGCCTTATATATCAAAGTAAGGTTATTGGGGGGGGGGGTGGCAAAGTGAAATGTATCAGGACAGTATGGGAATGGTCTTTCGAGCAGAGGTGCTTGATGTAATAGGTGTGATGATTGAGTGATAAGCAATTCCAGAGGGCCACAGGGTTAGAATTTGGCAGTTTAGCCAAAAGCAAAGCCAAATCCTTTTGGCGACTGAGTAAGCAAGGGGCACATTTATAGGCGGTAGAGGATGTGGCGTATGTCTGTAACGTTACTGACATGTGTGGTCAGTGGGAGGGGGAGAGAGGGCATGGCCATACTGGGAGGGATACATTGTTCATATCTAAGAGATCCGGAGTACCAGAGGTGTTGGTAAAGATGCTGGAGAGCCCCGGAAGGACATGGGAAGGAAGGTTAGTCAGATCTATGTCTAGGTGATGGGTGGTAACATGATATATGCGGTCAAATAGTACATATTCAGGGAGCTGTGAGGGAGCGGCAAGACAAATGAGTGAGGGAGGGAGAAGAGATGTAGATGAGGGGTTGTGGGAGAAGGTTAGAGAACCGAGAGCACATATGGTCAGGTGGAATTGGGAGTAGGTAAAGACAAGTAAAGCTATGATTACCATGGGTTACAGATGAAATATGGTTTGGTAGGTAATGGGATTGTTGAATGATCATGCAAGGGGAGTGGAAAAGAGGAAGGCATGTACTAGGATGGCAGGATAAACCTGAGAAGATTGAAGGTAAGGAGATGCAAACATGGGGCACGTTTGAGGGATAATTTAGCCTTGTGAATGGATATTTTGAAAGCAAGTGGAAGAGATGATTTCAAAAGATGTTTGCCCAACGGGTGTGTACATAGGAGTACAAGACTGTAACAGCAAAGGGTGTAGATAGCTGAACTCCAAGAAAGGTTTTAATATCAGGGAGGGGTGTGGGGGAGGGGGGTGTAGAGGGTACTGTAGTTGGCCCATAGATTGGGAGGACTAGATATGATGTAAATAGGTGGCGTGGTGAGGGGTGTGATGGTTCTGAAGGGGAGGCAGGGCTGGGGTGGTGGGGGGGGGAGGCTGCTGCCGGGTAGGTAGTTGGGCCATAGATTGGGAGGACTAGATATGATGTAAATAGGTGGAGTGGTGAGGGGTGTGATGGTTCTGAGGCAGAGGCAGGGCTGGGGTGGCAGGGGGTGTGTGTATGGTACTGTAGTTGGGCCATGGATTGGGAGGACTAGATATGATGTAAATAGGTGGAGTGGTGAGGGGTGTGATGGTTCTGAGGCAGGGCTGGGGTGGCAGGGGGTGTGTGGAGGGTACTGTAGTTGGGCCATAGATTGGGAGGACTAGATATGATGTAAATAGGTGGAGTGGTGAGGAGTGTGATGGTTCTGAGGCAGAGGCAGGGCTGGGGTGGCAGTGGGGGTGTGGCGGGTACTTTAGTTGGGCCATAGATTGGGAGGACTAGATATGATTTAAATAGCTGGAGTGGTGAGGGGTGTGACGGTTCTGCGGTGGAGGCAGGGCTGGGGTGGCAGGGGGTGTGTGGAGGGTACTGTAGTTGGGCCATAGATTGGGAGGACTAGATATGATGTAAATAGGTGGAGTGGTGAGGGATGTGATGGTTCTGATGGGGAGACAGGGCTGGGGTTGATGGAAGTGAGGCAGTGATCTTATCAGTAGGCTACTCGAAGACAGATGTTGAGGGTGGTGAAGGGGCAGGCTTTACATGAGGCTGGAGAGCCTGTGGGGTAGTGGACGAGTTGAGGAAATGAAGAGCAGCCTCTCTAAGTGCTGTTCGCCCCACGCACCCATTTCTCAATCTGACACCAATTGGAATTGAATAAACAGAGCGTGAAGGGAATGGGGTTTTTAGATGCTGCCCATATATCTGTACTGTACATTAGAGTGTTATCATTAAAGCACAGAATCCACGTACACCACAGAGCAGTCCGTCTATTTAGCACAGACACCCGAGCCACCTGTCTAAATAATACACACACCTGATACAATCTGTAAACATGCAACACATCTGCGACTACTTTTTAACATATCATACACACATCAGAAGACCAGTCAACGTAACACAAAACCCCAAGCAACCCATCAAAATAGCAAGCCCCTCATCCATGTATTGCTCACAGGGTTTAGGCAATCACCCTGGATAGTCCACTTCCTTGCCAGCTGTGCCTCTACGTCACTGCTCAGCTCTCCTACATCACAATAATTTCCCAGTACCGCTGACGCACATGCATGCCACCTCTTCCCCCGCACGCAGCGGAACCCACCTCCTCGCCCCCCCCTACTATTTCCCTTGCTCACTATCTCACCTGGTTTGTCCACTCACTTCACACTCTTCTCACCCCTTTTACAGCTTAAATTCACCTAAATCCATTTCCCCTCCCATCTCAAGATTAAGAATGTCTTCTCTGATATCCCCTGTAACCTATCTTTACTGTATCAGTTCTTTATAAATTCACTGGTGTTAGGCAAACCATTTAAATGACACACACACACACACACACACACACAAAGCTGTTATTAGACATCGATTAACGAGACCAAAACAGAGAGCAACTAGTTGTATGACACAGAACCTTGAGACATCCTACCTATGAGACACAGACATGAAGGTAACGCAAGCCGCCACATTAGACAGTAATGACGCCTACTGCAATATACTGCAATGTACATGGGTCTGGTATAGTACACCGTGCCTCGCTGCGCATGCGACAGAGCGTGAGCAAGGTGCAACACCTTAGATGGAGATGTGAGCAGGAAGTACACGTGTCCTGGGTGTGGGTGCAGTTCTGTGTAGTTTCGTATGGACGTTTGGGCGCGTGTATTATCTGGATAGAATAACCCAAGATCAGCTAAATGACATCATTGAGAGCGTGCACTGAGGGTTAGCCACTGGCCTGGGTGGGTGTGAGCGCGCTAAACATATATATATATATTTGTATTATTGTTTTTTTACTTTTTTATTTTTTACATTTGTAAACCGAACAAAGCAACCCTTGGGCATCGTGGAGCTGTTGCAGCCAAAACATAGCTTAGTTACATGACAAAATACAAATAGTGTGGAAGAATAAGTATCTTTGCCATAGCTATGCCAAGGCGATTGTGATCATCATAGACATGGCGTTGACTTGCACTATGTGTTCTATGCATATAGTGTAAAGTGGTAGGAGATGAGTTCAGACGATTAGTTGGGCAGAACGGGTGGTTTGGGGTTTGCAAGGACTAGAGTCCAGTCTGTTTAATGACCAGTGACTGAGGGTTTCTGTCAAGTTGTTCTGCACGAGGGAGACTAGTCCTTACCATTATGGGTTCCAGTTTAATGCAGAGCAGTGGAGGGTGACGATGTGGGTCCAACCTCGCGCTTATATTGATTGAGTTGGGCACAAGTGAAAAGCTTATGTTGGTGAAACTAACCCTAAACGGTCCCGTTTGGGTTGCATTGTGCTTTGATATGCTTGTGGTTCCTCTTTGTTGCAGAGGTTGTTTATGGATCCAGGTATGTGATGATCAGATGTCATGTAAGGTGTCCCAAGAGTGTCCAAATTACAGTTCTCCTATGTTCATTGGTCATATTGTTACGGGAGGGCATTTGGCAATCGGATAGACTGATCTATGGTGCCTCTACTTGGTCTGGTATTTGAGGATGCTGTTCTAGTGTGTTGGATGTGGTCTTGTGAATAGCCATATAGTTTGAGGGTCACATAGTCTTCCTCTGTGTCGAGATGCCTAAGCATTGAGTTTCAAAATTTCATGAACGATACGCAAAAGAAGAGTCACAGTGATGTTTCTGGTTGAAACCTTGCAATGCTATGAAGGCTGTGTTGCTGGAGCGGCGCACTCTGGGCGGGTGACTTTCCTCTTGGAGGATTCTGGGTCCCTGCCAAGTACGGCTGGGTGGGTGATACAGAGGGTATTGAATTTTTAGTAGGTAGAAGCTGCTGGTGTAGCCTAGTCTGGGGAGTGCAATTGCAATGGCCACCATGGTTCTGTGCGGGAAGGTCAGTCTATACAACACACATGCACACGGTTGCCAACCCTAATATAAGGGCTTGCCTCTGTACAGGGGAAGAATACTGCAGTGCTCTTGCGTGCCGTGCTAATACCTCACTTCACCACACTTGGTTTACTGATAACCATTCATTGGGGATACACTATCTGTATATCACACAACCATGAGACATCCCATTTATAACACACAATCTTAAAGCTAACTATACATATACTCAAAGCACATATTCCCAACCCAAGCGTTCAATATATAACACACACACGAGCCCATGCTTAAACAGGGACAGGCATCTGCCTGCGGGAGCTGTGGAGGAGCACTCGCATAAACCTAATTTCCCCTGCATTCCTTTACTAACCAAGTGGTCAGCATAGAAAACAGATGTGTATCACAAACCTTCGCAGATTTATATAGTACACAAACCAAACCAACCAGTCTTTAAAGCATAGAAATGAAGCCACCAGGCTCGAACTGGCCTATAGGGCAATAGGCCTATGGCCGGACCAAAAACACAAAATGCTGGGATGGGCCTGTTTTTCAAAGTGACCAATTTTCTTGGCCAATGTGGGCCAGTTTGACGAATTACTTCACTATGCGGTTAATAGTTTTGAGCAGTGTTGCTGAATAAATATTCTTTAAAATGCACAATTTGCATCACATTTTATCAAAAAAACTCCCCCTAGGGTACCATTAAAACACACACAAATTAGTCATGGGCGCTCCTCTATGAGAACGAACACAGCAAAAATTGCCTGTTCTTTGGGAATGTACCCACTCTAGAGTCTGCAGCCACTTTTGTGGTGTTCGTTCTCATAGAGGGGCGCCCACGACTAATATTTGGGTTTTTTCTAAGGGCCTAAGGTGTAGTCACCCTAAGTGTCCTTGGGTCATCCAGACATGGACCCCTTGCTCTCTGTGCTCAGAGAGGCACAGCTCCACCTCACTGATGATGCCCAACAAGGCTAAAACATGTGTATGGGATTGCTGTTGGTACTCTTATTCAGAAGGGAATTGCCATAGCATTTCGGTGCTGGACTGCCCATGTGGGTGGGACAAAGACTGATATGCAAATGGATATTTCCCATCTGTGAAAGGTACAGTGAGCTAAAATGTGGCTGCAGACTCTAGAGTGGGTACCAGCCCATAGAACAGGCAATTTTTTTCGTGTTCGTTCTCATAGAGAGGCGCCCATGACTCAAGTTTTGATTTTTTCCAAGGGCCTTAGGTTTAGTCGCCCTAAGTGTCCTAGGGTCATCCAGATGTGGACTCTTGCTCACTGTGCTCAGAGAGGCACAGCTCCACCTCACTGATGATGCCCAACAAGGCTGAAACACGTGTATGGGATTGCTGTTGGTACTCTTGTTCAGAAGGGAATTCCCATAGAATCTCGGTGCTGGACTGCCCATGTGGGTGGGTCAAAGACTGATATGCAAATGGGTATTTCCCATCTGTGAAAGGTAAAGTGAGCTGAAGTGTGGCTGCGGACGTGTTCGTTCTCATAGAGGGGCGGCCATGAATAATTTTTTACTATTCAAACACTGTCACAAAAGGAATGAATTGCCATTTGCAACTGTGGGCCACTTTTTCATTGGTGCCAGAGACAATTTTATGGCCCAATCCGACCCTGGGAGCCACCTTTGCATAAGGCAAGGCCTCCTATAAGGGAGTGCCGGAAGAGCTGTCTCGTGAGCCCTGCCTGCTGCACCTGTCATTGCCTATATTCCTTTTCTGACCAAGTCTTGGCTGGAAAAGGCGAGGGCACGTGCCTCAGTTCTGGGCATTTCTGTCAGATGTTGCAGGCACGAAAGTAGAGGAATGCTGCCTTACCTGCTAAATTGTTAAAAGCCTGGTAACGAGCACTTTCGACAGAAAATTCAAGGACTGTATTTAGAATGAGACTGCATTGCTGTCTCGGGAGGATAGCTCAGAGGCAACGTGTTCCCCCTTGCAAACAAGACGACACGGAACACCATAGGTTCGATCCCCGACCCGCGCTTAGAAACCTCTGGGTGTTAAGCGCGTTATAAATAACCTCATATCAATATGTGTTTCCAGTCGCAGACCATTTTTATGGGAAAAAGGTGTTTGTAACCAGGTTTTACGCTTCTGAGCTCTTGGGCTTGTTTAAACCACTCTTCTAATTTTCCTTTCTGAATCAGGGGAGACAGAAATGGATCGCAAGCTAAACCGACCGGACTGAGGCACTCATTTTCTCTGACCAACAGAGACCGGAGGCAATCACTCCTGCAGTTCTACTCAACATGAGAAAAACAATCTGCCTTACACCCAATTTGAGAAATGTATTATTCTATTGTACGCCACTTCCACGGGCAGCCATAAGAGCAGAAAGGCCTTTCTAAATGCCTATGCACCTCTGGCGATGGCAAGGCAGTGGGAGGTGAACATGGCATTCCACAGCGGTGGAAAAACTGCACGAGCATTTCCGCCACCCCAACAGGGCTCTTCCCACCCCAGGGCAGCAGAAGAGGACTAGCCCTCCTACATCATATGTGTGATGCGTTTCCATGACAGAAAAACAGACAGGTATGAACATCAGACAGAAATGCCCAGAACTGTGGCACATTTCCCCTCCTTTCCCAAGAGCGCTTGGCCAGTAAATGGATGCAGGCAATGCCAGGGACAGGAGGGTTTATGGGAAAGCGGACATCCGGTAAACTCATTTATAGACAGACTCAAGGGAAGAAAGACTATGGGAAAACCCTGATCAGCTCACAAAGGCTCCTTCCCCACCCAGAAGAGAACAATTATGGGAGAACCAAACCTCTCTCCCATTTTACAACTATGGTAACTAGGAGAGGCACACCTCTTCCCTATGCAACAGCGAAGCACGCAAAGAGGACTTCTATCGTTCCCCTCAAAGAAGGGGACTTGAAAAAACTGAAGCTCATGTTTTCTCGACAGTTACAACCACTCTGGAGAGTCTCCTATAGTCAGGATCTCCACTTAAATTAATGGGAGAAATACTCCTACAACTCAAATACAGGAGACATGTTAACATGTGTTTCCAACTCCCAGTACAATAACAGGACTTTATAACACACACACTAACCTGCTGAATATGAGTGATAGCCAAAGAGGATTCCAAGAAGGGGAAGCCTTGCAGCCAAAAGTGAGAGTCAGGATGACAGCACCATCAGAGCAGTGTGCAGTATTATACATTAAAGACATCCAAAATGGCGGCTGACCTACTTAAAGATTTCTTTCCCACACCACAATCAACCCTGCCACTGAGCGTGCCCAGACAGGACATGTGACCTCTCAAGCCATTCAGGGATAAGCTGTTTAATCCAAATGCTACATAAATGCCAGATCCCAGCACAGCAGTGAAAGGGAGTTTTGGTGCAGGCAAAGACTGTAGAGTGGAGGAGGGGACCATCAGACAAGTGAGGAGGAAGCAGCTCGTAAGACCTGGAGAGTAGAGGAAGGATGGAGTGAAAGAGAAAATCCAGAAAGTGGAAGAAGGGAAGTGAAAGGGAAAATCCACAAAGTTTACCCCGAGAAGAGGAGAGGGACAGAGGCTCGTGCAGAGGCAGTAGATGTGGCCTGTAAAAAAGAGACAACATTAAAATCAGAGGGCGTGGCCAAATTAAAAAAACAGAGAGAAAAAGATGGAACCACAGGCCAAAAAGAGTGGAAGGAGAAATGGTAGAAGCGATTGCCAAAGAGAAAGCCGGAAAAGATAGGCTAAACCTTTGGCCAAGGAAAATACACTGAAAGGAGCCCTACTAATGCTCCGGAGCTCTGACAAAGGAAAAGTCGGAGAAAGCAAGGGTTGTGGCCGTGACCAGGGAAAAGGATGCCTGAGCCAGAAAAATCACCTGGGCATTAACGCAGGGAGAAGAAAAGCCAGAGGAGTGGGCTTGGAACTATCCTAGGCAAAAAACAAGAACCTTTTAGAGACCACTGTGACCACTTGTGTTGTGCCTTATGGTCGCTTAGAGACTACTGTGACATTGTGTAGTGCCTTATGGTCGCTTAGAGACTACTGTGACATTGTGTAAGTGCCTTATGGTCGCTTAGAGACTACTGTGACATTGTGTAATGCCCTATGGTCGCTTAGAGTACACTGTGTATTAGTACTGGGTATCAGCACTGTGCACTAGCATTTCTCCGATTCTCTGCGCTAGTACCCTCACTACAGCACCATTGTGTACTAACATTGCGCACTAGCTTCTCTCTGACGATTTTGTGCGTCAGTTCCCTCTAAACTCAGACATGATAACCTGGACCTTCCTCATTATGTTCCCATTCTGCCTGGTCCCCCATGACACCCCTTGTACAGGGTCACACTTTCGCTTACACCCCAACGGCCTCAGCAGACTAGCCTGCCCCAGACATTATCCCATACCCTGCCCCACCCCCTTCCTACCCAACATCAACCCCTTCCAGCCTACCTCCTCCATTGACTCTCATCGCATAGCAGACACCCCCAGCCCCCAAGAAGCATCACAAACTACTCCCATCGGCCAACCCACTATCTCGAACCTCACTACCAGCAGATCCTATCCCTGCTCAGGATTATCGAGATTCACCCGACTCAGATCCAGAACACACACACCCGCATCCTTCCCCAATCTAGGCAACAAACAAAACATAACCTTAACCAAATCTGCCCCTCACTGCACACGCCCTACACTTCCGACAGACCAGATAGCACACGGCCTGATCGCATCCTCCCCCCGCACCCACACCAAAAAATCATGCATCACCACCGAAACCATTAAAGGTGCACTCATCAATGCGAGATCTGTAGTCGCCCATGCCTTAGACATTGCCGACATTATTACCGTCAATGATCTCGACTTCATAGCTATTACAGAGACCTGGCTCCACCCAGCATCTGGCCCCTCTCTATCACTTGCTATACCCAATGACTATACCATCTACCGTGCAGACAGACAAACAGCTAAAGGTGGTGGAGTAGCCGGTATTGCAAAAAGTTCCATCAACATTAGACACATACAAAACCAATCACTGACATCAGCGGAATTACTCACCCTCAAACTATCCACAACGCACACAAGCACTATCACCATCCACCTCATCTACAGACCGCCAGGCCCCATACTATCCTTTAATGACGACATAGCCCTTCTACTCTCTAACAATATCAAACCTAACTCTCGACTACTCATCCTAGGAGACTTTAATCTAGGTCTCAATGATGAGAAAGATGACAAAGCTCACACTATCGCCAACACTATTTCAGAATTAGGACTCACCCACCATATCGCACAACCCACACACAACAAAGGCCGCATCCTTGACTGGATAGCTGACCTCAATTGCAACACTACCATCCTCTCCAACACTCCATGCCCCTGGACCGATCACCACCTTATTACCTTCACCATCAACAAAGGCACTCAAACACCAGTGCCCTCCTCCAATGCCCCACCCACACTCACAAGAAACAACAAAAATATCACACTAGAGAAACTCCTCCCGCTACTCCAACCCATCACCGACTTCTCACCCACCATGACCAACCCTACTGAATTAGTAGATTTATACAACACAACTATCCTTAAGGCCATAAACACCATAGCACCACTCAAGCTTCGGAAAGCCAAACCACGAGCACACCTCAATTCCTGGTTCACCCCCAAACTAAAAACACTCCGCAAAGCCAAAAGACAAGCTGAATTAACATGGAAACAGTCACCATCCACTATTAATAAGACATCCTACGCACTAGCATCGAACATCTATAAATCAGCCATCATCCAGTCTAAAAAAAACATGTACAATGAAAGAATCAGCAACGCCAAATCTAATACCAAAGAGCTCTTCAATATCCTGAGAGAACTCGAATCACCCTCCCCCATTCCAGACACTTGCAACAAAGACATCCACTGGTGCACGAATATCCAGGAAGCACTCCTAGGCAAAATTGCCACGCTACAAGCCAAAATCCTGACAAAGAAAGAAAGCCTCACCCTCTCCGATAACATCACCCCCTCTACACACACCCACACCACCCCCCAAAATGATGACAATAACCTCTTTGAGTTTTCCACCATAACCATTAAAGAGGTTGAAGAAATAATCTACTCTCTTAAACCGTCCAAATGCCAAGGCGACACTTGCCCAGCCCCTATCATTAAAGATGCAGCCAAACAACTTGCTCCCTTCATCACCTCCCTCATCAACGCATCTTTCACCTCCAACATAGTGCCCAACAACCTCAAGGACTCCTGGGTTCTTCCTTTACTTAAGAAGCCCACCCTTGACCCTAATGTCCCCACCAACTACAGACCCATAACGACTGTACCCTTCCTACTAAAAATCCTCGACAGAGCTGCCTATCTCCAGATACAGAACCACCTTGAGAAAAATAACTTACTAGGACTCAGACAATCAGGATTCCGCCCCAAACACGGCACTGAGACCGCCCTGATTGACCTTAAGACACAGATGGACAACATTAAAGACAATGGTAAACTAGCCCTCCTTCTCCTCCTTGACTTATCGGCCGCCTTCGACCTGGTCAACCACGACATCCTCTGCAAACATCTATCCTCAGCAGCCAAATTTTCAGATAACGCCAACGCATGGATCCATTCCTTCCTTAACAACAGATCCATGAGAGTCTTCGCACCCACAGCCTCTGCCATCCCAGCCCCAGTCACTTGCGGTGTCCCCCAGGGCTCCTGCGTCTCCCCCACTCTATACAATGTATTCACGAAACCCCTCTTTGACATACTGGACCGTTTGGGTGTCATCTACACCAACTACGCAGATGACACCCAAATACTGATCCCTTTAACAGGCGACTACTCCACCGACCTCACTGCTCTCAACAACATTTATTCCATTATCCAAGAATGGATGGCCAAGCATGGCCTATGCCTTAATGACGACAAGACCGAGCTTCTTCTCCTAGGTTCCCAACCCAGACTTAATAAACTCGACAAACTCTATCAAGCATTCACTATAGACGGCAATAACATCATCGTCTCTAACAGCGTCAAAACCCTAGGAATCTACCTCGACTCCTCCCTCACACTGACAAGACAGATCAATTCCATCTCATCAGCCACTGCTTACACTTGTAAACTTATCAATGCCAGCAGACCTTACCTCTCACCATCCAACTGCATCACCTTAGCCAGAGCGCTAGTCCTTTCCAAAGTTGACTACTGCAATGCGCTATACTTGGGAACCAGTCAGAAAAATATCAACAAACTACAAGTCATACAAAACAACGCCTTGCGAGCAGCCCTGAACATACCCAAACATGAACACATCTCGGACGCCAGACGCACCTGCCATTGGCTATCCATACCACAAAGAATTGAATATAAAACCATCTCACTCACACACAAATGCCTAGCTAACCAAGCACCCAGATACCTATCCGACAACCTCAAGCACCACACCCCAGCGCGCCCTACCAGATCAGCTCAAACACACTGCTTAAATATCCCAAGATTTAAGCTCCAAAAAGCAGGTGGCTCCAGCTTCCCCGTGCTTGCCTCCAAACTTTGGAATTCACTTCCACTCGAGCTGAGATCAGAACCGTCCTTTCACAGATTTAGACACAACACCAAAACTTGGCTTCTATCCAAAGAAACTGCCTAGCCCTACCGCACTAGCATGCACCAAGACTGTAAATTTGTAAATATGTAATCGATTTGTACATTTCTGCTGCATTATTCTTGTTGTATTCATTATTCTTGTTGTATTCATCGCAAGCGCCTGGATGCCCTAGGGCCAGGCGGCGCTATACAAATAATAAACTAAACTAAACTAAACTAAACCAAAACCACCATGAGAACCATCCTGACAAAACAAAGAAACTGTTTCCATTTTCGTTTGTTGTGCTTAACTGTCATCTGCAACACAGGTTGGGGAGAGTAGGAGCAAACAAGCATGCTCCATTGCTTCTTTCTTGCAGCAGGTACATTGAAGGCCCGCCCATGGCATTCAGCATAGTTTCCAATAGGAACCACTGGCAAGTAGTGGGAGCTGCAGTGGATGGCTGCCTGTGAACAGCAGCAGTAGTATCATTGGACTATGCAGTGGAAGAGCTGATACCAGCATCAAGTAAGGTGTGTAATGTGAGCATTTTCAGGCAACAGGACATTGCACTGAACTAGCGCTTCATATTGGGGCCAAACATTGGATTTGGTAGAGCTATACTTAGAAATAGTTTGCTAAACAGGGCACTTGCTAAGCATTTTACTGGGGATACATTCCAAACCTAGTATATTGGATAAACGCTGCATTTGGGTGGAAGAATAAATAAGAACATGGGAGTACATGGAAATGGCAAGTAGCAATTACTATGAATTAGGGTATATACATTGCAAAAGAATGCAGCATAATAATGAGTGCATTCAAGTCATAACCCAACAGATACTTTTGGGGCACAGGTGAAATCCCCAAGGATCTATGCAAACACAAGTGGATTGGATAATTCCTCAATGCAAAGGATCAGTCACATTGTTAATCAACAGCCACACAAGAGAAGGCACGTGGAGTTAACATGTCACAGTGAGGAGCCACAACAGGTGCACATGAGGTACTGGGCGGTTACCAGTCATTTATTCGAAAACCAAATGGTCGAATGACCATTTGATCGAAGTAAAATGGTTGGAAAAAAAAGGTCGAATTTTTTTATTTTTTTTATTTTATGGGGGGGGGGTCCCCCCCAAGCTCCCTTTTTCTTTATTAAAAATATGTTTTAAGCAACCAAAACTTAAAAAAAATATATAAATAAATAAATAAAAAAATTCGACCATTTTGATTCGATCAAATGGTCATTCGACCATTTATTTTCGACCATTTGACCGGACACCGTACTGGGCACAGAGAAAGCACTTTAGATGAACTCACTAGGCTAACGAGTGTGAATCCGTAACTCGTTATGTTCTTCTTCTACACTCCTCCTCTTTCCTAGCACATTCAGGCACACACACACAATGTATCTCTGTGGTAAGGGAGGGGGATACACCTAGTGACATTGTAAAGAAGGTATGCTGCATACTAACCATTGCCAACTCCATCTTTCTAGTGGGAGCTGGCAGAGCTGTCTCTCCTCTCTGTGTGCCCAACCCATTACCTCTGGAGGCTGACTGGATGATCCTATGCGTACTTAGGAGCTGCGAGAGGCTAGGAGCCTTAGAAGGACTGTTGGGAAGAGCTTCCTGTGCAACCAGCAGGAATAAGGGATCTTATTTATTAATAATAGTGAGTTACAGTTATGCACAATAACCTTCCAGACTCTTAAATACCTTATCCAATATACAAATACAGAATGACATATTTCAGACCTTACTACATATCCCTGTACTAACATTAGTATCTAGATTCACTGTTTAAAAAAGTACCATATATCAACTTACACAGTTAATTACTTCTTCATCTACCAGTCTTCAATTAGAACACATCAAAGTATGTTTGTGGAACCAAATGTGTACAATGACATTGAGGACATTGATTCGGCTCCCATGTCAGTAGTCGAATGTACACATTTAGAAAGCTGGCAATCTCGGGCTACCATCTTGGAGGGGATTATGGAACCACAGTTGGAGCCAAAGCAGTATGATATGCTCTCCCGACTGTTTAGGAAGATCAGCCCAAGAAATAAGGGAGCCCATCTCAAACATGTGGCCAAAAGTAGAGTAGCCCGCGGCCACCCACCTGTTAGAAGCAGATTTTCTTATTCTGGGGAACCCCGGGTAGAGAAACCCGGGTAGAAGTTCCACATCGGCAGGTCCCTATGGAATTGGTGAGGGTTATCGATCAGCTTTCTTATTTTGTCTCAGGCCAGCGCGGTAGTGGCCGCTGGACTAGGCACCCCTGGATAATGCTATGGTGGGGGAAGTATCAAGAAGCGAAGATCCCTATGCCCGGCCGCATGCCGCTCGATTCTAACATGTGAGTGGCAGGGACCATCAGTGAACCAATACGCTGCGTATTGGGCCTGTGCTGTGAGCCAGTATTTCTCAAAATCGGGGGCAGCCAGACCACCCTGCCCATACGGTCTCATGAGCGTGGTCTACTTGAGTCTCACTGCCCTAGAATGCCACAAGAACTCATTTATCGCGGACCTGAGTTCGGAGAACATTAAAGAACCAAGCCATATCGGGACATTTAAGAAGCGGTAAAGCAGGTGCGGTAGAACTATCATTTTAAGGAGTGAAACCCTATCGGCAAGAGTTATGGGTAGTTTGGCACAGGTGATCAGCTTCGGCCTGAGTTGTTGCAAGTAGGATCCAAAGTTCCAATCGTACAGTGAGACCTGGTTCCTCGTGACCACTACCCCGAGATGTTTGATTTCATTGGGGGCCCAGGAGAACCCCATGAGGTCCGCCGGAGCCATGGCGGCTTCGATCAGGGGCAATAGCTCTGATTTGGCGCAGTGAATCCTGAGCCCAGACAGGCATCCAAAGCGAAGGACGTCTTGCATAATGGGGGCAAAGTTCTTATCTGGGTCCCAGATGTAAAGCAAAGGATCATCTGCATAAAGAGAAATAATTTCGGGGGCCCAGATAGTCACACCCCTCTACACGCATGTTTTTGACGCATCAAATCAGCTAGGGGCTCAATAACGACTGCAAAAATTTGTGGGGAAAGTAGGCAGCCCTGTCTGGTGCCCTTGCAGATGTCGAGTGGCAGGGAGAGCCGACCGTTGGTACAGACCCTGGCAGCTAGCAATATGTAAAGTAACCGCACCCATGAGATGAAGAAGGGCCCAAAAGTGCACTTTTTAAGCAGTGCTCAGGGGAAACACCAGGACACTGAGTCAAAAGCCTTCAGCACGTCAAGCACAGCAGCGACCGCATCAATGCCAGGGTCAATCCGTGCCAGTATATTGAATAAGCGCCTAAGATTGAGAGCAGTGGAGCGACTGGGCACAAAGCCAGACTGATCAGGGTGCACCAGGTAGGTCATGTATGACGCGAGTCTCTGGGCAAGTACCTTTGCGAAGATTTTAATGTCGCTGTTAATAAATGATAAGGGACAGTACGAGCTACAGAGGGTGGCGGGTTCATCAGGATTGAGGAGCACAGTGATAACTGCCCCCCTAAGTGCAGGAGGGAGTACCCTGGTCGCAAAAGACTCATCCTATAGTGCAGGTAAATGGGGCGCCAGGACCGATTTAAAGCATTTGTAAAAATCTAGAGTTAGGCCATCCGGGCCAGGGGCCTTACCAGAAGGAAGATCCTCGATGGCTTGTAAAATTTCCTTGGCACCTATCGGGGCATCCAGAGCATCCCTGGTGTCACCAGATAGTGCTGACAGTGGAAGACTGTCTAGGAATGCATCTATGTCGGAGTCGGTAGCCTCCTCGCTGCAAGCATAGAGTGACACGTAGAAAGAGCATAAGACTATGTTTACCCCTATGTCAGTTTGGGTTAGGACCCCCGTGGAGTCCTCAACCAGTGGAATGTGACTCCTGTCGCACCACCATAGCCAGAACCCTCCCGGGGCGTTCGCCCTCCCCATATTGCCATATTGCCTTGCGATCCCTGGGTTATCAAGGAACCTACGGCATGCCCTCTAAAACTGTCAAGTGCCTCCTTAATTTCACCAAGGGTGGCAGAGTCCGGGTGACTCGCATCACGTATTTTGAGTTGCTTAAGGTGTGCCTCACTCTTTTGGATATTCCGTTTCATCGCCCCAAAGATCCCTGACTCCTTAGCAAGGGCCATTCCGCGGATATAAGCCTTGAAGGCCTCCCAAAGCATAGCCTGAGAGTCCACTGTGCCAGTGTTTATTGTGAAATAGTCCCCCTCACATTCCCTGAGGTCGGTCTTAAATACAGGATCTAATAGTGCCTGCGGTTTGAGCCTTCAAAGGGTTGCTCGTCCCATCAGGTCAGGGTTAGGGTGATTGGAGAATGGTCTGAATATGGCCTAGGGAGTATATCTGAGTTCACTATCCAATGTATCAGTGTCCCAGAGACAAGCCAATGATCGATTCTGGAATGTGAATCGTGGACAGAAGAGTAAAAAGTGTACACGTGGGATTGGGGATGCAAGAGTCTCCAAACGTCCTCCACACCAAGCCCAGCCTGTCTTTCGAGTCCGGGCAGCTCAGGTCAACTGTCGGGCTCTATTTCCAGACCTGTATAGATTGGAGTTCACATTAGTGTTGAAATCCCCACCCCACAGAAAAGGAAAAAGGGGGTACCCCACCAATAAGTAAGCTATACTTGTGTAAAAGTCGGGGTCGTCTATATTAGGATCATATATATTGAGCAACAACCTCTAGGCCCGATAACCTCCCATGCGTTAGCACATAGCGCCCCAAGGGGTCCACCCGCATTGCCAAGGGAACATAGTGTAGTGAGTTGTGAATGAGAATCATAACACCACGGCTCTGGGTGTAGTATTTTGTGTAAAGCGCTGTGTGCCCCAGTTTCTGGCAAATCTTGTGGAACCCGGGGCTAGAACATACGTTTCTTGTAGAAAAAGGATGCAGGCCTTATGTTGCTCAGTGTAAACTGAAGCTTCCGCATCTTGGCGTGATTACCCAGGCCCCTTGCATTCCAGCTCATGCACCCCAGAGTGTCAGTTGCCATCCAAACATAGTAGAACAGGTCCATGGGAAACACATTCTCAGAACCAGCTCGGGGAATTGTAGGCATCTGATAGCCCAGTCACACATGTCCAGAATTTTAGATTTAACATACCCCACCACCCGCACCCCCCTCCCAAACAGAGGGATGAATCCCCCTTAACAGAAAAAACAAAAACATTTGCAACTCAGCAAAGGGAGGCTGTTTGCTTCGTGCAGATTGGTCCACACAGCTGCAGGACAGAAAGTAGCAAGTGTAAGAGCAAAGCAGTTTACAATTGAAGCTGTCGCAGGGGAGATCAAGGTGACTAGCACTGGGAGCCAGTACCAGCCCGAATGCCGTAAAATCATACGTTAGCACCCCAACTGCGGCCTGTAGAGATGACCATTAGCAGATAGACGGGCGACCGAAATTAACCATGGAAGTGTGTTGGTCCAAGAATTTCATAGCTTCCTCAGGGATCATAAACAAGTAAACTCTAAGCTTGACGGGGAATAACATGGCATATTTGACACCAAGGGTCGAAGTCTCTTCCTCACTGCCATGAATGACTTCCGTTCCTGCTGCACTGCGATTGAGAAATCAGGGTACAGATGAATCCTATTGGATCCTAGCAGAAGCTCACCCTTGGCCCTGGCCGCCGCAGCAGTGCGTCCCTGTCTTGGAAGTTAAGAACTCTGGCGATGATTGGGTGGGGGGCACCCGGTTTTGGTTTTGAAGACAGTGAAAGATGTTCCTGTTCTATGGCAAATTGGGGCGAAAGCTTAGGGCCATCCAGCAAGGAGAGCGGGTGCTCTCAACAAAGTCCTCCATGGAGCCGGCAATGTTGTCCTCGGGGACCCCTATGATACGTATGTTATCAGGCTGCAACCTGGTCTCTAGGTCCTCATTTTTCTTACTGACAATCATCTGTACCTGCCTGGTAAGTGCAGTAAGGTCGGAACTAAGAACGTTGATGTCATCTTCTCCTAGCCCAATCCTGGTTTCAAATTCGGCAACTCGGGTATCGGTCTTCTCCATGCGAGCCTTTATTGCACTGATAGTGCCACTCATGTCATCCAGTTTGCTATTGAGGGTGGTGAACCCTTCCCGCATGTAGTCCATCATCCGTTGTAGTTCGGAGGTCTCCTCAGCTGGAGACTGGGAGGGGCCGGGCACCGCCTCACTCCCAGTTCCCTGGGGGTCAGTTTAGTGAACATATTTAAAGAGCTTTGCTTCTTCCCCCCTCCATTTGTCATTTCTGTGCCCCAGGCTCCAGGGAGGACAGGCAGGTCGGATGAACAGAATTTGCTGACAGGGGGCCAGGAGGGTTACAAGTTTGAGGGGTGCGAAGTTAAGTGCATCGTCTAACACCAGCACTCGCAAGCAAGAAGGCACCAGCATCGGCACCAAGGGGGCCGACAATGGCCCCACCACAGCACAAGGGTAAACCAGCCTGGATCGGGAGAACCACAGCATCATTCTAGTAGCCACGGTCAACAGAACAGGTGTGCCAGAAAGAACTAGGATTATCCAATGTGACAGGGATAGACACTGCACACCATCAGGATGGGAGGAGCAGCTGTATTACACAAGGACTATGCAGTGCGATCCTTCAAGGGACAGTGACTCTGGCTCGAAAGAAGGGATCAGAGGGCACACAGCTGGACACCACAGGAGGCATGGGGCAAGGGTATCACGGCACACAGCACCCCACCATTAGGCCACTGCCCACGCAGTCATTCAGCCATGGTGGCTATAAGTGTCAAGTGAGCTGAAGCAGCAGTAGTAAGTTGGGTGCATTGGACCAGGAGCAGGCTATCCCGAGAAGCAACAGCCAAATCTCGCAGGGCTGAATCCACTCGTGCCTTCAAATAATCACACATGGCTGGGGTAGGGGCACTGGCAGAGAGGCCCTACCACAACACAGCAGCATTGAACAGTGCACTCAGGACCTCGTGGCAGTAGGAGGGAGAGCAGCCCCCCCATAGGGATCAATCCACTATGTTATAAGGTAAGTACTTAGAGAGGCCTGGGGTGCTCAGCAGTCTTGGGGCTGGCAAACACCCCCCCAGCAGATAGTAGCCGGGTCCCAGGTACTGAAACCCACCACACCAGGGGGTTATCTTGGGGTGGGGCCGGGCCCGTAGTAGGAGTGAGTAGGCCCCACCAGTGGGGCAAGGAGGAAGACATGGGAGGCCTACACCCCCCACAGCAAGGCTCATCTGTGGGTCCCAAATGGTGAGTGGATCCACTGCTCCGGTACAAGCTAGAGCACCCAGATCAGGCAGCAGATTGACAGTTGGCCATGCCAGCTGGGGCCCACCAGCACACGTTGAGGAGAGGGCACTGGGGCAGCCCAGGTACCGGTCCAGGCTGCAGGGCTGTCAAGGCCGCAGGGTAGAGCAGGTCGCTGAAGCTCCAGGCACAACAGGCTCCAGGAGATGCGTCACAATGCACTCTCCAGTGTTGCATGTGGATCACACGGCCCATGCAGGGCCCGCAGAGAATGCCCCAGCACAGAACAAGCAGAGAGCAGAAGGGCCTCCCACAGGTCATGCACCAGCGGCAGGTATCAGATGGGGCTGGGGAGAGCCGGGACCACCACCGAGCCCCCAGCAATCACGGTGAGCAACACAGGGCACAGGAACTCTGGGGCTGCGGGTGCCCAGGGAAATAGATGAGAGTGAGGTGTAGGCAGGAGGGAGCACCCTCACCGGAGAGGGGCTCCCCAGGGGGCATCCAATACCATCATCAGGGCCCTGCAGGTCAAGGGCACCCAACGGGGCAGCCGCAGTCCTCCAGACAGAAGCAGCGGCCTCCACAGCAGCGGCGGACCAGGTGAACCGGCACACCCAGGAATCAGCCGGTATAGTGGTGGGCATCTCCGATTGAGGTGCTGGCAGTCCACAGAGTATTCAGCATGTTGCAAGAATGATTAACCTGCAGCTGTGTGGTCACGGTCAACATAGCCTCGCAGCTAGGCGGCCATCTTGATCGTGCATGCAACAGCACCCCCCACATGCACATGTTTCTATCCATTGAAGACACGCCCCTGCACGCTCACACCAGAAAAAATACAGCCCGCTAGTGAAAAAGGCCCAATACACGCTGGCAAGGATAACAAGTATTTATTTCTCCAAAATAAAAATTCATCAGCAAAGAACTCTGCTGCCACCGAACAGTCTGGCCTCCATAGGGATGTGCAGCACATTATAAGCACAAGTAACATCACATATATGGTACAATTCTACAAGCTTCTGATTCGATTCAGATTGATACAGCTCCCACGCTCCACTTCCCTAGGCCTCCGATTCCCAATTCATCCGTGTCAGGAATAGAGGCAAAACAAGACATGTATATCAGATCACTTCCGATTTTTGAGAACGTAGGTTGTACCTTATTGCTACAGGTACTGTGTGATCCATAAATAATGCAGATTCATTTCCAGATGCAGGTTCAGTGCCAGCATGTGATGCAATAAGTGATGGAGCAGGCTTAATGTCAGCCTGCAATGATACAGGTTCAGCTGGGCAAGGTTGGGCCACCTTTAGCCTTTTCTCTTTTGTGGCAATCTTTTCAGGCTTTCTCAGGCTTAGGCAGTACTTGTGGCATCGAACTGGCGATGGTGTCTTTCGAGTCGAGGGCGGCTATTTCTTTCTTGTCGTCTGGATCAGGCAGCTCTTTCAACGCGAATGGAATTCTTTTCATGTGGGTGGCATGGATCCATGCCTTTCAACCATCCACCCGGACTGCAGTCTGTGTAGCCAGGAGGATCTGGTAGGTGCCCTTCCAGCGCGGTGTAAGCGAGGATTTACTTTCAAAGTTCTTTACCAGAATCCACTCTCCTGGCTGCAGACAATGCCCCGGGCCTGTGCACCTGACAGGAAGAGCCTCCTGCACCTGCTGATGAATCAAACACAGTTTTTGAGTTAACATGTTACAAATAAGTGCTGAGCAAAGGGTATTCAATTTCGCTCAAACGCCTAGGCTGCGGGGCGCTCCAAACATTTGCAGGTCTTTCCATCGCGATTTTGTACGGGGAGAGCCCAGTCCTTGCCTGCACAGACGTCAGCATTCACAACAAAGCTAATGGCAGCGCATCAGGCCACTTCAACTGACTCCCTGAACATATTTTACTAATCTTATTTTTCAGGATGCCGTTTTGGCGCTCAACAAGACCGGCACTCATTGGATGCCTGGCCGAATGGAATCGCTTATCAATCTTGAGGCCTGCACAAATTTGTAATATCACAGCGGCAACAAAATGCGGGCCTTTATCTGACCATATGACTCGTGGCAGGCCGAATCTGGAAAAGTACTCCTTCAGCATCACTTTTGCTGTGCTTATTGCTGTGCAATCCTTAAGCGGGTATGCTTCCACCCATTTACTGAATGCACAGACTACTACAAGGACGTATTTTAGGTTCTGACATCTTTCCATTTCTAGGAAGTCAAAATGTACCCCTTCAAATGGCATGGAGGGGGGGCCATAACTAGATACTGGGGTAGTTCTTTTTCCAGTGTTGTGTTACAGACACGTCATACAATTCTGAACCAGCCTTTCAGCAGTTTTTCTAATGTGCGGATTCTGCCATACTGTGTTTAAATGCTGAATTATTTTTTTAGCACATATGTGTGTGGGACTGTGGGCCATAATGACCATTGCGGTTACATAGGAGTTGGGCAGCATCCACTTTTTACTTTCTTTGTCTACCCCGCAACCCTCTACGTCTAATTTTGCTGAACCCTCATCCCAAGCTTTTATTTCATCTGCAGTTGCTTCTGCTTGCATTTCCTTAACTGTGGCATTCCCATTTTCTATCATACAGGGTACTTCTTCTGATTTCTCAATGGACATTTTCGTGTGTGGATCAGTGGCAGTTCGTTTCGCAATCTTGTCTGCAAATGCGCTCCCTTTTCCAACGTTACATGTTACTTTCTTATGCGCTTGGCATTCATTATTGCTAATCGCTTAGGACGCACCAGTGCAGACAACAACTTTGCTATCAAAGAACCATGTTGAATATTGGCGCCATGTGATGTTAGAAAACCCCTCTCAGCCCAGAGTCAACCAAAATTGTGTACCACCCCAAATGCGTACTGACTGTCAGTATATATGTTTACATTCAAGTTTTCAGAGATTTCACATGCTTTGGTCAACACTATTATTTCTGCAGACTGTGCTGAATTATATGAGATCTTTTTGCTCTCTACAATACTCTTTAGTGTCGTGATGGCATATGCAGCAGTTGATGTGCCATCGGGCAAGGTGAAACAGGAACCGTCACAAAACAGTTTTCTGTCTGGCTCTTTCTGTGGAGTGTCTGTTAGGTCAATTCTTCCTTTCATTTCCTGTTCAGTAACCATTACACAATCATGGGGTGGTGGTTCCTTTTCACCCGTTCTTTCATTCGTAGGGGGCATTAACTCTGCAGGATTCAATGCGCAACATCTCAGAATTTGAATATGTGATGCAAATAGTATAATTTCATATCTCGTCAGTCTAGCTGATGTAAGATGTTGCATCTGCGTTCTATTTAAAAGAACGTCTACTGTGTGAGACACCATTAAGGTTAAGGCGTGACCCAAAACCATTCCCTCGGTTTGTTTTACTGACGCGGCAGCCGCAGCAACAGTTCCCAAACAGTGCGGCAAAGCGCATGCAACAGGATCCAGCGCAGAAGAAAAATACCCACATGGTCTATTTCTCCCTCCTTGTTCCTGAGTCAAACAGCCAAAGCACAACCATTGCTCTCATGCACAAATAACTTTAAACCGTTTTCATAATTTGGTGTGCCCAAAACTGGAGATGAGCACAATGCAGTTTTGAGCTAATCAAATGCATCCTGACATTCAACACTCCATGACAAAGGCAAAGCAACATCCTTCTTTGTCAATGCCACCATCAGTTTCACAATCATGGCAAAGTTAGCAATCCACTGCCTACAATATGAAGCCATGCCTATTATGGCTCTGACTTCCTTCTGTGTCTTTGGAATAGGCAAACCAGAGATGCTTTCTATTCTTTCTGGTGTCAGTCTTCTTGCCTCTTTCGAAAGTAGGTAGCCCAAATAGGCTACCTCCTTTCGACAATACTGGAATTTTTTCAATGATGCTTTATGTCCATGTGCTGACAGATGTGTCAATAATTTAGCTGTACTCTCTCGACAAATGTCTTCTGTGTCAGCAGCAATCAATAGATCATCAATGTACTGCAATAGTACACAACCCGTTGGTAACTCTAGCATGTCTAGCTGTTCTTTTAATGCTCTGCTATAAATGCTCAGGCTTTCAGTGTAACCTTGTGGAATTCGCGTGAATGTGAAAGAACGTCCTCCTAATGTAAAAGCAAATAGATATCTGCTATCTGGATGTACTGGGATGCTAAAAAATGCATTCTTTAGATCTATAACACTAAGATGCTGGTATCATAGTTAAAATGGTAGTGACATCTGGGACCAATGGGAATTGGGGATCAACTACTTTATTCAATCCACGCAAGTCTATTATGAAGTGATAGGGTATCTCATTACTTCCTTTCTTGTAAACTGGAAGAATTGGACTATTGCAAGTACTAGCGGTAATTTCTTCAATTACGTTCTGTTTAATTAAATCAGAAACAATGCATTTTAACGCTTTCTCACCTTCGACCGATATTTTATACTGTGGAATACGTGTCAATGTAACTCCCTCCTTTAGTACTATTTTCACTGGCTCTATTTTCAAACAACCAACATCATTGTCATTGATCACTCATATACAAGTTGGCACACTACTTAATTCGGTTGGTAATGGCTTAGACAAAAATTGTGACACTGGCATTTTTTGTGGTGCTATTGTTAAATACACTCCATCAGGGGAACAATGAATAACTGCACTAAATTTTTTTCAACAATTTAAACCCAATAGATTTTCGCCGCAATTTTGTGTCAACAGAAATGGGAAAGACTCAGTGAACGGGCCAAATGTTATAGGTACTGTCTGTGACACTGGACTGATTACTGGCGTACCTGCAAACACTACTGAAACATTCTTTTGCCCTGACAGTGATATTTCTGGAACCAAATGATGATCTATTGAGCACTTCTGTGCACCTGTGTCCACTAGAAAAGTGTGTTCTTTATTCCCAACTTTCATTTCTATGTAGGATCCTTTCTGGTCTACAGGAATAGACACTGGTTCCAACCCCTGTCTTGGGCTGTCCTAGCTGAACAATACATCATCAAATGTAAAGTCACCAGAGTAGTATGAATTTGACTGAGTATCAAAAACGTTTCCTTCCCCAGCACTATTCTGTTGATATTGATTTTGGTTCTGATTGTTATTCCCCTGGTTATTCTGATTCTGATTATGCGGCATCCTTGAGTTTCTATTTTGTCCTTGCGTTCCCTGGCGACCTCTATTCTGCCTTCTTGGGGCATTTCCATTTCTATTCTGTAAATGTGGGTCTTGCGCTCGCCAATGACCTTCTTCTCTACAATATGTGCATTGGTTCAGTCCAATTGGACCTCCGTGCATGTTGGAAAACTTCCCTCTAGTTTGTGCATGTCCTCCACCCCTGTTATTATTCACTACCTGCTGCATCAATACCCTCATTTTTAAATTGACTCTCTCCCTTGTTTCTTTCTCTTTCTCTGTATTTACTCTATTCTCATAAAATTGTGCCGAATGGGGACTAGGTACGGGAGGCTTTATTAATTCAGGCTTCCGTGTTTGACATATGACATTAAAAGTAGGTAAATCTTGGGAAATGTTGGTGCACACACAATTTTTTTAATATGGTTGTATGTTTTTATAGATTGCATTAAGGATCAAGTTCAGATCCATGCCCACCAGGACTGGAGGGGATGATCACTGTAAAATTTTAAGAAGAGCTACCCCTGATGAATGTCAGACATTTAAGAGTCAACAGACAGAAACATGTTGGGTTTAACAGAAACATGTTGGGTTTTATATAGATTGCAATAAATGAATTTTTCACTGATATTTGTATGGTAAATGTTGTTTTTTTAGTTAATGTGGTATGGTTGTTTTTTTATTTTTACATTGATGTTGTGTATGTAATCGTCCTGTTTTTTGATAACCTGGTTTTAGGGTTGTTCCTTAATCTGTGTATTATTTAACACAGTTTTAATGAGAATTATGTCTTTTTTCTATAATAAAATATTTTTCTTAATGATATAGCTTTTGTGTGTTACACCTTTCCTTCCCATTAAAATGTGAATTTGAACTGTTTTCTTCTATACTATAAAATATTGTCTTGGGGTCCCCAGATAGTGAAAACAGTACGTCTATGTAACAGACCTTGCTGTGGGGATTGTTTTTGTTTTGATTTGACCTAATTTGTACTGCCATGTGTAATACTTCACTCTGTGATTTTGCTTGCCACGCACTTTCAGATGTCATTATTAAATTTTGAATTTTCGGTAACAGCCCTCTCACATATTTGTCAACAAATCTCTTCCTGGGTTCAGTGCTCAAATCTTGTCCACTAAAATCTGCAAATATTTCTTCAAATCTATTAAAATAGTCAGTAGCCAATTCATCTTTACCTTGCACGCATGACGTTAATTTATCACAGACAATTCTTCTTTCAGGAACCAGTATTTTTAATTTCTGAACTATGCGCACTGGTATTGCTAATAAAACCGGCGATGGCTTTTCTCCAGCTTTTCTATCTGTATCCTCTTTAATCAAATGTTCCCATGTCCCACCCAAAACGTCTACATCATCTACATTTCTAATTTGTTTCCATATATCTATTGGGAGAATTACAGGAAATAATAAGTCAATATCACTCATTGTGAAAATGGACGATTTTAAATAGGACTCAATCTCTTTATAGAATCACGCCGAATTCTTTCTTAAATCAGGGATTGTCTGTTTTATATTATTCACCTCTTGTCTGGAAAAGGGGACATGCACAAACTGTGCTGTATAATGGGCTTCTATCACCTGCGGTGGATTTCCATCCGTAGCAGCAATCTCTACTTTTGGCACAAAGGTGGGAGGTACTTCTCTCATGGGCAATATCGAACTGGGCGTTTCTTCATTGGTTCGCTTATTAAGCACTATAGCTAGATCGAGGGAGAGGGCAGACTTTCCAGTTTCAGGTAAACATGCTCTTTTGTATATGGTCATTAAATCGGGGGGGGGGCAACAATACTTCTTTTCAAAACATTCATCTTGTAAATACTCAACCATTACCTGCAATGCCTTTCTCTGCATCTCTACTGTATACTGATCAAATGTTTCATGCACCTCCATTGGAGAAATGTTGGCATCCATAATCCATCTAAGCGCCTCTCGTGTACATATTTTAATTTCTTCACTAACAGGTTTTGATGACGGGAAAAATCGGCAATTGACATATGGTACCACCTGTTGTTTCCCTCTTTTCACCTCTTCATGCAATTCATCAAGCTCATTTTTAAACTCAAATAGCCGATCTACGTGCTCTTTTATTTCTGGCACACTTTCCCTCATACGCGAAAAAGCATTCAGATCCCGCAACTTCTGCGGTGCTAACATACCGGTCAATTTCTTCCAGCTATCTATCAGATACTCCCCCATGCATTCTAACAATACCTGTTGTTCGCTGAGTTTCCTATAGTCATATATTACACTTAGCTCGGAACCCTCGTCATTGCCTTCAATGTACGTTTCTTCACATTCTTTCAGTGCTTCTCTCCTCTCCCTGCTCACTGTACTACGAGTTACTCTCATGCTCCCCCTTTGTGCAGGCCCCGCCCCCGTAAAACTGCCTCCATCGGCAGCTGCTAATTCATGCTCTGTCGGTAGTGGCGGAAATGGTATCACGTGCACAGGGGGGATGGTGGTGCAGATGGAACAACAGGAAAGGGGGTTGACAACTGAGGTGGAGCAATGTGTATTGGTGCAATAGTGTCAACATTACTTTCAGGACGCTCTTTTCTCTGTTCGTTCAGAATTTTATTTATTAGTTCATCTGATGCATGCAACTCTTGATGTGGATATATTTTTTGTATGCCTAATTGGATACTCCTATCGCCTTTGCTAATATCCTCAGTCATTTTTAGCTCTTCCAATTCTAGCACTTTTTCTGTGTTTGATTTTTGTCTCCGTGCATGTTTCTCCCTACTTTTTAAACAGAGATTAGCTTCCTTCCTCCAGTCTCTTATGACGTCAAATGTCACACAGCGTGCTTTCTTGCGCAGCAGTACTGATTCTAAGTGCTCTATATGGGCCATCTCAAAAGTACCATCTTTCGGCCACTGCAAATCTACTACATGTCTGGTCTGCCTATGCCAAACTTCATTAAACATTATTGCACCATTCCATATTTTACATACATTTCAAACGCTGGCGACCCTATGGGTGGCACAACCTGCCCAGTTTCCAAAGATTGTCTACCGCAGTGGAAAAATCCCACTAGACAGGAATACAATTTCTGAGGCATATTGATCTTATTCGTACCTTACCCTGGGCGTTTGATCTTGCAAGAGCAACACTCAACCAATATCAAGGCTGTTAAGAATCGGGGCACGACTCACCTGATCAATCAGTTTGTCTCTCAAGACGCAATTCGTCTGTATACAGACGCAACCAAGAATCGTTGTGACTGCGTGTCTGGCTCAATCTGCCTCGTTTCGGGACCCTCGCCTCGATGCTCTCTTGCCGCTGTACGTCGATCAGGGATCGGCTGTGTACAGATCTGCAAAGGAGTCTCTCATCACTTTTACAGGGGTGCCCTGAACACTTTTCGATCCCGTCCTCGATTCATTTTAGCCTTCTTCAAATTCAACGTACACGATCGAGCAAAAGGGGGAGGGTCCCTATTCGGGCGCCATTTTTTGCTAGGCCCTATAGACCCTTCGCATATGGAAACAAGGTATAATCACCATACACTAGTGATACGACAGACACAAGGTTCGATTTCCAAGTACTAGGGTTTATTGCAAAGCAAATATATTCTCAGTTGGCCAACTGGGTCTAACGTCTTGCAACGTGTGTCACCCAGACCTCGTGAGACGCAAGAGAGTGAACATTTTATAACAGTCTCATATATAGAAAAAAACAATCATACAATCTCCTTGTGACACATCAAAACCGCTCATAATGTATCTTCTTGAGCTAGGGTTCGATGATTGACAATTATGACAAATATGAAACATTTCTTACCCAATCTATATTACTCATTTTAGCAACAGTTGCAATTTGCAGTAAGCAGACATAGTTCTTTGTTATGAAGAACACAAGGCACTTGTTCAGCGAGGATACTGTGTTCGTAGGAGAGACACATTCCAAAGCGTTATCTACTGGTTTCTATTTGTGAACTAAGGGTCAGTCTGATCTAAGGAGAGCCCAGAAGGGGGGCCGCTAGGAAAGTATAATTCATGCTTTAACGGCCTGTTTCTATAGCTTCAGCGAGACCGGCCGGCACCTGGGCCGCTGATTAAATGCCTCTCTGCTCGCCTTCAAGGACTTGTGAGGGAGGAAAACAATGTATTCCTGTACTGTTTGGCATTTCTGTCTGGGCCAGTCTCTCAACATGTAAAACTGTGGCCTTGCTCTGTGCATGAGTTTATGAAATAACATAAATTTTGCAAAGCGTTGAACAAAAAGGAAGAAGAAGCAAATGGCGGATGTTACAGTACAAAATGGACGCCCTCTGGTTATGCTGACAATTCCCTATTGGCGATGTAGGGCATATGATGCGATTGGTCCTTGGCCAACATAATATACCTTCTCTGCTTTGGTAGGGTAGTTTCTATACACACAGGGAGACTTGGATGTGCAGCAGGAATCCCTGATTTTCTTGCACACGCCTCCTTCCATTGCAGTAAACATATCCATGACTTTTCGATTCTGCATCGTTATCAGCCTTAGAGCGCCAAGTTCCCCCTTTATGACATTGAACCCTTGTTCGGTGTCATTAGCCAGTTGAATCAGTTCTCAGGGGACAATCTGCAGCCATTTGGCATTGGCCGCAGCTTATACACCAGTACTAGTAATGAGGCAAAGAAAGTTTGTGCTTTGCTGAATAGTCTGTATTTATATACAAACAATAGGTAAGCCCCAGAGTGCGAGCGTAAGCAGGGGCAAATAATACGTTATAAACAAAGAACCAAAAGAGGTACCCACGCTAAAGACAGTCCTAATTTCTGTCAATTATTTCAGTTGAATCTCCATATTAGTACAGGGTATGCGCTTTCAAAGAAAGTCAAAGGAACAAAAACCCAAAGAAAAAGGGACCTAGGAGTACAAACAATAAGTTTATTTATTCAAAATGTATATTGCTGTTCAAATAACATTTTTACACGGGTTAAAGAACAATTATCAAGACAAAGAAACACATAAAACATAACATTCATCATATATACAACAGTATACCAAGAGTGATATACTCATCAGGAAGCAGTTTGGGTAATTTTCAATAGACTCAATTAGATGAGAAAGTCCTCCCAGGAAATGGATTGTTCCTGTGGACTAAATATTACCAGGGTGTATAGAAAATTACCCTGGTTGGTAGAAGTGAAATCATTCAGTCAACTTGGTTTAAAGCTAGTGGATTGAGAAAAGGAAATAGACAGGTAGAGTAGCAAGTGGACAGCAGTATTAGGGTATGAGAAGGAGAAATATGGTCCAGTTGTAAATTGACCGGACAGATGCCTCAAAAAATATAGTCTGTATTTGTCTGGGATTTCTTCGAGCAAGTTTGATGAGTCTCTCTTCTTCCTCTGCAATTTGTCACATTTTTCCTTTCCAGGGAGGGTGTGGAACTCTGGTGCTGGCAACAGGTTTTTTGTTTCTTCCTACTGGGATGGAAAGGTGGTGGGGGTAAATGTCTTGGGTTGGCCCCCTTTGCAAATGTACTTCTGGGATTACAAGTAGAGCTGAGTGAAGTGTGGCCAGTGAACAATAGCCTCTCCAAGATGGTGGCAGGTTCAAGTATGCTTGTTGGCCACACACCTAATAGTAATCCATCACTGCCGCCGTGCCATTCTTGAGATCAGGAATGCGCAGAGTCTTATTGCAATGTTTGATGGACCCTAACGGTATCGTTCCAGCACTGTAAAGCAAAGTCCATAGGTTTTTTTTCTCTGTGCCTTTTCACTGGTTTCTCCAATGCTTCAATCCAGGTTAGCTTTGTGATGTGTTCAGTCCAGAACGGTGCACATGCTGCTTCTACCCATGCCAGAACCTCTTAGTCATAACCCATTAGGCCCCCTGCCATGCAGCTCACTGTTGATTCTTGCAATTTGTGTATTTTAGTCCTTGTATGCACCAAGTAGGCTCTTCTCAGGCATTGGTTGCTCTTCGGATTGTTGCTACATTGCAGGCGATCTGGATCAATGATTTCGAGCCTCACATTGAGTGCCTGTAAAGTGCCCCTAAACCTACATAGCGCAAGATGTACTAGGCATTGTGCCTCTAGAATTGGCTTCCTGTGGCATTAGGACCTTGGGTGCCCCTGACACATGCAGTATCAACGACCACACATAGCAACTGCCAGTCACTTTATTCCTCCCTACCAAGCTCAAGTCTGTATACCAGCTATTGATATGATATGATATGATATGGTATTTGTAACGCGCCTATACACAGGTGTTCTGGGTGACGCACATCTTCTATAGCGTCAAGACCAAGCCCATTTTACGCGTTGTATATCCGTCATGCCTGCGCCATGGGCGCACACATTGGTGACCATTATGGACTAATTGCTATTCATTTATCTACAGAAAACTCTTGGAACAACCCCTATTCACTTTTTGGACCTTATTTCCCATTTGCGAGACTTTGGTGCTTTTTTATTTTACCCAACTAACTACACGTACCACAATGCACTTTGCTATAACTATCTATTTCTGGCCATTCCAATTTGTCATCATCGGAACTACAATCCCCAGAAGCCCTAGGGATCAGCGCTGCTTTCACCAGCTCAGGAACAGAGAGGGAGAAGGCAGATTGTATTCAGGCATGCTGATCCAGGTGCGGCCAATTAGCCTGCCTCTGTGCTGGGCAGGGCGGTATAAAAGCTGCTGCATGCAGGGGCTCAGTCTCTTGCATTAAGAGTCCTTCCAGCACCTTTTTGCTTCGAGCTACGAATTTTTGTATGCTGTTCCTGCTTACTCCTGCTTTTGATCCAGTGCCTGCCCGGGCTCTCTGCATTGCAGCCGATCACGCTCTGCTGCCTTCTACCTTCCGCCCTTGCCCTTCCGGGCTCCTGCCTTGCAGCCGATCATGCTCCGCTGCCTTCTACCTACAGCCTTAGTCCGCTGAGCTTCCTGCCTTGCAGCCTGCTACTCCCTGCTGCCTACAGCCCTAGCCTTTTGGGCTCCCTGCCCCAGCCCTGCTCCTCTGGGCGTCCTGCCTTGCAGCCTGCTACACCCTGCTGCCTACAGCCCTAGCCTTTTGAGCTCCCTGCCTCACAGCCCTGCTCCTCTGGGCGTCCTGCCTTCCAGCCTGCTACACCCTGCTGCCTACAGCCCTAGCCTTTTGAGCTCCCTGCCTTGCAGTCTGCATCACTCCGCTGCTTACAGCCCTTGTCCTCTGGAACCCCTGCCTTGCAGCTTGCTACACTCCTCTGCCTTCAGCCCTTGTCTTTTGGGCTCCTTGTCTGCAACCCTTGTCCTTTGGGCTCCTTGCCTTGCAGCGTGTTTCACTCTGCTGCCTACAGCCCTTGTCCTCTGGACTCCTTGCCTTGCAGCCTGCTTCACTCCGCTGCCTACAGCCCTTATCCTCTGGGCTCCCTTCCTTACAGCCCTGCTCCTTTGGGTTTGCTCCTTGCTGTCCTGCTCCTCTGAGCTCTCTACCTTGCACCCTACAGTCCTCTGCAATCCACAACAGTTTACCTGCATTTATTACTTTCAGTTATTGCAGCCCCCTGTTTCCTGACTGCTGCTCCCTTGCTTTCTTCCTTGTTTTCAACCCTCAGTTCTTTATCCCTGTCCAATTCAGTTATACTGCTTTCCTTTCATTTCCTTCTCCTAGTTTGCTCATCGACTTCCTTTTTCCTGGATTTGTCTGTAATGGTCTTCTCTTGTATTATTTGTAGACCCCTTTGTACAGAGCTTGACTGTTGGTTTCCGGCAGGCAACCTTTGCCCCTTCCCTTGTCTCGTTTCTGTGTTTCAGACACCCACAGCTGTTGTTCCCAGCCATGAGCAAACAGTGTGGGCCTCTGTTATAGCAGAAGGCTGGAGTTTTTCCTAAGGTCTGTGGAACACTCTTTCCCATTTCTGCATACACCCCAAGAGGGAATCCAGTTTGTTTGTACCTTTATTCCCCTGCTCTTAGTTCTCTTTTACTTTCTGTTGTGTGTGTATTTATCTGTCCACCTTACTTCAGCACAACCACCCAAACCCTACCTGGGTGCCCTGTGCCACTCTTAACAGAGTGCCATCCTTGACAATATCGCCTTTCCTGCTTGTCTCCTTGTACGTTTGGGTATACCTATATACCCATTAATAACAGTGCTACTATTATTTACATTAGTAGAGTTGGAGTTGTGAAAGGTATTGAGAAATCCTGGGAACATAAGGGACCTGTCAATATATTCCAACAATCCAGTGTGAGGGGGTTGATTATTACTGTGTACAGATCATTGACATGATGGTGTGTAAAGTTGGGCCTTTGGAAAAATGCATATTCAGTTTCATTTGAGTGTATATTTGACGTATTATTTACAGTGAAATTGTGATGTTCTCTTTTCCCCCACTCCCCTCTTTTATATAACCCTCTAATATAAAAGAAGATCCTAAATAAAACCCTAAAATAAAAATTGAAATAGCAAATAAACCAGCTATATAATGCATTGCACAAATATACGAATATGAAAATCAGGACATAACACTGTAGCTATACTGCTGTTTACATTGTTAGGCACGATTGTTTGCAGTACCCTGTGGGAAACTGCACCAGCCTTGTTCTCTTGGCAATAGCTGACCCAACCTTTGGAATAAGCATGCACTACACAAGTTGGCAGAGTGACTGAGCAGCCAGGCTTATCTCAAGAGGGGCCAATGTGAGCTGTAGGGTTATCACACAGAGATTCACAGTGACAAGTATCCAAATAAACACTTACTTACACTTATTAATTTATTTAAACAGTCAGTTGAATAAGCCTTATTTAGAAGGGAGCAATATAAAGGTAACACAAAAATATACTTCAAAATTCACACTCTTAGTTTCTCTAAATCAGCAAATACCCATTTGGGATGGCACACAGATTCTTCTACACCCTGGGGTGACTTAAATATCTTGGACACTGTGGACATTAATATATCACTGGCACATTTAGAGCAAAGTTGGTGTCAAAAGTTGAGTGGATAAAACAATAGTTAACAACTATTCTTAAGCAGGTAAGTATGTTTTAGAACCCTCCCATACAAAGTAAATTAATCCTTTCCTGGGGGAAAGACAAATAACAAAGTCAGAGGTAAAATGAGTCTTTCAGGGAGCGAGGACAGCAAATGTTAGTAGAGCAAAAGTCTAGGTGAGCTGAAGCACTTGTTGTAGGTAGGTAAAAAAAGTCTTGCACAAGTTTTAGAAGTTTTTGTAGACAAATGAAATCACTGTAGGGCCACAAGCTGGGAGGCTTGTGAGGGGCAAAGCTGCAAGCAACTTTGCAAGGGCAAACAAGACAAGTCTCAACTGAGAGCTAGCAAGGCTACACGACAAGAGGTATGTCCTCTTAGTTTGACAGTACCTTTGGTTAGAAGAAAAACTGCTTCCAGCTGGCTTCTGTTCTTGTGTAGGTCTGAAGATCCTGTGTTCCTGGGCCTCAGTCATGGGGACAAGAGGGAGGACATCTGGGGACTTCTGCACTACGAATGGAAGGTCAGCGGCAGAACTGGGCAAACTTTAGATCAGCGGCACTTTGCAGTTTCAGCTCCTCACGGCTCTCGCAAACAGCACCACCGTGGTTCTCGGATACCTTAATGGACTTTCCTCACACCTGAGGTCTAGCACTCTGTTGACGTGGCTCCAGATTGGTCAGTTCTGCTTCATGGGAGTCCGGAGTATCTTCCTGGAGCTCAGGTCTGACTTAAAAGCGATGCACTCGATCTGGTGTTCCTCTCCCTGGCAATCGGCTCCTGAGGCAGAAAGGGAAGTACAGCCAGCTCTGAGAGGAGATCCAGACAAGTTAACTTTGGGGTTGATTGGTCCCACCAACTCAAGGGGAGAAGTTGTCCGTTGCAGGGCTTCTCGAGGTGGATTCGGAGCTTCAGCAATGCAGGAGGGCTTCACCGGGCAAACCAACGGTCCAGGAGTTGCAGCAAGCGTCTCTTCCAAGTTCTTCTTCAGATTCCTTTGTCCAGTGGTCGACTCTACCTTCCAAGCAAAAAGCCTTGCCTTTTATGCAGGTTTCTCCCATTCATTTGCAGCCTGGCTGTCAATCACACAGCAGGGTGACTGTCCTCCGAGGACAGCAAGCCGGCCAATCACCTTTGGGTGCATTCCTGTAACCAAGAAGATTAAGCACAGGGTGTTTTGGGCACTTCCCTCACTTCCTGCCACCTGCCAGACATGCTGGAGCCAGAGGCGTGCTTCAACAGTGAATCCTGCCAAAGACAAAACTAACAAAGAGACCAAACCTGATTTGACACGCAGAGTAAATCTCAAGAAGGACCTTTCCAACAAGAAATGGCAAAAAAGAAGACTGGAGCCATTTCGATGGAATGGGCACCCATGGGTGTCTTACTGCCGCTGCAATTGCAGCCCGGAGTGTAAAACACACAATGGTAGGAAAAAGTAAACCACTGGCACCAGCCATTAAATGTACAAAGGGTAACATAAAAATGTTACATGAGAAACTAGACAAAGGGGATACTAAGTAACCTCTCCAACACCCTATTGTAAGATATTGTGTGCTGGGTCTAGAAAGTTACAAAATGTAAGTAAAGTCAATTTCACTTCACTGCTCTTGGAAACAGTAGTTTCACCAAGAGAAGGTATTTAAACCTTTTGGAAATCTAAGAGACTTCCCTGTGTCACTGCACTGAAGGTGCTGCGTGTCACAATGTAAAGATGATGCCTATGAAGTTTTTTCAGACTGCAAAGTCAAAAGAAACACAGAGTCCAAATTACATAAAAATACATGAGAGAGTGGGAAAAAGGTCTCACTCTCGGCAGGTTAGAAATTCAAAGTCCTACAGTCTAGCAAAAAGAGCTTGGGGTCTCTAAGGTACAAGAAAATTGCACATGTCTGAAAATTCTCCCTAACACACATATATGGATTGATTTGAGAGCGCTGGTTCCATATCTTTCTTCAACCTGAAAGGTAAATTGTATGCACACAAAGAGTAAGAGTCTGTTTTTAACTGTAACTTTTTTAGCAGCAGTGCAAGTGCACAGGTTTGGGGTGGGTGAGGCAATGTGGTAGTGTAAAGGGAAGTGAGGTAGATATACACTACCAGTCTTTTTAAAGTGTTGGTGCAATGTTTGAAGATGTCTTTGAACGTCGGACAAGTGGATCTAATAATGGAACCAAACAGATCACTGAATCTAGGGCTTTTCCACTTGCGGACAAAGGACCGTGCATAGACAAATTCTCCTAGCGGTAGAGTGGGTGGGCAATCAGTTGTGGAGTCAGCTGTGGCGCCTGGCACGCCCTCTGATCGTGGTGGTGTGATCTTTTGGGAAATACATTTGAGGGTTTGTGTTAGTGTTGTCACATAGTCTCTTAACTTATCACCTAGAATAGCTGCTACCATATGGGCGTCTTATCCTCTTCTAATGGGAGATATTGGTGTGTGTATGCAGCAACCAGTTACCACCTCATGGGGTGAGTAATAGTGGTCCTTGCTGGGCTGTGTGCGCAAACTAAACAGGGCCAAGGGTAAGCAATCCACCCAGTTTTTCCTCAACGAGGTGCAAAGCTTAGACAGCTTACTTTTGAGGAGTCTGTTGATCCTCTCTACAACTCTGTTCACTTGGGGGTGATAAATTGTATACATTCGGTATTTAAACAATTCATTGAAAAAGTATGTGCCATTATCTGACCTTAACACATCACACACACCCAATTGGGGGAACACTTCGCGGACCAAAAATGTTGCCACCCATTTGGCATCCGGATGTGCACAAGGACCCACCTCCACCCAACATGAGAATGAGCAGACGACAACGAACACTTACCGGGACCCACTGCATCTCTCGCCCATGTCCGTGTAGTCAATATGCAACTCGCGGAATGGCCCAGTGAGGCGGGCCAGAGTGTCTCCCAGTGTTTGCAATGTCATTCCTGTGCTAAAACATTGGCATGTTGTGCATACAATGACCATGTTTGTTAAATGTTCCTCGATGTTCGGTATGAGCCAGTCCCCTTGTATATCAGCTGCAATGTGGTGCTTGGAGCTGTGGGAGGGGCGATGGAGTTGATTGAATGCTGTTACCAACAGTTTGTGCGACATGACTGCTTTTCCTGTGCATTCCTGCTGCCACAATAAATCAGTTTGAGTCGGTGCTGAGTCTTCTTGAGGAAATTGACTCGGAAACTTGCTCAATCTATTTCTCACCATGACAGTATCTGGGAAAGTCTGTCATCCAGCTCTACTACAGGAGGAGGTGCCTAATCCTTAAGAACCTCAACAACCCGCTGAGCCGCGCAGAGTCGGTGCTGAGTCTTCTCAAGTCTTCCGAGGCTGACTCGGGCTGACTCGAGGAGCCTCCCACACCCTCTCCCTTTCCACGTCTGCCCACCATTGCTGCATAATCCATCTTCAGCCCCACCTTCCGCTGAGTCAACCGCTTCTGTTATAGCTGACCGCTCTCTCATGGCGACCGGCACAGGACTGGCAAAGAGACTAAGGAATAAGACTCCCTCTGCCTCTCGCCCTCCAGTACCAGCGATGCAAGTGCCAATGGATTACCAACACATTGGCAGGCCGACGGTTCACTCCCACGTCGCAATCGGTCCCAATGCAACCGGCACGCCTGTCGCGGAAGGTGAGTGTCACGTCTCACACAAACAACAATGGAGGGTGGGGGGGGGCAGAGCACCGGAACTCAATTGAATAGATGTGCTAGTTCTACCGCTTGATACAGGGAAATCCTTGAGAAAGTGTGATTTTCAATACGATGACAGCGCACCCTCTGCGATCCCGTTAATAAACTGTACACCACCAAAGAACGAGGGGCATCCATACCCTGACATCTCACTCGCCAATCATTACCTAAAGTTTACTGCAAACCCATTAACATACAGTCGCCGAACACCATTCTACAGGAGCAGCAGATGACCCCTGCTGACACTCAGTTATCATTGATACAAAAAGAGAAAGCGGCCAGAGACAAAAAACGATTGGAAAAGAAGTATGCGAACACTATTAAGTTGGATAGATCCGCCCATACTAGATGGAATGCAGTGGAGTCGAGGAAAGCTCATTTATCCCTGGACATTACAGAAATTGAAGACCTGATGAACAGCCAAGAAAAAAGGAATGAAGTCTTCCACACTTCTAACAAATTCAACAAAGCTGCCATGTGGAATTCTTCAAACCCGCGATCTACATCCGCAACATGCCCTGCAGATGCACAGGCAAATCCCCATACAGAAAACCACCATGAAAACTGGGTGAACTGGAAGGAACCCTTGAAATTGAAAGAGGAGACTACATAACCCAAATGCCAATGCCAATCCAGCCTTTCTGAGACGACAACGGGATACCATACCAACAACAATGGTGGATTTACAAAATGTATTACTGACAGTAACCTCCCAAGCCATGACCCCTTTCATGAAATTACAAGAGGTGCGTGGGGAAGTGCAAAAAGGCCACTTATACATTCTAAACAGATCTATCTTGAGGTGTTTGTGAATACAATACACAACCGACTTAATATAGAAGCTGAAGCAGGTGCCCAATGGCAATCCCGACTATTTGAGATTGCTAGGAAGGATCGAGAGGAAAAAGAATTGTTGACATCTGCTATCTTGGACATACTCAGAAAAGATCATATAATTGCAAACTTGAAAACTCAAAACACCATGGAACAAAGTCAACCTAACAACCAAACTTTACTTACCAAAACCTCTGCACATGGGGGAAGTGGCATGGGAACAGGAAAGGCAATGATAAAACTATTTCGGATGACCAATGGAATCAAAAGTGACACAATATATTGAGCACCAGAAGTATCCGAAAATTTCTTGATTTTTAACACCAATAAGCCAAACAAGAAGGCTAACCAGCTGCAAGAAGCCATAAACAAAACAAGGAAAAAATAACAAATGGTTCGAGAGCGTTTTTAGGAATCCCACTACACCAAAACCTAACAAAAAGAGACTGATGCAAAAAAAAACAAAAAATCAAGCTGTTGATAAACCAATCAATAATATAGCCAAAAGTTGTGGTAAAAAACAACCGAACACCATTTTGATTGACATGGACCAGTCAATAACAAAAGAGTTACAAATACAACAAGATTTACTGCTAAACCTCTCCATCTATCCAGTTGAAGATTAGTACATGACCAACGATCAGAGTCTCTCTGTTAAAGATCAGTCGCTAATCATAATTGACCTATATGAAGAAGGCCACACAATCCAGACCGAATATACTGACTTTTCGTGTGTAGACATATCAAACACTGAGCTGGAAATATCAATGTTGGAAAATTCGACAATCATTGACCTCACTGAAGAAGATGATGGTCGGATAACTCCAAACTTAGATCGCACACACATGAGACATAATGAAGAAACGGTCAGTACCACATATACCGCCAACAACAATGACTTAAAACTACCAATATCTGTCGACCCTATGGGACAGACAGAAAAGACAAAAGTAAGAATCAAGTGATTGGATACCGGAAACGATCTACTGATTCTTAACAGAACCAATATATTGCGGCTCTTGCAAGCAGTCCAGTCACTAAAATGGATAAACTCAGGCCACATAAAATTGGTAGAATTCATCAATGAAAACATAATGGATGCAATATTGATTGAATTCAATTCCATGAACATCACAGAAAGAATCCTAGATGCGCCCCTGCACCTGCTCAAACTAGGATTCTCCTGCATGTTGACAACATCACTCAATGAACGAGAAAATCGAACAGTTGGCGAGATCAAACAAGAAAACCCCTTTAGAGGAAGTAAAGAAACAAGCTCGCGCCAACACAACCCTACCACCAAGAAACAATTCACAAATGAACCCAGAACCGCTTATAAAGAAACTGGATATTATTCACGGACAAATTATACAAAACACTTTATTTGGAGAGAAGGGGCGAATTTCTCATTGAACTCAACGTCAAACTCACAAAGATAACCACTAACAACACAACAAGACCAAGTCCTGTCACTTTGTTCCTGGAACACCAGAGGCTCTAATCATTTATTTCAAAACAACACTGATGTCCTCTGGAAACAACATTTTATATGCATCAAGGAAACATGGATGTCAGCACTCCCAGGGTGTGATGGCTATATTACATTGATGAATCCAGCGATACAACGAGATAAAGGACGACCCTCATCAGGGCAACTAACTTTGATAAAGAACGAAGCCTATATACGGATGGTGGAAACCAAAAACTTAAATCCGTGGGATCAATTCACGATATGCGAATAGACCACAGACTCACAACTTTCACAAGAAGATCACAATCTAATACATTGAAAAGAGACCTTGGGGATATTAAATCTGTATTTCAAACCCATTGCGATAAACCCTGAGGACTTTATTGATAGCATATTCACCGCTATTGATGAAGCAACGAACGATCATCAAAACATTCAACTAATAATTTGCAGTGACCTGAATATCCACCTGTTTGACAACACAGGAAATCAGATACCGAAAGATAAATTATCTCTGGGGGCGCAAAGTTGGAACAACAAATTGGAGATTAGAAATTTGATGTACTTCAACTCTCCCATCACAAAGGATCAAGGACCGAAATCTACATGGTCCCGTGGGAAGTCATCTGCAACACTCGATTACATATACATGTCTCAAGTATTAAAAAAAAAATATTCGATACCAGAAATGTGCAATCACTGAATAGTGAACACCATATCATCATCAGTGTGAAATTGACAGCCATATGCCCACGCAGAGAGAAAACACTACTGATACAGATGGAAACCAACAGTGCTGCAACTAGACTTTGCATCAAGGAAAAACAAGTTGACCAATTAGTGGAATCATACCTGGCCTCAACTCGCTCTGGATTCAATAAAATAAATTACGAATGGATGTTAAGACCATGTTTTATTTTTTTTATTTTTGAAAACTATTTATTGAAGGGTAAGCAGTGGATAACATTTGTTGATTACAGTAATAGCATATAGAGACAGTATACAACAACAGCAGTTGAAAACAGGAGGTTATCACAATGGTGGCTAGCCGCTAAGTATATATGGCATGATATTCAGAGCTATTCCCTAAGTAGAATTGTTACGGGGGAAGAAGATCCATCCGTCTCAGTGGAGATAGATGAGAGATAGGAGCAGAATCAGGGCCACACATCCCTAGGTCTGGTTGTTGGCGGCAGTTGGGTCGGCCACGCCTCTTCTGTGTCGAAGGCCCAGGTAACACATCAGGATGCATCGCACTGCAAGTACCATACATAAACCAGCAAGCTTTCGGGAGTCACAGTGGAGGCCGGGAAAATCGTGAAAGAGGCATTTCAACGGGGATGGGGTGAACACATGGTCTAGGGTACATGAGAGTGTGGCGCAGACCTCAAACCAGAATTGAGTAAGACAGAGGCAGGCCCAGATCATGTGGATATAGGTTGCATCATCAGTCTTACATCTGGGGCATTCGGGAGAGTGGTCCGGTAACATCCGATGTAATCAAATTGGTGTGTAGTGGTGCCTGTGTAAAACTTTAAATTGGATCAGCTTAAAACAGGAGTTGAATGATACCTCCTGAATGCGGGCACACATCCGTCTCCAGCATTGGTCAGTTACCTCTAGTTCCAGGTCCCTGACCCAAGAATGTCTCAACGCATCAAATGTGGGGGAGGTTTTAGATTGTAATAGGGTGTATAATCTGGAGATTTTTCCTCTAGTAGTCGTGGTGTTCATTATTTCGGCCAAAGTAGGATCGTCGGGGGGCATGACAGGGAAACTGGGGTATCTCCTCTTTAGAGTTCGACGAAGGCCTGAATATTGGGGCTAGATGGGTGATTTCCGCCATAGGGCTACCAGCAAGTCCACCCCCTTGAGGAAGTTGCCCCGAACAAAAACATCCTGGATGGTCTCAAAACCCTCCTCTGCCCAGTTCTGTGCCTCTGACAGGGGAATGCCGGGGATCCCAGGGAGGAAGTTCCAGAGAGGTAGGCAGCTGTGGAATAGGTGAGGGCTGCCGGAGAGCATCCATATTCTAGCGAGAGCCGTAAGCGTAATGCCTACTGGGTCAAGAGGGCTACAATTAAGGTTGGGAGGAGAAAGAGCTAGGGGCGGATAACACAATCCCCAACCGCATGTCGTTCAAGTCGCATATGCGAAGGAGGATTTGTGGCGGTGAACCAATATGATGCAAATTGTGCTTGGGTGACCAGCCAGTATTTTTCGAAGTTGGGAGCACCAAAGCCACCGTTCTCCACGGGAGTAGCTAGCACAGTATATTTCAGCCGGACAGGGCCATAGTGTCATAAGAATTCATTAAGTGTGCGGTTTAGTGATTGAAAAAATGTTCGGCCCAGCCATAGGGGAAGATTAAGAGACCGATAAAGGAGTTGGGGGAGCACTACCATTTTTAAGACACCAAGTTTGCCTGCAAGAGACAATGGGAGCTTGGCCCAACCCAGGCATTTCTTTTAGTCAAATAATTCAGGAAATTGGCCTCATGTACCCTGTCTCGTTTGTAATCCACCACTGCGCCGAGATACGTGAATTCCTATTGTGCCCATGTGAATCCCATGAGGTCAGGGGCAGGGGGGGTGGCGTCAGTAAGTGGAAATAGTGTCCATTTTGTACAGTTAACCTTAAGGCCGGACAGTTGTCCAAAGTGTATGACGTTTTCAAGAATCGGGGCAAGGCTACATTTGGGGGAGCGAATGAAGAGTAAGGAGTCATCTGCATATAGAGAAACAATATCAGGTGCATCCAGTAATCACAGGCCTCAGCATGAAGGTGTCTGCCGTATCCTATCCTCCAAGGGTTCAATGGCTATAGCGAAAATTAGGGGAGAGAAAGGACACCCCTGTCTTGTGCCCCGGGCTAAACAAAAGAGGGGGGGAACATCTGTCCTCCATACGAACCCTGGCTACATGGTCCGAGTCCAATAGTTGAACCCACAAGAGAAATCGGGGTTCAAAGTTGCATTTCTCAAGTACCCGCCAAAGGTAGTTCCGAGACACGGAATCAAAAGCCTTCTGCATGTCAAGGGCTGCTGCCACAGCGTGGGTGTTATGGACAATCCGGCTGATGATGTTGAAGAGGCGACGCAGGTTGAGAGAAGTGGATCGGCCTGGGATAAATCCAGACTAATCTGGGCGTATGATGTGGGGCATGTAAGGGGTCAACCATATGGCTACCTTAGCATAGATCTTGACATCACAGTTTATGAACGAATGAGGCTGATATGACCCATATTGGGTGAAAGGCTTGCCTGGCTTGAGTAATATGGTTATAATAGCTTCGCAGAGGATGGGAGGCAGCGTACCCAACCTGTAGGATTCCTCCCATAATGCTAAGAGGTGGGGGACCAGACGTGCTTTATACTGCTTATAGAATTCAATCAGGAAGCCGTCGGAGCCGTTGGGTTTTACCCGAGGCCAGAGAATTGATGACCTTGGATATTTCCTCGGAAGTGATAGGTATGTCTAGGTTGATGTTAGTGTCATCAGGGAGAACAGATAGGGGGAGGCTGTCCAGATATGCATCTATGTCTGACTCCGGGACAGTATCAACATCTGTGTATAGGGAGGAGTAGAACGATCGAAATTGCTCATTGATGTCTTGCGGGAGAAGGGCTAGAGAGCTGTCAGAACTTTCAATGGCAGGGATATGGGGCGATCCCGTTACCGGACGAAGGAGTCTGGCTAGTACGCGACCGGGACGCTTGCCTTCTCCGTATCTTCTCACTAGTCCGGGGGTATCAATTAATTTCCTCTCCCTTTCAGCAGGGCACAAAATGTATCCAATTCAGTGCTGATGCCGGAAAGGATGGTTGTAGATTGATGCAGGGCATATTGGGCCTCGAGGGAGGAAAGTGCAGATTCACTTAACGATATGTCCCGACGAATAACCTTGAGGATCCCTGACTCCTTGGAGATAGCTATCCCCCTGATGTAGGCCTTAAATGACTCCCAGAGGGTAGCCTGTGCGTGGACTGATCTGGTGTTCAGTGCAAAGTAATCATCAATTGCCAATTCTAGGTCAGTCTTGAAGGCTACGTCTAATAATGATTGTGTTTTTAGCCTCAATGAGCGGGTCGCATTATGAAGTGTGTCGGATATGAGCCATCTGTTTATCCTGGAGTGAGAGTCTTGCACGGAGGAGTATAATGAGTACATTCGGGAACAGGGGTGCACCATTCTCCATGTGTCAGAGACCTTCAGCCGTGGCAAGGACCCGAGGATAACTTTAGCAGCCATGGGGAGTTGGCAGGGCTTGGTACTTGATCTGTCCCAATCTACATCGAGGATTGTTTTGAGGTCACCGCCCCAAAGAATGGGAACCAAGGGAATCTGGCAAGTAGTGTATGTAGCGAGGTGAGAATAGAACTCCGGGTCATCAATGTTGGGCCCATACACATTAAGGAGTACAACCTCTTTATCATGCAGACTGCCATGAAGCAAAACGTAACACCCCAGAGGGTCTATATGGGAGGAAATGGGATGGAACTTAACACTCTTATAAAGTAGAATCATGAAACCCCTGTTCTGAGTGGAGCAGTCAGTGTAGAATCTCTGTGAGCCCCATGACTTTGCGAATTTCAAGCATCCCTTTCTTTCCACATATAATTGTACATTCCTCATCTTTCTATAGTTTCCTAGTCCCCTCACGTTCCAACTCATACAGGTTAGGTTATTATCAGCCATTATAGACATTAGGAAAAAGGAGTATTACGAAGCAACAAAGCCACAAATTGTGTGCCCAGTCTAATTGGTACAAGACGTGTCTATCCAACAAATATGCCCTCAACAGCGAGGTTCCACACCTTCTCTCCATTGCAAAAATCAAGCATTTTTTCTCATAACACCCCAACTCACCCATTCCAACCCACATCCCTCTCCCTCTCCCTAACAGAGGAATAACACCAACCCCACCCACCTCCACCCACATACCTCCCCCAAACAGAAGAATGATCCCCATCCCCGTACCAAACCAACTCATAACCATTGGCAACTTTGCCAGTCGAACATGAGGACACTCATGCTGGGATGATGACTACGTCATTGTGGCATATGAGCACTGAGACAATACCTTTGTTTCTATAACATGGTATAAATAGATGGAATCTAGTCGCTGCCCGTAGGGATCAACTCCATGAGGATATATGACACGTGTTACTCCAAGGCTAGGCAACGGAAGGGGAAACCAATGACACAGTGGGTAGCCAGGAGGGGCTGACCCCGAAGGTGGGTGCATCAGCATTGGGGCCCCTCTCTGAAGGGAGTGCATGGAGAGAACATTGCATAGACTGGTAAAAAGCGGAGAGTAGGAGTCTGGAGAGCGCGGACAGGAGTGTTCTCAGGAGTATTCATTATGGCAGATTCATCCATGGAAGTGTTCCTCTATGAACTTGGTCGCTTCTTCAGGAATAGTAAAGAAGTGAATCCGGTTTGTGTGCTGGACCCTGAGCTTAGCAGGGTACAACATGGAATACTTCACTCCTAGGTCGCGCAGTTTCTTCTTCACGGATAGAAAGGTTTTGCATTTCTGCTGGATGGTAGTGGATAAATCCGGATAGAGGTGAATTCCGGAGGATCCCAGGAACAGCTCACCCTTGGCTCTCGGGGCACGCAAAAGAGCGTCCCTGTTGCGGTAGTTCCCCACCCTCGCAATAATTAGACGGGGAGGAGCTCCCAGTTTAGGTTTGGCCGTGAGGGCGCGGTGGGCTCTTTCAATGGCAAATTGTGGAGATAATTTGGGGAAGTACAGCAAGGTCAGGAGGGTTTGCACTATGTATTCCTCCATATGGCTGACAATGTTGTTCTCCTGGATGTCAATAAAGCAGATATTGTTGCGTCTAGAGCGCGATTCGAGGTCATCATTCTTCCTACTGACCTCCTGCACCCTTCTGGATAGAGCGCTCACCTCAGCCCGGAGGGAGCTAATGTTGTCTTCAGCAGTGCCTACTCTGTTCTCAACCTCTGTCACCCTGCTATCCGTCCTTTCCATATGTGCTTTAATCGAACAGATCATCCCACTTATGTCGTCCACCTTAGAGTGGAGGGCGGTGAACCCTTCCCTCATGTATTCAAATATTTTAGATGAATCTTGGTTGTCGGGGGTCAGTGCCGCGGCCATCTCGGGCTATGGTTGTGACTCTGCCAACTTTTGTGCTGCCTTCATGAACATGCTGATCGTAATTTGTTTTTTGTTGTTACCTCTGGGCATGCTGCCCAAGTACGTGTTTGCCACCAGAGATCCAACAAAGTGTCACAAGGCACACAGGGTTAATTGGAGGTTGCTGGGCCGAGGGCACCAGTGAATGAGCTTGTACTGAACAGGATGAGGAGCTCCGGAGTCCAAGCCCCCAGCGCAGAAAGCAGCAGCAGAGTCAAGGTGGTGTCCGTTGTCATTAGATAATATATACAGTATTTCAGAATGGGCTGAGGCCTCCCACGTTAGTATATTAGGCAAGTTCTAGACATATCCCTTTCTTAAATCAGGGCTATCACGGCCCCTATGGCTACCCCTCCAGCTTGGTGATAGATTGGCTGAAGTAACTGTGCAAGTCGTGAGGTCTGTTAACAAGTGCAGGTTGCGTGGAGAGGTAAGATCCATGTGTAAACCAGATATGGTTCTAAGGGTATCAGAAAAAGTGCATGATGGCTACGGACCCCTCGGGGGGAATGTCGGCCAAAATATGGGAGTTGCCACATACTCTCAGGATCCAGTAACCAACCTCGCGAGTACATGAGCATATTAATTGCGTGTATCTTCACTGAGGCCCACCTGCGGCGTTGGGGTGGAGGTTGATGGCTGAGGGATCACAAGGGGAAAACCATATATTCAGTGGATTTGGCTATGTGAGCAGCAAAGTTTGAGATCTTTTCAGGACACAGCCGAGGGCATGGCGTGTGTCCTCCTCACATCGAGGTGCAGTCTAGCCCACATGACAAAGCAAACTGACCCCGCTTGTTTCAAGGGGTATCACAGAGGGTCGCCGCAGCGGGAAGTCCTACCTTAATTATTAAAGGATTCCAGTAAAGCAGGAGGCCCGATCGCCCCACACCGTAGCGCAGGAGCGAGCGATTCAGGCCTCGAGGGTTCTGGCAACACAAACTCCACGGCCGGGGCATTCGCTCAGGAGGGGCGTTAGTGGCTCTGGCAAGGCATCGAAGGCTGGGCCGCTGGTGAAGAGTGGGAGCGGGCTGGAGCCCAAATGGTGAGGGAGCCGCCGATGGGGTGCGGCAGTATGCTGAGCCAGGCGGCACTGCCGTTGGAAAGCGCAAAATCCAGTTGAGTGTTCGGCCCGGCAGTGCCCCTCCCCCAAGCAAGCACAAAGGGCCCGGGTCTCAGGCGTTAGAAAAGGAGCCACCTATGAAGCCGCTCCACGGGCTCTGCCAGGAACCATTCACAGCGGAAATGCAAACCGCAATTTCTCCTCTGTGTCGGCTCCCACAGGGCCGGGACTCGGCCAGCAGTCGTAGGCAACACTTGTGATCCAAGCAGCAGAATGTGGTTGCAAATCGTAGTGCCCAAGTGGGTTAATTCGAAAAAAAGGATGTGCCCAGCACGGAGCTTCAGCTCTACGCGTCCATCTTCGATCGTGCGCAACAGCTTCCCCGTTAAGGCCATTTTTGCAAAACTTAAATAAAAATCAAGCCTCTAAGAAAATACATAGACATACATTTAATCCACACTTGTTGGGAAAAAACGAGAACTACGAAAAGAATTGACGCGGATAAAAAAACAAAATCATCAAAACAGAATGCTACTGATGAAAAGGGTGAAGCTAAAATATAGAAATTGGGCAAAAAATCCAAAAGCACACATGCTCCAAAACGACGCAGAGCTCATCTTAAAAATGATGAAGACAAATAATACAAGAGGGCTATGAAATCTCTTAAACACTCAGATTGCTCGTCAAGATCAATTGATACAGGTTATCTCAGAAGACATGTGGATATCTCATTATGCAACCTTATATAAAGAAAAACCTACCAGCGACAAGATAAAGATATTAAAACAAGAGGAAATAAAATGGCCACTCACTTGGGAACAAGAAACAATCCTGTTGTAATAAGAAAATTAAATACATCAAGAGCACCCGGGCCAGATGGGCTGTGCAATGCCATTATAAAGCGGAATCCAGTCGAATGGGCTACCCTTTGCGCACATCTATTTGCAAACATAGAAGAGTGTAAACAAATTCAGAATTCATTGAGGGAAACCACATTGATTCCAATCTATAAACATGGAAACCGCAAAGCACCCACCAATTACCGACCGATTGCCTTATTGGACCCAATCGATAAAATATTTGCAACATTGTTACTAAAAAAGTTGACTACGTGGATAAAAACCAACAAGAGATACAATATTAGACAAACCGGTTTTGTTAGAAATATGGGAACAAATGTCAACTTGAGAATACTAAATTTGCTAAAACATGAGTCCCTGATCAATAAATATCCCATATATGCGGCATTCATTGATATCCATTTGGCATTTGATCTGGTGATTAGGCAGAAACTATGGGGAAAACTGAGAACCTGGAACTGTCCATAAGAAATCTTAGAGCCAATCAAACAACTATACAGCAACACAACCATCAAGATCGGCTATCACACGATGGAGTTCTATCTGCCCCCATCGCCACCACAAAGGGTCTGAAACAGGGCTGCCCCCTTGCAACCTCGCTCTTCAACCTGTACACTTCAGACATGTTACGCTCACCTGGTATCCACAGGGATGCCACACAGCCCTGGTTGGATGATTTGCACTCTCGAACCCTCTCCTGGTCCCTTGGTAATGCCTCTGGTTAAAGATGGGTCTGCAATATAGGCAAGCTGTATTCAATACCAGATTGTCTTTTTTGTTTTCCCACCTCCCTTGGCCTCAACTCCTTCCTCCCCCATGGGCCTTCTCCTAACCTTAATATTGTAAAAGGTGGATTCTCCGTCCTGCTCCTCGTGGCAGGGGCGCATAGATGTGGGGCCGAGCCGCGACCAAGTTACTTCACTGTTGCAAGCCCCCCTGTGGGAATCCAGGCCTGCTGCGACTCCGTAGGTTTGCTGCTTTACATTCTTCATATGCAGTTCTTATGTCCCGTTTAGTTCGAATAATAATGTCTTGCTTCTTTCCTTTTAGGTATGGAAAGGTATTTTGTTGTTGTCATGCAGTTTGAATATGAGCATGGGCCGGTAGGCGAAAGTGCGGTGTGCGCGATGCTGTCCGGTGAGTAATGCGCGGTGCGCAGCGCTGTTTCGCCTTTTATATTGCTAACCTGTGTCTTTTCTCTCCTTGCAGGTTGCGATATTCCTCACCGAGCGCCGTAATGTTCCAGCAATGATGCTGACCAGGAGATGACTACCCAGGTAAGAATTGTGTGGCTTTCTTCATTCAGGAGGAAACGTGATTAAACGCTTACTAATGCTGTCTTTCTTTCTCCTCTTTCCAGGTTATGGTATTCCAGGATGCATGCAGTGCCGGATGATGGAGTTCATACCTTGAAGTGAGTGGAACTGAAGTCGGCAATGGATTGAAGACAGGATACTGTTCCAGGTAAGTTTCGTAGTGTTGTTTCTCTCTCTGCAGGTCCTTGGTTTCAGGTAAGCTGGCATCAAAGAACTGGACACAGTGAGTGTTACGCTGCCCACAGCAGAATAACGCAAAGCATGTTCTGCTGTTTGGGTGTGGTTTAAATAGTCTCAGGTAAAGTAGTCCGGGTAAAATAGTCTCAGGCCTGCCCCACACAATTGTCATGATCTCTGCTTCCAAAAGGTCAGGGTTTTCCCAACTCCCTTGGAAGCAGATCCATAACCCAGGTTCCGAGTGCCAACCAGTCCCAATTGGGACCTTTTGGACCCAGTCCTGGCGCCAGTGGCACCAGGCTCATAAATATGCCCAGTCCCAGCGCTGGAAGCGCCGGGCTCATAATGCTTGGGTGGACTTACCTGCAGCAGACCATGCTGCTTACTTGCCTGCCAGTTGAGCCTCTGATCCTCTTCTGTTTGGAACTACTTTTCCTGTTGGGTGGGGCAGGAGCCACTCCCTAGATTCAGAACACTGGAACTCTTCTGGAAAGCAGGAACTCTTTTCTTACCTAGGCGTGGCTGTGGAAGGAGACACCTAAGCACTACAGGAGGCTATTTAAACCACACCCGATGGATGAATCTTGCTTTGCGTTATTCTGCATCCTCTGCAGCAGAACGCTCATCGTGTCTTCTGCATCTGATCCTGGGCCTAAGGAAAAAGGCTTACCATCCTGAATCCAGTCTTCAGCAACACCTATAAAGACAAGAAAGAAAAGGTTAGCATTACGGTCTTCAGTGACAGCTCTTCACTTACCTGGTCCATCGGCTGTCACCAACGCCTCGCGCTGCATTCCGGCATCTGAAAGACAAAGGCTTACCTACTCTTCGTGCGCTCCGGAGGTCTTCACACTGCATTCCGGCATCTGAAAGACAAAAGCTTACCAACTCTTCGCACGCTCCGGAGGCCTTCGGCGCTGCATCCCGCATCTGAAAGACAAAACAAGGTGCGTTTAAAGACATTGGGGAACTTTAATACTCACGTGCCATTACTCCTTTCCACATCTAACCCAGTGGGTATTCCGGCACCCTGCAGCCGCTCCGAACTTGTACCTGCAAAATAAAAAGACAGTTAGAGCGCATCGTGAAGCAGGCAACAAGCGCTTACTTACGTGCTTCCAGGCGCTTCTATTCATCACACGGGCTCCATCTTCAACTCACTTCAGCCCGTCATCCGCCATCGCCGGAACCCTGCAAAACAAGAAACATCATTACTAAAGACTTTAAAGACATTAGAATTACTCGAAACTTACCGTTCGTGCAGTAAACGACGGACAGCAGTCCTCTGAAGTCAAGAGGCCTGCTCCCCTTATCCAGTGAAGAAACTGGTTACAGCACCCTGCCCCGAGGCAGATGGAGAGCACGGCGTTCACTTACCTAAGGTGAGAGCGTTAACCTTTGGGGTTCTACAGGAGAAGAGAAAGGGAAGAAGAGAGAGACATTCAATAACCCAGTTCCTTAATCCCATATTTTCTATCTGCAGACATCTTACCCTTCGAGTCAGACATACAGTGCACAGAGGTCCAGCCCAAAGAGCCAGCCGTGTGTTACACATCACCTTTGAAGATACGGTATACGCCCAGTCAAGACCGGCGCCTCTACGGGAATCAGGTGAGCGTTACAGAACGCAAAGCCTACCACAAAACTCCCGTCCAGGCGCTATGGAAACCTCGGATACCGACCAGCTAGCCCAGTTACTTGGGGAACTAAGGGCAGAAGTGCATGCAGCCCGTCAGGAAATGAACGCTCTAAGAAGGGAACTGATTATTTCCAAGGAGCGAACAGATGATCTCGCTAGACAATTGCTACAGTCACAAGCCGGACAGACCCCGCTACCCGCATCTGGGGGAAATCTTCCTTCTACATCCTCTATGAATCCAGTGCAGATCAACCTACCTGGGAATGTACCTCTGGCTCCGCCCGAACGATTTTCTGGTGACCCAAAGAGGTTTGCAGTATTTATCAATCAGTGCCGGTTGCATTTCTTATGCCGGCCAGCAGCCTTTCCAACTGATCAAGCTAAAGTAGCTTTCGTGCTTTCGTACCTTAGTGGCAATGCGGCAGACTGGTCGATCCCTCTAGTAAATCAAGATGATCCGGTCCTCCATGATTTTTAAGCTTTTCAGCTCAGTATGGAAAAACTGTTCGCAAGACATTCACAGGGGCAGGCCTTGGACAATGAGCTTCTTTCGTTGCGACAAGGTAATCAAGGCCTTTTGGCTTATATTGCGTCTTTCAACAGACTGATAGTGGAAACTCAATGGCCTGAGGACAAAAGGATTACGCTGTTTTATAGAGGTCTACGTGGAAAGCTCAAAGATGTGTTAGCCCAAGTAGTGAATCCCCCACAAGATTGTTCGGACTATATAGACTTAGTCGTTCAAATAGATCACAGACTGCAGAACAGGAAGGCCGATCGTTCCAAGTTTGATGCTCGAGTATTTTCCAAACCGCCAACTCCTTCCAAAGGAGTAGACTCCGGGGAACCCATGCAAATAGGGGGTCTGAAAGGTCCTCTAACACAAAAGGAGCGGGAAAGGAGAAAACAGTTGCAATTATGCCTCTATTGCGGAAACTCAGGGCACTTTCTTCGAGACTGTCCGGTGAAACCTGCCAAGAAGGCAGTAGGAGCTGCAGTTACCAAAGTTACAAACTCTGAGCAGGGAAACGACCTCGCCCGACAAGAATAGAGGTCCTCTTGCCGAGCGTGAAAACCAGATCCGTGACCTCGCATTTCGTGATACCTATGGTCCTCATTAGCCCTGATAATCCGGATCGATTACATGCAATTGAAGCTTACGTCGACAGCGGTGCCATCGGCAATTATGTGGATCATGAAATGGTTTTGAGGATGAATCTAACTCTTTGTCCCAAGGCTGTAAAGGACGTCATTACTACGGTGGATGGTACGGAGATAGCCTCCGGGCCAGTAATGCATACCACTCAAGAGGTGACGCTAGTAAGTCAAGATGGACACCATGAGAAGATCGTGTTCGATGTGATCAAGGCCCATCAGTTTCAGATTATTCTAGGAATACCTTGGTTAGAGAAACACAATCCTCTGATCGATTGGCGAGCAAGAACGGTCCAGTTTCCAGAATGTGTCTCTACTTGTCACCCTCCACCTGGTGTTGCACTGGCAGCAATTTCTTCAGAGACTCCCCAGTTACCTCCCGAATACCTAGAATACCAAGATGTTTTCCGGAAGGATCAGGCTAACTCTCTACCTCCTCATAGGTCTTATGACTGCCAGATAGACCTGATACCTGGATCTACTCCTCCTTGTAGTAGAATTTATGCCCTCACCGAGCCTGAGAAACTTCACCTTCGACAATACCTGGATCAATACCTGGCAAATGGGTTTATTCGTCCTTCCAAGTCCCCTGCTTCTTCAGCTTTGTTCTTCGTTCCAAAAAAGGAAGGAGACCTTAGAACTTGTATAGATTATCGCTCCCTGAACCAGATCACCGTTAAGAATAGATATCCGTTACCTTTAATCCCTGAACTCCTGGACCAAGTCAGAAAAGCATGCATATATACAAAGCTGGATCTTAGAGGAGCTTACCACTTGGTACGAGTAAAAGAGGGCGATGAATGGAAGACGGCCTTCCGCACCAAGTATGGGCTATTTGAATATCAGGTCATGCCCTTCGGACTTTGCAATGCCCCGGCCGCCTTTCAATATTTTATGAACGATGTCCTCAGAGAGCTCATAGATGTGTGTGTTGTTGTTTACATTGACGACATCCTCGTTTATTCTTCATCGGAATCTGAACATCGGAAACACGTGAAAATGGTCCTCGAAAGATTGCGTCAACACAAACTTTTCGCTAAGTTGGAAAAATGTGTTTTCAACGTGACTGAAGTTGAATTCTTGGGATTCATATTATCACCTGGCGGAGTGCGTATGGATTCAAAGAAGGTCGATGCAGTTCTCAAATGGCCATCACCATCCTCCGTAAAAGGTGTGCAAAGCAAGTTAGGCTTCGCTAACTTTTACCGCAGGTTTATCCCCGAATTCTCTCGAATAGTCCAGCCCATCACTGCCTTGTTAAAGAAAAACAAACGTTTTGAATGGTCTACCGAGGCGGAACAAGCTTTCCAGGATTTGAAGACTAAATTTATCTCTGCACCAATCTTAAAACACCCTCGCCCCGAACCCCCCTACATCGTGGAAACTGATGCTTCAAGCCTTGCCATGGGGGCAGTTCTATCACAAAAGGACCCGGTAACCAATCAGTTGCATCCCGTGGCATTTTGGTCCCGCAAATTCTCGCCTCCTGAAATCAATTACACGATTACTGACAAGGAACTTCTGGCTATCAAGTCTGCCTTTAAGGCTTGGCGGCATTATCTGCTGGGGGCCCGACACACCGTTACTGTGATTACGGATCACCGAAACCTGCAATATTTGAAAACCGCAAAAGCCCAATCCTCTAGACAACTCCGTCGGGCATTATTCTTTGCCGAGTTTGACTTCATAATTACCTATCGACCTGGTACAAAGAACGGTAAAGCTGATGCCCTTTCTCGGATGGGAGTGGAAGAACACTTGATCAACCCTAAACCTGTACCAATCATTCCCGAACAAAGAATTCTGGGTGTAATCGCCACAGAATCCATAGAGGAAGTTAAGGATAAAGCCAGGCAACTTGTAACTCCAGCAGACATACAGAATTGGCATCTGCAGGGAAAGGACTTTGCAGTAAAGGACAACTTATTGTATTTCCAAGAACGATTATACCTACCCAGCACAGATTTACAGAAAAAAGTAATCTCTTGTTATCACGATTCTTTAATGGAAGGACATCCCGGTATGGCCAAGACCTCAGAAAAGATCAAGCGCTACTTCTGGTGGCCGTCTTGGAAAAAAGATATCAGAGACTTTATAATGTCCTGTGGAGTATGCGCCCAAAACAAGAGTCAAAAGGGAAGACCAGCAGGCCTCTTACGCCCTATTGACATCCCACCTCGCCCTTGGCATACGCTTTCTATGGACTTCATCACCGATCTACCTCCATGCTCCGGATACAATACGATTCTAGTAATCGTGGACTTATTCTCCAAGATGGCGCATTTCATTCCGCTCAAAGGCTTGCCAAAAGCAGCAACTCTGGCCCGAGAATTTCTCGAAAACATCGTCCGACTGCACGGTTTTCCTTCGGTTCTAATTTCGGATCGAGGTAGTCAATTTATTTCTCATTTTTGGCGAAGTTGCTGTCGGTCGGCTCAAATTGATGTGAGACTATCGACCAGTCACCACCCTCAGACCGACGGACAAACCGAGAGGACCAATCAAACTCTGGAACAGTATTTACGCTGCATGCTGCAACAAACTGAAAAAACTTGGAAAGACATCCTTTGGATAGCCGAATATGCCTACAATAACTCTGTCCATTCGGGAACTGGGAAAACCCAGTTTTTTCTTTTGTACGGCAGTCACCCTCGAACCCCGGAGTTGGATCCCCTCCAAGATCTTGAAACACCAGCAGTAGACTACCTGCATTCTACAATCACCCAAGCCTTTAAGGAAGCTGTTTCTCACCTTCAAAGGGCTAAAGAACAATACAAGAAAGGAGCAGATCAACATCGGAAGGAAGCCCCTCAATATCAAGTAGGGGATCAAGTCTGGTTATCCACCAAATATCTACCTCTAAAAGGGCCACGCACATTCAACCCAAGATACCTTAGTCCCTATTCCATCACTACCATAGTAAACCCAGTAGCGGTCAAGTTGGACTTGCCCCCGCACATGAAGATACATCCGGTCTTCCACGTCTCTCTATTAAAACCTGTGCAACCTCAAACCCGACTAACTAAATCTCCAAAACCTATCCTAGTTGATGGAGAACTCGAGTTTGAAGTCAAAAGCATTCTGGACTCCAAGATCTCCAAATCTAAACTATTTTACCTAATTGACTGGAAAGGCTACGGCCCCCAAGAGAGATCCTGGGAACCTGCTGAATATGTCCACGCTCCTCGCCTAATCAAAAGATTTCACCGAACATTTCCTGACAAGCCAAAACCCCCGGAGAAGCCCGGTTTGGGAGGGGCCTTGAGGGGGGGTACTGTCATGATCTCTGCTTCCAAAAGGTCAGGGTTTTCCCAACTCCCTTGGAAGCAGATCCATAACCCAGGTTCCGAGTGCCAACCAGTCCCAATTGGGACCTTTTGGACCCAGTCCTGGCGCCAGTGGCACCAGGCTCATAAATATGCCCAGTCCCAGCGCTGGAAGCGCCGGGCTCATAATGCTTGGGTGGACTTACCTGCAGCAGACCATGCTGCTTACTTGCCTGCCAGTTGAGCCTCTGATCCTCTTCTGTTTGGAACTACTTTTCCTGTTGGGTGGGGCAGGAGCCACTCCCTAGATTCAGAACACTGGAACTCTTCTGGAAAGCAGGAACTCTTTTCTTACCTAGGCGTGGCTGTGGAAGGAGACACCTAAGCACTACAGGAGGCTATTTAAACCACACCCGATGGATGAATCTTGCTTTGCGTTATTCTGCATCCTCTGCAGCAGAACGCTCATCGTGTCTTCTGCATCTGATCCTGGGCCTAAGGAAAAAGGCTTACCATCCTGAATCCAGTCTTCAGCAACACCTATAAAGACAAGAAAGAAAAGGTTAGCATTACGGTCTTCAGTGACAGCTCTTCACTTACCTGGTCCATCGGCTGTCACCAACGTCTCGCGCTGCATTCCGGCATCTGAAAGACAAAGGCTTACCTACTCTTCGTGCGCTCCGGAGGTCTTCACACTGCATTCCGGCATCTGAAAGACAAAAGCTTACCAACTCTTCGCATGCTCCGGAGGCCTTCGGCGCTGCATCCCGCATCTGAAAGACAAAACAAGGTGCGTTTAAAGACATTGGGGAACTTTAATACTCACGTGCCATTACTCCTTTCCACATCTAACCCAGTGGGTATTCCGGCACCCTGCAGCCGCTCCGAACTTGTACCTGCAAAATAAAAAGACAGTTAGAGCGCATCGTGTAGCAGGCAACAAGCGCTTACTTACGTGCTTCCAGGCGCTTCTATTCATCACACGGGCTCCATCTTCAACTCACTTCAGCCCGTCATCCGCCATCGCCGGAACCCTGCAAAACAAGAAACATCATTACTAAAGACTTTAAAGACATTAGAATTACTCGAAACTTACCGTTCGTGCAGTAAACGACGGACAGCAGTCCTCTGAAGTCAAGAGGCCTGCTCCCCTTATCCAGTGAAGAAACTGGTTACAGCACCCTGCCCCGAGGCAGATGGAGAGCACGGCGTTCACTTACCTAAGGTGAGAGCGTTAACCTTTGGGGTTCTACAGGAGAAGAGAAAGGGAAGAAGAGAGAGACATTCAATAACCCAGTTCCTTAATCCCATATTTTCTATCTGCAGACATCTTACCCTTCGAGTCAGACATACAGTGCACAGAGGTCCAGCCCAAAGAGCCAGCCGTGTGTTACACATCACCTTTGAAGATACGGTATACGCCCAGTCAAGACCGGCGCCTCTACGGGAATCAGGTGAGCGTTACAACAATATAGTCCAGGTAAGGTAGTCCCAGGCCTGCCACACCCAAAAGACTAGACCGCATAGCTCAGTTCCTTGTAACTGAGCTATGTGTGTGCCTCCATGTTGGCTGAACCACCCCCCAAGTTAAATAGTCCCAAGTAAATAGTCCCATTCTGATGTTGGTCTTCAGGATGGTTCTGAGCCTGGCTCCAAAGGCCAAAGGCACCAGGACTGACTCCAAGAGAGTCTTGAATGGGGTTTTAAGGCCTTTGACCCGGCCCTAACTAGAAGGCTGACTTGCCAGTGAGGTCCAGGTGCAAGGCTCATGACAGACATCCCTGATGAACAGCGGTTCCAAACAGCAAACCCACCCAAACTTAACGTGACATCGATCCCATATCTAGTTTATGCTGATGACATTGTGATTCTAGACAAAATCCTGGTAGGTCTACAAAGAAGCCTAAATCAACTGGAATGTTACATGGAGTCGAATGATCTACAAATCAACACGAACAAGCCAAAATCATGACTTTGATGATATTCAAAAAACCAAAACAAAACTCATAACGTTCTACATGGATGGGAAAAAGATGGAACACCAAAAAATGATTAAATATTTGGGAATGCTCTTGAACCAGTCTGGGGTAGAGAAATAATGGGCGGAACAGCTGAAATCAAAAATATCCTCCTTAGCTCGTCAAGGCTCAGTGATACACTACACATTTGGAAAATACTCAATGAAACCCATCATAACCTTCTACAGGCAGAAGGTGATTGCAATCATTACGTACGAGAATGAAATCTAAACCAACCTAAATGGGACTCACTAGAAGGTACTTTCTGGCAAAAAATCTTAGTATTGCCTATGACGAGTTAGCAACACGATCATTGAAATCCATAGTCATTTGGCAACAATTTGACCTATATAGAAAAATGTCTAATGAAGATGACATACCAGCTATCGACATTCTCCGTTACAGACAGAACTCGATCGCTAATACAGCGCTTAAAACGTGGAAACTCGCGGTAGAGAAAAAAAATGCAAGAAAATTAGATGACCTTGGAAATGTTCATCAATCGTCCGCAGCAAGCAAGAAAGCATCTACAACAAAACGATTGGATTAAAACAATTAACGCAAAAACTAAATAAAGACTGAGCATTCATTGTGAATTAGACAACAGACCAATTAACTACTTACCACAATATCTGACTCTCTTCCCAGATCGTTACATCAGAGACCAATTTCTTAGATTCCGACTAAATGAACTACCCATGCGAGAATTACTCACATTAACAAGACAGATCCCAAAATCTTTATTTTACTGTCGATTTTGTGAACAACCAGATACAGTTTAGACACTATACCATGTAATAATGGAATGCCCTACCCTAATCAAAAAAATTCATTTATTTAGAGAAATCATTGTGAATCCTGGCCCACCACATGATCCTAAAGATCGATGGGCCCAAATATTGGTAGGGGAAAACAAAAATCTAACCATCACCATCATTCAATTTTGGAATAATATAACAGAAATACAGAAGAAAGAAAAAAAAGGGGAAAACCTGACACACCTCGCTGGAGTTAACTGGAGTGTGAAGAAAGAAAATCAATCAAGTTGTGTGGATACATGTCCTTTTTAGCGTATATTAGTGCAAATAGTTCATGATAAGTGAAAAGTTTTGTTAAAGAAACTACATCGTTTTAATAAAACAAAAGGAAAAAAAAAACAGTAGGCGATTGTTTGCACCCACTTTTGACCCACAACTGTTTCTCCTCCTCCGGGCCCTTCCTTGTATTTCAATAGGTTGCACAGTTGGCAAAGCATTGTATGAGACAGGGAGCTTGTCACTTGCAGGTGTTGTTAGAACATATTCAGCTATAGTGGGTACTGGGAGATATGCTGCTACTTTGGCCTCAGTATCTGCGACAGCGTTACTGAGTGACACTTTGTCAGTATTGTTAGTATGGGTGGCACATTTAATGACCGCCACTACAGAGGGCTGGGAGAGTGCAAAAATGAGTTTGTCTAATAATGCGGTACGCTGTACCGGGGACCCATCTAACCTCCTGAAGCCCCTCCTTTTCCATTGTGCCAGACCAGCGTGCACTGTCGTAGTGACGTATTCCAAGTCCGAATAAATGGTCACGTGACACCCTTGTGATGCTTGTAGCACTTCAATGAGTGCAATGAGTTCTTCTGCATGTGTGGAATAATGCATTGGTAGTCTTTTTTACAATTAGGGTATCATATTCACCATCCATTAGGCGCATCACTGCTGCCCCAGTATGTCTGAGACAAGTGTCCTGGTCGATTCCTGCTGACTCATCAACAAATAATACTTTCCCCTCTCAAGTGGCCTGTCCTTTGCCTTGGCGATGTCATCCTACTCCCCACGTATGTTACACAGTCGTGCCTGGCCAAATCCTCATCAGTGCACATTTCTGTAATGAATGTTGCAGGGTTCACTGTTTTGCATCGTACAATGTGGATGTTTGGGCTGGAGAGAATTATTTTGTATGCTGATGTTCTTTGAATAGTCAGGGTAGATTTTGTTAATTCTAAAATGGCAAACATAGCATGTTCCACGTAAAGTGTATTTGAACAGCCCATGACAATAGTGGAGCTTTTCTCAATTGCCGCAGCTGCAAGTGCCTGTTCGCAAGCAAACAGCCCTTGCATCACAGAGTCTAACGTGCAACTGTAATAGGCCAATATTTGGTGGCTCATTGTGCTTTTCTGTGTTAACACGGCAGTCATGAGCTGGCCATTAGAGTGTGAGAATAAGAAGAATTCCTGTGAATAATCTGTTGTTGCTAACACGGCGGCAGTCAAAATCACCTTTTTTATGTCAAGACTCAGTAACATTTCTTCTGTCTATGCTATTTTGTTGTCCATCTTTTGTGCTTCTTTGAGGCCATGCAGGAGCGGCCTTGTGTATGCTGTGTAATCATGAATCCATGCTCTGCAGTCATTTCACAACCCTAGGAACTTTTGCATTTCTTTTATTGTCACGGGCTGGATGGTAGTGAGCACAGAGGCAGCGGGGTCAGCTATTATTCTTTTGCGAGGTGCTGATATTAACTGTCATAAGTATAAAACTTCTTGTAGACAGTATAGTAGCTTTGCCTTGTCAACTTTGTACCCCTCGGGGCCAAGAGCTGTAAGAGTGGGATTGAGCCCTGTCTGCAATGTTGTTCAGAGTCGCTGCATACCAGTAAGTCGTCCACATACTGGGTGATTGTGCTGGACACTTGGATGTTCCCTTAATCCCTTGAGGCAATCTTGTGTTTTCGAAGCTCATTCTCCCACGAGTAAAGGCGGTGAGGTACTGAGAATCTGGGTGCAATGGTATGGAGAAAAAGGCAGTTTTGAGTTCAACCACTGTGAAGTGCATTGCCTCTTTGGGGATACTACACAAAAGCGTGGCAGGGTTAGTTACCACAGGAACCCTGGATGCACAACATCATTTAGGGGGTGCAAATCCTGAATCATCCTCCAATTGCCCCAGTTGCCTTTTTTATGGGATATATAATCATGTTGCATGAGGAAGTGGAAGGTACAATTATCCCTTGGTTCAGTAGGGTAGTGATGGCATCCTTAATTCCCTCCTCTGCCTCCCTGCAAAGTGGATATTGTTTCACTCTGGGTAACACTGTTCCTGGTTTCAATGTTATGTGTACTGGGGTCAATCCCTGTAGGAACCCTACGTCATGGGGGTTAGTTGTCCACAGTCTCTCGAACACCTGCTCTAAATCTGCGTCAATAAACTGTGGTGGGGCTGCAAGGGCCATCATGGGCCACTGGACCTTCCTGTACTGCACCATTATCTCACAGGTTATACATATAGCTAGCACAATTTTTCTGTCCTCTGGTCTGTCTTCAAACATTTCTGCATCTGTCACCTCCGTTAGGGGTATTGTGGGGTCAATGCAAAGTACTGTGCGCCACTCACACCCGTCTTGGTCAGTCCCTATTACACAATCCTTTTTGCCGATATTGCCAATCCTTGTAAATCTAGGGACAGTATCATACCTGGCATCAGGTCAGGGTACACAACAGAAAAAATTAATCTGAGGGCACCCGCTAACACCTTTTGCCAATCTGAGGCACTGCCTCCACAAGCACAGTTATTCCATACACAAACATGTCTGTGTCTGTGGGAATTCCACTGACCACCACTTCTCCTCCCATCACATGTATTATTTGCATTGCCCTTATGGTGCACATCCCTGGCATGGTGCACACTATGCCACTGTCTGTAACTGAGATCATGTTCCACTTGCTGTGCAGATCCCTACCGAGCAAGTTCACTGGCAAGATTTCAGAAAAGAGTAGGGGGGCCCGCACCACCTTCCGCCCTATTTTTATATCAACCTCTTCTGCTGTGGGTATTGCTGTTGTTGGGGCTGCTGTTGTTGTGCTTGCAACCCCGGAGGCCTGGGTGGGATTTGTGTGTATGCTTGGTGTATTTTATAGGGTATGGAGGTCATTCTGGGTGTCGGCATCTGTGGTGTATTCTGCGGTGGTGAGTGGTAATTGTTGTATGTGTTGGGAGCACTGCTAATGGATATATCCCCATGTGCTCTGTTCGGGCCCCCATTGCATCTGAATGCTTGTCCCACTTGTATGAGCCCCATGCTCCACCCTCATTGGTATCTTTTATGTCCTCGATCATCTTCTACAAATCTAGAATGTCCTTTTTTCTGTAGCTGTTTACCTTTGAACTTCGCTGCTAGGAAAAATGGTCATGTGTTCCAGGATTCCCTTATTATGGGTTCCCTGCTCTAGCCAGGAGTTAGGCATCCCCTCCCCCGTTTCTGTCACCCACTGTTTATGGCATTTCTTAATCTTCTCCCGGTATAAGGGCAAGACCTTGTGCATGTATTCTAAAGGTGTCTCCCCTCCCATTGCAGTGATGTATGCACTGTAAGGCATCCCTACGCTTCTAATCACGCGCTGCACACGCTGCAAATGTCACAACCAAAAGATCAGTTGTTCTCTCCTCCCTGTCAACCCACGTTACATTCCATCCCCTTCTTTACATGCACACCCACTCTCACACTCCACGCACTCAAAACATACCACTATTTACACAACGCTCCACCTCGCACCTCCACTCTACACAACATAAAAAACACAAACACAATAAGCTACAATAACAAGCTAAAATAACAACCACTACTGTACCCAACCCTACTAATTATGAGGGGCTCCTATGTATTTCCTTTCTCCTCCTTAACACAATATAAGTGGTACCACCTTCTCCCCGCACTCGGGGAGGCTCCCTAACACTCCGTTTTCCTTTCCTTAATGTTCTCCTTAAAAAATCAATAATACAAAAAGCAAAAAGTCATGCCCATACCATACAGACAACCTTGTTCTCCATTTGCTCACAGCCCATACTCATCCCCATGTACCCCTCCCCTACTTGTTATCACTTGCAAGGGTATACTCCCATGTGCATGTTGACCGGAACTCCTCCGTCACGAGGTTCCAACAACGGCCAGCACTCTCTCTGGAGCCACGCCGCGTTCCGAAGAGGAGACAGTAATTGTGTAAAAACGGCTCCTGCAAAACCTCTGATACTGACGCGTCTGGGACTTGTTGCTGCAGGTGGGCGCGGCACCCTCGGACTAGCGGCCTGGTAGCCTCTATCAGTGTGGAGATCGCTGGGATCACATCAGGGTCACCAAATGAAGGTATGCCCCCTGCACGCTTACGCAAATACAGCCCGCTAGGGAAAAAGGCCCGAGACACGCTTACAAGGATTACAAGTATTTATTTCTCAAAAATACAAATGCTTCAACAAAGAACTCTGCTGCTGCCGAACGTCAGGCCTCCGTAGGGACGTGCAGCACATTATAAGCACAAATAACATCACTACTGATGTAATCATATATGGTGCAATTCTATAATCCTAACTGGAGGAACTCTACACATATCGGGCTTGCTCCACATGGGATGCCAGGCCATTGGTCCATCTTCATCTCTTCACCTCCATCCACGTGGGTGCTGCTGGGTTCATCATCCGAGGTGAAGTTGGCCTAACAATGAATTGGCTTCTAACCCAAACAATGTTATTTTATCACTGTACCGGGCACCGGGCAGATACAGGGATGGGCTCAGAGGGTGGGGGGGAGCTGAGGTTACACTAACTCACAGGCCTCACTCATTTCCCAGACAGATCAGCAACTCCCAAGGTCCTCCACCTTAGTTTTAGGCTATATTTTGATGCTACCCTGCACCTCGCTGCGCAAATCAACTGACTCATTTCTGAAGGTGCGATAGCCTTGCCTTCTGATCCTAGTGATTGATCGACGGGTGTAAATGTTTTATGGTCTGTGGTCTGGGTTTGAACGGTGCCATGACATGTGGGGGCCATAGAATGAAAACTATATTTCTTGTGTGGGGATCATTGGGGCAAGAGGGCTTCGCTATCTGTCCCGTGGGATGGTACTTCCAAGAGGCGCTCTGCTCCCCTCTCATGACCTTGCAGGGCGTATTCTTTCCTGGGAGCAAGGGCCTGTAAGTTTCTTAGAACAATGGAGGATTTTGAGGACTCTGTGAGACCTGGCCGTTGTGGGGGTGATGTTCGTGCTCATTCAAAGGGGTATAATACTAACACACAAAATGATGTTTGTCGCGCTTGGGCCTACTTCTAAGATGGCTGACGCTTGCCAAGATGGCATTTGCACCTGCCTCTACCATATAGCTTGTAATGCATGCACTAAGGTGATCGCACCCTCTCCGTTATGTGCACCTCCCTCTCCCATACTTCCTTGGTGTGCTCTCTTAGCGTTTATTTCTAATTCTATATGGCCGAAGGGGGTGGGAATACCCTCTCTCCTTCCCAACACCATGTAGGGCCGTGCTCAGGAGACTGTGAAAAAAGTCAACATGATTTTAATAGATCATTGGAACAAATTAATGCTGCAATCAACTCTGCGCAAAAGAGCTCCAAAGTGATTTTCTGACTTGATTTCTGCACCTGCATAACAATGCACATTTTGCAAATGAAACCTCCGAAATGGTCTACTGGCTGCATTCATTACATTGTGCTGAAATGTTATTTCAACCTGTTCACAAGGACTCCCGAAAGAACCACCAAAACTTCATCCCTACAGGTCCTAACCACAAAATGTTAGAAAACTGAATTACAAAACACAAAATATAAAAGACAAGGGAAACCAAGAGTCCATTCTTACCCTTCATTTCCTTTGTACAATCATCCATACCCGGCAGAACTGCTATGCAAACCTTTCTGCGTTTACTGTGTTGCTGGGCTCGAGTGTCTTGCGTTAAAATGAGGCTAACATATGAACATTGAAAATGGACTATGATGTTATGTGATCTGTGTCATTGTTATTACGGGTGCCATCTTGGCCGTGTCTATGAAGCTTAACCTCGCACTGCACCTCAGAGTTAATGCGTATGATTTATCATGCACTGAGATGCATGAAACGCATAGTCAACATGTAACAACATTAACCAATATTGAAATAGCATAACGCTCTCAATTGTCTGTAATATTACGACACGTGTTGCAAATCAAGAATTATACTGCTGTAGCCCAGAGAAATGGATCCACGGTTGGTTAAATCACACCCCTAGGTCCCACTGTGCAGAGGAAGATGGGGAAACAAAACAAGGAATACAAGGATTGGTAAGGGAGTGTCTTTTTACAGGATACCCTTTTGAGGGCAAACAAAAACATAGATTAATATCAGCTGTCTCTCTTACCTGGTTGCCTTGCTTATGCCAAATTCTGGAGAGTCACTCATCCATTAGAGTGCTCACGGCTGACTTGTACCACCAGCACCCTCCAGCGCCCCCAACCCCTCATAGAGTATAGATGACAGGAGTTAGGATTACAGCTCCTGGAGTGAAGTTTCACCCAACTAGATGATATACAAGAGGAGCAGACAGGGCCATCTTAATGTTTTTTGGGGCCTGGGGCACATACCGCCCTGGGGAGCCCTAACATCACCTACGCCCCAAACCTCAATGAACCCAGCCCCCCCCCTCTCCTGTGCCTCACGAAATCCTTCCCCAAACCAACAAAATTAAGGGATTGCCAAATTCAACAGCAACTCATCTAGGCTTTATATGTATTCTCTACTTCTCTACTCTTTAATAAAATGTAAACATTGCATATCTCTATGACCTGTTTCCCCAACAATGACTTGAAACCAGTGACATTATGAATCATTTTGTTTTGTGTCTTAAGTCTTAAAACACAGCAGGGATACTCTAAAGGGGGAAATAAAGGTGTGAAGTTGTCTATATATGCAAATTAGGAGGGCTTGCATGTATTTTACCACACAGGGTTAAACAAATCCTACCAATCAGCAGCCCTGAGTGGAGAGGAAGAAAGGTAAGGGACTGTAAATGCAACAAAATTAATCAACTCTCCTTGAAAAATTATCTCATATATAAAGAACTAAGGCCGAACTGTGAATACCTTTGCATTGAGTAACAAAATTTACATCTGTTTAGCATCCAGACATCATTCAGATATTGACGGTCATAGATTTTGCAAGGCCCTTTGGGTCAAAAGGTCTGCAGAAACCTTAATTTGCAATTTTGCACATGCATTGACATCTCAGTAAGTGGCAATACCAAATATAGCGTTAGAGGGAGGGAAATCAGCCTTTGATACTCTAGTGCATGCAACATGGGAAGTTACATTCAAATATTTTGCCATGAGTAAAGCAAGTCACACATAGCTCTATGATATGCAAATGCTTGGTCATTATTATTATAAATGCAAAATGAAGACACATGCATCTCACAAAAGTAGAACCCCTAATCCTTCACCCCTTCATCCTTCTGAGATTGATAAATCAGGGAGGTAATGATGATTATTAAAGCAGTTAGAAGTTGTCAGTCTGTAGGAAGCGCTATATTAATCACGACATTATTGTATTCATATTAATATTATTATTTTGGAAACATTATTTTGGAAACCAATTGCAGTCTGTTTTTAGGTTGTGGCCTATATTGACACTCTCCTTGCCATGATGTTTTAGTTGTACAATAGACATGCCATATTGGTTGCTAGCATAGTGATTATTCCATGTTATGGGCTGCTTCAGTGTAACAGAATAGAGAAAGGGCAAGTAAGGGGCATGACGGGGAAGGTCTCGGGAGGATAGCTCAGGGGCAATGCGCTCGCCTTGGAAGCAAGATGATGCAGAGCAAAACGGGTTCGATCCCCAGGGCCGCGCTTAGAAACCTCTGGGTATTAAGCGTTTTATAAATAACCAATTAGCATTAGCAACAAGCGAGAGAGAAGCAGGGGTCATGATCTTATATTCTTTAGACATTCCTGGGTGGAACACCACACACTACAAACTTAAATGCTGCCAAGAAAGACAAGAATGAGGTAACCTAAGTTCTCTGTTCCTCCCCACCTTATCACTCTGAACAGACAGATCAGGGGGAGATTTACTTACACAACTGCAGGCAGTGCAGAAGTGTGCATATCAATTCAGCATCGTGGCTAATCACACTCACAAATCGCATTAAAAGAATTAGCATAGGGAATACCAGTGGAATAGAATGCTCTGGCACTGAGATGCAGCTTGTGTGAGAGACCCCACGCCACACCCCTTCCCTAACACAGTGGTGTCTGTGGGAAGTCTTCTGTAACAAACAGCAAAACACACTGTTAAGAAGCAATTTCCTAGCAGACATACACATGCATGTATGTGTTCACAATCGTTGATGTGCTGTAAACTGATAACTACTCATTATTGTTACACTGTGTGTACAGAAAATGCCCCCTCGCACTCACAGGATCCTGCATCAGTCCATTAGTAACTCTTGCAGAGGATGGAAATCGTGTGATAAGACTCAAGGAACTCAATACTATGAAGATTTTGAAAGGAGAGCCTGAGCCCCATCCATTGCTTCAAAGGTTTCATTGACACTGGCCCTATTGTGAGAGGAGACATTGCCAAGAAAAGGTGCAAGCTGTACAGCAAGCAATGTGTCCACACTCTCCTAGGTATTGATACCTCTATCTCCATAGTTCTAGGGTTGCCACGGGTGACATGTTCACACAGTACTGACATGTGTGCTATCTACTCCTCTTTGCATTCTGGTACTTGTTGTGTCCCTTATTTTCATAATGAGAACAGTTAAGATACAGGTACCAGAATGCAAAGCGGTGCCAGCTAAAATGCCAGAAACCCACAAGCCGTGAAATACATAAAGATATTAAACATCTATATTGTTTCCTTACATGCCTTTTGTATCTGTTTAAGGCCTTATAGATTACCAATAATGTTATTTTTGTGCAGTTCAAAGGTTACAGAAATTTAAATTGTCTTCCTTGTCAATACCAATACCACATTTTTATGTACCTCTTCATACATGATTTGCCTGCTTCTAAGTTCTGTTATAATACATGTTAGATAATAAAGTGTACATTGGCAAGACTGACCGTAAGATCAAGCTACGCATTGGTGAACATAAGAGTTGCCACAAAAAACATACGAAGAATGCACCCATGGTTGATCATTGGGTAGAAAATCAGCATTTACCGGATGATTTTATGTGGACAGTCTACTCCTAAAAAAAGAAGAACAACAAACTTTTCTCACCAATAGCTCGATAGACGGTTTAAATGAGAAAATGGACTGGAATAGACAATGAAAAGACATGAAACGTCCAGCCATTTTTGAACTTAGGTGCCTCTTCCTACCAGATAATATGTGGTCATTTAAAACAGACAGCTGCATACCCTTACATTTTTACCTCACTGACCATTCGCTTGCATGTTCTACAGTAACACTGCGCCTATGGCCTGGTAACTTAACATCCTCAGGGTTCCCTTCAGCTCCATGAGTCCAAGGCGAGTTTTGACAGCTTCTCGTTCATAGCTGTTTGTATGCTGAATGCAGTCATATGATGGACTGTATCATCTACCAATAAACGCTCCAAACGTAATCAACATTCCCCCTCCATGGGAACCAATCACGTACTCAACTTGACGTCGCGGCACATACTAAGACGCGAATAGGATCATGTGATCATGACCGTGGAGTGGTAGAGGTACGCAACCACATATGTAGGAAATGACAAACGATTACCTTACGATTAACTAGGTTAGTGAATATAGGAGTTGTAATATATGTTGTTTTTTTCAACTGTCCAGCATTCAGCTCCTAAAATGGCTCTCTTTCTGGCCGCATAGCGGACTCACTTGCAAAAGTACCTTTACAATCGGTAAGCTAGAGCCGGGTACCGCCTCACCGATTTTTGCCTACAGTTTGGCTTTAGAGCCCCATGATACTAACGGGGACCCACATTTAGTAAGCAACACTTGATTGGATTCTATATAGACCTTGGTCTTTCAGACTCAGATTAATATAGGCTTTTTTTCAACATCCCTTTTATTTGTCACTTTCTATAGGTCAGACGTGTGACGACCCGCTCATTGTTAAAGCAGAATCCATCTGCTTATTTAACCATACGGGCATGATGATTTTTTCCACTGCTTGTTATCTACAGTATAGGAACTGCTCGTCATGTTACAAGGATTAGATCCCCTTCAAATACCACATGGAGCTGACACACGATAGCCACGGTTCATAATCTTATACCGGATGGTAAGCCAGTCTGACCAAAAATTAGACAATACTACAATATTAGCATTGACCATCTCTAAACCTGACTACTTACACCTTTTCAGAGATCTTATCCATCTCGCGACCACTACTGGATAAGGACTACTGCCTAAACTCCATGGTTTCAGGAGCCTGACACTATCGAAGAATCCTGCCTTCCCTAAGGCTGAATCACATTGTGAAGGATGTTGGCGTTTGACCCTTCCACATAAGTTTGTACGTCAACCAACGGTGAGTTATCTAGCCTCACAATGAGCACCATAAGACAGAAGCAGTTCTGGATCATTTTATAGAAAACAGATGTTCCTTGAAATAAGTGTACATCGAGATCCACTGTGATTGGCTATCTTGCGCCACTTACCCGTCTATTCACAGTGTTTTGCCCATATTTGTCACCCACCCAAGAATGTAACGCTCACCTGATTCCCGTAGAGGCGCCGGTCTTGACTGGGCGTATACCGTATCTTCAAAGGTGATGTGTAACACACGGCTGGCTCTTTGGGCTGGACCTCTGTGCACTGTATGTCTGGCTCGAAGGGTAAGATGTCTGCAGATAGAAAATGTGGGATTAATGAACTGGGTTATTGAATGTCTCTCTCTTCTTCCCTTTCTCTTCTCCTGTAGAACCCCAAAGGTTAATGCTCTCACCTTAGGTAAGTGAACGCCGTGCTCTCCATCTGCCTCGAGGTAGGGTGCTGTAACCAGTTTCTTCACTGGATAAGGGGAGCAGGCCTCTTGACTTCAGAGGACTGCTGTCCGTCGTTTACTGCACGAACGGTAAGTTTCGAGTAATTCTAATGTCTTTAAAGTCTTTAGTAATGATGTCTCTTGTTTTGCAGGGTTCCGGCGATGGCGGATGGCGGGCTGAAGTGAGTTGAAGATGGAGCCCGTGTGATGAATAGAAGCGCCTGGAAGCACGTAAGTAAGCGCTTGTTGCCTGCTTCACGATGCGCTCTAACTGTCTTTTTATTTTGCAGGTACAAGTTCGGGGCGGCTGCAGGGTGCCGGAATACCCACTGTGTTAGATGTGGAAAGGAGTAATGGCACGTGAGTATTAAAGTTCCCCAATGTCTTTAAACGCACCTTGTTTTGTTTTTCAGATGCGGGATGCAGCGCCGAAGGCCTCTGGAGCGTGCGAAGAGTTGGTAAGCTTTTGTCTTTCAGATGCCGGAATGCAGTGTGAAGACCTCCGGAGCGCACGAAGAGTAGGTAAGCCTTTGTCTTTCAGATGCCGGAATGCAGCGCGAGGCGTTGGTGACAGCCGATGGACCAGGTAAGTGAAGAGCTGTCACTGAAGACCGTAATGCTAACCTGTTCTTTCTTGCCTTTATAGGCGTTGCTGAAGACTGGATTCAGAATGGTAAGCCTTTTTCCTTAGGCCCAGGATCAGATGCAGAAGACACGATGAGCGTTCTGCTGCTGAGGATGCAGAATAATGCAAAGCAAGATTCATCCATCGGGTGTGGTTTAAATAGCCTCCTGTAGTGCTTAGGTGTCTCCTTCCACAGCCACGCCTAAGAAAAGAGTTCCTGCTTTCCAGAAGAGTTCCAGTGTTCTGAATCTAGGGAGTGGCTCCTGCCCCACCCAACAGGAAAAGTAGTTCCAAACAGAAGAGGATCAGAGACTCAACTGGCAGGCAAGTAAGCAGCATGGTCTGCTGCAGGTAAGTCCACCCAAGCATTATGAGCCCGGCGCTTCCAGCGCTGGGACTGGGCATATTTATGAGCCTGGTGCCACTGGCGCCAGGACTGGGTCCAAAAGGTCCCAATTGGGACTGGTTGGCACTCGGAACCTGGGTTATGGATCTGCTTCCAAGGGAGTTGGGAAAACCCTGACCTTTTGGAAGCAGAGATCATGACAGTACCCCCCCTCAAGGCCCCTCCCAAACCGGGCTTCTCCGGGGGTTTTGGCTTGTCAGGAAATGTTCGGTGAAATCTTTTGATTAGGCGAGGAGCGTGGACATATTCAGCAGGTTCCCAGGATCTCTCTTGGGGGCCGTAGCCTTTCCAGTCAATTATGTAGAATAGTTTAGATTTGGAGATCTTGGAGTCCAGAATGCTTTTGACTTCAAACTCGAGTTTTTCATCAACTAGGATAGGTTTTGGAGATTTGGTTAGTCGGGTTTGAGGTTGCACGGGTTTTAATAGAGAGACGTGGAAGACCGGATGTATCTTCATGTGCGGGGGCAAGTCCAACTTGACCGCTACTGGGTTTACTATGGTAGTGATGGAATAGGGACCAAGGTATCTTGGGTTGAATGTGCGTGGCCCTTTTAGAGGTAGATATTTGGTGGATAACCAGACTTGATCCCCTACTTGATATTGAGGGGCTTCCTTCCGATGTTGATCTGCTCCTTTCTTGTATTGTTCTTTAGCCCTTTGAAGGTGAGAAACAGCTTCCTTAAAGGCTTGGGTGATTGTAGAATGCAGGTAGTCTACTGCTGGTGTTTCAAGATCTTGGAGGGGATCCAACTCCGAGGTTCGAGGGTGACTGCCGTACAAAAGAAAAAACGGGGTTTTCCCAGTTCCCGAATGGACAGAGTTATTGTAGGCATATTCGGCTATCCAAAGGATGCCTTTCCAAGTTTTTTCAGTTTGTTGCAGCATGCAGCGTAAATACTGTTCCAGAGTTTGATTGGTCCTCTCGGTTTGTCCGTCGGTCTGAGGGTGGTGACTGGTCGATAGTCTCACATCAATTTGAGCCGACCGACAGCAACTTCGCCAAAAATGAGAAATAAATTGACTACCTCGATCCGAAATTAGAACTGAAGGAAAACCGTGCAGTCGGACGATGTTTTCGAGAAATTCTCGGAACAGAGTTGCTGCTGTTGGCAAGCCTTTGAGCGGAATGAAATGCGCCATCTTGGAGAATAAGTCCACGATTACTAGAATCGTATTGTATCCGGAGCATGGAGGTAGATCGGTGATGAAGTCCATAGAAAGCGTATGCCAAGGGCGAGGTGGGATGTCAATAGGGCGTAAGAGGCCTGCTGGTCTTTCCTTTTGACTCTTGTTTTGGGCGCATACTCCACAGGACATTATAAAGTCTCTGATATCTTTTTTCCAAGACGGCCACCAGAAGTAGCGCTTGATCTTTTCTGAGGTCTTGGCTATACCGGGATGTCCTTCCATTAAAGAATCGTGATAACAAGAGATTACTTTTTTCTGTAAATCTGTACTGGGTAGGTATAATCGTTCTTGGAAATACAATAAGTTGTCCTTTACTGCAAAGTCCTTTCCCTGCAGATGCCAATTCTGTATGTCTGCTGGAGTTACAAGTTGCCTGGCTTTATCCTTAACTTCCTCTATGGATTCTGTGGCGATTACACCCAGAATTCTTTGTTCGGGAATGATTGGTACAGGTTTAGGGTTGATCAAGTGTTCTTCCACTCCCATCCGAGAAAGGGCATCAGCTTTACCGTTTTTTGTACCAGGTCGATAGGTAATTATGAAGTCAAACTCGGCAAAGAATAATGCCCAACGGAGTTGTCTAGAGGATTGGGCTTTTGCGGTTTTCAAATATTGCAGGTTTCGGTGATCCGTAATCACAGTAACGGTGTGTCGGGCCCCCAGCAGATAATGCCGCCAAGCCTTAAAGGCAGACTTGATAGCCAGAAGTTCCTTGTCAGTAATCGTGTAATTGATTTCAGGAGGCGAGAATTTGCGGGACCAAAATGCCACGGGATGCAACTGATTGGTTACCGGGTCCTTTTGTGATAGAACTGCCCCCATGGCAAGGCTTGAAGCATCAGTTTCCACGATGTAGGGGAGTTCGGGGCGAGGGTGTTTTAAGATTGGTGCAGAGATAAATTTAGTCTTCAAATCCTGGAAAGCTTGTTCCGCCTCGGTAGACCATTCAAAACGTTTGTTTTTCTTTAACAAGGCAGTGATGGGCTGGACTATTCGAGAGAATTCGGGGATAAACCTGCGGTAAAAGTTAGCGAAGCCTAACATGCTTTGCACACCTTTTACGGAGGATGGTGATGGCCATTTGAGAACTGCATCGACCTTCTTTGAATCCATACGCACTCCGCCAGGTGATAATATGAATCCCAAGAATTCAACTTCAGTCACGTTGAAAACACATTTTTCCAACTTAGCGAAAAGTTTGTGTTGACGCAATCTTTCGAGGACCATTTTCACGTGTTTCCGATGTTCGGATTCCGATGAAGAATAAACGAGGATGTCGTCAATGTAAACAACAACACACACATCTATGAGCTCTCTGAGGACATCGTTCATAAAATATTGAAAGGCGGCCGGGGCATTACAAAGTCCGAAGGGCATGACCTGATATTCAAATAGCCCATACTTGGTGCGGAAGGCCGTCTTCCATTCATCGCCCTCTTTTACTCGTACCAAGTGGTAAGCTCCTCTAAGATCCAGCTTTGTATATATGCATGCTTTTCTGACTTGGTCCAGGAGTTCAGGGATCAAAGGTAACGGATATCTATTCTTAACGGTGATCTGGTTCAGGGAGCGATAATCTATACAAGTTCTAAGGTCTCCTTCCTTTTTTGGAACGAAGAACAAAGCTGAAGAAGCAGGGGACTTGGAAGGACGAATAAACCCATTTGCCAGGTATTGATCCAGGTATTGTCGAAGGTGAAGGTTCTCAGGCTCGGTGAGGGCATACATTCTACTACAAGGAGGAGTAGATCCAGGTATCAGGTCGATCTGGCAGTCATAAGACCTATGTGGAGGTAGAGAGTTAGCCTGATCCTTCCGGAAAACATCTTGGTATTCTAGGTATTCGGGAGGTAACTGGGGAGTCTCTGAAGAAATTGCTGCCAGTGCAACACCAGGTGGAGGGTGACAAGTAGAGACACATTCTGGAAACTGGACCGTTCTTGCTCGCCAATCGATCAGAGGATTGTGTTTCTCTAACCAAGGTATTCCTAGAATAATCTGAAACTGAGGGGCCTTGATCACATCGAACACGATCTTCTCATGGTGTCCATCTTGACTTACTAGCGTCACTTCTTGAGTGGTATGCGTTACTGGCCCGGAGGCTATCTCCGTACCATCCACCGTAGTAATGACGTCCTTTACAGCCTTGGGACAAAGAGTTAGATTCATCCTCAAAACCATTTCATGATCCACATAATTGCCGATGGCACCGCTGTCGACGTAAGCTTCAATTGCATGTAATCGATCCGGATTATCAGGGCTAATGAGGACCATAGGTATCACGAAATGCGAGGTCACGGAACTGGTTTTCACGCTCGGCAAGAGGACCTCTATTCTTGTCGGGCGAGGTCGTTTCCCTGCTCAGAGTTTGTAACTTTGGTAACTGCAGCTCCTACTGCCTTCTTGGCAGGCTTCACCGGACAGTCTCGAAGAAAGTGCCCTGAGTTTCCGCAATAGAGGCATAATTGCAACTGTTTTCTCCTTTCCCGCTCCTTTTGTGTTAGAGGACCTTTCAGACCCCCTTTTTGCATGGTTCCCCGGAGTCTACTCCTTTGGAAGGAGTTGGCGGTTTGGAAAATACTCGAGCATCAAACTTGGAATGATCGGCCTTCCTGTTCTGCAGTCTGTGATCTATTTGAACGACTAAGTCTATATAGTCCGAACAATCTTGTGGGGGATTCACTACTTGGGCTAACACATCTTTGAGCTCTCCGCGTAGACCTCTATAAAACAGCGTAATCCTTTTGTCCTCAGGCCAGTGAGTTTCCACTATCAGTCTGTTGAAAGACGCAATATAAGCCAAAAGGTCTTCATTACCTTGTCGCAACGAAAGAAGCTCATTGTCCAAGGCCTGCCCCTGTGAATGTCTTGCGAACAGTTTTTCCATACTGAGCTGAAAAGCTTGAAAATCATGGAGGACCGGATCATCTTGATTTACTAGAGGGATCGACCAGTCTGCCGCATTGCCACTAAGGTACGAAAGCACGAAAGCTACTTTAGCTTGATCAGTTGGAAAGGCTGCTGGCCGGCATAAGAAATGCAACCGGCACTGATTGATAAATACTGCAAACCTCTTTGGGTCACCAGAAAATCGTTCGGGCGGAGCCAGAGGTACATTCCCAGGTAGGTTGATCTGCACTGGATTCATAGAGGATGTAGAAGGAAGATTTCCCCCAGATGCGGGTAACGGGGTCTGTCCGGCTTGTGACAGTAGCAATTGTCTAGCGAGATCATCTGTTCGCTCCTTGGAAATAATCAGTTCCCTTCTTAGAGCGTTCGTTTCCTGACGGGCTGCATGCACTTCTGCCCTTAGTTCCCCAAGTAACTGGGCTAGCTGGTCGGTATCCGAGGTTTCCATAGCGCCTGGACGGGAGTTTTGTGGTAGGCTTTGCATTCTGTAACGCTCACCTGATTCCCGTAGAGGCGCCGGTCTTGACTGGGCGTATACCGTATCTTCAAAGGTGATGTGTAACACACGGCTGGCTCTTTGGGCTGGACCTCTGTGCACTGTATGTCTGGCTCGAAGGGTAAGATGTCTGCAGATAGAAAATGTGGGATTAATGAACTGGGTTATTGAATGTCTCTCTCTTCTTCCCTTTCTCTTCTCCTGTAGAACCCCAAAGGTTAATGCTCTCACCTTAGGTAAGTGAACGCCGTGCTCTCCATCTGCCTCGAGGTAGGGTGCTGTAACCAGTTTCTTCACTGGATAAGGGGAGCAGGCCTCTTGACTTCAGAGGACTGCTGTCCGTCGTTTACTGCACGAACGGTAAGTTTCGAGTAATTCTAATGTCTTTAAAGTCTTTAGTAATGATGTCTCTTGTTTTGCAGGGTTCCGGCGATGGCGGATGGCGGGCTGAAGTGAGTTGAAGATGGAGCCCGTGTGATGAATAGAAGCGCCTGGAAGCACGTAAGTAAGCGCTTGTTGCCTGCTTCACGATGCGCTCTAACTGTCTTTTTATTTTGCAGGTACAAGTTCGGGGCGGCTGCAGGGTGCCGGAATACCCACTGGGTTAGATGTGGAAAGGAGTAATGGCACGTGAGTATTAAAGTTCCCCAATGTCTTTAAACGCACCTTGTTTTGTTTTTCAGATGCGGGATGCAGCGCCGAAGGCCTCTGGAGCGTGCAAAGAGTTGGTAAGCTTTTGTCTTTCAGATGCCGGAATGCAGTGTGAAGACCTCCGGAGCGCACGAAGAGTAGGTAAGCCTTTGTCTTTCAGATGCCGGAATGCAGCGCGAGGCGTTGGTGACAGCCGATGGACCAGGTAAGTGAAGAGCTGTCACTGAAGACCGTAATGCTAACCTGTTCTTTCTTGTCTTTATAGGCGTTGCTGAAGACTGGATTCAGAATGGTAAGCCTTTTTCCTTAGGCCCAGGATCAGATGCAGAAGACACGATGAGCGTTCTGCTGCTGAGGATGCAGAATAATGCAAAGCAAGATTCATCCATCGGGTGTGGTTTAAATAGCCTCCTGTAGTGCTTAGATGTCTCCTTCCACAGCCACGCCTAAGAAAAGAGTTCCTGCTTTCCAGAAGAGTTCCAGTGTTCTGAATCTAGGGAGTGGCTCCTGCCCCACCCAACAGGAAAAGTAGTTCCAAACAGAAGAGGATCAGAGACTCAACTGGCAGGCAAGTAAGCAGCATGGTCTGCTGCAGGTAAGTCCACCCAAGCATTATGAGCCCGGCGCTTCCAGCGCTGGGACTGGGCATATTTATGAGCCTGGTGCCACTGGCGCCAGGACTGGGTACAAAAGGTCCCAATTGGGACTGGTTGGCACTCGGAACCTGGGTTATGGATCTGCTTCCAAGGGAGTTGGGAAAACCCTGACCTTTTGGAAGCAGAGATCATGACAAAGAAGTAGTATTACCATCATTTGTAGATTAGTAACTGCTACACCGACTAGAATTTCTCTAGTTTAACTACATTGGTTTCTGACTTACAGTTGAAGTTAGAAATCAGGGTCATGATTACTGATACCCTGATTATTCTCTTTGCAGATGATGAACCTATATGCTAAATGACTTTAGAATATAGTGGCCCTACTTGAAGACCCCAAAATGTTGAGTCCACGCTGCAATATATTGTTCCTATTGTCACTTTTTAGTTAGAACTCTTTGTTTGTAATTTAACCACTGTCTTTGACAAATGTCCATTTCTAACCTTAATCAGTCCTGGTTAATAGTTAATTGGTAGATATCAGAGTACACCTGATGAATTTCTGTTTAACTCTTTTTTTACACACAATCAGAAAGAAACATGTTGGGAAGTTATGAGAGAGAATGAGAATGTTTGAGTACTGAACCGATCAAATGAAGTGTTTCAAGTGATTATGTCTCCACACCCACACAACACAACACACATGAATCTGGTACCTCTATAATAGTAGGCCGATCAACAGTCCCAGATTCACTAATTGTTTGTCTGCCTGTTTACTTACTATTGTGATGATACTTTACATTTGCATTTTGGCATAGACTGAACTGCTTGTTTTAGTGGCATGTTTGGTCTTGTACAAGCATTTTTTTAACCATTGTTTTGAAATTAATAAAATGATTCGCTATATTTTGTCATAATCGGTCTATGAATTGTTTCTTAAGACTGGAGTTCTGATCCCCGATACAGCATTTGAGGTTCACCTGAGCATTAGAGAGATTAGCCCTCTAGCGCTTTTCTGTTTTTTGTTCAAGGCTTTGCCTATTTTTGAAGATGTGCTAGGAGTGGGCCAGCTTGTCCTCTCACCTCTCCCCCTTGTGTTCTGTATAATACATGTTATTACCAAACTTAATGGTACACAATTTATTGGCCTGCGAAAAATGGAGAACTGTCGGAACTTGCACTCGTAAATATAGTAGGCAGTTGTCTGACGCAACTCAGAGCTGGCCTAGTTTTATTTAAAAAAAAAAAAATGTTTATTTTCGGGCATAAATAAAGTGCTTTTGTCAACAGTCAATCACTAGGTGTACAGCCAGAGCAAAAGTGGTTGTGTGTGTATTCCGGCAGGGATCATGCATGGAAAAGGTTAACCATTCTACTTGGCACATGGTGTGGTTAAGTTTGTCTTGTAGACATCACACATCCGGCAGCAGGCCACTCCAGTGGGTTTGGTTCAATACTGGCCTTTCTTCTGCCAGAGCAAGGACAGTCACAGTCCTGTAGCTAGAAAACAGTCGGGTTAGGAGCACAGGTCTGAGTGGAAGTGTGGTGCCAGTAAGGGTATGGAGTGTTAGTATATAAGAGTATATTGTGAGTGCTGGTGTGTGTGTATGTGTGCTGCTTGCATGCTTCGTCACACCCCAGGGAAACACATGATGCTTCCTCCCAAAAGAAGAATGAGGCAATCAACAGTCAAAGCAATCGGAAAGGCCCATTGAGCACGCTGGGCTGCTGCTATCCTTGAGCCATTCTGTAATGGAGTGAAGGTACAGAGACACGCACACGTGTAAAGTGCCTGGCCCACTGACTGATGACTTTTTAAATGACTGTAAGCTCTGCAAAGTGCATGCGCTGCTGTGGACCTTCACTAGTTTTAGCTCACAACCCTTAAATCTGCATGTAATTACTGACACACTGATGCCTGCCTTCCACAACACATGCCAATGCCAGCAGCAAGCTACACATCTTACAGACCCATACTACACCAACACATTTGAAAGACCATAATGCTGCATCCCCTGAATGCCATGTCCCACTGTGATCTTAATATTACTCTTCCTGACTGGTCACATCACACATGCTCTCTACCGCCTACTCCTGTGTTACACCTTGTACCTAAGCCTGTTAGCCAACCACTTTGCTCAACTACACAATGTCAATCACGCTCCTCCTCCTGTCCGGCTGGACCTCTGCATCCCCTGATTCGTACCTTGCTCTCACCCCAGTTCTGCAAGTCTGAAATTTCATTCATCAAATACCTGCTGTGTAGCTGCTGATCCACAAATACTGAGGCGACAGACATTCTTGAAATTGTGTAGTCAGTGAATGATACCAAGATCTAGATTAGAGGATGCCCGGGGCCTAGACTGGTGCCTCAAAATTCTTAAGTCTTTTAATATGATGAGGGTATCAGGACTGGGATGTTTTGGCAGTGGAGGCAGACCAGACATCCTTCCTCCTATAGCACAGATTTACCATTACCACTAATCTTTACCATTAGCAGTCTACTGTGGGTGGGATGCGGGCAGGTCACAGATGACGGAGTAAGATGTCTTTTGTGGTGCTGCTGCACTGCTTATCACAAGGGGGTGTGCATATAGCCACACCCACTCAAAGCCGCTCACACAATCAGGGAAAAAGTCCTAAAACACAGTGGAGCGACTCAAAATGCTCACTGGAAAGTGTCACAGGAAAGGAACAAACATATCTAAAGTATAGATATCCTGCAAAGGTTAAAGTAAATTAATTGACCTTTCCAAATTGGAAAACATCGAAAAAATAAACTGAGAGAGGAGATTCTGCTATAATGTTGCAGGCAAGTATAATAGGTGCACACCTTTTATAGAAAACAATTTGTATTGAAATATTCACTGCAGAGCAACATTCCAATATGAGACATTCACACACAAACGGTTAATATAGCCTACTTGGAGAGGTCCTTTATTTTGAGCCTGCCAACCAGAGTTTGAATATGGCTAGCATGAACTACACACTAAACTATGAATTCAAATAAAGGCAACACACCAGCATTCTATGACTCATATATGGTATCCGTCACCCGTCACACTGTTGCAGCCATCATCCTTTAATATTTTTTTTGTCAGGGTGCCCCTCCCCATCCCCAGGACCTAAGCACACTGTCCAAGACAGTAAACGCATCCAGATTTTGAATAAACATTTTCCTGGACGCATACGCATAGTAATATATGTAACATTTTTAAAAAAGCAGCTAGGGCAGATAGACGTGTGCCCCCCCTTCAAAGTGGGGGCTAGATGTTCCCCTCTCAGGATGAGGGCCCTAGGCATGTGCTCCATTTTCCCACTCATAAAAGCGTCTCTGGCAGAAGGAGTGGGCTGAAATAAAAAAAAAACTCTGGCATTCAGGGAAAAACTGTTGCCAATCTTCTGACCTAAAAATGGCCACAGTTTACTGGGGGTAAGGGAACAAGGAGGGCGTGACGCTAATCACACATGGTAATATGCTGAGACTGAGCATCGCATGGGAAGAAACATGATGACTATAGTGGAAGGGACGTGCAGTGGGAGACAAGAATCGGTCAAGGTCATGGGCGGGGAGATGGGAAAGGAGTGCTTCCCATGAATCAGGTGCTAGAAGGAAAGTCACGACTGCGAGCAAGGAGCAGGAGAGTTGGAATCAGGAGTGAAGGAGACCCACAGGGAGTTGAAAGTTCTACCTTGAAGACCCAAAGTCAGCACCAGGAGGAGCCACTTTCATAGGCCTGGAATGCTGCACAGAGAAGGTCTACCAGAATCCGTAAATGCTAAGAGTCCTTCTTCTATTTTGCTCCTTCTTCTCCTCTCTATGGGACTTCTTGAAGTAGTGTTGTGCTTAATAGAACTCCTCATTAACTAGTGGTGAATGGAGATTTGCAAGTCCTTCCCCATTTGCATCTTGACCAAACTTTCTGGTGTCGTTGTGCCCTTCTTCCTCCCTTGGATCCTGAGAGTGAGAAGCACTGCCATTGATAGTTGAGTAAGCTGGGGTTGAAGGCCTGGAAAGCAGGGAATGCAGTACTAGAAGTCATGGGTTTTTCCTCCCCCATTACTTACTTGCCCAGTGCCCACTGTGTTACTCCCAGCCACTTGACATGTACAGCCAGCTCCCCATGCTGAGTTTGAGCAGTCTTGCTTAAAAGGTACTCATTGTTTTTGGGAGGCACAGATGTCTTCTTTTGCTGCATATTCTATTGAAAATAATCAAGGGGAATTGGAGGACCTTTGCCTGGCTTTTTGTGGCCACCAACAAGTGTTAGCAGCTGAGGTATTGGTGCTAAAGAAAACAAACATACAACAAACATGTTTTGTGATGGATATTTGCAGCTGGGAGGAACACAAGAGCACAACACAACAACCAGTACACTAACCCCATATCAAAGTTTATAATGCCAAAAGGAAATTAATGATACCATCACCAAGAGGGGGAAAACAACACCACCAATGGCCTCATTTTGAGGTTGGCAGTAATTCGGAGAAATATCCCTTGAATTACTGCAAACATCATTTACTGTTACCACCGCCAGTCCCGTGTGCTTACCACAGGATTATGAGCGGTAGTAGGGTGGTGTAATTTCACATTCTGGAGTAATTAGGCCTCCCTGGGTATTTTGGTGGTGTGACAGCAAGCAATACTTCTGCTGCGTTAAATGTGCCGATTTTTGGAGGGAAAAAAGTTCCATCCTCCACTTTTCCTCTAATTTCGGGAGTTGCCAGTGCAGTAAAAATGACAGCAATACCATTACCACCGCCAAAATATTTTTACTGCATCACCAATCTCGTTATGAATTCCTAAGTACTCTATCTCCTTGAAAAACTCTTCCAAGGCCCAAACTGCAGAAAAGCGAGGAACAATGTAGCAGTTTGTAATATAATGGGCGAAGAGACAGGAAAGGGACAAGAAATGGAGAACAATAACTTACCTTATGTTACTAGGAGGATTTAGTTCTTCATCTCGTCCTTTCTCTTTGTTTGACTGTGGGGGGAGATTCTCCTTCTTGAGCTATTTGATGTCTATTCAGATGTTAAATCGTATTCGCATAATACCGCCTTGTTATGAATGTTGGCCTAAACCCATTTGCATTACACAGAAAACCACATCTGAAATGTTTCACTTTTCGATCAATGTCGCCGCCATTTTAAGAATTGTCCGCCATTTTGATTTCAACTCTTGCTTCTCTGTTCTAAAATGGTGGACTGTGTTTTCAACTTGCAGCCGAGCCAAACGACCTTTGAGTTCTGTTAATGTTTAGTTGACTGAGAGCAGACTGTTTGACCAATGTAAAGAAACCTTGTGACTCGAATGAACTGCCATCCAAGTGTTGTCTGCGCTCGCAAGCCGAATCCACATATAAACAGTGAGACAACGGAAAACAAACTCAGATCGTGTGTTTTGGCTGGACTGCATTGTAGCGATTCTTGGAACAAGGCTTACGTGGATCAGAGAACCAACAGCTCCATTGTAACTTTATGGACATGCAAACGTGTTTAATCCCTTGTACAATATTGTAATATTTGACATGTGAACTGGGTACGAACTCTAGCATGTGAATTATTAGCTTGGAGAGAGGCTGGACAATGTTTTGAAAATAGTATAAATATGTCTGTGTTTAGATGTCCAGCACTCTCACCCCTCACTGTGTCTGCTGGTACACGCTGCAAGGTGTTGGCAGTCAGATAGCTATCTGTTTTGCTTTGACTGTACAGTAATAAAAGATACTTGTATCTTTTCAACCCGTGATTGGCGTATTTCATTTGTGGTACTAAGCCTCGATATTTCTTTGGTCTTTCAGACGGCGCCCCAAATAGGGACCCTCAAGATTGATGTCACCTCACTGAAGAGAACACGCTGCTATCAGACCGGGATCGGAGAGTGAGATAAATGTGGCCCCTTTATATGAGATGCGACACGTCGACAGTACTGCACGATCTGATCCCTGAACGGTGAGCATGCGGTTTGAGAGGTCATCTTGATGAAGGTCCCCACATCGAGGCGGGCTCTTTGCCGAAATCGCCAACCACGAGGATCCTTTGTAATCTGATCGGACCTCCTTAGTCCTTTGTAATCAGGTGAGTCGTGCCCCGATTCCTAAGTATCCTGATATTTGGTTGTAGATTTGCACCTGCGGGTTCAAACAACGCCAGGTAAAACCAGTGATCTGATATGCCAAGGGAAATGGTCTGCCTGTTTCAGGGGTCTATTCCGCAGAGACAGACAATCTTTGGAATTTGGCTGACCGGCGCCCCTGGAGGGGTCGCCGGCATGTACTATGCAATGTAAGTACGGCATTGGTAGTATAGTATACAACGATATTTGGCACAGCCAAACTAGACATGCTTACGAATTTCAGTGGCCAGTTGATGGTAGTTTTGAGATTACCTGTATAGGGTATTTAAAGTCTATACTGTTAAAGAAAAAGGCTAGGCCTGCAGCATTTGATGTAATTCAGAATTGGAAAAAGGAAGCTATGCAGCAACATAAGAGCAAAGAGAAACATGCACGTCGTCACATGTCTAACTTTTGCTTTACCTCTTGTCGCTGTTGCACCTTCTCCCGCTATTATTCCTGTTCCTCCTGTTGTAGCTCCTCCTCCAGTTGTTGCTCCTCTTCCTGTTGTTGCTTCTCCTTCTGCATCTCTGCCCTTACCGCCAGTTGTTGTTCCCTTAACTCCGTCTTTACCGCCAGCAGTAGTGTCTCCACTATCGGTTGTGCAAGATCTGACTGAACTTTCTTTTCCAAGTGGTTCTGCTCCACTTGAAACAATTGAAGGGGTGAGTGCCGATTCAAAAGTAGTGACTCAAAGTACAGTTTCAAAAGCTAGAAAAAGAGAATTGTATACATGGGCTAAGAAATGTATAGAAAAAGCTGAAAAATCAGCTGTCTTAACTGCAATTTCTGACCAAGAAAGTATTGCCGAACAGAATATTTTTATAGAGGGGATGGGAATGCACTTGGCTGAAATGTGGAATGATTTGACGGACATGGATGTCCCACAAAGGTTGAGGGATTTGAATGTCTTAGCTTATTCAAGGTACACTGCAGAGAAAGTACATGAGCATGTTGAGAGAGTTTTCGAGTTTAAAAGGGAGTTAGATCGGTTACAGAATGATAATATATATGGCGGGTGATAGATTGGACGCTTCGTATGTGCAGAAGCGATTTCTCCCCTCTTGTAAACCAATGAGTGAAGAAATGCGTATTTGCACAAGGGACGGGCTTAGATGGATTTCGGGTGTTTCGATATCTCCCATGGAAGTATATGCCACATTTAGTCCGTATACTCCGACTATGCAAAGGAAATTGTTACAGGTAATGGTAGAGTACCTGCAGGACAAGTGTATGAAGAAAAAGGTTTGTTGTTCCGCAGATTTGATGGTCATTTATAAGAGAGCATTTTCACCTTATACTACTTTGACTGCTTTGTCTCTTGATTTAGCCCTGTTGCTTAATGAACGTTCAGAATTGCCTAATTCTCAATTGCCAATGAGGGAGGTTCCTCCGACATTTGTTCCTAAAGTAGAGATTCCAGCGAATGTCGCGACAGGAGCAGCAGCCGCTACTATTGAAGCTCATTATGTTTCACAGTTTGTTCATGTCCCATTCTCTAGACAGGAAGTGAATACCATTAGACAGTTTATTTCAGATATTAGGAAAAATCCAACAGGGTTTTACAAAGAAATAGAATCTGTTTTGCATTTGTCAGTTTTCACTCTGGGTGATATAGACTTGTTGTTCCCTGTGATTCTACCTGCTGATTTATGGAAACAGTTTAGAACTGTAGATGATCAGGCAGAGGTAGGTGACACATGGGTACGGATAGATGGAGGAAGGAAAGCTGGTGAGAAACCGCCACAGGTGATAGTGACACTGCCAGACAGAAAAGTAACAAAACTGAAGACTTTGGTTCCAGAGAGAAGAATCTTTTTGGACAAGCTTACTACTTGCACCCAGGGGAAATCTGAGGGTGCTACTGAATTTTTTAATCAGTTCGATCAAGTGTTTTTGGATTTTAGCGGCCAGGATTTAAGCACTGAGTCAGGAAAAAGGCTGTTTGTGGATACATTTGTGCGTGGATTGTTGCCTGATATCCAATCACAAATTATGACTTCCGAAAGCGCATGGCAAGCTAAATCGCAGTCAGAAGTATTGCATATGGCTCAGTATTATGAAAATAGAGTCAATACTGAAAAAGAGAGAATAGAAAAGAAAAAGGGAGACTTAAAAACCAAAGTATTGTTGAAGCAGATAGTAAGAGGGACTAGAGTTAGGAATACACAGTTTAGAGGTCAGTTTGCTCCACAGAGTAATGCACAGATGGGTCCTGTACACATGAACCAATGTGCTTATTGCAGACAAGAACGTCGTTGGCGAGCACAATGCCCGATCATTCAGCAGAGATCGAATAACACATATGGTGCCATGGGTAGACGATCCAGAGGCCGCCCTTGGATAGGGGGTCCTTGTAGAAGTCTGTTCGCTCAGAATCAACAATCATTTTCACAGGATAGTCAGCAGAGTTCTGCAAATACTGGGAACATTTTTGATAATCCTTCGACTGCTTCCCTGTCTGAAGATCTCGCGTTTGATGATATATTGTTCCGTTAGGACAGCCCGAAGCAGAGTCTGGAAGCAGTGCCTATTCCCATCAATAAGAAAGGGCCCTATGTAGAAATGAAGGTGGGGAATAGGACGCATCTATTTTTGATAGATACGGGAGCACAGAAGTGTTCCATTGATTATTCACAGGTTCCAGATATTCCACTGTCAGGGCATAATAACATTTCTGTAGGGGTCTCTGGTATGCCAGTGGTTAGACTGCGGCCAGCGGCTCTGAGCCGGTACAGATTTCACTAGGTCCATTCACTGATTCAAGTCTATTTCTTTTGACTATGAATTGTGGCAAAAATGTGTTGGGGTTGAATCTGTTGAAAGAATTAATTTCGGTAATTCATTATTCTCCGAATGGAGTACATTTGACGATTTCACCCCAGCGAACTTCTGCTTCACAATTTCTGACGAGGCCTTTACCAACTGAATTGGATAAAGTTCCAGCATGTTTCTGGGCAGTTGACGATAATGATGTTGGTATTTTGCAAATTGAACTTGTTAAAATTCTTTTGAAAACAGGTGTTAAGTTGCCATGTATTCCACAGTATAAGATTTCAGTTGACGGTGAGCAAGCTTTAAAGAGTGTAGTTTCCGATTTTGTACATTGAGGAGTGATTGAGGAAATTGCAGGACGTTTGTCAATAGTCCAATTCTACCGGTGTATAAGAAAGGGGATAATGAAATTCCTTTCCGTTTTATTATTGATTTGCTTGCTATCAATAAGATTGTTGCTCCACAATTTCCAATTGTGTCTGATGTGACCACAATATTAACGATGATTCCAGCTTCTGATACTCATTTTAGTGTTGTGGATCTAAAGAATGCTTTTTTTTAGCATTCCTGTACACTTTGACAGTAGATACTTGTTTGCGTTCCCCTAGGGGGACAGTCGTTTACATTCACTTGTGTGTCACAAGGGTACACCGAGAGTACAAGCATTTACAACAGAGCGTTGAAGGAACAGCTCAATATACTTGAGTTGCCTTCCACTTGTACATTGTTACAGTATGTTGACGATCTTCTTTTAGCTGCAGACTCAGAAGGTGCTTGCAAGGAGGGCACTGTGTTGCTGCTTATCCACCTAGCAGAGCATGGGCATAAGGCTGCATTGAAAAAGTTTCAATATTGTCGACAGGAGGTCACCTATTTAGGCTATCTCCTGTCAAAGGAGGGAAGAAGACTGACACCTGAACTGATAAAAAGCATCTCTAGCATGTCTGTCCCAAATACATAGAAAGAGGTCAGAGCCTTGATAGGAATTACTTCATACTGTAGACAGTGGATCCCAAATTTTTCATGAATGATAAAAACCAATGTTGGCATTGACAAAGAAGGGCATTTCTTTGCCATTACCGTGGAACTTGGATTGCCAGAAAGCTTTTGAGCTGCTCAAGGCTGCGTTGTGTTCAGCACCAGTTTTGGGCACACCAAATTATGATAAGGCTTTTATTTTGTATGTGCATAAATGTGATGGATGTGCTTTCGCTGTGTTGACACAGGAACATGGAGGGAAGAATAGAGCATGCGGTTATGTTTCCTCCACGCTTGACCCTGTTGCATGCGCTTTGCTGAGATGTCTGAGAGCTGTTGCTGCTGCTGCTGCATCTGTAAAGCAAAGTGAGGGTATGGTTTTAGGTCACTCTTTAACCGTGATGGTACCCCACTCTGTAGACGTTCTATTAAACAGAACACAAACGCAACATCTTACATCAGCATGATTAACAAGATACAAGCTGACTCTATTTGCACCGCATATCCAAATTAAGAGATGTTGTGCATTAAATCCGGCCGAACCATTGCCTCTTCCGCAAGAAACTGCTTGCAGTGACAAGATGTCACATGACTGCCTCTGTACCATACAGCAAGAAACCAAAGGCATAATTGATTTAAGTGATACACCACTAAAAGATCCACAATGGGAGCTGTTTTGCAATGGCTCCTGCTTCAAACTTCCGGATGGTACATCTACTGCTGCTTATGCCATCACTATATTAAGCACTATTGTGTGGAAACCAAAAGAATTTCGCATAACTCCACGCAGGCCGCAGAGATTATTGCATTGACACGAACTTGTGAACTTTCTGGAGGGCTTAGAGTAAATATATTTACAGACAGTCGGTATGCCTTTGGGGTGGTTCACAACTTCGGTAGATTATGGGCAGAAAAGGGTTTCTTGACCTCACATGGAACTAAGATTCAACATGGCACTTGGATAGTTCAGCTATTCTCAGCACTTGCGCTTCCTACTCAACTGGCAATAATGAAGTGCACCGCACACCAGAAAGTAACAGATGATGTGGGGAGAGGAAATGCTTTTTCTGACAGGATAGCCAAACAGACTGCCATCGATTTGTATTCTGAAATGTATGTAACAAAATAAGTCACCAACACTTGTATAATAGATGAAGGAATTGATTGTATAAAAACATTCAAGCTGATGCCACTTCAGAAGAGCTTAAGAAATGGGCTGAGGGTTTAGCAAGTTTAGACGGGGAGGATTGTTGGGTAAACACGCACAAGAAATGATGGATGTTACCCGATGCTTATGTCACCGGTATGTTTATGATGGCTCATGGTCCAACTCATATATGTGCTAGAAAAATTCGCAAATTGCTCGAACTTGTCTGGGTAAATATAAACATCTCGAAAACTGATGAGTGTCTGGTCCAAAATTGCATGGTATGCTTACAGCATAATGTGGGGAAAAGTATATCGACACCGATGGGTCGAAAAGAAGCATTGCCAGAATTACAAATATTTCTGGTAGTCATTTGTGCCTTTAGCAAATGGGTCGAAGCCTTCCCTGTAAAAGATGCCACAGCAATAACAATGGCAAAAACCATGCTGAAGGAATATTTTCCTAGGTTTGGTTTGCCGGGGGTCATTTGGTCGGACAATAGTCCACATTTTATCGCTGCTGTTATCCTGCAAATATGCGCGGGATTACAGATCGATAAACGGTTCCATTTGGCCAGACACGCTCAGAGTACCGGACTTGTAGAAAGCCATAATGGTATATTAAAGAATAAGATGGCAAAGATTTGCGCCAGTAGCAACTTGAAATGGCCAGATGCCTTACCAATAGCTCTATTGTGCATGCGGACGACCCCACAAATGAAAACTGGGCTCTCCCCCTATGAAATAGTTATGGGGAGACCAGCCAATATTTGAAATTTGGGAATGAAAGATGTGGAGCATTTGCTCCTTTCTGAATACTGTGACCAGTTAACTCAAAACTTGTATTTGATTTACCAACATGTATGAGAAGCACTCCCAGTAAAATATGAGGGGCGAGCTCACCGATTTCGACCCGGCGACTGGGTGCTCACTAAGGTCTTTGAAAGAGCATCCTGTCTCGCACCGCGCTGGCTAGGACCGTTTCAAGTCCTATTGGCCACACAGACCACTGTACGAGTAGAAGGAAAGAAAAACTGGATTCACATGACACACTTCAAGAAGATACCTTTTCCTCTGCCTCACGACGAAGGAGAAAAGAAGGAAAATTCATTCAACCCTCGATGAGGATAACCTTTGGTCATTGTTGACGAATGGGAACAACACTAGATGTGTTATAGGAGTAACACTTTTTCTTAAATCCCTGAATCTTGAGTAGGAGGAACTCCTACAATGCACTAGTTTACTGAACAAAGATCTGTCTAAAAGGAAGTTTACTGTCTGATGTCTGTGGACTACCTACGTCTTAATTTTGTAAAAATTGTGATACAATTAAAACAAAATAATAAAAAAAAAAAAAAAAAAAGAAGGAAATTGTTCATCTTGTTCCTCATCGCAAGCCCGTTTTGACTGACACCAAGGGTGTCCCGGAAACCCTTCCTGAGCCCGTGGGGCCTGGGGAGACTGCTGTTTGCCTTCAAATTCTTCTTCAGGTCTTTCTGCATCATTGAGCAATCTTGCTTCTGTTTCACCACTTCCATCAGGAAGCGATGACACTCTGTTTGCAGATCACGCCGTACCTGGAGTCTTGAGGTACGATCTGCGTCCATGGCACTAGACTTACAGCACAGCATCGGCTGTGCCCACAAGGAACCACTGTTGAGCTAGTCCCTTGCCAATCTCTCGCTGAAACGTAAATAAGTTGCAGGGACTGGCAAAGTTACCTTCAAACAAGATAGGCGACGTGGTCAGTGACCACCGACGGATGAACTAAAAGAGCCTGACAGAGAGGCTTCTAAACGGACTCTGAGAAACAATGTCCTTTTCTAACTCTACTTGTACGAAACAAGCTTTTGGTCTTGTGGCTAACAAAGAATCTGATCATCAAAGATCATGGTCCTTGAGGACTCATTGTTTTCTTGTCACAGTGTTAATCGGTTTGACAGTTGTATTTTCGCTTGAGTTTTGGTATTTAGAAGGGGTGCGTCCATTTGAGATTTTGTTACCTACTGAAATTGTTCCCATTATGTCTTCACCTTTCATGCATCTGCACACTCTACCTCCTAGGGACTCCCAACATAGAAATAGTTATCACAATACACTCTCCTACTAATCATGAATACGACCCATGCGGTTCTAAACAAAACAAATTGCTGGGTGTGTTCATATTTCCTACACCACGGGGAAAAGGGGTTGGGCTGGTATATTCATCTTCTTCCTTTGACTACTGCATGCTATTCTTCACTAAGGGCACTGTTATTTGGTCATTGGAACAATAGTATTTCTGGGAACTTCGATGGGAATAATCTGAATGAGTTCGAAAAATGAGTCCTGACACCTTTGGGATGTTCCCTTTTCGCAAATAGGAGCAAACTCAATGTTGGGCCTTCTGATGGACTTTCCAGACCTTTCCAATCATTGATTTCTTTCAAGATGGCTTCCGTAGGCAACCGGGATGCCATGCCTCCTTCCTATACTATCAATCATAGCCCCAACTCTGTTTCCTTCTGTATACAAAGGGATTGTTCTCGGCCAATGGGTACATTCGAGGGTTGCACCAACATTGCAAACCTAACTAGTGAGGACAGACCTTTCTATGTTGGTGATCCTGTTTACTTTGTCTCTGGCAATGAAGCTTATCCTTGGTTACCTAGAGGTTGGCAGGGTACTTGTTACTTGAGTATCTTGTTACCAGGGGCATATGTAGCTAACACCTTTGAGGTCTATAGAGCTTGTCCAAGGCAGGATGAGAATGGTGATACTCCTTCACAAATCTTGGGTGATGTAGACAAATCCTTTGTGCCATTTTGGGGACAAATAATGAACTCTGAAGATATCAGGAGATTAGCAAGAGTATTGGAGAAAACCATCAACAGTACCACCGATATACTTTACAACATGACACTGGAACAAAAAGCAATCAGATTAGTGGCCCGTTATCCTAGCCGAGCGTGGTGGGCTATGTAAATTGGTGGGATCTGCTTGCTGTGTTTTCGCACCTGATTCCTCCCCTACCATATTCAAGGCAATACAAAATCTGCATACCTTGAGTACGGAAGTACATGTCCCCGAGGGAAACTGGGATCTTAGTGCTTGTTTCTGGGACTTTCTACGTACATGGGGTTGGAAGCTATTTTCAGTCCTAATGATAATTCTTGGTGTTCTATTGTTTTGTTGTTGTTGTGTACAATGTCTTCCTGCCATATGTTCGATGTAAGGAGGATGTTGTGAGCAAACTATAGGATCATTAGCACCAAAGGTACATGCACCCGAGAAAACTGTTAACGTTTTTGCAGTGAAAGATATCACTATCGAGGAACTCATGGCGATAGATATTTCTGAAGAATGGGATTCAGGACGTACGGACATTGAGGTGTGGGGTTTTGAGTAAAGCGAATGTTTAAGTAAATGCAACTACCCTTCATTGCTGCTCTAACCACAAAGTGTCCATTACTCTGATACTTGTAATCATATAGGGCAAAATACTATATTTTACTTGTGATCTCCTCCCATGTGGCCAGGGGAAGGCAGCCACTACCTGATCCTAACCCGGGGTGTGGGGAGTCAGAAGGGAGGATCACATGGGAGGAGATGGCTGTCAGGGGGAAGTGGTACTCCTTTAGGAGAGACACAGTATTCATTGTTTGCTGAATATGTGAGTCTTATGATTCTCAGATACCTAATGGCCTGTTGTCATTGTTCAATTCCCTCCCATGAAACTACCCAGAGAATATGTTGTGAGAAGTCATCTAATCAGACTAAAGTGTGCACCTCGGGAGTTCAGGACTTAGCTAGCTATAATACCTTCTAATTGTCTTGAGACTATATCAAATAGAGGTCCTAGTCCCAATGACAGAATACAAAACCTTTTTACAACATTTCCTAAATAACAACCTTCATTTCTCAGAACAATGTAAACTAAATCAGTTAGAAGGGGTCAGAACAACTAGGGACTTCAAGACCCAGAATGCCTGTAGTACTGGGCTGAGGAAGAGGGGCTCAGAGTTAGAAAGGATCCAAAACGCCACTAACCAGAATGAGGGGTCTAGCTGCTATAAAGGAAAACACCTAAGCAGAACATTCAAATGGAGAAATGAATTGCAGCTGAGAGAATGTGTGAACGGTGTAGCTGAGGCAGACCGGAGTGCTGAGGATGCTGTGAGAGCAGCAGGAGGCCCAGCTGGTGTCTATGTGAAACGGGCAGCCGTTGGACTGTGCAGAGTGTTCGCAGCAGGAAGCGCCTTGGCAGAGGAAGGCCGGCTGAAGGGGAGATGTGCTCCCATTCAGGCGAACAACGCTGTGAGATGGAGCAGAGAAGCGCCTAGGCTACCAGAGCTTCAGAGAAGGAAGAAGAATTCCACTGAAGTTAAGTGGATGCTGTCAGGAGAACTGGCAGACCACAGGAGGTCCGCTGCCTCAAGCATCCATGAAGCGGAGACACCAAGTCAGACTGGTGAGTTGTCCTAAACCCAGAGGTGACCCTGGGGTGCTTCAAGAAGAGTATTTGATGACAAATGATCATATTGAATACCAAACAAAGAAAGTAGTACCATGGTGAACAGGGTGAAATTCCTCTTTTTATGGGATACCAATAAGGGGAAATCTATAACCCGCATTGCCAACAGCCAAGAGGCTGTACAGAAGCAGCAAAAAAGCAACAAGTGTGCAAGTCCTCTTTTGTGGGATACCAATTCGGGGAAACCTATAACCTACATTACCAACAGCCAAGAGGCTGCACAGAAGCAGCAAAGAAGCAACAAGGATACAATTCTTCTTTGGAGGGATAACCATTGGGGGAAACCTGTAACCCATATTGCCAAGAATCAAAAGACTAGAAAGAGAGGTAGAAAGTGTTCAGTTCTCCTCACATGGAATAATGGTTTGGAGAAACCTGGAGCAAATGTTGCCACTGTGAACAATTGCAGTTGTAGGAGTTTTTATCCTGGCAGGCAAGTAAAGCAGGAAAGGGATCAATAGTAGGTAGTCCTGGTAGGCGAGTGAACCAGGAAAGAAGAAGATGTATTGAAACACTGTATTTGTGGCAAAAGGTGTGGTAGAAAAAAAGTGTTACCACTACTCTAATTCCTTTACAAACAGTTGCTTTACAAAGAAACAGCTGTGTGTATCCTGACAAAAGTATTTTGACAAACGTATTGAGTAGTAAGAATAAGTGTGATATGTTAACAATTGCATTATATTTTGTAGAGAAAACGTTCTTTGATTGATGAACTATTGAGAATGGCATTGGTCTTGTCAAGAAGAATATCGTGGAAGATATTAATTGCTTTAAAGTGGAACCAATGTGTTAAGACAAAGACACTTGCCTTACCAAGAAAGATACCAAGAAAGATATTGTGAGGAACAACAAGTGCTTTGCTTTTTGGGAACAAGTGTTTATGAAAGAGACATGCACTTTATCCTAAGGGAAGGTGGTATTGGGAGAGAGGGAACTTTTGTGTTGGACTGAATAGAACTTTGTTGAATCAGAACTGTTCTACCAATGTTCGTTCATTTTGCCAGGGGAAGGGAACACAACCCTGGTCACAAGGAGTACTCTTTGAAACGTATATGCTTTAACCTTTGCACTGGGGTGTTGAATTAAGATTTCCATGGATTCATTGTATTATTTTGCTGCATGTATCAGGGTGAAGGTCAGAGTCTTTTTGACACTAGATCAACCATTCTTTAGTTTAGTTTGCCAGGTAGAGACATTCTCGTTAGGATAGGGAAAGATATGTACTTATCTCACCCTTTATTGTTTAATAAATGGCAAACTCATAGAAAACTGTACTTTTGTGTCTGCCTCACATTTCTGACACCTCACAGGTACTAATGGAATCTGGTGAGAATGCCGTTGAGGGTCCTACCTGGATGTGGCCGCCAGATAGGTTTCACTCTGACATGGCTGATTTTCTTTTGATGCTACTATTGACAACATACTATGGTACCTCAGCTCTGAAGGAGGTAGTGTCATCAGCCTCTGACATGCCCAGCTGTATCAGCTGATGCGTTTCCGTTTCCTGAAAGTGACTTTGAGGGAGAAAGCTTCGGACTCTGACCCGGGTGTTGCAGGAAGACAAAAACTGTGGTTACGTGCTGCAAGCCGGTGTGCAGTGCATGTGCAGAAGAAGGCATTGTGATGGAATATTCTGTGCCACTTCCCTTCAATGTTTACGGGTTGGGAAGTGAAAGCACATCTGACCTTTAGCGCTGATAAAGCTTTTAGGAGGGTCTGTGCTTACTGAATAGCTGATTTCACTACTGTGAGTTTTTGAAGTAGAAAGAAGAATGGTATTTGTCGTTCGTTGCGTTGGGGCTGGTAAAAGTAAAAATCAGTAACATTGTGTAAAACAAATGGTGTCCGCCCGCTCCTAAATAGGGAGTGTTAGTTTGCATGTTGTGTTTTTAAACACGCACGCCGAAGCCAGATGTATTTGTGATACGATGCTGCATGGTCATTGGTAAGTTTTTTTTGCAACGGCCTGGCAGATTGTTTTGTTTTCACCAGGAGAGGCAAAATGCCATGCTAACTTTTTCCCAAGTCCAGTTGGGAGGAAAAGGTGTTAGGTATGGCAACTGCATTTTTAGAGAACGGGAGTTGGCTACCATCCTGAGCAACAAGTAGATAGTTATTATGAACCACATGCAACACTTGGAATACTTTTAACCCACAAAGGAATGTTTTCTATTAAACACTGCAAAGTACAAAGAAACCCAGATATCGGAAGGATAGCTCAGGGGCAACATGCTCGCCTGGGAAGCAAGACGACATGGAGCAACACTAGTTCGATGCGCAGGTCTGCCCTTAGAAACCTCTGGGAATTAAGCGTGTTATAAATAACCTATCATATCATACAATAACAGAAAGGGGTCTGAGGGGTAAGAAATGAGAGGTGGGTGCAAAGTTGTAATATTCTCATTAGCAGACATCTTTATTAAAACAAAAAGGGTTGGATGAAGGCCTCTGTGTCCCTATCCTAAAGGGAGTTTCCCTATCTAGGAAAATAAAACGAAATATCAGTCTGTGTCAAGTTGTCAAACGAATAAACTGTCCTTGTGTCCAAAACATTCTAATCTGACCCTCACACTAGAAATGATCAAGTAAGGCTGCAAGGAAACGTCTCTGACTTTTATACTTGTCAAAAAGTGTTAATAATAAAAGCAAAGAGATAAATCAAACAGAATCCGTATTTTCCAAGGAGCAATCTTTGGATCCAGACGGTGGTGCACCTTCACCTCAATGTTTAGGAAGGATGGCAAAAGTGTCTATTTCACACAACCGTTGCTTTGGTTCGTTTTACAGTTCAGAAAGGTTTTGTGCAAACAATATATTCCAGAAGGTTTAGTTCTTTCTGGGTTTCTTTGTACTGAGTTCACAAAAAAGGATTTTATTCAAATGAGAACGTCCACACTATATTCCCTTGTTACAGCTTTAATTGATCTCCTTGTATATTTTCCTACCAGGAATCCCCTTATGGGCTCTTCAAATACCCTAGTAAACTCTCTTGCCAGGTATATTCCCACATTGGCTTTTAACTTACATATACTTTGGGTGTCTTGCCTGGTATACTTCCCTGCCAGGAATCCCTTTCTGGGGTCTTGCAGATCCCCTGGTATACTTCTCTGCCAGGTATCTCCCCCAAATAAATATTCACTGCCTGATGTGCTCCTGACACAAGGACTTCTTATCAGTTTCACTGTCCTTTAGTATAGCTTCACTGTGTTTCTACATTATTTGCTTGAGGTACTAACTTTCCCCATATTGACATTTCATACATGGGGACTTGTTTAAGTTCTGCCACTGTATTTATTTCTTCAGCGTTTATTTGCTTATGGTAACGCTTGCTCCAACTTTCCCCACATTGACATCTCCGACACAGGGACATGTTCAAGTTCTGTCTTTGTGCTTTATTTTGTCAGTATTCAAATATTCTTATTTCATTTATTTGCTTTCATGCCTGTTGGCAAACCCCGGGGTCCCCAATGGCTCTGGGCAGACTCACCAGTATTTTCCAGTGTTCCCAACCCATGGCACGTCGCTGCGATGAAGCTTCCTCTCTAGGATGGCCTCCTTCACACTGCAGGCCTTCCTCCAGCACTCCCAGCAGCTCTGTGCTCACACACCAGCTTGTCTTAGTGACTGGAGACTGCTGATTCTCAGCACAACTGTATCTCTGGTAGCTCTGCTGCTGTCGATGCTCTGACAGTCCTCCAACGGTGCCCGCTGCACCTCTCCTGGCTTTGCACCACACTGGTATGTAACTCTCGCAAATTGCGAGCTGCTATCTGGAAGTGCCTGCTCTCTCGATTTCCTCCAGCACAGTCCTTTCCCATACTGCTTCCTTCTCTGGCTCTGCCTGCATCTAGAGTTCGGATACCATTTTTAAATGACCAGCACAATTGTGATTCACCAAAACAAATAGTCTGCATATTCAACTTTGTGTTTTTTTTAATCTGCACCAACTTCTTCTTTGTCTTGCTCGTCTCAGTACTTGAGGCTTTATAGGAGTTAAAGTCCATAGAATGTCTAGGATTTCTAAAGTGATGTTGTTTAGGACTTTTACTTAGAAAAACATTATAAACGTCAGATATTAGAAGTGTGTTATATGGGTATGAGGTATGAATGGTATTTTGACCGGAATTACAGTATGCCATCAGAGGTTTAGGTGTCATAGGCTTTTCTTCATAGAAATTGGGAAATACGGCGTCTCTACTAATGGAGTCATCGCCTCCTCCCGGCAGTCATCCCCTCCCACATGATCCTCCATCATTTTACCACCGCCAGGGTCAGGATTAGGTAATGACTGCCTTCACCTGGCCATGTGGGAGGAGATCATCACAGTGGAATCAGTGATGACTCCACAGGATTCATCATATGGTGTCCCCACTGAGGTACGCACATAGTTGGTCCTTGGCAACAAACACCATGGCCTTCTTAGCAAAATCCTAGCATCTGTACTCTAATTGCCTTTCCACTACAACATGTGAAGTACTATCCTCCTTAAGCTCGCAACCACCATTCTCCACACTGCATGGTGAAACTCAAAGAGAACGGTGGGGGCTGAGTAGGATTTGCAACCTATGCCACCTTCCAACCAGCCTCATGTCGAATTTCATGGATATCTGTCCATAAGTGAGGCAAAATTCAGTGAATCAGCACTGAAGTATATTCTTCACCCAACCTTTGTATTTATTTTGGTAAATAGGGATGTCCATTTCGATCGGAAATGATTTACAATAACACTTTCATATGAAATAAGCAAATCCCCCACAGGAGTGCTTGAACAATAGCACAAAGATGAGAACGAGTGATGAACCACTTTTGAGTGAGTAAAAAAAGAGTAGGACATTGTGGTATCCACATCATTAATACCATGGATACAACCCCTCCTATGTGGCTCCCAAATGCTGCAAGGATTTCTTTAAAAGTGTTGACAGTGTGCCACAAATGCATCTTTGGACTGGCCCCTCAATACCTTAAAGAGAAGGTAGTCATTCATCACCTAAGGAGAGACCTTTGCTCTGTAAAGGCCTGTTACCTCAGGGTTGATCGCATAAATAGGGCTCGGGAAATGGCCGTGCTTTCCCTTTTCAAGCGGCAAGGACTTGGAACTAATTGCCGGAGAGTCTCCGTAAGAAGGAGGATCACCTAGTTTTTAGAAAATTGTTGAAAACTAGATTGTTTGAGTGATAGCATATACCAATTGCCTTCTGTACTAATGTTTTCTCTGTGATAGCGCCTGAATGCCTTTGGGCTTTGGCGCTCTAGAAATGAAATAACATAACATCTGCTTATTTTCTTCTCCTCCTCTTCCTCCCTACTTTAGTCTTTCAGATGCCTTGGTGTTATGTACTTTTCCTTATCTTCTTTTCTTTCACCACCATTCTTCTTGCACACTATAACTCTCGATTCCACACACAGCCATCTGCTGTTCGTTCTGCATTATGGTATTTTAATTTGTGCTATTAGGTGTTGCTTGCGAAACCTATAAAGCCCAAACTATTGCATTTGAGTACAGAATTGTACAGATAGGGAGGAAGGGCAAATGATGAGGGACACACAGGAATGACATATGAGGAGGGACACACAGTATATAGGTGTCTGAATATGAGCCAACCCATTCCCAGCCCATGGCCATGCTAATCCCTATGGCTATTTCCACCCTTTCCTGCCTCTCCACACCCAAAACGCCTCCTCTTGGGAACTCTTTCAGCTTGCTCACTTTATTTCTTATCTGTACCAGGCTTTGTCTAGTCCTTGCTGGCAGGTATGCTATAGGAGCGCACCAAAGACATAAATAAATGCCCTACAAGAACAACCCAAAGAACTTGATATATGGAAGAATGACTAAAGGTCGTCTTGCAATTAACATTGTCCAATATAATAGGCTATCTAGCCAAGTTGCTAAAGCGATTTGGTAAAATATTTTCATTAAATCATTTATTCATTCTTGATCTTCTTTAGTCATACAGTTTGCAGTTTGTTCAGATGGAACTAAATACAAACACATATACTAATGTAATCAAACTATTGAGGCTGAAATTATCATTATTTCACTCAAACCTTCCCGGTGTCTTGGGGATATGCCCAGCACCCATCATTAAAGAAGCTGCAAAGGACCTAGCTCCTTTCATCACCACCTTCATTAACTCCTCCTTCAAATCTTGCTCTGTTCCGACCAACCTCAAAGATGCCTGGGTACTACCCCTCCTAAAAAAACAACAACCTGGTCCATAATGACTCGAGCAACTACAGGGCAATTACAACAGTACCGTTTCTCCTTAAAATCTTAGACAGAGACTGGCCACTAGGGGGCGCACGGATGAGTCCCTATCTCGTGTGAGCTCAGTCTCCGTAGGTCTGCGAGGTGACCTGAGCCCCCACTCCGTGACCCCCCCATGGAGGAGAACCCGAGGAAAGGGCACCGGAACACCCCCCCCCACCCACCGCCCAGGAAAAAACCTTTAGTGCAAAATTTTACTCCGAAGCCGGCGCAAAACCGAAAGTGAATTACTCCGGCACGGCCGCACTGACGAGTGGGCCCACTCGAAGAGGAATGCCCAACCTGAGTGGCACTGGACGACGTGCCCTCCTTGACCCCCAGGCCGCACCTCTGGGGTGTCTGGGACCGCTGCCCAGCGCGGACCTTCCAGCAATACACACCAGCCCGCGGCCTGCCGGACTGCGTGGAGGACCCTGCCGGGAGGTAAGCTGCACCTCCAACTAAACGCAGCCCGCGCTCTCAGCTGTGGCCGCGGTGCCCCGGAGCGCTGTGGCCCGTGGATGGGGCTCTGACGTGTAGGGAAGTGCCTGGGAAACATGCGCAGGGAAGCCCCCTGTCGCGGACGCGGGCATCCTGCGCTCCGCGACTCGCGAACACGTGCTTTGACACGCGGAGCGGACTCGCGGCGAGGCCCCTACGCAGTGAGCGGCTCCTTCATCGGCCATTCTGTGTGCCGCGACCTGCAGAGTGCCAGCGTGGGCTCGCTGTGGGGCCCCCGCCCGGTGCAGAAACACGGCACCCAGTGTCCTACGTTCCACAGCTCAGGGTGCCCTAAAAGACATATAAACTTGAGATTTGTCACCCCCCTCAGATACCTCACCAGGGGCAGCAAATTATAGGGCCTGTAAACATGGCACTGGATTATCAGGGTCAGTCTTTGAGGATGATTTGAATGAATGGTCCGTGCAGACTCCTGCCTCCCGGACTTCAAATAACAAACAGTGTACCCCAGAACTGTTATCAATGATGTACCATACGCATTGGCCACAGGAAGGATATCACGCTGCCATCTAGGGGATGGAGACACGTGGAGCACAGTAAGCACCGACGCCACAAAATCCTCCCCCAGCCCCCACCTGTTTTGGACACACAACCCCTCGGCCTTTACATGCCACAAGTCCCCCCAGTGCGTGGGGCAAGGGTCACTGGGACTGAGGGTAAGGCCCCCGAAACAGGGGCTTTTGCCTCCTCATGTACCCGGTGCTGAATAGGACTGAAGCCGAGGAGATACTCCACAACCTCTGCCCTACATAGGGGTCCCTGCAACTCACGAGGTCTGCCCACAGGAGCTAGCGGGCAACACGTCCATCTTTCGGGAGGTGAGCAGTACAGTGTGCATACATACACTGAAGCGTTCAGGAAGCACGCGGCGAGACCTGAGTGTGAGGCCCTTGCATCCTATCCAAACCATACCAGAACTGAGACAGCGAGGCACGGTTCCCAATTATATGCAGGCCAAAACAAAACTTGCTACGTACGCTTACGCTCCATCCAACCGCACAATCATCGCCCCCCAAGATGGCAACTGAATCTGTGGCGCACCGAGAAACAGCGGCCACAAAAGGTGACATAGCTGCCCTTCTCACGGGGATAAAGAACATGGAAGCCAATATAGGTGGCAAGATCGACAAAATCACCCAACGCATAGATAAGATTGAAGACAGACTGGAGGGAGTGGAAAATAACCAAGCTTCCATAGACACTCTTGAAACACAACTCGAACACAGAATCACGGATCTTGAACAACGAGAGGAGGAGTACAGGCTGAAAATTGACGATTTTGAAAATCGAGAGAGGCGGAACAACCAATGTTTTTTTGGGATCCCGGAACAAGAAGGGGAGACGGAGGACGGCCTAAAAGCAACACTTCATGATATCATCAAAATCTTGGCAGCCGATTGATGAACCAAGAACTGAACGGATTCATAGAGCGGGTGGTCCACCAGGGGACCCGAGATCGGTCCTCGCCCGCTTCCACAGATACCATGACAAGGTGAAGATTCTCGAGAAGGCGAGACATGGGGATTTGATCACCCTCAATGGAGCCCAGGTAACCATATATCAGGACCTATCCGCTATGACATTGGCGCTGTGAAGGATGTGTGGGCTTCTGACGAAATGGCTGAAAGAGCGGGACACCCGATATAGGTGGGGATATCCCTTTTCGCTTTCTTTTGAACACAAGGGCACGAGAATTAGATTACAATCAGAGAGGGAAATAAAAGCATGCATATCCGACCTTGTTGATCCCCGTGAACGACAGGAAGAGGGAGACGCCCCTATGCCTGAAGGGCGAGAGTGGAAACCTCGAGGACCTAAAAGACAGAGGGTCAAGGGGTCGAGAACATTTCGGCGAGGTAATAATTCCCCAGAGGGGGACAAGTGAGCTAGACCAGCAGCAACTATCTTGACACTATGGGTGTATTCTAAGCAGAGGTTGCTTTTGGTCCAATGCAAATAGTAATATTTGATAACTGTTGAAGCTGAAGGGGGGGTTTGGGGTTGGGGCTCAGACTATCGTGGTGTTTATTGTGGACGAATGGACCGCGTGACGAGTGTCCCTACTGGTTGTTCGCTGCTGGTTCAGTGAGGCTAACTGGACCTGCTGGGACGCCGTCATATGGGGGGGGGAGCGAGGGAGGGAGAGGGAGGAGAACACAGGGTATGGGGGAGGGTATACAGGAGATGGGAGAGGGAAAGACCAAAATGGTCCTCTTAATTGCTGCCAAGGAGAGGAGAACATCGATGCTGGTTAGGGGCATAAACCACAGGGAAGAGCTGCTTATTATGATAAATACTCAAATGTCACAAATCGATGGCTACCCCTAAATTCAGCACGCGGGACCCCTTGAAAGTGGGGACGCTTAATGTTAAGGGGCTTAACTCGCCCACTAAGAGGTCGTTAGTGTTAAGGGAATTCCAGAGAGCCAAAATGAACATCCTATTCCTGCAAGAAACCAAGTTTATGAAGGGTGAGGAGATGCCTATCCTAGGGAAACGTCTCGGCTTTGATTTCTGGGGCTCTGGACCACTGCGCAAAGGGGGTGTGGGAATCCTGATAAGAAAGGGAATTGACTTTCAAGTCACAAAATCCTGGACAGATACAGAAGGGCGAACATTATTTGTGGTGGGAACCATTGGAAGCGTGGAGGTAACATTAGCCACGATCTATTCCCCCAATGTAGGGCAACTCAGATTCCTCTACAGAACCATCCCCAAAATAATGTTGGAAGCTAAGAGACATATTGTGTTGGGTGGGGACTTTAATCTATGGGCTGACCCCGGCTTGGATCGTAAAACGGGTAATCTAACTGCCAACAACGAATTGAGAGGGGATCATAATGACTATGTGAACATGATGCAAATATACACACTGGTTGATGCATGGAGGGAAATGCACCCTGACGCAAGAGGATACACTTTTTATTCCCCCCCACACAACACCTTTACTCAAATAGATTATATGTACCTCTCACGGGAATTGTACAACATCACATCACGCTCTGAGATCTCCCCAATAACGTGGTCCGATCATGACATGGTCACCGTTACTATACAGTGGGACCACTTACCGATCAGAGGTGGGAAATGGAGGTGTAATGAGACCCTGTGGAGGGACCCTGTCTTTAGAGAAGAGTTTGAGACAGAGATTAGAGAATATTTTAAAGCTAACAACACGGGGGGATCTCCAAACGGGGAGTGTGGGAAGCGGCCAAAGCAACCTGGAGGGGGGTCCTTATGCTCGAGGGGGCGCGGAAGAAAAGGGAGAGGACCCTCATTGAAAATAAGCTACGGAACGAAATATGCCGATTGGATAGAGAAGCCAGGGAAGGGGATTCCACAGACCTCGATAAGATCCAAGAAGCTAGAAAGAAACGGGAGGAACTTCGCCACCTGGAAAAGGGCCAGGTAACACGCAAATTACATTTATTAAAACAAAAGTTTTACGAAAAGGGGGATAAAGCTGACCCCCTGCTGGCTGCTAGACTTAGGACGCAAAGGGCAGAAAGAAGGGTAAAGGAAATAACACATGACACTCCTGTCCAAGGGCAAGACAAACCATCCATCCCTGAACTGTTCGCAAACTTTTTTGAATCCCTATACTCTTCTGAAACAGATTCAAACTTGCAGGAGATAAATAACTATCTCTCTGACATTGATCTTCCCAAAATAGCTGAGGAAGACTTGGCCCACCTCGAGTCCCCCATAACGGAAGAGGAAGTACACAATGCAATCAAAAAGCTGACATTGGGCAAATCCCCAGGGGAAGATGGATATACAGCCGGCTTCTAAAAGACCTTCAGCGCCCTCCTAGCCCCATTCCTGACTGAATTATTTAATGAGGTCCTAGATTCGGGAACCGCCCCTGACTCCTTCGTCCAAGCACTCATATCCGTCATCCCCCAGGAAGGTAGGGATCTCAAATGTTGTGGGTCATATCGCCCAATATCCCTGCTGAATCTTGACGCCAAGATCTACACGAGGGTACTGGCTGCCAGACTCGAGATTCACATGCCCCATCTTATTCACCTCGACCAGGTCGGATTTATAATTGGCCGACAAGGGGCAGACACCATGCGGAAAACTCTTCATTTGGTCGCAGCTTCCCAAACTATGAATGACAAACCCGCTTTTCTTTCCATTGACGCTGAGAAAGCATTCGATAGAGTTGAATGGGACTTTCTTGCTGCAGCACTCCGTGCAGTGGGTATAGGACCAAGATTTAGAAAAGGGATAAAAGCAGTGTACACTGCACCTAAAGCCGCAGTGTCAGTCAACGGGGAGTACTCGAGATGGTTCGAGTTAAAGCGCGGTACTCGACAGGGATGTCCCCTCTCAGCCATACTCTTTGCCCTTTCGGTAGAACCTCTGGCCCAGAACATTAGGAAAGACACCCAAATTGAGGGAATGAGATTGGGACAGTTGGAATATAAGGTGGCGCTGTACGCTGATGACTTACTTCTCCATGTGACAAATCCAACACATCCATCCCCAGGGCACTAAGCCTAATAGACGCATAGGGCCGAATATCGGGCTTTAAAGTTAACAGGTCTAAGTCGATACTTTTCCCCTTACAGGGATCAATCGAGCTAAACAATGAAAGATATTCTTCCCTGGGCCTCACGATAGAACATGAGAAATTGAAATACTTAGGGATACATGTCAGGAGATCTCTCCGAGACCTATATGAGGCCAATTTCCCGGCCCTTCTCCAAAAATTTCACGCGGATCTCACCAGGTGGGATAAACTAATCATATCTTGGCTGGGACGCCTAAGTGCAATTAAAATGACTTGTCTCCCGAGATTTTTGTACCCCTTTCACATGCTCCCCATCCAAATGCCGTGCCAATTCTTTACTGAAGTCAAGAGAGCGATCATAAAGTTCCTGTGGCAGGGGAAAAAATCAAGAACAGCGTAAACTAACCTGACGCTGCCTAAAGACAAAGGTGGGGTGGCCCTCCCGGATATTGGGAAATATTATGAAGCGACCCAGTTACGAGTTCACATTCCCCATCTCCGTGATCAGAAAACACCCCAATGGATCGCCATGGACAATCACTATTTGTCCCCGGCGACAGTCTCAGAGTGGCTATGGTCCCCCAGAAGGAGAGTACTAAAGAAAACTAAAGCACACCCAATGTTTGAAACCATATGGGATATATGGCGGGAGGGCAGGGATATGAAAAACATCACTACGTGGCCATCACCACTAAGTCACTTGTGGTCCCCTGGCATCAATGACCAGATTCCTAACGTAGAAAGATTTCCATCCTGGTATAAGGCGGGCCTGGAGAGGGTGGGGCAACTTCTAAAAAAATACTCATTTATCACACTCCCAATTTGGAAGAAGCGCTCGGAATTGGCAAACTGTCTGTATTCCACTTCCTGCAAATTAAGGGGGTCCTGACAAAGCCCGAGTGGAAGGATAAGTTCGAAAGGGACCTCACCCCATTCGAGTCGATATTGGACTCTAGAACCGAAAAAAAGGGACTGATCTCGATCTTATATAGAACGCTCATAGAGGCGGGGGAAGGATCAACAGAACCTCTTAGACTGAAATGGGAGAGGGATACTGGGGGCAGTATTGATCCAGAGATGTGGGATAAAATATGTCGGGCTGCACCCAAAGCTACGATTTCATGCCAATTTAAACTATACACAATTAAACTACTTAACAGATGGCAATACGACCCACATAGGCTCTCTAAAATGTACCAATCTTCTAGCCCACTATGTTGGAGGGGTTGCGGATCCAAAATGGACTATTGGCACATGTGCTGGAGCTGCCCCCGAATCCAAGTGTATTGGAACGAGGTCCTGGGTTGGATCAGGGACCTAAATGTGATCCAGAGGATAGCGGACCCCCTCCTAGTACTTTTTGGCTTTGAGAAAATTGAAGATGATTGGAGGAGGGTCACAGATATAGCTGCGCCGCTGTTACTAGCCGCAAGGGCTCTCTTGGCCACGAAATGGAAATGTCCCACAGTTCCAACCGAAGGAGAATGGGTCAATGCAGCCTCTAATATGTGCAACATGGAAAAGATCACGTCATCCATACATGGGAGATCCGCACAATGTGATATCCTATGGATGGGGTTCCTTAATAAATACATGCCGGAGGGGACACATTAACACCCACAAGCCCACCAACCCCATGGCCTCACATTAGGAGACAATACCTGTAAATGGAATGCACGATACGAGACAAAGAGAATATATGCTGACTCCCCAAACAAGGTGGTCCCCAAAACGTACCACATCTGTTATGCAACTTACCACACATTAGAAAGCACATTCCTCTGCAGCAGTTGATGGAGTCCTGCAGGGTGGGGGTAGGGAGGGGAGAGAGGGGAAAACAGGGATTATTGTTGGTAATTATTGATATTTTGAATAAAAGTTACGTGCAAACAGAAAGTTCACGAGAACATTGTCGAAATGTAGATTTGGATTGTGATTCTCTTAGCTTGGTGACAACAACCTTCTTTTCTTTTCATGTTTATTGATGATTGTTATTTTCTGGTGAAATTGTTGTAACCTGTTTGACATAAAACCAAATAAAAAAATAAAAAAATAAAAATATCTTAGACAGAGCTACAGATACAATCCTACCTGGAGATCAATAACCTATTAGGCAGTAGACAATCCGGTTTCAGGCCAAGACATGGTACTGAGACAGCCTTTCTCGATCTCAAGGACCAATTGGATGATCGTAAAAGACAAAGGAGAAATCTTCATTCTGCTACTCCTACACTCGTCCACCGCATTTGATTTGGTTGACCATAAAGTGTTATGCAATCAAATCAAATCGGCCGCCAACTTATCTAAAGAGGCGTAAAGATTCCGAGAAATTATCCCCGATGTGGGTAGGTGCGCGCACCCTCGTACTAATTAGGTGTTGACTCTACGAAGTGGAGAGGTTTGCAGCAGTGGCAAGGCGTAGAAGGGTAGATTCTCGGTGCCCCTTCTATATAAATGAATAAACAAGGTCGGTGTAGCCTGCCAGTCAGCGCTCCCTCAAAACCAGTCATACAATGCAAACTTTACAATCTTTAGCTTGTTTGAGTAATTAAACCATTACAATGTAAACGTGCAGTGACCACTTTTGTGATTAAATACTTGTATTGACATTTCTATTTACATTGTAATGGTTTAATTACTCAAACAAGCTAAAGATTGTAAAGTTTGCATTGTATGACTGGTTTTGAGGGAGCGCTGACTGGCAGGCTACACCGACCTTGTTTATCTAAAGAGGCTACTACTTGGATAAACTCTTTTTTAGACAACAGAACTATAAGTGTCTTTTCGACCTCTTCAGCAGTGGAGCCATTACCGATCACATGTGGCGTACTACAGGGGTCATGTGTCTCTCCCACTTTGTGTAATATATTTACAAAGCCGCTATTTGATATACTGGCCAATCTGGGTGTCTCATACACTAATTATGCGGACGATACCCAGATCCTCATCCCTATCCATGGAGACTACGATGAAGATGCAAGCCTCATAAACAAAATTTACCAAATCATACAGACTTGGATGGCCACCCATGGTCTATGTCTTAACGACGAAAAGACTGGACTCCTAATTATTGGGTCCACTAACAGACTAAACAAACTGCCTCACCAATACAACTCCATCACGATTGACGGTATTAAGATCAAAGATGCTAAGGAAGTAAAAACCTTAGGTTTCTACTTAGACTCTGCTCTCAACCTTAACAAGCAAGTAAATGCTACAGCTTCTGCAACTAGTGACACGTGCAAATTAATCTATGCATGTAAACCATTTTTGACCACTGAAAGCTGCACCACGATTGCACGGGTCTAATCCTATTCAAATTGGTTTACTGCAATGCACTTTACTTAGGAACCAACAAACGCAATACTAACAAACTCCATACCCTCCAAAACAATGCCCTAAGAACCGCCCTAGGCATTCCCAACGGTCAGCATATTTCTGACCAAAGACGATCCACCAATTGGTTAGCCATTAAAGACAGAATTAAGTTCAAAACACTAAACCTAACATACAAATGCCTTAACAACAAAGCACCTATATACCTGATGGAGAGATTTACTAAACATAAATCTGAACGTCCTATTGGAAAGGCACAGTCCAATAGTATTAGAGTCCCTAACTTTAAACTTTAAAAAACTGGAGGATCTTGGCAGCACAACTCTGGAACTCAATACCAGACATCTTAAGAGCTTTACCCTCCCTCCATTCCTTCAAAACCAATGATAAATAATGGCTACACTCCAGTGACCTTTGACGTCCTCACCCTTGACTTGTATAAATGTATAGTACTGTACACTCAATCAGTGACCTTGACGTCCTAATCTATGACTTGTATAAATGTATTACTGTACTTACTCTGTGCATTCACATATTACTGTAAATTCTCCCTGTATATTATTTTACCTTGTATTTCTCTTGTTCCTTTTTTAACTGTAACCAAAATTCTTGATGCAAGCGCCCAGATGCCTGACGGCCTGGTGCGCTCTATACATAAATAAACAATACAAAGATTCACGGCCAATCGGAACAATCCTAAGATCTGAAAAGAAAATGAAAATCAACAAGAAAGCGACATATGTAGGATAATATTTTTGTGATGAATCGTGGTGGCAGATGCTGTTGTGAAGACTGATTGGGCCTCTATAAAATGGCTGCTTGATAGTCGACTGTCAGAGGTGGAATGGCCTGACTGAGTCCATCTTCTGGGTCGGCACCGTGGACCGAATGAGCAGTATTGTGTTTCTGCTGTTGTCCACTCGGCGTGACCTGTGTTGCTGCCCTCCCCACCCATAATTCCAGTGCAGCCTACACTCATATGGCATCCCCCAGTACCATTGCAGAGTTTGACATGTTCATTTGGGCGCACATAGAAGTGGGAGATGGTGTCCCTGAGGAGGACCCAGCCACCACCTTCCTAGCACAGCAGGAGAGTGAAATCACAGGTTCTGAGAACGACGAGGGTTACAGCATCCTGGAGAGAGGCCAAGTGCCGGACTGGTCCACAGTGGCAGAGGTATCTACACCTATAACCCATCCTCCCATTTCTAAAGCCCTCAATTACCCAATTTGATGCATGGGAAAGTAATCTAGTCCTGTTTATCTACTTGGAATTCAGGGCTTGGTCTTATCTACTTTAAATAAAGGAATACAAATCTCAGAATTCCCAAAAATCGAACATTGGCAAAGCCAACGGTTTGGGGTTTTGCAAGGTCATGGTATAGGCATTTGCCAGGCTCTGCCATAATGGTACGCCATAAGATGCCAACATCCGAATAATTATCTTGATGCCTGTGCGTGTGATTTCTGGGCTGTCTATGAGTTTGGTGAGATGCCATTTTTATGTTTTGCACTGTCACCAACAGGAGAAGCAAGCTTGTGCATATATTTTAAGCTTTTGCCAGGCACTACTATTAGATGCCCAGGTACTCATACATTTTTGCACCTGCTACCAACAATGGGTAACTAATACCACTACGGCTGTGCCGACTAAGTGCCTTTACCATGCCTACACCAAATCCCAAACTGTTGGCATTGCCAATGCATTTGCTAATTCCTTCTATTTCATCCTCTTCCAATTCACTTATTCTTGAGTGGCCTCTCTCTTGATCATGTATCAAACCAAATTCTGGTGTCCTCTGAGAAATCTATGGGGTATTTTTAGATTCTACTATCAACTTTCAATCCTATTTATTCTCACTCTCTCATTCTTGTTTATTCAACTCCCTCTTCTTAAGAAAATTAATCCTTTTCTTTTTTAGTCTGATTTCCGTATTACAGTCCAAGCTCTTGTGCCATTCGTCTTGTTAATGCCAATGCTCTTTTGGTTGGTCTGCATAGTGGCCCTTTCAAAAACAAAAGTTTTCTCTGCAGCAAGATAGATCTCTGGAGTATTCGAGCATATTACTGCCATGCTAGTTTCTCTTCATTAGTTCTCTGTTCACGTCCACACCCCCTTTTAGATCCGCTGCATCACCTTCAGGGTGGTAATTTTATGCATGTCTGCTTGTCAGCTAAGTTGCAGATTTGTGGTGAGTTTTGCTAGATTAGAAGCCTAAAAAGGTTTAACATAGCTTATTTTTGCCATGCACGATATTCTACCCAACTTTCTCGGGAGCGTGGAATTCTCTGCCTGTTTGTCCGTTTCGATATTTGGTCGAAATTGCTGACATCCCGAAAAGCTTTAAAAACCTATTGCCTTCTTAATATCTTTTTATTGTTTTTTTTTTTTTTTTTTTTATTAAACCATCTACTAAAGAATTTACACAATCGGAAATCAATAGTTGAAAAACACTCCAACCCTCTCCTGCCCCCACCCCTGCGCATGTCCAAACCCCTCAAAGGAAACACACAGAGGAACCACAAACCTACATGTCAGTAAACCTAAATCCATATCTAAAAATTTCCCCCAGATGTCTTCAAAAACCTTGCTTTTCTTTTTCTGCCTTAGTAGAACCCTCTCAACAATCGACAAAGTGTACATCTCCGGAAGCCAGGCCGACTTATTCGGATAAGAGGGGGGGCTTCCATTCCTATACAATGAGCTTCTTCGCAGTAAGTGATGCTCTAAAAATCATCAGGCATTTCTGTGGATAAGAAAAATCCTCCAGCAGGGTCTCTTAACCTAAAATCAGTGTGGCAAAGTCATATTTGAAATACACAGGTAACACCCTGTTCAGCACTCTGCAATGTCATACCACTGGTTCCGCACCTTTTGACATTACCAGAGCATATCCTCCAAGGTGCCGCAAATATGCTTGCATCCCCATCCCGGTTCAGCAGTTTAACCTGTCTCACCTGTTCTCCTAAACTGAACGACATTTTACTAATATTCTCGCAAAATAGAGACCCATCTCGCCACAGTCATCTCAGAATCAAGAGCACTCGACCAAGCTTGCAGCAACTTAACATTCCCCTGCTGATTCCTGCTCAGGGGTTTTATAAATTAAAGAAGTCGTATGCTCTTGCTTTCCTGCCTCCTTTAAGGTTTAATGGCCTCCTTTACAAAAGTGTTGTTATCGTGCTGACCACCAGCCCTGAGGCAGACCTTAGGGGCTTGTGCTCCCCATATGTGTGGCCTTGGAGATCATGGATCTCTCGGAGATCCCCGAATGGAGACAACCTGTCATTCTCAAGCAGAACACCAACCCATCGTATGCCTCCAGCATACCAAGTGGGCCAGAACAAATGTTTATTATTGAGCCCAGCAGACGAACTAAGCCACAAAGAGGCCTCCTTCCCAGGGTAAGCATCTCTGTTCAATAGTTAACAAATGTTACAGCATCTCTCAAAGATTCCGTAGGGGCAATCAAAGCACAACCCTTGCTATTCCGGGTCATCAACATTGTGGCCGGCTCCAATGGGACACATACACAGGCCTCAGATAACGTTCACTTATCCAAATCATTCCTCAAGGGTAGTAAATCTCATGCGGCAAACTCTAGGTGGTACCTCGAGAAGTCAGGGAGACCCAAACCGCCCCTCTCACATGGTAGCTGCAACTTCCATAACTTCTTCCTTCGTGGCTTATGATTCCACAAGAATTCTTGGATGAACCTTTCCATTTTCTGCATGGAGGACTTGGCGGCAGGGTAGTGAATCATGCCAAGAATGTAGCTATCATCTTCAGCGCATTAAATTTACCCCATAGCGAAAGCTTCAAAGACTCCCATCTCATCAAGTCCACCAATGGTCTATCCACTGCTGAATCCAAGCTCTCCCTCATCATCACACCCATCTCGGCACCTCTGTTGTCAGCCATATAGCTAAGTACTGCATACTGCGGGGGCACTACCAGAATCCAAAAGATGTCAAATCAGATTTCCGACATGTCCCAGAACAAAGCATTGCTTCAGAATTTAGCCAATTAATTTTGCAACCTGAGATTGTCCCATACCTCTCAATTTGTTGTATAAGAGCCGGCACTTAGGTCGAAATATCTTGTAAAACCAGTAGAAGGTCATCTGCATACAACCATAAGTTCCACAGCGCCCATTGGAACCTAGCACCAACTATTCTGTCATCCCCTCTGATAGCAACCGTAAGCGGCTCCAGTGCTAGAACAAACAGAGGGGACAAAGGACAGCCTTACCGGGTGCCCCTGCCCAATTCAAAATTCCTCAAACAAACTCCATTAGTCATTACAGCAGCTGTCGGGGCAGAATAGTGTAGCCCGACTCACTCGGGTCTCAGACCCAAAATTAATTCTCTCAAGAATTAAAAACATGGACTCTCAATTCACTTGATCAAACGCCTTCTCTGCATACAGCAAGAGAACGGCAGCACACGATTCAAGCTTACCCCCCTCGATCAGGGTCAGTATCAATTTCTTCATATTTGTCACAGAGTCTCTCTGCTTTACAAAACCAGCCTGATTCAGGTTGACAAGGCCAGGCAACACACACTCCAACCTATCGGCTAAGACCTTTGACAAAATGTTCCAATCAGAATTCATGCGACTTTTTGGTCTGTAACTGCACAAGGACTCTGGTGGTCTATCTTTTAAAGAAAAATCGAGATGGTGGCATGATAAACAGAGTCGCCCAGTGCCCCTTAATTCATACTCAATTTTAACACATCTCCTCCTAAAAGGCCAAATACACTGTCTAGCATTACCCTATAAAAACCTATTTTATTACTTTTGCATACACGACTAAATATTTTATGTAATGATTATATCATTTTCATATGTGTCTGCAAAATGTACTTTATGAAATGTGTACAGCTCTCCACTGCCTTATGGCCCAGGCGTCTTATAAATGTAAATGAAATGAAAAAATACAACTACAGATGCTGCATCTGTTATCCATCCAGCGGCAGCTGCAGGAGAGGGAGATTCACCAAGCAGGGCATCCTCCGACGGCCAGCCTGACTGGGGTTCGGCTACGATGTGTCCCCAAGTCTCAGGAACTGTGACCAAAATTCAGTTTACAGTGACACCAGGAATATATTGTGTGGGAATATATGTTGAATGATAGTCAAATTCAGACTATCCTGCAACTGACCGAAATAAAAATAAATACACTTTGTGCAGGCAGGCAATATACTAGATTAACACACGGAAGTCATTATTGGCCGCCTTTCATACCAATCAGAATGTTGGGAGTACAGTCAATAACTACTGATATTGACTGCATTCTGAATATTCTGGCTTCAAAAGCAGACAGGGAAACAGCAATGCAAATTCCAGGCTTGATTTTGTTTAAACAGAAACCCCCTCTCTGGGAGCATCTTTTTTCCCCACTGCTAAAACAGGTGAAAAACTTTCACTTTCTTATAGAGAAACTCTTTCTTTTTACAATTCACCTAATGCATGCTAATGGTAAAACCTTTCCAGTTCAACCAAGTCTGCAATTAAAATGCTTAACTTATAAAGGTTATATAAACTTTATATTTAATTATTACCATATAAAATCACTTTTAATTTACTAATACAGTTGAGTTTTTATTTTACTCACTATAAAACATTTAAGGGCTCATTAAGAGTACGACGATGCAGGAAAAAATTGTGATAATGCTGTTACCGCACCAACGTACTACAACTTTGGTGGTAAACCAGCAAAATTGGTGAATTACCGCCGGTAGTCATTCTGTCAAAATCCCCTCTCCAAAAAATGGGGATTTACACCAGCTTACACAGGCTAACACCACTTGTAATTCTGCTGTAAATCCACTGGACCAAGTGGCGGTAACAGTAAATCCGTTTGGTGTTATTTCGGCATACTTACTACCAAAATACCACCAAACGTGTAATGAGGCCCTTTCTAATATCCACAACCCTGAAACCTACATTGCTATTAAAGTATGTGTAATAGCCTTATAGATCTCGGGAGGGGTCATCATCACTGGGCTAATGACCCTTTCCAACGTATGGCACGAGATGAAGGGGGGCATTATCACACGATAATGAACCCTGCCTTGGTCTATAATGGCATAATATAATATTAAACTGGCAGCATCTTTTTTCAATTGCATTCTGTGACCGCAATTATAATATTTTCTGGTACTTGACACAGGAAAAAGGATGGGCTTCATATCTCTTAACACACCCTTTAAAATGTGTTAACTTCCTATACTACAAGCTTCAGCCAGCCCGCCTCAACTCCGGACATGCTTTCTGATTCAGTTCATTTACTGAATACATATTCACTGGAATGGAGCCCTCTGTGTATATATGCATGAAAAACATGTAGAATGAAAAAAAACGTTTTCTGTTTTTTTACGATTTAAGATGATTATTTTGCAGCATAAACATATAAAATAATACAACAACCAGTCAAATACCCAACAGTAAAACATAAATGGAGCATATCATCCAACTGGACAATAACAATAATAAATTAGCTAATAAAATCCAACCAATGAAGTCAAGGGATAGAAGAGAAAAGAAGAGGAAGGAAAGTCAGAAAGAAAAAGTTGTAAATAACAAAACCAAGCAATTTCAACATCCAGATGAATGAAATAATGAAAACATCACATCACATATTAATATGGTTATGTGATCCATGGTTTGCACTGAAAAGAGAAGAATAAAAATAGGATCATCAAATATTGGCAATGAAGTCACCAGAAAACAGAATTATACAGATTTTAACATATACATCAGCCATATACATCAAGGAAGCTTCCCCATATGTCCCAAAACTTATCAATGTCTCCTGCTTGCTTGTAGATAATGTTCTCATAGGTGGAGATTGTGAGCAGCTCCTCCACCCAGTCGTCGATGGAAGGAGCCGGTCGATTTCCAGGACCTTAATATCATTTTCTTTGCAATCATGCAAGCGCGGAGAAGCCAGATCTTCTTGCTGAATGAAACTTCCTCCACTAGAGACACGTCCCCCAGAACCAGTAGAGAGGCAGCCATAAGGATTGTACAACACAGGATCATACCCAACCTCTCGCAGACCCCCTTCCAAAATGTCTTAGGGCCTCATTAGGACCTTGGTGGAGGACCATGGTGCTATTAGCACCATGGTCCATGGCGCTAAGGGTGCAATTCCGCCATGGTGGTTGGCGGACTTACCGCCCCATTCTGACCTTGGCGGGGCGGTAAGTCCCCAATCCCCATTTTGCCCTTCCCCATTCCCATTCTTGCCCCATAGGGCATAATGGGAGTGGGGAAGGCGTTAATTACGCCACCGTAAATTACGGTGGCGTAATTAACATCAAGGTCCCTTAGCGCCATGGATTTTACCGCCTGCAAAAAGCAGGCGTAAAAATCACCATGGCGCTAAGGGAACTCGTAGTCAGGCGGAAAGGGTCGGGGATGTTTACGCTGGCGTAAACCCCTTTCCGCCAGGGTCGTAATGAGGGCCTTAGTCTTTGAGCAGAACCAGATCAAATGACAGAGGGTGCCCTTCGCGCTTTTACACTTCCAACATAGGTTATTCAAAAGACACCTTCTGGAGAACGAACTTACAGGCGTCCAGTAAAACCTAAAAAGGAGCTTTGTTTGTGAGGCTCTTAGTCCCCAGTCAATACTCATTAGGTGGGTATTACTGCCTTGACTTTATGCGAGACACAGAAAAACAAAAAGATACATGTCAGTGTTGTTTGTGGTGCACGATTGCAACAAAAGCACCTGCTTCTGGTTGATTGCAGGATTCCCAAGCACATATGGGTCTCATTACAAGTGTGGCAGTCCTGAATATTCGGCACCCCTTCCAGACCGCCAGCCTACAACTCTGTGGGTGGAGGCCATTGCGCCCGACAGGTCTGACTTGCCAGGCGTAACAGCACCCGCCCACAGAGTTTTCACGGAAGCACTGGCCCAATTACAAATGGTGCCAGTGCATCTGTGTCCAATTCCCATGGAGTTCCATGGGATTCTATGGGAATGGGGACTTTCCGCCGCCTGATATCCCGGGCCACCGAGACTTGTAATGTCCCAGTGGTACTGGGATCTCAGGCGGCGGGAATGGTTTTACAAGTCCGGCGGCAACCCACCATTAGCACCGGCGGGTTACCGATGGACTTGTAATGAGGCCCATACTCTCCTTGAGCACACTAACAGGATGGGAGAGACTTGCGGCTGACACCGGACCGTCTATGGGCATGAGAATGCTACGCCTGTGAGTGCTGTGACCAGGGCATGCTAGCAGAGGCGCTTCAAACCCACGGATATACAGAAAATCAATGGCTTCAGCAGTCTAGCTGTTAAACGTACTGTATATCGAAGTCATTCAATGGAATAGCCCCCTGTTTATATCCTGTTAAGTTACAGGAGTTGAGTGTACAATAAAAGAAGTCTTTTTGAAAACACATTTATGTATACAAAAAAAAGAAACCTGAGCTGACCAAAATGAAATGCCTTTTGCTAAGCTTTTACAGAAGACCGGAAAAAAGTAATGTTAACACTACTAGGGTGGATCAAAAGTGAGAGCACTTAGCCCCATTTGATTGAGAGGTCCCAGGTGTGCATCCTACCCTCTGGCCAACCAGTACAACGTGTGTGCTGTGCTACTAAATGCTGATCTGCCTGAACACAGTGCACTTACCTGTGGTGCAGACAGCGCATGGAGATGGAAGAACCTGGCCTAATGCCAAACGATAGACAGAGTCTAGCAAGGCTGTATTGGCTGAGATCAATTGCTGCCAAAATAGTGGTGAGATGCATTGAAGGGATGGTCATTTTGCTGATGAAAAAGAGCACGAAGTACCAATGCCGCTCTCATGTTACGTACAGTAATACTGTGAGAATGGGAGTTAATCTGTAAACCGTATACAGATGATTCGGGAGTACGAAACTCATGAGGGGTTTATGAGAAACCTACTTTATCCTTTGGTAGAGAGCCTGAGCAAGAGGCTCAGCAATTGGTGGAGTGGTGGAAGATCTTATCAGGCAATTAAGTGAGACTCCAGTATACCAAACAATGTGCAAGGAGCTGTTCCGCAGGGTAGGCTCTCCTCCATAGAAAACTATGCAGGGTCGCCAACCTTCAAGGGGGATGCAGGCACTAGACAAATTAATACCACCAGAGACCATGCAAAACATGAAATGTCCTAATTAACCACAATAATTGGAATTCACATTTTCTCCCAATCAATCTATCGTGAATTAATTTTCCAAAATGTTTTCGTCTGGGATGCCAATAACCTGACATCCATCTGCAGGTGCAATCTTCATATTTCTCATTGTATTGTTCAAGTCAAAACATCTTTTTGTATAGCCCACATATGTCATTGGTGTGACTTTCCAGGGCTGCATCCACGTCCGAAAGTGCTGCAGTTGTGCAGTTTAGTTATTCACATTTTTCTGCTTTTAAGATAGCATGTTTCATTTTGGTTTTTGTGTTTGCATTATTTCTTTTTCTTTATTGTGCATTTGGCTATTTAACGAACCTTAAGCACATTTACAAAGTAATAATATGTCAATCATACATAAAACATTTCATCTATCATCATACTTATCTAAAAGAAACTAAGCATTGAATAATTCATTGACAACGAAAAAAAAGACCTTAACAGATGACATATCAAATTAAAATATAAATCATCATTTCTGTGAAATTTCCTGAAAGCAATACTAAATACTGTTTAATCATCTTCGTGAGTAAAAAATGACTTTAGAGCCTCATTTCAGATATTATGAGCAGCAGCAGTTATTAAAATGGATTCGGCACTATAGAGAACACTCCAAAATTGATCCGTTTCGATGTGCTCAATCTATTCTACAAAATCCTTATAATAAAGTTTTAATGCCTATCAAGAAGATAAAATATGGCGTCTTATCTCAATCTTGTTCCTACAGAGGACACAAAGCCTGTCTTAAAAAGGGATTTTTCTCCCAGGACCCAGCATACTCTAATGTAGGTAGAAGGTTTAAATGCAAGTATACAATGAATTGCCTTAGTGCTAGAGAACATGGTTAAGTCAAATATGTTCTGAGAATATTTTAAAGAAAGCTTTGATGGGAGTATTCATTGTATCTCTTTTTGGCAGGCAGTTTGTAGATGTTATTGATTCTATCACAGTCTCTTGATTTGCTCTTCAAAATTGCTTCTAAGTTCGGAGTTTCCAAGGCGGTTTCATAATGTATTTCCAAAGATGATAGATAAAAAAGAGCAGTCTGCTCTAATTCGTAAATGAAAATATTGTTACACACTGTAGGAAGTTGCCTACCAATTAATCACAGTAGCTTGTTCGAGTTGATGTATGAAGAAGTTGTCTTTAAATTGAGCAAGGTTCTTTGCAAGTACCATATTGAAATGAGAGAAAGTAGACCACATTCCAGTCTTTTTTTTTTTTGATAACATGTTTTATTGTCTTTTCATGTTACAATACAATAGCATATAAACTTACAAACATGAAACTGTGCATACATGTGGTGGAGCTACATGAGGGACCTCTGCCTATATGCGGACCAATGTAGAAACACAATTGAGGTTATGAATACAGTAGATATTAACCATATCAAGTGTCCATTGACATTTCACGTTCAGTTCTTTCAGATGACAAGAGGATTTAATGATCTAGCTATTATGCCCAGAGGCGGCGAGGATGTTAATCTACACGCTGGATTATTTCAAATTGTACCGGTTTCACAACATCTCTTCCCACTCCCCCATACTTTGTCTGCTTTGCCCGGGCACCCTCTTGTTTGGTAAACCCGTCATTCCATTGGGATAATTGCGTCTATGTCTGATTTCCATTGTTCATACTGTGGAGTGATTTCAGAACCCCATAGATGCGCTATGTTTTGTTTAGCTATGCCGTTGGATGTTGAAACTAATAGCTTTTCAAAGCGCGATAGGTCCTGTTCCGTATCAATACCCAGTAGAAGGAGTTTGGGAAATTTGCATGAGGTTCTTGCCAGATCGGTTTCGGTCAGGAGGACTATGTCAGGGGAGTGGCGATTCAAGTGCCATAACACCAGCCTTCTCTTGATACTGGAGCCTAGCCCATTGACGTTCCATGTCATGAGTGTTAGGCGCCTAGTGGTTGGAGCCACTTCAGGTGGCATCTGGTCCGTGAAGTATAGTCTAACAGGTGTGTTTCCTTTGGTGCTTTTGCTGAGAAATGGCGGCATGGGCCAAGTTTACATTGCTCCCGGTACCTTTGTATGCTAAAACTTGTAGACAAACGTCTCCAACTCCCCCCTCCCTATGCTCCACCCTCAACTGAAGCATCTGTTGACCCAACATCAACATGTGAACAGTTAAACTTTACAGCAACTCTGTGTGGTGCTGGAACTTAAGTCTTGGTCCGGGGGTGGGTGTTTGATTGATTAGCCACCAGCCTGGATGTGTTCTGTGATTAGACTGTTGTAGGGACCGGAGGCTCCATAGCGTTACATCACTTGATGACTCTAACATATTGCTCACAGCTGCTCTTACTTCATAAATCTCCCTGCTGCAGGTTTTCTAGTTGTGGTTGCTGCTGTGGTTCCTGTTCCGGCGGCCGCTCTGGGCGAGGGCTATTGCGTTCCCTTCTCTTTCTACCCTCGGGGCTCCAGTCCCCTTCTATATGACGGTCAGCCCAGCTCCACGCTTCTCTAGGGTCAGTGAAGTGCACGGTTGTGCCCTTGTGGAATATCTTGAGTTGGGCTGGGAAGATTAGACCATATTTGACACCCATCAAGTGCAATCGTTTCTTGAGCAGGTCGAATGATTGGCGCGCTTTCTGCACCTCCCTGGTGAAGTCAGGGAAGAAGGCTATCCTTGATCCGTTAAATGTGACCGTGCCCTTTGATCTCGCCAGTTGGAGAACAGGGTCCCTGTCCCTATAATTCAGAAATCTGGCGATGACTGTGCGTGGTGGAGATCCTGGTGTAAACTTGCCAGTTGGGATACAGTGGGCACGCTCAATAGAGAATGACTCTGCGTCATAGGTGTTTGCCAGCCATTCTTTAAGGAACAGTTCCATGCATTCCCCTTCTGCTTTTTCAGGAAGGCCGACTATCCGGATATTGTTGCGTCTGGATCTGCCTTCACTGTCATCAGCTCTTGCTTCCAGGGTTTTAATGCGCGCTAACATGCTCGACACTTGCCGATTCACTCCATGTAAGCCATCCTCGGTTTCAGAGATTTGTGTCTCCGCTACTCCCGTACGGGAGGTCAGCTTTTGCAGGTCGTGGCGCAACAAGGACACGTCTGCGCTAATATTGTCCGTCTTTTTTTCCATTGAGGTCCTGGAGCTGGCAATGGCACTCATTATGTCTCTGAGGGAGATATTTTCTTCCACATGATCTAGATCGGCCGCTGGGAGCCTCTCTGGTGAGCGAGGCACTGGAGTAGATGCATATTGATCAATTCTATTCTGCGTAGATGTTTTCCTGGGCTTATCTTTACCCATCTTTCTGCTTAGTAGGATGTTGGTGGAGGAGGCTGGTGTCGGGTCCTGATGGAGGGAGTGCTGGTCGATTGGATAGGCCGCTGTTGCCGGGACTGTGGTGGTGGTTGCAGCGGCACTAGGCATGGCGTACAAGGCGATTACTTATATCCGCACTAACTTTGTGTGCACCTTTATCTCAATGTCCACCAACCAGGCAACCAGCGGCCGCGGTACTCAGTCTACAAAACAGTTCGGCACAGGGGGGCTGCAGTGTGGATTGTGTTTTCCGACAGGGGCCTTATGCCGTGCACTGGAGCACTTTGGTTCCTTCCCTTGCCATCAGGTTCCCGGGTTAGTGGGCACCACACTGAGGCAGAGTAGCGTGGGTTGGACCCCGCCGGATTTGCTCCCAACACACGTTATGCTTCACAGGATGCTATTCCCCGAGGGAGAGGATAGTTTCTGATGCGGCAGGGTGAGACTGCTGTGGGCTAGATTGGTTAATCTGGCAGGGTTATGTGTATTCTCTCGTGTTGCTTCTCTGCTTGCTACACGTGCCTGGTGCTGTGATGGGGTCTTATGGGTTATCCTCCGGTGCTGTCGATGGGCCGCTCTTCGTTCGTGTCACAGTGCTGTTGGGGACTTGGGTGTTACAGGAGAGTTCAGCCCTAGTCACGTGCGAGTATCCGTAAAGATCAGGGCCCCAGCTGGGGAGCTAGCAGTTGCGGGGGAGGGGGGAAATGCCAGTTCTCTCTATCCCACCAACTCCCGCTCCTTACCGCCCTGCAGCACACTCGGGAGTCGGGTTGTTGGGGCCGTGCCTCGATTTGCCGGGTGTTCTGTGCGGGCGCTCTACGCCAAGCGGAGCGCCCGCTGTCACTCCGTGGATCATCCCTCGTTGTTGGTCTGCAGTGCGCACCATCACTGAGCCCGCCTGGGCTTACCTTCCCTCTCTCTGCCGCGAAGGGGCATGGTCCGCAGGTGACGGGCGCCTTTCCACCGTCCGAGCGCTGCCACTCTGCGCTTCATCCTCCGCAGCTTCAGTATGTCCGCACAGGCAGAGGCGCCCGCCCAGCAGTTAACAGTGGGGCCGGTACCCGCCACGGATGATCGGGTGAAGCCCGCCCTCGGCTGCCGCACAGCACCTCCGTCGGGATCAGGATATCGGACGCAGAGCCGGCTCCTCACGTGAGCCCGTATACGCTGTGCCCGGTGCCTGATTTCGCTTCAGGGGCTCGCTGTCCTTTGCCTCGGTCGCCGGCTACTGCAAACGCACGGTGGCCATCTTGGGAACGGCCTTCATTTCGGGTCCCTGGACTTTGCGCTCACTCGGGAAACCGATCCACGCTCCGGTTTTGCGCTGTTGCAGTGCGATTCAGTGCAGCAGAGGTTCAAACTTCGGTGAGCTACTTTGGGGCTCGTCACAGAGGAGTTTTAATGCAGGATCGTTGCAGGATAAGGCCGGTGGCACGGGAGCAGCAAAACTTACGTCCTCATCGTACGGCTGCTGGCCACGCCCCCACCACATTCCAGTCTTAATCCACTGGGACAAAACAGGGAAGATTTATTGAAGAGTAAAGAATGTTTCCATCAAATGTATCTAGCCATCTAATATGTCTATATTAAAGTACAGAGAGGCCATACATTAAACCTGGTATGATACTGACACAATCGATTGCCAGCAGCCCCTCAAGATTATTACCCACTCAACTGGCAATATAGCGCTTCACCACTAACCATTTTTTCCAGATTTCCGGAATAATTAAGTCACCATAGTATCGTATGGTGGGATTGAGTCTTATCGGGAAGCCTAAATAAATGTAATTATCCACAACTGCTAATTTAGTATTATTCTATTTCCAAGAAAAGGAATGCTTTCTGGGAAGGCTTCCTCCAATACACATGATTTTTGTTTTTGAGGTATTTATTGCCATGTGATTTTTCCAGGCAAAATCTGCAAGGGCATCAATCGAACGTTGTGATCCTATGGGAGTCAGGTCAAGTAGAATGGTGTCATCTGCGTAAACTAACCATGACACTGGCTCACCACCAATTTTGTGAGGAAAGTTATGGGCGGTGTTGATAGTTTCTGCCATGTCAGCAACATACAAATTAAACAAAAAAGGAGGTTAAGGCCTCTATTGGTATTGAATTAGTCAGTAATTTCACCCTCTTGATTAATTTGAACAGTAACTGATGCATTTGTGTACAGTTTTAATAAAAAAACAAAAGATGAGGATCGATCCTCCATTACTCTACTTTATGCCATACAAGAGGGTGAGAGACTAGGTCAAATGCCTTGCTGTAGTCTGCGTAACAGCAATAAAGATTGTGGTTAGAACGGCGCGATGCCTCTGCCATCAAATAATGTATGCCACTTATATTGTGTAACGTGCAATGTGCATTTCTGAACCCAGTCTGGAAGGCCACTTCCAGACTGAAAGGTCACTTTCTTGCGCCCATTTGGTGAGTTTATTTAACAAAATGGTTGAAAATATATGTTGACTAGAGTCAAGCATTGCAAGCAAGCCATAATTAGCCGAGTCCAATCTATCCCCTTTTTTAAACACAGGTATCAGAATAGATTTTCTCCAGCTACTCGGGATCTCACAGTTAAGCTCCATTCTGCAAAACAACCTTAGTAGTACATCAGCCCAAAAATGAGGATTTGCTATGATAAGGAAGTTAGAAATGCCATCTGGCCCTGGGGCCATCGCGGCATTGAGTTTTTTACTGATAGAGATGATGTCATTCAGCTAGCAGCCGGTTATAATAAGCTTAGACTGAAAAGAGTACGTTATATCTCTAGCATCCTCATTATCAGGGTCGAAATGTAAGTCAATAATGTGAGATCCCTAAAGGGCTTCTGGGACAAGGTTTATTTCCAGTGGTTTGGACGCCATCTGAAAGTCTGTAGAACAATACCAGACCTTTCAATTTTCATTAAACTTTAATAAACCAAACATCAGTTGCCAGTTGGCGTTGCATAATGAGATAATGAGTGTTTGTGCTTGGACAGCCAGTTTTTGTATTGAGTGGCAAGAGTAGTAAGACAGACTTCTTAATCTTCGAATCATAGTGAAGATCGCCCCCTCTAATTGTAGCCCTAGACTTCGATAAGCTTGCTTTTTTTGATGTATCAAGATGTCAAACGGAGCCAGATGATCATTACGAGATTCATTAAACGAGGTGGATTTGTTTAGATAAGAACGTTGCGTTATGTTCTTAATCATAATCTCAATGTCCCAATTATACAACACCAACCAGGATTCTAATGATGGTTGATTTACTAATAAAATGTTGTTGACCCTCGTTACCATTTTTTCCATCCATGATATTTGATTTCCCTGAGAATTGACTCTTGTAGGAGTGTTCATGCAAACTCCAAGGCTAGATGGTACAGCATTTACAGTCCAAGTTAATAATGCATGATCGCTCATGTTGTTTGGTTGAATTTTTACTAAACCACAGTGCCCAGCTATGATAGAGTCTGTGATAAACATAGTCAATATGAGACCTTGAACACTCATTAGTCCAAGTGTAGTTGAGGTCAATGTTATCTTGTGTGTTACAGGATAAACTGTCTAGCCCATAACATGGTCAAGAACATTTTCCAATTCCGATCAGTTTTACCCAATGTAAATTAATTTAAGTGAAGATCTTTTATATTTAAGTCACCTGCAATTAATGTCAAGCCTTTGGGATATGTCTCGTACCAAAGTGTAAGTATTTCTCCTATTAAGTTTTGAGTTCTTTTTATGAATGCTACATTCGGCGGGCCATAAACATTAATGATCAGTGTTCTAACAGTAATGTTTTGTGGGTCAACAAACATGGCTGATAATACATGAGGAGACCAAATATTACCTGGAAATATTTCCATCTTGTAATATGCCTTTGTTCCAGTATCTAGGCCTCCGCTCAGTCACACCCGAACTGAAGGCGTTTCTGAATTATATAAAATGTGATCATCGATATTAAAGTTCTTGGTGACCCAGGTTTCCTGCAACATGAACAAGTCAGAGGCCAGTATAAAGGAATGACCCAGTGGATGGGCATGGAAGGATCTAAAACCTTGCATATTCCATGCTATCTAGTACAATGTTTGTGTGGAGACTGGATATCAATTGCCATTACCAATAACCGTTTCTGAAATCCACTGTTCAATCTCCCTGATATTCTCAACTTTTTGTCTTTGTGTGTTTGTAAAGCTAACAAAGTGGCAAGCTCAGTCGTATAATCTGCTGGGAAAACACTCGTCTGATCAGAAGCCGCATTGGATTGAGACCTGTCCATGGGCAATAGTTGTTTAATGATTTTATGGAATATGGTTAATTGAAATCACATAGATTCTAGGGCAGCAGCGCAAGATTTTAGCAATATCACCATCAGCAGAGAGTAAATTCAATTATAGCACAATTTGAAGAACTGTCTATCCCGGTCAGTTCTATGTGCACAATGTCTTCTGTGCTAATCATTCTCAATTGATTGATCTTGCTAATTAAGTCCAGAATATTACTATGGTTTAGAAAAGGGCTAGAGTTGGTTCGATAAAGTTCCTCCAGCTTGACCCATTCCCTCAGCAGTCACTTATCTTCATCGGTTATAAGCATTTTTGCAGAATGGGAGACCAGAGGTATGCGTTCAGATGGAATACATGTTGCGACTGAGTGGGTAGGGAGGTGAGTAGCAACAAAAGCTTGATTCGGCAGGAAGGGGTTACTAGCACTTTGTGGGTTCCCAGTGATTCGGAACCAATAACCAGTGATGGAATTTGTAGTTCTATCATTTGTGAACTGGCAGCAGGACTGGCGTGGTTAGCAACTGGAACTGCCCTGCCGTAGAACTAATAGGAGGGGGTTGTAGCCATCCGTCCATAGGGCCCAGGAGTTGGAGTTGTCTGGTTGTGCTATCCATCAATGTGTGAGTCACCAGAGATTTAAGATTTAAGTTTGCGGTTTTGCTAGCGCAAGTACACTCTGCAGCAATTGCTCCAAACGTAACTGTGGTGTTTTGCTTTATGTTAACTTTTTTCCTTCTTTTGATGTTCTTTCTAGGGTTACGAATGGATGCCTTATTTGCTAGCAGTGGACTCTGATATGCTGTTATTTCTTCAGAAGGAGAAGGGGGTATAAGGATTTCATCATAATCCCACACATGGAGTGTAGAAGGTTGCGAAAGTACAACAGTTTCGCTCACTGTATGCTGCTCTGATTCGTTTCGTGGAGTCGCCATGGCGGTCATATTAATGTCTGCTGGAATCCTTGAAGTGAGAGGCGGGTTTTGATGCGAAAGAGCTAGATGGTTAGATGGAGTTCCGTCAGAACGTGAGGAGCAGGCTGCATCAGATGGGCATAATTCGCTGAGATCACATTGACTACTTTAGCCGGAATGTATTTGAAATCCTGCTGTTCGTTCGTAATGGTAGAACATAGGGCATATAGGGTCGACACTTGATGCAATTACATTTAGAGAAGGAATGGGCGAGCATTCCTCAGTCAGAGAAGCTGTTTCGGATTGAGAATCAGAGTCGTCCTCACTGTTGCTCTCAGAACCCAAAAAGTCTGAGGATTCAGAGTAGGAAATGAGAGTTGTGAGATCTGGGGTGGCCAAAAGATTAATCCCAATTATGCTGCTACAGCAGTTACTGGGACAGACAGTTTTTTATCCACCAAATGGTTCTCGCTTTAGACCATCACACATATTTAGTAGAGAGTTACTGTTGTCAATTGTGGGATAAAAACATTGGCCAGTAACGTCGATATTGGATTGCAAAACCGAAGGTCCAATCATGAATTCAGCCGTAGAAGAAGATAGAACGTGTAAAATAAATATAGTGATTGTGGGCTGAGTTCCAATACTCTTATCAATTATAGGTTAGTAGTATCCGTGCCCCTGGGTCTTTTACCAGAGCAGGTAGCCGCGCTGCATAACCCGTATTTGCGAGTGGCTGTGTGCTTGATCACAATGTGTTTGTATACTTAACAAATGTAAATTATAACTTACTGCACTGCCTTGCTCACGTCTCTCCCCTCAAGACCCAGGACACTCTTCTCCAGTCCTCGATGCTTGCACAGACACTCAGTGGATCTGTTTATCAAGCTCAGGCTTACGGGCTTAGTGTGGAGTACCGGCACACAGATTGGGTCAAGACCGGAGTAGCACTCCCAGAACAGCAAAAATGAATCGTTGTAAATGATGTTGAGTAAAGTCAGTCTTCCAGACCCAAGACACTCTTCTACACTCCTCAACGCCATATTTCCATTCGAATATTGAGGGAGTGAGTCTGGTCAAAATGTAAAAAAACAACTTGTGGTACTCCGGCATTGGCTTTCAGAAATTTTAAAAGGGGCGTGGTAAGGGGTGGTGTTTTTCCTTTTGCCTTCATTGGCCAAAGAGGTTTGTGCTTGGCCTTAATTTCTGAAGTGGCAAGGGAAAAAAAAATAGATTGGGTCTTGTAAAATGTTCACATTATGGATCTTTCCTTTGCACCAAGACTGTAACAAAAAACGTACCTAGACCCTCGACCCCCCCTAACTGGTTTTGATGACTCTGGCTGACAACTAAGCTCAGAATGGGACACTGACAAGTGATCAATGCATGTTCCTCAAACAATAACATTGAATCACATCTGATGACCCTAACACTTCAAAGACCTATGCGCCACATCACCTACTAGAAGACCATAAACAATATTAATCTATCTGTTCCTCGAATATTATCCAGTACTTTTGCCCTTACCACCATCTTCCCTACCTCCCAAAGGGTCTTCCCCTCAGGAAGTCTCCACCCCCTCTGCCTAATAGCATCAATACAAAGTCAGACCACTTTACTGCACACAAACACATCCAATCTACAAGGGTTTGCTTTTCCCCAGGAAGATGAACACCTGGTGCTATCACCACACTCCCCCACACCGCAGAGAGCTTCCCCTGTGTTTACGTGGTGCGATGACAGTGCAGACACTGGCAGAGGAAGCAAGGAGATGATTGACTGCAGGCAGGTAGATCATAGACGCTGAAGACACGGGGACTGAGAGGTAGCCTGTGCAGGCAAGGCAACAGGAAAATGGTGGAGAAGGAATGGTTGTAGGGCAGAAATGCATTAAGGAATACCAGAGTACCGAGGTATGGCAAGGTATTCAGGTAGGCAGGACAGAACAAGGAAGACAGACAGGGCTGAGCAAGAAGACAAGAAGGCAGGCAGGGCAGAGCAGGGCAGACAGGCAGGCAGGGCTGAGCAAGGGAAACAGGCAGGCAAAGTAGACAGGGAAGGAACAAGGACAGCAATAAAGGTACTATCTGAGTGCAATAAGATGCTCTTGAGGATCAGGGACAGGGGTTTAAATAGTCCTGCGGTGTGGGAACGAGTCCCTGGAAAGTTTGGATGACATTTTTGCCAACCACTTTATGATTGGTTGGCGTTTTCACCAACCAAAGTATGGCTGGTTTGCGTTTTGACAACTAATGTGGATTTGCAGGACCACGCATGCACAGAACCAGGGGGTCGGACAGCCGCGCATGCATTGTCCAACAAACATGGCAGCGTCCCAAACCGATGTGTGTCCTGGTCCTTCTGACATCCATGCACCATCAGGGTATTGAGTGAAAATGTCTTTTTTTGTTAACAGAAAAAAAGACCGGTTTACCAAGACTGCTCTGTGACTGCACAGAGTGGTCTTTCTAAATCTAACTGTCATGCCCCTGCCACACACAAGTGCACGTAGGGGCTGAAAAGCACAGCCGAGACCAGCACGGGGAGATGGAAGTGGGAGATGAGGTAAGTGTGTGACGGTGTGTGGTTTGTGTGTATGTTAGTGTGAAGAGGGGTGGCAGGTAGGTGTGTTTTGTATTTGTTTGTGGGTATATTTATATGTGTGGCAGGAAGCATAGGGATGTAGGGATGTAGATGGGTGCAAGATTAATGGGGGAGTTTGGGAGGTGAAATCCCCCTGATTTCCGAGGTGGGTGAACAGGGGGTGGTAAAAAAGAGTTATTTGTCGAATATTAAAGGCTGCACCAAAACTGCCAAAAATAATCAGCCTTTTAAGAATATCATATAGAACTGTCATCGGGGATAGAAGCGACAGGACGGACACTGCAGGTAACTGTGTGTGGATGGATGCATGCCAGTGTGAGTGTCTGTTATATGTACATTTGTGGGATGTGGAGCACGGTGAAAGACGCGCGTGTGAGATACGGAGTGCAGCCGTGTGACAACATCAAACAAAATAACATTACAGTTAGTGTCATCACAGGCTTTAATAGTCAAGGGCATCATGGAAGGCAAGAGACACAGAGGTTGGAAGTGGAGGCAGAAGTGGTTTTCGGCGGGTCCACATTAGATGTAGTCTTTCTTTACTGCCTGTTGCTGGTGGAGAAGAAGCCCATAAAACAAGCTTTGCCGTGTGGAGCGCCACGCAGAGGTCGGAAGTGGAGGCATAAGTGGTTTTTGGTATTTCCCCTTTGAATGCAGTCTTTCTTTACTGACTGTTGCTGGTGGAGGAGGAGCCATAAATCAAGCTTTACCGCGCACGGTGCGGCATGGAGGTTGGAAGTGGTTTCTGGTGGTTCATCGTGGGGCAGCAGTGGAAACTAAGTCAATCTACGACCTGCCTGTTACATACGTCTTATGCCCCTTTGTATGGACAGAATTCTGTTTTGCCTTCCTAGTCCCCACATTAACCGCTGTTCATCGAGTTGGTGACTTCTACACACACGCTCCATAACCCATGCAAGCAACCGAAACGACTGCCGGACAGGAATGCACAGTTCAGCATTTGCCCCAAGACGTGTTTTCTTTCCTCGGACGCCTCCACCTGCAACAGGCAGTAAAGAAATACGCCTCCACCTGCTCACATTTGTCACCAGTTGGTATAGGAGGCTCAAGGGTGCAGAAACTTGTTGCCAACACTGGACATGGTCCGGGGGAAGAGACAGACTAAGGCTGTTCCGTGAGCTGTCAGCGTACCCGGCCAGCTTTGAATAAGTCTTTGGAGTCTTGGGAGCGAAAGGAGCGGGCATTGCAAAACTTTGTGGATGAGATGGGTCCACGCTTTGAACATTGGTTACTGGATTTGGATTTGGTTCCTGGCTTTGGGCCCATTCTGGTTTTGGTTTCTGGGTTTGAAATATGGCACTCTAAGTGCTTTAAGCAAAGGAAACTTTCTTTTTGGGGGACAATAGCCAAACTGCGATTCGCAGACTCTTTTTTAAGGGTTTTTAAGCATTTTTAAGCGTTTTGTCGTTTCTCCTTTTACTCACCTTTGTGGCTCTTATATAAATATAATATATTACACAGCCATGGTAGTGGCGGTGTAGTTATGGTTAAGTTGCTGTTTCCATAGGAAGAGCACTTTTTGGGCGGCTTATAACTTTGCTCTCCCTAGACGAATCCTCACCAAACTTTGTAAAAAAAAGTATTTGGCCCACTCTGAATTGATTTGCAAAGTTTGGTGAGGATTCACCCAGGGGGGCAAAGTTATAGGGGGGGTCCCAAAACTTCTTTTATTCCCATAGACTGAATGGGGAAAAAACGTTGCTTGCGCCTACAGCCCAAACCGCTGGACGGATTTTCACCAAATTCGGACCAAGAGTAGTGGCTTGGTCCCGAAAGCGTGCTTTTGCAGATTTGGTGAAAATCCATCCAGTAGTTTTTTTTAAAATGACCAAAAAGTAGGTCATAAAAAATTAGTGATATCTGTGTTCGGTCCGCGGACACACTTCCCTGTTCACTCCGCGGACAGTGTCCTGATTGGCCAATCGGCTTGCGTCATGTCCGCGGACATGTGACGTGTTAGCTCATTGGACGGCGTAGAGTGTGAAGCGCGTCAGATTTTCGGTAGCGCCCGCCATCTTGGATTTGCGGACGTCCGCGGACAGCGCGGTGAAACTTGGTTTAATATTTGTATTTAGTAGAGTGTGTTGGTGTGTAAGAGTGTTTGGGGAGGGTGGGAGAGTATGAGATAGGTTAAATGATGTATTTATTTATGTGGTAGACCATATTGTTGTGTTCGATTTGTCTGCGGACATTACGGCTGTTCTGAAATATCCTCAATTCCCTGATAGGATGATTCGTGACTTATTTTTAAGATTTCGCCTGAATATACTTCCAACCAGGGACTACTTAGCTACATTTGATAAAACTGGTCTACCTCCGCGGACTGTAGATTTTGTAAAGAACTGCAAACACCAGAAACATTATTCCATTTAATCATGGTGTGTCCGATGCTGAAAGAAATAAGAGAACTATTCAAAACCTTCTTTAGAATCTCTAATAAAGAGATGAAGACAGAAGTAAGATGGGCGAATCTGCTAAGAGGAAATGATCAGTGGCTAATGATTACAATAATTAAATTCTGGACTGAGATCATGAAATGAGTCGAAATGAACAGAGTAAATGAAATTTTCTTTTTTAAGTATAGAAATGAAAAAGAATGTTATGTAAAGTTTGTAAAATCAAACCAAACATTTAATAAAATGGGGGTTGTCCTGCGGACGCTGTGCGTATTGTTCACTGGCATGTTTAATGTGTTCTAAGAACCTTGTGGTGTCCTAAAATGTTCGTAAATAAACAAAATGGGGGTGTCCTGAGGACGGTGTACGTATTGTTCTCTGGCAAGTTGAATGTGTTCTAAGAACACTTGCGGTGTCCTGAAATGTTTGTAAATAAACAAAATGGGGTGTCCTGAGGACGCTGTCCGTATTGTTCTCTGGCAAGTTGAATGTGTTCTAAGAACATTCGTGGTGTCCTGAAATGTTCGTAAATAAACAAAATGGGGGTGTCCTAAGGATGCTATCCGTATTGTTCGATGGCATATCGAATGTGTTCTAAGAACACTCGCGGTGTTCTGAAATGTTCGTAAATAAACAAAATGGGGGTTGTCCTGAGGACGGTGTCCGTATTGTTCGATGGCAAGTTGAATGTGTTCTAAGAACACTCGCAGTGTCCTGAAATGTTCGTAAATAAACAAAATGGGGGTGTCCCGAGGACACTGTCCGTATTGTTCGTGGCAAGTTCAATGTGTTCTAAGAACACTGGCGGTGTCTGCTAAATGTTCGTAAATTAACAAAATAGGGGTGTCCTGAGGACGCTGTCCGTATTGTTCGCTGGCAAGTTGAATGTGTTCTCAGAGCACTCACTGTGCCTGAAATGTTCGTAAATTAACAAAATGGGGGTGTTCTGAGGACGCTTTGCATATTGTTCTTTGGCAAGTTGAATGTGTTCTAAGAACACTTGCGGTGTCCTGAAATGTTCGTAAATAAACAAAATGGGGGTGTCCCGAGGACGCTGTCCGTATTGTTCGCTGGCAAGTTGAATGTGTTCTAAGAACACTTGCGGTGTCCGCTAAATGTTCGTAAATTAACAAAATGGGGGTTTTCTGAGGACGCTGTCCGTATTGTTCGCTGGCAAGTTGAAAGTGTTCTAAGAACACTTGTGGTGTCCGTTAAATGTTCGTAAATTAACAAAATGGGAGTGTTCTGAGGACGCTGTCCGTATTGTTCTTTGGCAAGTTGAATGTGTTCTAAGAACACTCGCAGTGTCCTGAAATGTTCGTAAATAAACAAAATGGGGGTGTTCTGAGGACGCTGTTCGTATTGTTCTCTGGCAAGTTGAATGTGTTCTAAGAACCCTCGTGTTGTCCTGAAATGTTCGTAAATAAACAAAATGGGGGTTGTCATGAGGACGGTGTCTGTATTGTTCAATGGCAAGTTGAATGGGTTCTAGGAACACTCGCAGTGTCCTGAAATGTTCATCAATAAACAAAATGGGGGTGTCCCAAGGATGCTGTTCGTATTGTTCGTTGGCAAGTTGAATGTGTTCTAAGAACACTCGCGGTGTCTGCTAAATGTTCGTAAATTAGCAAAATGGGGGTGTTCTGAGGACGCTGTTTGTATTGTTCTTTGGCAAGTTGAATGTGTTCTAAGAACACTCGCGGTGTCCTGAAATGTTCGTAAATAAACAAAATGGGGGTGTCCTGAGGACGCTGTTCGTATTGTTCTCTGGCAAGTTGAATGTGTTCTAAGAACCCTCGTGTTGTCCTGAAATGTTCGTAAATAAACAAAATGAGGGTGTCCCAAGGATGCTGTCCGTATTGTTCGTTGGCAAGTTGAATGTGTTCTAAGAACACTCGCGGTGTCCTGAAATGTTCGTAAATTAAACAAAATGGGGGTGTTCTGAGGTTGCTGTCCCTATTGTTCGCTGTCAAGTTGAAAGTGTTCTAAGAACACTCGTGGTGTCCGCTAAATGTTCGTAAATTAACAAAATGGGGGTGTCCTGAGAACGCTGTCCGTATTGTTCTCTGGCAAGTTGAATGGGTGTCCTGAAATGTTCGTAAATTAAACAAAATGGGGGTGTTCTGAGGACACTGTCCGTATTGTTCGCTGGCAAGTTGAAAGTGTTCTAAGAACACTTGTGGTGTCCGCTAAATGTTCGTAAATTAACAAAATGGGGGTGTTCTGAGGACGCTGTGCGTATTGTTCACTGGCATGTTTAATGTGTTCTAAGAACACTCGTGGTGTCCTAAAATGTTCATAAATAAACAAAATGGGGGTGTCCTGAGGACGGTGTCTGTATTGTTCGCTGGCAAGTTGAATGTGTTCTAAGAACACTAGCGGTGTCCTGAAATGTTCGTAAATAAACAAAATGGGGGTGTCCTGAGGACGCTGTCCGTATTGTTCTCTGGCAAGTTGAATGTGTTCTAAGAACCCTCGTGTTGTCCTGAAATGTCCGTAAATTAACAAAATGGGGGTGTTCTGAGGACGCTTTGCATATTGTTCTTTGGCAAGTTGAATGTGTTCTAAGAACACTCGCGGTGTCCTAAAATGTTAGTAAATTAACAAAATGGGGGTGTCCTGAGGACGTTGTCCGTATTGTTCGATGGCAAGTTGAATGTGTTCTAAGAACACTTGCGGTGTCCTGAAATGTTCGTAAATAAACAAAATGGGGGTGTCCCGAGGACGCTGTCCGTATTGTTCGCTGGCAAGTTGAATGTGTTCTAAGAACACTTGCGGTGTCCGCTAAATGTTCGTAAATTAACAAAATGGGGGTTTTCTGAGGACGCTGTCCGTATTGTTCGCTGGCAAGTTGAAAGTGTTCTAAGAACACTTGTGGTGTCCGTTAAATGTTCGTAAATTAACAAAATGGGAGTGTTCTGAGGACGCTGTCCGTATTGTTCTTTGGCAAGTTGAATGTGTTCTAAGAACACTCGCAGTGTCCTGAAATGTTCGTAAATAAACAAAATGGGGGTGTTCTGAGGACGCTGTTCGTATTGTTCTCTGGCAAGTTGAATGTGTTCTAAGAACCCTCGTGTTGTCCTGAAATGTTCGTAAATAAACAAAATGGGGGTTGTCATGAGGACGGTGTCTGTATTGTTCAATGGCAAGTTGAATGGGTTCTAGGAACACTCGCAGTGTCCTGAAATGTTCATCAATAAACAAAATGGGGGTGTCCCAAGGATGCTGTTCGTATTGTTCGTTGGCAAGTTGAATGTGTTCTAAGAACACTCGCGGTGTCTGCTAAATGTTCGTAAATTAGCAAAATGGGGGTGTTCTGAGGACGCTGTTTGTATTGTTCTTTGGCAAGTTGAATGTGTTCTAAGAACACTCGCGGTGTCCTGAAATGTTCGTAAATAAACAAAATGGGGGTGTCCTGAGGACGCTGTTCGTATTGTTCTCTGGCAAGTTGAATGTGTTCTAAGAACCCTCGTGTTGTCCTGAAATGTTCGTAAATAAACAAAATGAGGGTGTCCCAAGGATGCTGTCCGTATTGTTCGTTGGCAAGTTGAATGTGTTCTAAGAACACTCGCGGTGTCCTGAAATGTTCGTAAATTAAACAAAATGGGGGTGTTCTGAGGTTGCTGTCCCTATTGTTCGCTGTCAAGTTGAAAGTGTTCTAAGAACACTCGTGGTGTCCGCTAAATGTTCGTAAATTAACAAAATGGGGGTGTCCTGAGAACGCTGTCCGTATTGTTCTCTGGCAAGTTGAATGGGTGTCCTGAAATGTTCGTAAATTAAACAAAATGGGGGTGTTCTGAGGACGCTGTCCGTATTGTTCGCTGGCAAGTTGAAAGTGTTCTAAGAACACTCGTGGTGTCCGCTAAATGTTCGTAAATTAACAAAATGGGGGTGTTCTGAGGACGCTGTGCGTATTGTTCACTGGCATGTTTAATGTGTTCTAAGAACACTCGTGGTGTCCTAAAATGTTCATAAATAAACAAAATGGGGGTGTCCTGAGGACGGTGTCTGTATTGTTCGCTGGCAAGTTGAATGTGTTCTAAGAACACTAGCGGTGTCCTGAAATGTTCGTAAATAAACAAAATGGGGGTGTCCTGAGGACGCTGTCCGTATTGTTCTCTGGCAAGTTGAATGTGTTCTAAGAACACTCGCGGTGTCCTGAAATGTTTGTAAATAAACAAAATGGGGGTGTCCTGAGCACGCTGTCCGTATTGTTCGATGGCAAGTTGAAAGTGTTCTAAGAACACTCGCAGTGTCCTGAAATGTTTGTAAATAAACAAAATGGGGTGTCCTGAAAACGGTGTCCGTATTGTTCGCTGGCAAGTTGAATGTGTTCTAAGAACACTTGCAGTGTCCTGAAATGTTCGTAAATAAACAAAATGGGGGTGTCCCGAGGACGCTGTCCATATTGTTCGCTGGCAAGTTGAATGTGTTCTAAGAACACTCGCGGTGTCCGCTAAATGTTCGTAAATTAACAAAATGGGGGTATTCTGAGGACGCTGTCCGTATTGTTTGCTGGCAAGTTGAAAGTGTTCTAAGAACACTTGTGGTGTCCGTTAAATGTTCATAAATTAACAAAATGGGGGTGTTCTGAGGACGCTGTCCGTATTGTTCTTTGGCAAGTTGAATGTGTTCTAAGAATACTCGCGGTGTCCTGAAATGTTCGTAAATAAACAAAATGGGGGTGTCCTGAGGACACTCTTCGTATTGTTCTCTGGCAAGTTGAATGTGTTCTAAGAACCCTCGTGTTGTCCTGAAATGTTCGTAAATAAACAAAATGAGGGTGTCCTGAGGACGCTGTCCGTATTGTTCGATGACAAGTTGAATGTGTTCTAAGAACACTCGCAGTGTCCTGAAATGTTCGTAAATAAACAAAATGGGGGTGTCCTGAGGACGCTGTCCGTATTGTTCGCTGGCAAGTTGAATGTGTTCTAAGAACACTCGCCGTGTCCTGAAATGTTCATAAATAAACAAAATGGGGGTGTCCTGAGGACGCTGTCCGTATTGTTCTCTGGCAAGTTGAATGTGTTCTAAGAACACTCGCAGTGTCTGCTAAATGTTCGTAAATTAACAAAATGGAGGTGTCCTGTGACGCTGTCCGTATTGTTCGCTGGCAAGTTTAATGTGTTCCAAGAACACTCGCGGTGTCCTGAAATGTTCGTAAATTAACAAAATGGGGGTGTTCTGAGGACGCTGTCCGTATTGTTCTCTGGCAAGTTGAAAGTGTTCTAAGAACACTCGTGATGTCCGCTAAATGTTCGTAAATTAACAAAATGGGGGTGTCCTGAGGACGCTGTCCGTATTGTTCTCTGGCAAGTTGAATGTGTTCTAAGAACACTTGCGGTGTCCTGAAATGTTCGTAAATAAACAAAATGGGGGTTGTCCTGAGGACGGTGTCCGTATTGTTCAATGGCAAGTTGAAAGTTTTCTAAGAACACTCGTGGTGTCCTGAAATGTTCGTAAATTAAGCAAATTGGGGGTGTTCTGAGGACACTGTCCGTATTGTTCGCTGGCAAGTTGAAAGTGTTCTAAGAACACTCGCGGTGTCCTGAAATGTTCATAAATAAACAAAATGGGGGTGTCCTGAGGACGCTGTCCGTATTGTTCGATGGCAAGTTGAATGTGTTCTAAAAACACTCGCGGTGTCCTGAAATGTTCGTAAATAAACAAAATGGGGGTGCCCCGAGGACGCTGTCTGTATTGTTCGCTGGCAAGTTGAATGTGTTCTAAGAACACTCGCGGTGTCCGCTAAATGTTCGTAAATTAACAAAATGGGGGTGTCCTCAGGACGCTGTCCATATTGTTCGCTGGCAAGTTGAATGTGTTCTAAGAACACTCGTGTTGTCCTGAAATGTTTGTAAATAAACAAAATGTCAGTGTCCTGAGGACGCTGTCCGTATTGTTCGCTGGCAAGTTGAAAGTGTTCTAAGAACACTCGTGGTGTCTGCTAAATGTTCGTAAATTAACAAAATGGTGGTGTCCTTAGAGCGCTGTCCGTATTGTTCTCTGGCAAGTTGAATGTGTTCTAAGAACACTTGCGGTATCCTGAAATGTTTGTAAATTAACAAAATGGGGGTGTTCTGAGGACGCTGTCCGTATTGTTCGCTGGCAAGCTGAAGGTGTTCTAAGAACACTCGTGTTGTCCTGAAATGTTCGTAAATAAACAAAATGGCAGTGTCCTGAGGACGCTGTCCGTATTGTTCGATGGCAAGTTGAATGTGTTCTAATAACACTCGCTGTGTCCTGAAACGTTCGTAAATAAACAAAATGGGGGTGTCCTGAGGACGATGTCCGTATTGTTATTGTTCGATGGCAAGTTGAATGTGTTCTAAGAACACTTGCGGTGTCCTGAAATGTTCATAAATAAACAAAATGGGGGTGTCCTGAGGACGCTGTTCGCATTGTTCGCTGGCAAGTTAAATGTGTTCCAAGAACACTCGCAGTTTCCTGAAATGTTCGTAAATAAACAAAATGGGGGTGTCCTGAGGACCGTGTCCGTATTGTTATTGTTCGATGGCAAGTTGAATGTGTTCCAAGAACACTCGCGGTGTCCTGAAATGTTTGTAAATTAACAAAATGGGGGTATTCTGAGGACGCTGTCCGTATTGTTCTCTGGCAAGTTGAAAGTGTTCTAAGAACACTCGTGGTGTCCTGAAATGTTCGTAAATTAAGCAAAATGGGGGTGTTCTGAGGACGCTGTCCGTATTGTTCGCTGGCAAGTTGAAAGTGTTCTAAGAGCACTTGCGGTGTCCTGAAATGTTCATAGACAAACAAAATGGGGGTGTCCTGAGGACGCTGTCCGTATTGTTCGATGGCAAGTTGAATGTGTTCTAAGAACACTCGCGGTGTCCTGAAATGTTCGTAAATAAACAAAATGGGGGTGCCCCGAGGACGCTGTCCGTATTGTTCGCTGGCAAGTTGAATGTGTTCTAAGAACACTTGCGGTGTCCGCTAAATGTTCGTAAATTAACAAAATGGGGGTGTCCTCAGGACGCTGTCCGTATTGTTCGCTGGAAAGTTGAATGTTTTCTAAGAACACTCGCGGTGTCCTGAAATGTTCGTAAATAAACAAAATGGGGGTGTCCTGAGGACGCGGTCCGTATTGTTCGCTGGCAAGTTGAAAGTGTTCTAAGAACACTCGTGGTGTCCGCTAAATGTTCGTAAATTACCAAAATGGGTGTGTCCTTAGGGCGCTGTCCGTATTGTTCACACGCAAGTTGAATGTGTTCTAAGAAAGCTCGCGGTGTCCTGAACTGTTCGTAAATAAACAAAATGGGGGTGTCCTGAGGACGAAGTCCGTATTGTTCTCTGGCAAGTTGAATGTGTTTTAAGAACACTCGTGTTGTCCTGAAATGTTCGTAAATAAACAAAAAGGCGGTGTCCTGAGGACGCTGTCCATATTGTTCGATGGCAAGTTGAATGTGTTCTAAGAAGACTTGTGGTGTCCTGAAATGTTCGTAAATACACAAGATGGGGGTGCTCTGAGGACGCTGTCCGTATTGTTCGATGGCAAGTTGAATGTGTTCTAAGAACACTCGCGGTGTCCTGAAATGTTCGTAAATAAACAAAATGGGGGTGTCCTGGGACACTGCCCGTATTGTTCGCTGGCAAGTTGAATGTGTTCTAAGAACACTCGCTGTGTCCTGAAATGTTCGTAAATAAACAAAATGGTGGTGTCCTGAGGACGATGTCCATATTGTTATTGTTCGATGGCAAGTTGAATGTGTTCTAAGAACACTTGCGGTGTCCTGAAATGTTCGTAAATAAACAAAATGGGGGTGTCCTGAGGACCGTGTCCATATTGTTATTGTTCGATGGCAAGTTGAATGTGTTCTAAGAACACTCGCGGTGTCCTGAAATGTTCGTAAATAAACAAAATGGGGGTGTCCTGAGGACGGTGTCCGTATTGTTCGGTGGCAAGTTGAATGTGTTCTAAGAACACTCGCGGTGTCCTGAAATGTTCATAAATAAACAAAATGTGGGTGTCCTGAGTACGCTGTCCGTATTGTTCGCTGGCAAATTGAAAGTGTTCTAAGAACACTCATTATGTCCGCGGACATTAAAAGTTCCCATAGGCCATAGTTGAAATGTTTGACTCTATTGGTGTGATATGTTGCGGTGGTTGTGGCCAGAGCATAGAGTCTTGGGTGCATGTCCATTTGGCCATGCACTCAGGACTCTATGCCCTGGCCACAGCCACCGAAGCATATCACACTCATAATGGCTTATAACTTTGGGATCAAAAACAAATTCATAGGGAACAAAGTTATAAGCCACTATGGGTGTGATATGCTGAGATGGTTGTACTTATTATAATATACTTACTGTTTGGTTTAGTAACTGGAGTACATGTATTTCTTGTTCATTTCTGTGATAAAAGAAAAGAGCATTTTAGTATTGGTATTTTGTAATGACTTATTACATTGAATAATCAACATTTTTTTTTGATGACCCTCATATTTAGTAGATTACAAACCAGAGTACTGTGCAATTTGCTCAGTTTCTGTGTTTGTTGCTAAAATCATTGGGTCTGTGGGAGAAAAATAAATCCATGTTGGATAAAAAAAAAAACATTTTTCTGTTATGCTACAGTTTATTTGTTTGTTTGTTTTCAGTGTTCACTTGTTTCTGGCTAATGCTGTATATATTGGCTTGTTGCAGTTTTTTGGAGCAGTAACATATAATTTATTTGTTTAGATATTGTAAAATATTGGAGCAGTTAGATACCAGTAGGCGTATTCTAACTGTCTATTTTTCATATATTTTAGTGGTATTGATTTATCTGTTTGGATATTGTAAAATTTTGGGACAGTTAGATACCAATTGGCGTATTCTCACTGTCTTTTTTTTGCTCTAATTTAGTGGTATTCATTTATCTGATTAGTTTTTGTAGAATCTTTGGGCGTTAGATAGCTTTTGGAATATTCTAACAGTTTATATTTTTTTACTACAAGTTTACTTAAGGTTTAAGTACAGTTTAGTTATTAAATTTTAGTTTTAAGAACATTAAATAAGCGTTTGAAAGATTTGCTGGTAATCTCTGCTTTAGAGTAATGCTACTATCATTACATTCAAACCATCCACATTTCTTTTTTATATATGCAGTGTAGTGCCCTGAATTGGTTGTGGCTCCTGCGTGGTAGATTATACCTATTGTTGTGAAGGTTTTCTTACCAAGTGATACTTGACCATGTGTGAATCCAGTCAGCTTGCAGTTGTTTTTCGTACCATCTGCATTGTAACGTAGAAGCATTAGTATTACGTATTTACTATGTGTTTGTATTAGTAACGTGGAGCGATTATCCGAATTGCAGGTAGGACATAATCTACCATGGTTTGCATTTTGTACAAGTTGCTGAAATGGAATGGATTCAGAATTAGGTATTGATATATATATATATGAAGCGTTCATTGGGGATTTGTTCTTGTGTCACATTGTTGCAGAAAGTGCATGTATGTTTTCACATGTATGAAATCTGAAATATTTCATTTATAGGTATGTTTTTATTTTCCAGTACTTGTAGTAAGTACATTAGAAATTCTTGTGGATCTTCCTGTGAGTTTATAGTGAATTTAACCATTCCAGCACAGTAGTCCAATTGCTGTCTTATTCCATAAACACTATAAATGTTATCAGGATTGTTTGTTGCATTTCTGTGAAGTACTAACATTTGCAAACACAATTGGTCTGTACTGTGTAAGTAAATGTCAACAATTGGTGGCAATTGAAATAGAATATTCATTGCTACATTTGCGTAGCAACTTACTCCAACTATATTTGAGAGTTTAAGTGGACCAGGTAGTTCTGTATCTGATTGATTTTTTTTTAGTTTGTCTTCCTTCTTTGATGAAGTACCTGGTTTACTTTCCCTAATGGGTTATTTTATGTTTGTGGTACTTGATGAAGTTTTAGTTTCTTTTACTCTCTTTGGAGGATTTGCAGTGACATCCTGTTGCATTTCTGTTTGATTTAGTTTTCTTTTACAACGTTTTACTTTTTGTGGTACAGAATATGTGTTTAGATGGGGGTGTATAGTGAGCGAAGTCTATTGTATTCTAAAATGCAAGGAATATCAGCGTTTACTTTACTTGCATCAAAGTTGATTAGAAATAGACCGTCAAGTGTACGTAAGCGTGATAGTGCTACGTAGCTTATGCCTTCTTTAAAGACTGTGTTACCAATGTCTATCATTGCTTTGTCTAGGGTAAGACCTTGTGATTTATGAATGGTGACTGTGTATGCAAGAGTTAGAGAAAATTGTTCTCTGCGTACATACATGTCTTTGAAGAGAAGGAATCGAGCTGTTGAGCCTCCTATCCTTTTTACTTCTGAAAGTTTGTCAAAGAGAATATTAACAAACTGAATTTTGTTGTCACGTGGGTATGTTTGAAAGCCAATAACTGTACCCAGTGCTCCATTAACTAGTCCTTGCTCCACATCAAGGTTACGTTTAAGCATTACTCTGCAATTTAAGGATAATTTTAATATCTTTTTCAAGCCTGCTTTGTTTGAGATTGATTTTTCTAAACTATTTAGTCTTGTTGTGGCTTGGGCACACATGGGTGGTGTCATACCATATAAATCTAGTTTGTCTGTGGCGCTAATTTCCATTATTGGTTGCATTTCTTTACTTAACATTATTTCATTGAATTTGAAACAGCTTGCAAGAGTTGGCATTAGGGCCATACATTTGACATTTTTGTGAGCTAATTGTTCCATAACATCTGTAGCACTTGCATTATCACCATATAGTGCATGAATGTGCCGGGTTTTCAATATTGCTCCTGCTTCTTTAGAAAGTATACCAACTCTGATACTTTTTAAGATGTTGGCATAAGTGAGATCTGCAGATTGCCGCATGTTTTCTCTTAATTCTATGTATTGGAAATGTTGCCAAAGGTTGACATTTCCAATGCTGCCAACAGTTTTAAAAATAGGCTCACCTTTTGCTGGTGTCAATTGAAGAAGATCTCCGAAAACAATAATGTGTTTTCCTGCAAAGAGCTCTTCATAGTTTGTTTTGAGTACTTCTTGTAATCTGAGGTGAATTAAAGCCAACATTAGGTTGGACACCATGCTCACTTCATCTATTAGTAGCATTTTCATTTGTTTCAATACTCTGCATAGTTCCATTGCAGCTTCTGTAGAAAGTTTGTAATAGTCTAATTTGTTTTGGTGTTCTACTGGCAGGAGTAGTAATCGGTGTAAAGTGACACCACCTATGGTGTAGGCAGCTAAACCTGTGGGGGCAGTGACAACAGCTGACAGTTTGTTGTTTGTCAATTGTTGAAGGAACTTACTGATGATTTTGATTAGGAATGTTTTGCCATAACCAGCTTCACCACTGACGTACAGTAGTATAGGTTTGTAATTTTGGCAGGTACATTCTTTGTTTTTATGTTGTACACTATGTGCAATGTCTTTTGTTACTTCTTGAAAAATGCTACGTTGCTCATTGTTTAGTTTTGATTGTAGTATAGTTAAGTCTTCTTTATCTTCATACTGACACCTGGTGTTTTCTACTTCTATCATAGCTAGTTCTGGCTCATTTGTTATTAGTGGTTCTCCCAGTGGATCTTGGCTTCCTGTTACAGAAGGTTGACTATCTAGTTGAGCCTGGAGTTCTTCTTCGTGTTGCTGTTCATTGTGCAACATTGTTTAGTACTGTGTAAAGTTTACATCAGTTATAGTGCTTTCATTTGCTTTGAAAGCATCTTCATATGAGTCATAGTTATCTAGTATTTCTTCTTCTTTTCTCCATGGTTTAAAGAGTTGTAGCAGGGACATGTAATATGCTTCTTTATGTTGAGGAGTCTTTAATGACAATTTGATATGATTAATTCAATTTGGTTTGGTGAGTTTTACTAAGCTGCCTTCACAGTTTGTCACTATGTATTTACCTTTTTTTTCATCAGGTTTTATATTATTTTTGTATGTGTAGTTTTGGGCTATGTGGTATAGACACATGGTTTCCAGAGTGGTACTCCTGTTTGGGTAGTATGTGTCCAATACATTGTTTTTTAAAATGTCTTGGCTGTTGGGATCATGTTTGGCTATTGTTTCTATATCTTCGTATGATTTTAGAACTCTTTCTAGATTTAGCTGGACCAAGACTTAGCCATACTATATTTTCAGATTTACCATACAATGCAGTACCATTTAAACGATAAGATGATTCATAGGATCCACATTCTCTATGGGAGAGCATTTTTATGCCCAAGCTGTATAATTTCTGAGACACTGTTTTATCTGATGACAGGTCATTCCAGAGGTCTTGCAGCTCTGTCTTTTCTGCTTTGGTTAAGTATGCTGTGACATATCGTGCAACTGCAGTAGAATTGTCTGCAATATACTGCACATTTATGTTTGCATTCCATAAGTGGGCAATGATTGCATTGTAATCATTGATATATTTTTCTTCCTTTTCTTTTTATGTAATATGTATTTTTAGCTGACTTACCTTTAACACTATGGGCCTCATTACATGGTAGGCGGTGGACCAAGGTGCTATTAGCACCTTGGTCCATGCCGGTAAATTACCGGCACCGCCTTGGCGGAAAGGGGAATTACCGCCCTACTCCAAGGTTGGTGGGGCGGTAATTCCCCCTTCCACCATTGCCCTTCCCCATTCCCATTTTTGCCCCATAGGGCATAATGGGAATGGGGAAGGTGCTAATTACGGTACAGCAAATTTGCGGTACCGTAATTAGCACCAAGGTCCCTTTGCGGGTTGGGTTTTAACGCCTACAAGAAGCAGGCGTTAAATTCCCCAACCCGCAAAGGGACCTCGTAGTACGGCGGTAAGGGTTAACGGTCACCGTTACCATTAACGGTGACCGTTAACCCTTACCGCCGTCCGTGTAATGAGGCCCTATGTCTAACTGAAGACATGAGGTTGTTCACTTGACCTGTTTTTGTAACTGGTCTAGGGAAACCAAATTGGCATTTGGTGTAGTATTTCCCTTTGTTTTTGTATTTGTGACGACAATATTTGCCATATTTGTGACTTTGAAATTGTAAAATTTGTGCATGAAGATCACTATTTGTGGATTCTGATGGAATTTCACAAGTGACATATTTTTCAATAAACTGTAAAACAGTGGCATCACTGTCTTGACCAAATTTAGGAGCATCTTTAATCCATAAAAGCATGTGGATATGTGGTGCTCCTCTGGCTTGGTATTCTTTTCTCCAAAAGAAGTGTTGCACTTCTCCAAGGGGAGGAACAGTTTTATTACAAATAAAATGTAGCATAGCAATGAAGCGATGGTGAAAATATCTTGAAACATTAACAGGATCCAGAGAACAAAGTTCTCAAGGTGTTAGTATATCTATGCTTGTTTTGTTTTTGTTTGATATGCGTAGGAAATCATGTAAATCTTCCCATGCATACTCTGCACAACTCAATGTAACAAACCAAGTGGGTGGGCCAAGGTTTCTGATCATGCAACGTACATCTCCATGATGTCGAAACCAGTACTCTTTAGTACCATGCATATTTGCTAATAGATTTGTAATATTTGATTGTAAAATCTCATCTTTTTGTTGAACTTTTTGTAATAATTGTGTAGCTGTCATATTTTGAAAGTGCGATCCTGATTTTAATATGTGTGCAACTCCGTAACATAAATTGGCTAGTTCACTTTCAAAGAGTAGGTGGATGTGTATTCCACATTTTGTCTAAATCTGGGATCTTCAGAATACATCCGTAATGAGCGGAATTCTGATGCTGATATTTGAATAGGTCTATCATCGTACCTTCCTCCTTTGCCAGTAGGAAAGAGTAGAGGAAAAGCACGTGCTTCTATACTTTTTTCCCATATGCTGATTGGTGATCCTTTTGTTTGATGCATTTGGTACGTTTCCAGTGCATCTTCTATGGTGTCATTAGAGTGCAATGGATGAATTGTATAATGGTCTAAAGTATTTGATATTGTAGCAGGATTTAGGAGCTCAAATTGACCAGCTTCTTGTGTCTCTTGAATTATTTCAGTTGTATCCTTCAAGTTTTCTTCAATATTATTTTTTTTGTAATATTCATTATTCTCTTTAAGATATTGCAAGGCTTCTCTAACGTTATGTAAATCTACCAGCTGTTGCCAAATTTTTTTGTCTTTTGTAGGTACTCCATTTACTAAGATATTTAAAGATTGCTGCATTGGACGTTGCACTCCTAGAGTGTGCACATTTTCTTTTAGATCTAATGGTAAATAGAGTACTTTTCCACGAATACCTTTCACTAATTCAGAGGGAGGTAATTTGGCAGTTTTTGGTTGAAGGCGTATTATTGCTTGAAATGGGTGCACTGTTTGAATTATGATGCTCTCATATAAATTAAGTTGTTGAAGGGGTTTTGGTAGTGGATATAATTCCAAATTATTTGTGATAGCACGTGAAGGAGTTTGGATGTTGTCAAGTTTAGTAGTGCAGTAACTGCAAAGTATTAAGGGGTCAGTTATTTCGTATTTGTTTTCTGCTATAAGGTAGAGAGATAATTCAAACCATTTACAATCTTCATTGTCTTCTATTTTGTATGATAGGTCTACAGGTTTTGTGTTACTTTTATAAAAAGTTCTACGGCAACATACACACACATGGTTTGGTACTTCAGCTGATGTACTTTTAAATTTTAGTATTTCTTTTTTGTATGTGTGTAGTAAAAGGTTGCCATGTGTAGAAGTGTTACTAATTTGGTTTACAGCTATTTCATTCTGTAAGTGGCTTTCACTTCCAAAATATTTTTTCTGGATATAGTCGATTTCTTCAAGTAGGTCTTTTGCTGTACCATGTAGAAGAATGTTATTTAAATTGGCTAATGCTAAAGCAGGACTTTTAGCATAGTACAGTTTATAAACTAGATTTATTATAGTTGAATGATGTGTTGATATCCTTTTGATATCATGGAAGGTGGTTTTGCAAGTAGGTCCTGTAATGCAGGCCAATGAATGTCCATGTAGTCCTGTGTACTTACGTACTGGACAGGTATCCATATTTTGCAGTAGTTTAATTTTGATTTTGTCTTTGCTTTTCACATATTGATTGAGGAATTGGCGTAAAGACTTGAAAATTGTTTTGGGAATATTACACATTGACGTGCATCGCCATTGGTACACTAGACGTTCTGATTCAGTTGAATGGAGGGAATATTTTTGTAAGGAGTACTTCTTGTTCCATTATGGTAATATTAACTTTTTCATAACCTCGAACACTGCTATGTATGGCAATTGTATTTGTTTGCTTTTGTTTGTATGCTTCTTCATTAAAGTATGGTTCTGTGCTTGTAGTGTGACTCCATTCACCTCTGCAGATACTTAAGAAGTTCTTTCTGTTTACATTTCATTTATTGAGAAGTCTTTTTTGTAATTTAGTTATTAGTTTTGTTAGTGGTTTCATTTTGTTTAACACTAAAATAAATAACTTTCTTTTGAGAAGAATTGCACTGTCTATCAACGCTTCTAAGATTAATTTCCTACGATAGGTTTTAAGGGTTGAACCTGGTTTCTCTCCTGTTTTTATAAGATTTTGAAGGACGTTGTGATGGAACATTTTGGCTAAAATACTTTTCTTGGTATGCTTACTTTGCACTATATCAAGATCTATAGAAGCAGTTTTATCTGTACTGATAGCTGATTTTCTGTTAATTGTTTTCTGGTTTGTTTTACATTTTGTTAGAGGAGGCAAAGTTTTTGTACTTGAAACTTCTTTTGTTTCACTAAATGACTGTATTAGCTGTTTTGTTTCAACTTTTTTTTTTACAAATTCTGCTAGAGATGGATGCTTATGTTGGACACTTTTATTTTCATTTGCTCTACTTCTGCGTTGCTGTCTACGGACTTGATTTTTGGTAGGCATTCTTTAGGGTCTGTTGAAAAAAATAAAGAAGGTATGGGTTGGAGTGTTCTGCAATGTATGTGTGCTGTGTGCATGAGTGTTTGAGTAAGATGATAAAGATGTATGTAATGGTGTGTGATTGGGCATTGGGCAACTACAACTAGTAGGGATGGGTATTCTTTAATTAATGTGTTACTAAACTTCGGTTCAGATTACAGAAAAAAGTAAGCTAGTGATGTGGAGAAGTACAAATAGTAAATCTAATGCTATACAATTAAAACAGTTGTTTGTTCTATAACATCAAAATTCTAGTGGCTGAGTTGGGTAATTTGTGTGTCGAAAAATAGGAATTAGTGGGCCATTCTGGCTGTAAATCGCTGTTTAAGAAATGGAGATTTTTGGACAGAATGGTGCAGAATCTCTATTTTTAGGCACAGAAATAACATGAATTAATCTTACAGTTTGAGTAATAATAGAAATATTATGGTGGTATTCAACTTACTTTTTTTCTAAAATGAGCAGGTTACTTCTTAGTTGTTCTTTGTACTTCAAAATCGGCTGCTTCTTTTCAGGAGAATGGTCTTCACTGCAATTGTAAAAGAAATATATTAGTAATTTTGTTTGTATATATCACTGTTTTTAATTTAGCCATTGATTTTTTTAATTGACATCCTCAGCGCCTTCCTCAAAACCATTAAAACTATCTTATTCACATAAAATACGTCGCACCAGTTGAATACAAATCATATGTTGTTAATGAATAAACTGCATTGCAATGACTAATTGTAGCAAACAAAATATCTTTAGTATGCCTTGTGGAGTTCATAATGTACCACTGAATACCACTATTCCTGTAACTAAGCTTTTGCAAGTAATAGTGCCTCAATGTCATGGGCTGCTGTCCTATATAAATGTAAGTAATTAAATAAATAACAAAATAAAAACAACTGTTTATGTAATTGTACAAGTATTGTTGTTTGAGATTTGAACATAGAGTGTGCATGCAATTTTGTTTGACTATATGTAGTCTATATATTATATTTCAAAAATGTTAGTTCAACAAGATTTGAGTGTGTGTGTGTATAAGGAAATTGAATAGTATAAAGGTTTGTGAGTGACAGTTGATTTTAGGAGACTGAAAAAAAGACAGTAGATTAATTTTACATATTATACAAGCTAAAAGTCAGTTAATCTGTTTATATGAAAGTAGAACATTTGTTCAAGTACTTTACAGAAAATATGCATACCTGTAGTTTGTGTTCATGCATATGGATATGCATGGAGCGGCAAGTAGAATTCTTGGAGACTTGTACAGTATTTCTTGTAGAAGGTGCTTTCTAATGAAATGACACATGTACTCAGAGAGATTCACAGTACATTTGCAGTGCTGATCTATGATGATGCAGTTAGATGTAGAGGTCTTGGATGTGATTGGTGGATGGTCATGTGACTTTTTAGCTGCATCCAATCATGGAATGGCACAGAGAGTGAAGTGGAAATGGTAGAAGGGCTGTCCATGTTACAATATGTCCGCGGACATGGCGGTAGTTCACGGACATCGGGTGTTACATCCGGGGATTTTTGGGTTGGGAAGCCATGCAAATGAGAATGAGCATAGAAAGGGATTAGTCAGGAAAGTTTAGTGGGTGTGTTGTGCCAGGAGAGAGTTTCTCAGATACTCTTTCTGCTGAGAGAAGAACAGATAGCTATGGCTGTGTGTTTCAGAAAACAGATTGTTTGGATTTTGGGAGACTCGTGGATACATTGGTTGAAGGTGCATGCAGAAAGCTGTGGAGTAGCTATACATGTTGGATTCCCATGTGTGGAGGTACACTGGCATGGAGTACGTGGAATGAAGTGGTTGGACTTGTTACCTCTCTGTGCTACTTTGGAGACAGAGCAACATCCAGATATAATTATAATTCATTGTGGAGGGAACAGTTTAGGACATGTGTCTGGAATTTCTTGGCAATTTGCAATGAAAGAAGGACTTGGGAAGGTCATGGACATGTTTCCAAATTCTCAAGTAATTTTTTCACGGATTGTGCAGAGACAAATGTGGCTTCATTCTTCTTCATTTGGTCCACACATGGAGAACGCAAGGCACAATGTCAATAAGGCTGTTTGTGCCTTTCTAAGAGATTTTGGCCTGTTCTCTTTTCACAATGAAAATATTATGTTTCGTAGTACATACATTTTTCGCAGAGATGGGGTACATCTAACTTATGCTGGCAATCAGATTTTTCTAAGAAACATACAAAATGCATTGTGACCTTTTTTAGAATTACAGCATCCATTTTGAAGTAGGTGTTGAGTATTTTTAATTTTTCAAACACAAACACCACCCAAAGGCTCTTTTCAGAGCCACCACTTCCTCCCAGAGAAAATTGCAATGGTTATGATAGGGCAGCACCCCAAAATTGTAGATGTCTGCGGACTGTCTGTGGACTTCTAAAAAATACAAAGGGCCTTGCTTCATTTATTTTCACTTCTATTTTTTAACTGTGAAAGGTGGCTCTGAAAAGAGCCTTATTTTTTTGTTGATTTTTGTTGTTTTATATTTTTTTTGGTTTTTTATACACGACACACTAGGAGAGGAGGGGAATGGAGGGTAAAGGGGGGACACCAACCACAGGGATAAGAAAGGGCGAGCTGAGAGAGGAAGATGTAGAGTGGGTTTTATTTGGGTAGTGAGGTATTTTCTATTTTGGTATGCTCTGTACAAAAAATATATATGTATGTTAAATGTATATAAAATAATAATAATTGAATGGTTTATATTGTAAAGTATCTACCATTAGTTTCACTATCTTCTGACATTTCCTCATGTGGGAAATGCTCCTCTAGCCATTCCAGAGTACTCGACATTTCTGTGGGACAAAAAAAGATAATATAATTTTTTTTTATATCTAATACAGAAAACGTATAAATATATGAGTAAAATGCGGTACACTTACTATTTCAGGTAAGGTATGTTCTGAGTACTCTGTAGGTCTGCTCTTGCTCTTAGTTGTGGAGTGTATGTGAGGTAATTATGTTGGAAGCCTATTTATCTTCTTTTGGTATATTCCATTTTAGAACATATTGTATTTAAATGAATGGTTAGTGTGTTACATATATGGGTTACACTTTTTATGTATTACTATATATAGGGGGTAATTCATAGAATTTAGCCCACAGTGGCGCACGCGGCTGGCGCACAGTGTGCGCGTGCGAATCCCTGCGCCAGCCACGTGCACCAAAACCCATTTCCGCGCACAGTGTATTCATGGATTCCAGCTACCAAAACCAGCCGTGGCGCACAGAGGCGCAGCGACCCTGCAGCAGCGCCAGTTACGCCCCCAAGAACGCCTCTCGCGCAGGGAAAAGCCATCAAAATCCCCAATCCAGCGCAAAGGGCTGCGCTAACCCTGTACCATAATGGCAAGCGGGCTACGTGTATCACTGGGGTGCGCGGGAAGTACCTCACGTCATTTCAGCTGGGTACGTGTATTTCAGGGGTGCGCTTGAAGTTCCACACGCGATTCCATCAGGGTACGTGTACATCAGGGGTGCGCGGGAAGTTTCACACGTGAATTCAGCAGGGTACGTGTATATCAGGGGTGCGCGGGAAGTTCCACACCGAATGTCCTGGCTACGTGTATTTCGGGGTGCGCGGGAAGTTTCACACGCGATATCAGCAGGGTACATGTATATCAGGGGTGCGTGGGAAGTTCCACACGCGAATGTCCTGGCTATGTGTATTTCGGGGTGCGCGGGAAGTTTCACACGCGATATCAGCAGGGTACGTGTATTCCAGGGGTGCGCTGGAAGTTCCACACGCGAATGTCCTGGCTACGTGTAATTCGGGGTGCGCGGGAAGTTTCACACGCGAGATCAGCAGGGTACGTGTATTCCAGGGGTGCGCTGGAAGTTCCACACGCGAATGTCCTGGCTACGTGTATCTTGGGGTGCGCGGGAAGTTTCACACGCAATATCAGCAGGGTACATGTATATCAGGGGTGCGCGGGAAGTTCCACACGCGAATGTCCTGGCTACGTGTATTTCGGGGTGCGCGGGAAGTTTCACACGCGATATCAGCAGGGTACGTGTATTTCAGGGGTGCGCAGGAAGTTTCACACGCGATTCTATCAGGGTACGTGTATTACAGGGGTGCGCGGGGAGCACCACACTTGAATTGCATGTGTGGGTCCTCCCAGGTGTTCCCTCTACACCCTCCACGGCCCCTGCAGGTGACCCACACCACAGGGGCCTATCCTGCACATGTCCTGCAGGCACCCCATCCACCATGGCCATGCCCCCCAGCCAACCCACATGTCAACTTGCACTACTGCCCACCAACGCATGTCCCCCTGCACCCCCAGCCACCAGGGGCAGCCTCCACCAGGCCCCCACTCATGTCTCCCACCACCCCCACCCCCCAGCAGTGGAGGGGCAGCCTCTACCAGGCCCCCACCCATGTCTCCCACCACCCCCACCCCCCAGCAGTGCAGGGGCAGCCTCCACCAGGACTGCTCACTCCCCGACAAGATCACAACATGGGAGGGGAGCCGGGCCTTCATCTCAGGCTGGCGGTGGGATCCCTGCCGCTGTGCCCCACAGCACCTTCTCCACCCTCTTCATCAGTTGACGCTGCAGACAGGGAGAAATAAAACACAGGCATCAGGGCACTGTACAATGGACGCATACACACATGACAGTTGTACATGAGTGGCATTGGCAAAGCTCAGACATGCCATCACAATCCCCAACACACATGTCATTTCAACTCGCACACATGAGCCATACCACAGCCATATCGCAACTGCCAGCACCATCCATACACATAAAACAGCATGAGCAGGCAAAGCTGAGCCAGACATCACATGCAACATAGGAAGTGCACTACACATGTACACACACCACCACACTTGCATGCATGTGCACACCTCTGCCAAGTCTCGCAGTGTACAGACGGGCATCCATGTCACATCTGCCAATCAGGCTTCCACATCCCGCTGTCACATGCATCCATGTTACATCACTGTTGCACCCTTGTCAAATACACACAAATGCACATGTACACAGTGCTGATACATGCAGCTGAAAACAACATACATGGGTGACATCACGAACATGTCTACTTACATACACATTCATCCAAACATGTGTGCCCACACAACTGCATTTGGCATGCAAGCCTACACACACAAGCACCATCCATGTCTCACACATTACAGCCCTCGCATGTGTTAGCCTCACAGCCCTGTACACCCCCACCCATACTCGACCCCATACAAACAGATGTGCAACCTGCACACTACTGAAACATCACCACACGCACAGCTCACAATCATGATGCATGTACACTTACCGCTCAACTCCAGACGGGTCTGCCTCTCAAGGACCTGGACGTGGAGCGCTGGGGATATGCGTTCCAGGGCCCTCATCTGATCTTCCGACAAGTAGCCCCGGCGCCCCTTAGCATCCGCTGCCTTTAAGGGGCGCCGGGCCTTGTTCAGGGTCCTGGACCTGAAGTCCTCCCAGCGCTTCTTGACATGTTGTAAGTCACGGACTGCCACCCCCTTCCGCGTTGATGGCAGTCATGATGTCAGTCCAGATCCGAGTCCGTCCTTCCTTGTCGGCGCTGGAACTTCTGAAGAGGGCATCATACTGCCCCAGGACTTGCTCCACCAGGACACCAACTTCCCTGGCACTGAAGCTGGTGCCCCTCTGCCTCTCTGGCTGGGGGTTGTCAGTGGTGCCAGATGTTGCAGTGCCCAACATGACAACCCTAGAGGCAGGAGTGGGTGGGCAACTGGGTCCTGGGGCTGGGTTGTGGAGCGATGGAATCCCAGTCAGGAGTCTTCGGTTCCAGCAGGGGTGTTCACAGCAACATCACCCCTGGCTGATGTGAAGGCAGCAAATGGCAGGGCACGTGGGCAGCAGGCAGTCAGGCAGCAGCAGATGGCAGGTGGGAGCGTGCTCGGGGATCTGGGGGGCAGTAATTCGGCCTTCTGGGCAGGAGCGTGGTCTTCCGTGTGCTTACGTGTGGCCAGCTTGATACGGAGTGATTTGGCACGTGAAAATTCTGCACGTCAGCGTGTAATTCGAGGAAAGGCCCTTAGCGCGTAAGCGCATCTGCACGCATACGCAATTTCATTGGACAGAAGGCCCCTCAAGCACAAGCGCCCCTGTGACGTGACGCGCACAGGCATGCATGGGCATTTCAGCGCACGTGAAAAACTGCATGTCCGCGTGTAATACGAGGAAAGGGCCCATGCGCGTAACTGATGTGATGCGCGCGGGCATTTCCCTCAGCACGGGTTAAAGGTGAGCGGGCCCAGCAGTTCGCTGTATGTGCCTTTCGTGGAGACCGACGTGTGTTGCTGCTTCCTGTTGTTTCGCGCGCCATCAAAACTTCACAGCTATCAAGGACGTATCTCTTCTTTTGGCGGGGGTATTGGCTACGCATGTTTTTCTGCATCGCTCTAGTCAGACGGTGAGTCGCACACGCTCTTTTTCCCACTGCGGGTGCCCCTGTGTATCGCACCCATTTTCGATGTCATAGTAGCCTGCGTGTCCCACGCGTACGCGTTATTCGTGTTACTGGGTGCCACCGCGTACTGCGGGAGGTTGAATCCACGCACGTAGGCTGCAGGGTTGCGTGCACGGTTTTACTGCAGTTTTGGGGTGCCTGAGCATTGCGTGACCCGTCACTACATCACCGGGGTCACATACAGCCTTGCAGGTGCTGGGGGGCTGTTAACATCTTGCTTCCCACCCCCTTCACCCCAATTGCCCAGGTCAATTGTGGTGTACACCTCCCATTGGCACCACTCCATCTTTGCCGGCACTACTACATCTGTGCCATGGTTGGGAGGCCACCAAAGGTGAGGGGCGCCTCAGATGGGCGTCCTCCTCGTGGCGGGCGTGGTCGGGGACGTGGCCGTGGTGACCAGGGAGTAGGGGGACTCCAGGGTGTCCAAAGCGGCCACAGAGGGGGGAGAGGCAGGGGTGCGCCACTTGAGCACAATGTTGTGCCATGTGTCGGTGCAGTCATGCCACCACCCCCTGTGGTTCCGGGGGATGCAGCTTCTGCATCTGGCACTTGTGCCCGTGTGACCCGGCAGGCCGTTCCATCGACTGCCACGGGCCCAAGGCTAGTGGTAGCTGCAGGTACAGCTGTAGACACCGCCACCCAGGCTCAGGGTCTGCCAGTGCAGGCTGCGTTGGCACTTGAGGAGCCCTTGGTAGATCTCCAACAGGCCAGGAGGGAAACCATAGGGGCAGGCCGGGCTGCTCAGACCAAGACACATGTCCCTGGGGCAGACATGTCATCTGCTGCCCCGAACAGCCGGGTGTTGGCAAGTGCAGGGGCAGATGCACCCAACAGCACCCCGGTTGTGAGTCTGCCAACCAGGACCGTTGCGGTCAATGACCCTGCCACAGCTGATGTTGCTTCGCAGGGTCCATTAGTGGGCACCCAGCTGCCACTGACACAAGTCAGGCCTTTGGTCATCCCTCCACCTGCCACTCCCTCGGCTCAATGCACCGAACCCACTGGCCATACTGGTCAGGGCGGCATTAGCCAGCCAGAGTCTGCGCCACAGTCCAAGAGGAGGAAGGTTGCACCTGCAGCACAGGCTGGGACCCCACACACAGCCACAACCTCCTGCATGTCGAGGAATAAGCCTTTCTGCAAGCAGGAACTGGACTTCCTCGTGGACTACGTGCGGGGCCACAGCCGTGACATGCTAGTGGGTGCCAATAGTCAGACTACGGCTGCCCAACGTGACACCCACTGGAAGCATGTTGCGGAACATGTCAGTTCATTCGGCCATGAGGTGCGCACGGCGCAAGAGTGCAAAAAGCATTGGAATGACATCAAACGCAGCACTAAGGCTAAGCGTGCCTCTAATTACAACTTGACTCTGGTGACTGGCGGTGGGCCTGCACCAGAGGAGGAAGAGCTCACTCCGCATGAGGCACTCGTTGCGGAGTTCATACCACCTGAATTGGTCGAAGGAGTGGGAGAGATGCTGGACTTTGATGCCCAGTCCAGTGAGTGTTGATGAGTGTTTGTTGAGGACGTGTGTGTTTCACTTGTGGGATGTGCATGATTGCCGCTACATGTGACGTGTACATGGTTCTGATGTGTAAGTAATGCAATGCTTCCGTCATGCATGTCTCCTCTGCCTGCATGCAGGGACTCCATGTAGGCATGCTCCCTTGCCCCTCCTCCGCCACTCTGCACCCCAGTTCCACCTTTGCACTGGTGTTCTTCAATCTTGCCAATGTGTACTTTCTTGTTCATGCGTCCTGTGTAGATGCTAACTTCCAGCTTAGAATCTGCCAAACATATGCCGTGTTGTACAGCCTTAGTACTTGATGCAGGGTATCTCACTTGTACTGTGCATAGGTCAGATGTCCGCAGGGACATGAGTGCCCATTCATGCTCCATGTGCATTGCACGCATGCCCCTATGTGTCCTTGACTGGATGATCAATGTAATACAAGGTGTTGGTTACATACATTGCCTGTCTCATCAGCCTTCCCATGTCAACTGTGGCTCAGTCCTGCGTTGCACACATGTTTAGGGTCTGACAATCTGTGTTGCTCACAGGCCTCAGCCTGTTCAATGGCCAATGACTCTTTCCAACTGTTGTTGTGTCTTCTTCACACATGGGCGGAATCCAGAGTTTTCATCATGTCCTGCTTACTGTCCCAGCATCATTTGCAGTGTTGTCACTTGAATCACATTAAGCTGTTGATGCCAGTCAACACTGCCTGTCAATACACAGGTGTATGGTCAGCCTTTTGATACCATGCTAGGCATCCCTGCTTTGGTACTGGGGTGGAGGGGTGCTTGGCTTCTAGATATGGTACACATTGAATGCACAATGCATGTGATGTCTGAATTTGACATTGCACTGCCTTCACATTTCCTGGCACACACCATGGAGTCCTTGTACATGTAGGTAGTGAGTGGCGTACACATTTTCTGCACTGCATAGACCCACTTCCATGGAAACTGCCATCTTTCAACAGGTCTGATCACAGAAGCAATTCAAAGTTGACCCAGCATGCATGCCAGGTTATATGTTGTGTGTCACATGTCTGCCTGATGTGTTTGCTGTCGGTGTGTGTGTGTGTTGTGTGCTTCTGACATGTGTAGTGACCTTTTTTCTCTCTATTTTTCAGGTGATGACGCAATGGAGGCTGAGGATGGTGTTGTCATGCCAGACACAGGGTTGTTACCACTACATCAACCCGGCACTAGTGGGGGTCGTGGGGTGGTAGGCCACGAAAACCCCCAAGTGCTACAGTCCATCTTGTCTCTGGCTGCCTATGAGTCCAGCCTTGATGACGACTCTGACGTCCATGTTGAGTTGGATGAGCATCAAGTCCATGTGTCAGGGGTGAGTGATTCTGATGTGGACACTCCTCTGTCTGCGACACCTGCACTGAGGGATCAGACAGTCTTGGTTCCTCCGCCCGTGGTGGATCGGGACGCAGGGTCACCCTCCACACCAGTCACTGATGTGCCTGGGACATCACGTCAACGGGGGCATGTAGTCGTGCAGCCGCGGGCGGTGCCAACACAGCGAGGACCCCCGGTCCTTGGGTCCCGCAGGGGTCAAGCCCGGCAACGCGGTCGCCATACGCAACCACAGTATACTGAGTGGGAGCAAGACATGACTGCCGATTCAGAACGGCAGGGGGCAGCAATGGAGAACATCGCTGAGAGCATGGAGCGTGTGGCCCGATCTGTGCTCCCCCCTGCTAGGCAGGTGCTTCTCCAGCAGCAGGCGGCACGGTCCACGGCCCGCTCGCTCAGGCTGGGCATGGCGGCCTCAGACAGGGCAGGCCAGGCTGAAATGTCGTCTCTGCGTCAAGCAATTGCTGCTCACGCAGAGGCGCACATGGATGCCCTGAGGGAGGAGTATGCTTCCCTCAGATCCACTCTGGGTGTCCTTATGATGTCCCAGAGGCAGCAGGCAGAGAAGAGGTTTGCACAGCTTGAGCGTACCATCTCGGCTGAGCTACAGGCTTGCCGGGAGGTGCAGCGGTTGTCCAGCCAGGCCTTGCAGGAGGAACTCCGTGTTACACGTGCTACCTTGCAAGAGGAAGCACGTGTATCACGTGAGGTTCTGCATGCAGACCTACGTCACATCGCCACACAGAACCAGGCTCACCCGTCCGGCAGACTTGCTGCCGACGAGGGGCAAGCTGCGGCTAGGCGTGGCCAGGCTACTGTGCCACGTCCTCCTTTCCAGGATGAGCCAGACTCGGACGACCATCTATCTCCCACATAGGTCGGGCTGTGCAGGCGTTGAGCCCATGGAGGTTTTTTTTTTGGCTCAGCATCATCGCATGTGGATGTTGAGCAGCACCCTGTACCTCCTCCCTCCTGGGTGCCTCCCCTCCCCCCTGGGTCGTATGTGGCCATTTTTGATTTTTCTTTTAGTTTAGTTAGTTAAGTTTCTGTTTGATAGTTAGTTTAATTAGGTAATGTAGGTTTTCCATAGTTAGTGTAATTAGTTAATATAGTTTAAAATTGCTTGTCTATTGTGCTTTCATGTGACGGTGCGGTGCTTTGTGGCTTTTGAAGGTATCCACTGTCTGTTCCAGCTGGGCCCTTCAGGCTTGTCTTGTGTATGTGTTTGCTGCTTGGGGTCCTTGACTCACATATGCCACTCCTGCCTCCTTTATCCATGGGCTCGCAAGGATGGTTCGGTGTCACAAACTTTTACACAAGGGCTTTGGACTGTCATATCTGTGGCATGTCTGGTGCTGTGTGACTTGTGTTTACACCCCTAGTGGGGATGATTTTGGTGTTATTGTCCACTGTTCAGCTTTTGCTAGATGGGGTGTTTCATGATTAATGTGTACATTCATTGCTATGCATTGTGTAGTATGTTTCTTATCTTTACTGTACACGTGCTTATTGCAATTCATGCTGTAGATAGTGTTCCACACTTTGGATGTGAAAGACGGACTGATGGTGTGATTTATGATGTGACTCTCTAACATGGTCAAGTAATGAGATGCCTGAAGAGACACACACAGATGACTTTGAAGCATTAATCATGTGTGTCATGCCCTTTCTGCAGGGGGATGAGCCTCCAGAGCACCTTTGTCAGCAGACATGGCCCATTGGACGACGGAATTCTGGACACGTTTGTTGGTGCCCACATGCACATGTGTGCACAAGCAGAGGCACAGGGATTGCAGACCTACATCCTAGAACTGCTGACGTGTTCCAAGGAACTCCAGGCAAGGTGAGCAGCACAGGGGGGCCACAACACAGCAAAGCTTGCACCAGGCGAGTTGCACATGCAGGCTTAGTCACAGCACTGAGGGAGAGCTTGGACGAATATTGGTGTTGAAGCACACAATGCAGCTCAGATGTGTTGGTGGACTGATGGCTGTTGATTGTAAGGTTGTCTGTGACACCTGCAGGGGCAGTGGCACATACCCTCCGGTACACCAAGGTCCATCGAGGCACTTGTATCAACCATGTAGCCTTCCGAGACATGGAAAGGGGCAGCTCACAGGGACATACAGCAAGGGACATACTCGGGTGCAGTGCATTTCATTTCCATGTACTTTATGATAAATGCACTGCCAACTTTGTTTCGGTCATGGTGGTACGCAACTTGCTCTGAAGTCATGGCTTGCTATATGGGTCTGTCTGCTTACCCAGGAAACATTGCATGTTGTGTGAATTGTGACACATTGGTGTTCCATTTGCAATGCACCCACCGGCAGCTGACTTACTGCATTGACTGTGTATGACCCATCACAGGGGTAATGTTATATATGGGTACAAAGCATCTACACCAGATTGTCTGTTTGTAGAGTAGTTTGTTGCTATGGGGCATGTTTGGTGGTGTGTTTTTGTGTAATTGGCACATACAGGTTGTTGACTGTGGCTCTCTTTGCAGCATTGCAGTGCTCCTGTAACCGGACCTGAGAGTGCGCAGGCCGGAGGCCAGCACTCAAAACCAGAGCTAAGTGTCTTGTTGTTTTTCTTTCAAACTGCTCTGCATAGGCTTGCTGGGGGGTGCACTAATGCATGGATGTATGTGTAATTCAATTTGGTATGTTTTTTCCCCCTAATCACCCGGAATCCTATGCAATTTTGAACCCTGTACCCTCTACCCGGTGTTCCTGCTTCCCGTACCTATCCAAGCAACGTTCCCTAACCCTCTTTCCCCGCTGGGGTTGCGGATGCCTGTGTAAGCCCCGAACTTGCAGGCGCCAAAACCCTAGAGGGGGTGGTTGGTTCGTACCACTCCTAAGTCTGGACTACAGAAGGCCATGACAATGATGTCCAAGTTTGTTTGGATTGTGTATGTGTTCATGCAGGTAGTACATTTTCGTGCATTCCCTACTTTCATGTGTCATTCCTCCTCCCCTCTCCTGCCACTCATTCCAGTTATCCAGTGTGCCAACACCTGTCCCGACTGCATATCCCTGGACCTCCTTCCCCACCAGGGTCTCAGGGGCCTGTGTGAGATTGACCTTGCAGGCACCCGGGACACGGTGGGGGTGGTTGTTTCGTGACACTCCCGCGCCTGTACACGGGACCTGTGACAGTACACATCCGTTCATGGTGCATCATCCTATGTTATGTACCACACATGGTTCACATCCTGTTGTGACATTGTTTTACTGTGCTACCTTGGTTGTTGCATCATTGTGGTAGTACTTGGCCTTTGTGAGGTACTGCTACGTCAAGTCATCTACTGGAGGGTGTTCTGGTTCGTTTTTATGCCTTGGATTTTGTGATTTTGGAAATGAGTGTGGATTCTGAGGGTGCAGGCACCTTTTTACACACAAGGTGGGAGATGGTGACGAAGGGTAAAGGTGATCCTGTGGCCAGGTGGAATTGAGGGTTGAAGGCTCCATGACCCGGGTGCAGTTGTTCAGTGGGTCATGGTCATTTGTGAGGGAGGGGGGGGGGTTGTTGTTGATAGTTGCCTTGGTCTGCAGTGTGGTGGGAACCCTGACATTGTAATGGTGGTATCCTATGTACATGTTGTGTTCTGCTGATCAATGCCTGTTCATGTGTTGTGTTTACCTTTCAGGTGCGAGGGGATAGTTATGGTTTGACATGCTTGGGTGTACACATGGTGAATGTTCACATGTGATGTGTAAAGAACACTGATGGTCACTTGATTGCACATGCATATGTTGAGTGCATGTCCTTGCTGACCCACACACTTGCACTCTGATGCACTACATGTACTCCCACCCTTGCATATCCACGTGTACACTGTTTGCCTTCTGGTGCCCACTGTGTCCCTGCAGCACATGTTCTGTGACCAATTATGGATTCTGTACATGCCTAATTTGCTTTTTGATGTGGTCTGTCGCTTAGATGTGATGCTCAGGGTGTGCATCACACACAATGGCTGTTGACTGTGCTGTGCGCTGAGCACTGTGTTGCAGGAGTAGGACACAGCACACAGAAGCTGCAGTGTTGATTTTGCAATGCACATGTGCATGTAGACAGGCATTCATTGTTATGTTACGTCTACAACTCTTGTAATGCATTTGGAAATGACTTATTTTGGGTGGGAGGTTGTTGGTCACTCATTCCATCTGATTCCAGGTCAGGCATCATTGTCTGATGCCACTGTGCATTTTGGACATGGCAATGTGTACCTTATTGTTACTGTGTTGGTGTATGGGTATTGCTTGCCATGTCATGTTGTGGTTTGGGAGGGTTTGAGTGAAATAACAGTGATGGCCATGGCCTGTTTTGCAGGTGTGTGTGATGCACACCTTGCATGTCAGGGTCATCCGCTTCTCAAAGCAACAAGCTGGGGGTAGATCTCTCTCTGCGGCAGGGCCCTCCCTCTGGAACAGCCTTCCTGCCTCACTGGAACTTGAGGGGAACCATCTCCGGTTCGGGAAGCACCTCAAGACCTTCCTCTTTGCTTCTGCTTTCTCTCTGCCTCTCCCTTGCAAAATTCTTCACTGGAACTGCACTGGATCTGCAACTGGGCCACTCTCACCGACCTCGGTCCCTGGCCCAGCCACTCTCCCCTTGCACTGCCTCCCTGGCAACCCCTGCACTGCGGTACTGTCTCTCTATCCCTACAGCCCCCCCTTCCCAGCACTTGTCTGCACTTACCTTTGCAGTTGCCACCAGCTGGCCTATGTATTTGTTTTTTGGTCTACTTCCCCTGTACTGCACTCCCCCCTTCCCCTTCCCCTTGCACTTTTCCCTTCCCCCTACCCCTGCACTTGCACAATCTAAATGACACCTGGCCTAGTAGTACCGTTGTCTGTCTTCCCTTGTTGCCCCCTCCCTGCCTCATCGCACCATGAAATACTTGTGTACAGGCCATATCATGTCATGTCATATGTGTGCCTTTTGGTCACACAGGATAGCTTGTGTTTAAGTAGCTAGGGATGCAGACAATGTGGCACTTCCATGGCAACTATCTCAGGGTGGTAGGGTTGTGACAGTTGACTGTCTCTTTGTCATCATCGATTGTCACCTGGTATGTGCCAGGCCTGTGTGCACTCCGCAGGGGTGGGAGTTTAGGTGAAAAATGTGGCCACAAGCTGGGTCCGGGCTTCCTCGCCACGTGCCCTGTCCCCTCCCATGGGCAGCGCCTGTGGTTGGGGATGTGGGGGCACCACCATGTCCACCGGGACGCCCTGCCGTGTTGCAACATTGTGCAGGACACATGCTGCCACAATGATCCTGCACACTACTGGTGGTGCATTGAGTAGCTGCTTGCCAGAGCGGTCAAGGGAGCGGAAACGTGACTTGAGCACTCCGAATGTGCGCTCCACTATGGCCCTGGTTGCAATATGGGCGGCGTTGTATCTTACCTGGGGTGGTGTGGTGGGGTTCCGGATTGGCGTCATCATGTGGTTGCTCAGAGGGTAGGCACTGTCCCCTGGGGAGGTGTAAATGGTTGTGATTATTGTGGTTTGTTTATTTGTGTGTGTGTGTGTGACATGCATGCATGTGCAAGGGCATTTGTACTCACCTAGGAGCCATGTGTCACCATGCTGCCCAGCTTCCAGGGCCCGGCTCAGGGCGGACATTCTGTATATGAAACTGTCATGGGTGGAGCCAGGGTAGTTTGCATAGACAGAGGTGATGATTCCCTTTGCATTGCATACCACCTGTACATTGATGGAATGCCAGTGCTTGCGGTTTCGGTAGATGTGCTCAGTGGCCCTAGGTGGACGTAGGGCCACATGGGTGCAATCTATGGCACCGAGCACTTTGGGGAAGTGTGCCACCCTGAAAAAATCCAGGACAATGGCCTGCCTTTCTGCGGGTGTTCTGGGCATGTATATGTGCCTGTGGACTGAGGGGCGCGCTGTCATGATTGCCAAGACCTGGTGTAGGCAGCGTGACTGCGTGGCCTGTGAGACCCCCCCCACTATGGCAGTAGTCCGCTGAAATGACCCAGTGGCCAAAAAATGCAGGACATTGAGCAGCTTCTCCAAGGGGCTCAATGCTTGGGAGCAAAGGGTGGGGGATGTAAGGTCATCTTCCCACTCCCTGACCAGGTCTAGGATGATGTGGGGTGGAAACCTATACCTGCCATAGACCTGGTCGTCAGGCATCCCAAAATGGCGTGTCCTGGCTATTCTCCTCCTCCTGCGGTGTCCCACGATCAGTGCTGCGACAAATGGGGCATTCATCTTAGCTGTATATATGTGTTTGTTGTTTGCGCACACTTTTATACTGTGCGCGGGCACGCTTCCGCCTGCGTTCGTGTGGCGGACGCGTTGACGCTTGTGTGCGTCTTTTGCCGTGCGCGGGTTTCCCGTATTCGAATTCATGAATACGGGTTGTTCGCGTGCGTGTGGGCGTTCCGTGTAGTTCCCTGCAGTACTTCCCCAGTTACGCCTTCTTTTTCACGTGTTATTCCCCATTCCGCGTGTTACGCCCACTGTTCCGCCCACTTTGGTTGTGTGCGCCGCGCTATGTGCGCTTTTGCTGTGCGCGTAGCGCACGCCGTGTATGCCTGCGTGCGCCATGGCTGGATTGGGCGCACGGACAGCGGGAAACACGTGCAGCGTCTTCCTTGCATCGCACACGTGTGCGTGCGCTGCGTTTCTCGCGCTTGCGCTACCTTGCGCCTGCTTGCGCTGGGATTTTCGGCGCACATTTGCTCCATGAATCGACCCCATAATGTGTATGTGTGCTGGTTTGTGAATTTGTAAAATGTTCATATGTTATGATATAACAATCAAACATACCCAACCAGAGTTTTGAGGTAGTGGTACTGTTGTCCGAACATGTCCGCGGACATTTAAAGTGTTCGCGGCCATCAAACTCAGTAGAGAAGGTTCAGTATGTTCAATTTTACATGTAGATAAAATCAGAGTTATTATTATTAAGTTGTGCTACTAAATACCTATGAAATTCAGTGAAAAAGAATAGCCAGGACACACGTGGGTGTTAGTCTTAACAGTGCACGGTGGTGGCGCGAGTTATGGTTGCTTAGCTTACCATAACTGGCAAATTTCAGGGGTTTTTCGGTTTTACTTATAACCATGACGTCCCTTTAACAAAGTTTTTTCACTGAATTTCATAGGTTTTTAGTAGCGCAACTTCACTATAACGTCCCTTTAACACATTTTTTTTCACTGAATATATATATGTATATAAACATTCTTTCTTTTACTGATTGGGATTAACAAATAGCATTACTGTTTGTATAATGTTTTACCGATTTTTTTGTTTCTTTTAATCAAGTTTTTACCCAACTTTTTTAAACCCTGGTACAAATAGGGTTTACAAAATTGCGTCCAGCTCGGCACTGTAGAACATTTATAGATGCCAGAGTAGACGGAGCACTGGCGGTATTCGTAGTAATATTATAGCACTGTGGTTTTCTCTCATCTTTCCTCTTTTTGCTCTGGTACTGTACCCTGGCTCCCAGTTAACATGGTGAAAAGAAAGTCCAGGGATGAAGGCGGTTCGGAAAAATGGTTACCAGTGCAAAAAAAACAAATCAATCAAAATCCTTTAAACCTGCTTTAAGTATTGCAAGGGGCAAACCGCCAACCTCGCAACTCTCTCTGGATCTATATTTAAAAAATATGGCAGGGAATATTGAAGACAGGATACAGGTTGCGGAAAATTCCATATGGCAAGCTGCCTCATGTATTGGGGATTTTAATGAGAGGGGTTCAAGTGGGGGCCTGACAGAGGGTTTGAATGTGAATAGGAAAGTCCATGGTCTGGAGGAGGAAGAACTCTACAAAGAATTGACAACCCAACCTCTGGGAGCCCCCGTGTCTGACACCCTGATGGTTCTGACAGATGTGGTAGCTGCTGGGGAGGTTGTTGGGTGGTGGGGGGTTGCAGAGGGAGCGGGGAAGCAGGGGAAGGGGATGTGTGGGTCGAAAGGGTCCAGCAGGGTGTGGAGGGTTTGCAGGAAAATCCATTTAAATGAACGCCTCAAATGCATCGGATGGGGTAGGTTTGATCGGAAATATTTCACCAATGGAGAAGTAATCGAATCTATTTTACCGAAAAGCAAAATTAACTTTTAACTTTTTAACCTTTTTTTTTTTTAAATGAGGGGGGAATCCCCTGGCGTCCTACCCTTACCCCCCCACCCTAACTTTTAACCTTACCCCACACTCCACCTATTATGCACTACACATATAACACATTACCTACCATTTTCAGACAAATAGATTTGGTCACTTCTCCTTAGGTAAAATGGCATTTGTTTAAATCTACGGTATCGAAATGCATCAACTACGCATGAAGATGAGAAGGCCTGGTTGGAGTCACTCCTAGACGGAAAACTTAAGCCGTTATATCAGCTTCTGGCATCCCTTTTGGGTACACGCAAAGAGAAGGAGCTGGACACAGTCTGTAGAGTAAAATGAGAGAAATTTATTGAGGCAATCCATTACTTATTTCAATCCTTCAAGAGCAGGGTCATGAACACCCTAACCATTTTATATGTTTCGGTAAGAGGCCTAAAGCGGAAAGTGGAAGAATTAAGTTTGGAAAGGGACTTGGGACTGTGCAAGGAAGCACTGGAGCATATTTCCGGTGCAGGGCCCTGAAAGGGAGGTGGAGGGGAGTAAGAGGGAACAGGAAACTGCGGGGGACGTACCCTATAAAGCATGGGACTGCAAGGCTGGAAGGGAAGGTAGCCTGCTGACATTGAGTGGGGTAAGGAATGGGCCTATCCTGGGGGCCAGAGGGGTAGGGAGGGCTCTTGGGGACAAAAAGGCCCACATTGAGAGTAGTGTGTTGGTGGGGGTCATAACGGTAGTAATGGGTTTGCCAAAGGGTGGTTTTGAATCTACCAGATCATTGATGAATAAAGCAACCCATAGGATTAACACCAACCTGATGGACCCGAGCATTGATCCCAGTCTCATACTAATGGCTAGAAGGGTAGGGTGGGTGAGCCCTGGATGAGCCCTGACCGAAAATCTGTGGAAGGGGACTGTATTGTCTCCTTCTCAAATCCCCGAATAACTAGGCACATGATAACCTCTAACCTGACTAGAGGGTTGAGGGCTAACGACTCCATAATAGAAAGCAGGATGGTTGCATTGGACTTTTTTTATCCACCCACAGGGAAGGATTTGGCCCCAATTCATGGCCAAAGGGATGAGGGTGGAAGAGAGGAGATGGAATAGGAGTAAAGGAGCAGGGAGCCCTGATTCTGCATACATCTGTAAGTGAGAAACCGAGGGCACACAAGGGCATAAGTAGGTTGCCAATGCCAAGTAGGGGTGTTGTCACCCGGAGGCTTACATCTTACAAACGTTTTGATCCTTTATCGTCCATAGACGAGTTGGATTGACAGTTGGCCACCATGCCGCCAGTGGAAGGGTGTGAGGTGGGGGGTGGCCTAAATAGCCCAAAGCTCAGGGAAGGTGGGGTTAGTCAAGTGGAGGGTTCTATGGTGATGGGGATGGTGTCCTGGAACGTAGTGGGAGTTAGGAGGAAGCTGGAAAGGGCAGACATTATTGAATTTCTGAAGACTCATGATATAATTCTTTTGCAGGAAATCTGGGCCCTTAATATCCCTCTCCTGGATGGTTATGTTTCCTATGGCATACCCACTAAGAAAAACCAAAGGGGCAGGTTTTATGGGGGGAAAGGTCACCTTTGTTAAATCATCATTGAATTGCAGGATCAAGGTGGTGGAGACAGAGTTGGACCTTTCTTCAAATGTTATTGATAACCTCTTAAAGGGCTTTGTGGATGAGTTTCGGGGGAAGGGAGGGAATAGCTGAATCAGGTTTGTCTGGGGAAAGGGGGTTGTTTTAATCTCACAATCGGGTGTGGAATATCCAAAGATCTTTATGACCTTTTGGAGGATAGACTTATGAATGTTCAGGAACCACAACTGGAGGATTCTAGGGTATGCGTGAAGGGTTTACGGCTAAGTGCGTGGTTGATAGAATGGGGAATGTGATCGGTTAATGGTCGCATTGCGCATGATATTCCAGGGAAACTAACCTTCCATAACCATCTAGTCTCCTCTACGATTGATTATTTTTGCAAATCCTTAGACTTGTGGTGAAATATAGTAAGCTTTGAAGTGGTGGCAGATACTAACAGTGACCATAACTCCTTAACTTTGAAACTAAGAGGGATTGTTGGTGGGGAAGCACCGTCCGACAGTGCCCTCTGTTGGGTTGAAATAGAAGCTGTATCCAAAAGAAGAGTCACCTGGGGGAGAATTTGGGATTTCGGCCGACGCCTGAGTATCATTGCAAGGATGTTTCCGGAATGCAACAGCATTCTAGAGAATGAGGTCAACCCAGTGAAGGTGGAAGAGCACTTCAAGGGTATTCTAGGGACTTTTACTGAGGGCTTTGTGGTAGAGGGTAATCAAAAAGGGAAGGCTAAAAGGAGGGGATTGCTTGATCTAGCTTGTAAGACTGCTAAACAAGCCTGCTTGAATGTCCTAAAGTCACTGGCTATTTCTAGAGGGGAGATGATCCAGGCAAGAGTCCATTATCGCTCAGTGGTAGAGAAAAGAAAAATGGAGTTAGAGGAAGAGGCATGGAAAGGTTTCTTAGAGGTCTCCAGGACAAATTACTCCAAAAGATTTTGGGAATTTGTAAAGGGGGGGCCCGGTCTATAAACCATCAGAAGGCCTAAGTGGCACCCATGTGGCAGTGGAAGCCTGGGTGTCTCATTTTGCCTCCTTGTTTGAAGCTAGAGGAGCATCAGAGGATGGGAGGAATAGTAGCTAAACCCTACGCCTCAAAACCAAAGAGGTCTCATTGGGTATTAGGACACAAGCCCGTAACTGGGCCCCTGGACCTGATGCAATACCAGCTAACCTGTTTCTGGACCTAAATGATCTATGGACACCGGTGTTGACCATAGTGTATAATGCCTGCTTGATGTCTGGCCAGCTTCCACCATCATGGAAATCCACCATTATCTTTCCGATCTTTAAAAAAGGAGACCCCACTAGCCTGATGTTGTCATGATCCCTGTCCCTAGCCCTCTTAAGCAAAACACTGGAGCCAGGCCACGATCCCCCACATGGACCTTAAAGGCCTCCCCATCTCATCTGAGACCCACTTGGAGTCAGACCTGGCGCCTGTGGTGCCAGGCTCATACATGACTCAGAGGACAGACTTGGAACTGGACTTGGTAATGCACTTTGGGCAATATGGATGCCCCCACATAACTCAGTTCCATGAACTGAGCTATGCGGTCTAGCTTTTTGGGTGTGGTTCGACCTAGGGATACCTGGGATACCTGGAGGCTATATAAACCACGCCCGGGCAGAGAAACACGCTTTGCGTTACTCTGTGCCTGCAGCGTGACACTCACCGCGTTCAGATCGGTCTCCTGAAGACCTTTGCCTTTCCTCCACATTCCGTGTACCTGAAAGAACAAGAACAACATTAACACAACACTTACCTTGAGGAGAATTCTGCTTCCATCCATCGTTCCTCCGGTCCTGTGGACAGCAACTCGGCGGCGCCATCTCCATTTCGGAACGCCACATCTTGGGAAGAAAAGAACAAAAGGAAGAGACATTAGCAAGCATTCTCATATCCCGATTCCCCTAAAACAGCAAGAAGAGTCACACGCTTACCTGGACTCGAGCTGCTCATGGTAACTTCAGCTCCGGAGCACGCCATCAACCTACAAAGGGAAAAGACAATGCAGGTTAGCACATAAAGGACAAGAAGGCGCTGCACATTGCGCTTTAATCACCGCACCTAATTCTCTCAGCCAGCAGCCATACTGGGACATTGCAGCGGCTGCAGGGGGCAAAGAGAGACATAGGTCAGCACAAAAAAAACGCGAACAGCGCCGCGCATCGCGCTTTCACTCACTGCTTAGTGCTCGCTCCCCTAAGCAGCACGACACCTTCAACGACCCCCTCCAACACCTAAAGGGAGAAAGTATTAGGGGTAAGAGACAAGAAAAGGACAGTTCACCAAAATCAACAAACATACCTTGTCGGGCTGGCACCCAGACTCATTGGGCCCGCACCACTGAAGCAACTAGGTCACGCAGTGCCCACATCAAACGACGCACCCCTGCACCGAGGAGCAGGACGGAGAGCACACAATACAAGTAAACAACGTGAGGAGAGGACATAGGGGAAGGTTTGGTCCTCAAGGGAGGTGGGGGTCGAATAACCAGGGACAATAAAGTTAAAATCCGGAAATCCTATATTTCAGGCCCAGTCCCCAGTCGAATAGATTCCAGGGAAGGGTTTGAGATTGTGAGTGGTCCAATCAGGCGTCCACGTGGGTATCAGGTGAGCGTTACAGATGTCCTATCGTCCCATATCCCTTTCAGACACCTCCTTCAAAATCTTTGGAAGGGTCCTGCTGGGGCATATAGATTCCTGGCTCTCGGAAGGATCAGTTCTTTCTGACATTCAGTTTGGATACCGTCCGAGGCTAAGAACTATGGAACAGGGCCTTATTGTATCTCCTGATCTCCAACTCTGTTCTGCAAGGGAGAGGCGGCTTATCTTGCTTTTATGGACCTAAGCACAGCCTTTGACAAAGTTGATAGATCAATGTTGTGGGCCGTACTGGAGTCGTTGGGGTGTCCAGAAGAAATATTTATTGTGTTGCGAGAAATTCATGTGGAAAACAAGGCCCGTGTGCGCATTGGTCTGGGGGCGGCAGTGCACAGTGTTTTGATGTCAGGTTGGAGGTCCGACAGGTTCATGTGTTGGTGTCAATACTGTTCAGGCTATATATATATATATATATATATATATATATATATATATATATATATATATATATATATATTTATATATATATATATATACTGCTCATAGGCACTACGCTCTACTCATTGTGTTATTCACCTGTGACCTGCTTATCTCTACCTAGCACACGTCAGGAAACTGAAATTAGGTTTTACAATCACTGCTCTCCAGTTTAAGCGCTATTGCAGTAGTTTCTACTTATCTGTACAGGGCGCCTGTATAGTCAAACCTTGTTGCCATAGCTGCTCTTACATGCATACTGTGTCTTTGTATTTTTTGTATCTTTGCCCAGGCTGTGAATCTCCAATCTAGACAGATTGCCTTAGTTGCTTATACATGCCTGCACACTGTATTTTTGCCCTGGTTGTGAATTTCGAATCTAGACAGATTGCCTTAGTTGCTCATACATGCCTGCACACTGTATATTTGCCCTGGTTGTGAATTTCGTATCTAGACAGATTGCCTTAGTTGCTCATACTTGCCTGCATACTGTATTTATGCCTAGGTTGTGATTTCCGAACGCTGTCCAGCAGCTACCCGACTCTCCACCTGACTGCTGCACAGGATTATTGAATCCTGGACTTAATCGCCCCGCCTCTCTAGATGCACCTAGCAGCCACCTGCCTTGCCATCTGACCGCCATATCTCACCTACACCTAACAGAATGTACCTACCAGGCATCTACTCAGCACTGCTGAGAGTAATTCTCCACCTCGTCCACCTATCCGGCCAGCCCAGCCCCACCTTTTGCCCGACCCCCATATGCAACACCCCCCCTCTCATTATGTGCATCACTACACCATGCAGCCTCACTGCCAGAAATGCCAAATTACGGGCTAGACTACCCAAACTATACGAGCCTCGAGCCAGGGAGTCCATACAGGCTAAACTGACTAACCGGACCTCACCTATGTACACGGTCACGCCTACCAACCACCCCACAGAAACTCCCAAGCACAACCTAACTAATACTACGACCAAGCATAAGGTTCGCAACGCAACCACCCCACCCCCTAGCACCAAAACTATCACCCCACCCATAAGAGGCGCACTAATTAATGTGCGATCTGTAGTAGCCCACGCCACAGATATAGCAGACCTTATCCTTGCAGATGAACTAGATTTCCTAGCCATCACTGAGTCCTGGCTCCACGCAGCCGCTGGCCCAGCTCTCTCACTAGCCATCCCTGATGACTATACGAACCTCCAAGCAGACAGGACAGAATCCGGAGGCGGAGGCCTAGCCATAATCGCCAAATCACACCTCAACATTAGACTTGACTACACTAACCACTTCCCATCATGTGAAGAACTCACAGCCAAGCTCCCCACTGCCAACTCCCAAACCATCAACATCCACATACTCTACAGACCCCTGGGACCTCTAGGCTTCTTCGAGGAAGACCTCACCACTAGCCTCACCAACAACCTAAAAAATACTTCCCAGAGTCTCCTCCTAGGAGATTTCAATTTAGGCCTCAAAGACCCCAAAACCCCCAGGCCACCCTCATCAACAATACCTTGCTAGAACTAGACTTTACCCAAAGAGTATCCACCCCTACCCACAACAAAGGCAGAACCCTTGATTGGGTAGCAGACTAAAACCGTGTGGCCTCCATCACCGCCAATACTCCCCAATCATGGTCTGACCACCACCTCCTCACCTTCAAGCTTGAAGCCTCAAGTCCTTTCCCTAATAACCTACTTGCCACAGCTATTCCCACGAGAAGCAAGAAAAATATCACAGCTGAAAAACGTATCCACTTCATTCTACCCACCTTGAACCAACTGCCAGCTACCTCCAACCCCCATCACCTTGTAGACAGTTATAACAACAGTATGCACTCAGCCTTAGACTCTATTGCACCCCTAAAATTGAGAAAATGTAAACCAAAAAAAACCCTGAATACTTGGTTCTCTACCCACCTAAAAGCTCTCAGATCAGAGAAACGCATAAAGGAACAAGCTTGGAGACAATCCCACACAGACACCAACAAGCTGACCCTCAACAAAATAGTCTCCCTATACAGAAAAGAAATCATTCTCGCTAAACAAGAATCACACAACCAGAGAATCTCACAAGGAAAATCCAGCACTAAGGGACTGTTTTCCATCATCAAAGAGCTGGAAACTGCCGTCCCAGTCCCAGACACATGTGTGAAAGATAAACAATGGTGCACTAGCGTCCAAAACGCCCTGTCCAATAAAATCTCAAGCCTTCAAATCAAAATCAACAACAAGAAAGAAGCCCTATCTAACTCCACTAACACTCCCCCACGCCCAAAACACCTCAGAACCCCATACCTAATCAAATCACCCATTTCAGCTTTTCCAAAGTCTCTACATTAGAAGTGGAAAGATAATCCTCAGCCTTAAACCCTATAACTGCCAGGGCGAGCCTTGCCCCTCTCAAATCATCAAAGACGCGGCAAGAGACCTCTCACCTTTCATTACCAAACTCATTAACGCTTCCTTTTCATCAAGCATCATCCCCAATTATCTTAAAGATTCCTGGTTCCTCCCTCTACTCAAAAACCCTCCCTAGATCCATCAATACCCACTAACTACAGACCCATCACCACTGTCCCTTTCCTGCTCAAAATATTAGATAAGACTGCCTACCAACAAATACAAAAATATCGGGAACAGGACCACCTCCTGGGAATCCGGCAATCAGGCTTTAGACCCCAGCACGGGACAGAAACGGCTCTCATTGACCTTAAGGCCCAAATCGACACTCTGAGAGATAATGGGAAAACTGCCCTACTACTCCTCCTGGACCTCTCAGCAGCATTTGATCTCGTAGATCGCAAAATCCTATGCAACCACCTGGACTCGGCTGCCCACTTTTCCCAAGAAGTAATCGGCTGGATTGAGTCATTCCTAAGTAACAGATTGATGCGTGTCTTTTTCACCTCAGCTTCTGCCGACCCTATCCCCAACACATGTGGAGTCCCCCAGGGTTCCTGCGTCCCCCCACACTGTATAACGTGTTCACGAAGCCCGTTTGATGATCTTGACGGTCTGGCTATCATCTACACTAATTATGCCGATGATACCCAGATTCTCATCCTGTTGATGGCAGACTACAAGGATTTGGCCTTGGTGAACAGGGTATACCTCATCATCCCGGCATGGATGGCCTTCCACGGTCTATGCCTGAATGATGACAAAGCGGAATTTATTATCCTCGGTTCCACCCCTAATCTCAATAAACTGGACCTTAACTATTCCTGCTTCATTATATATCGCAATCCCATTAAGGTAGCCAAAGAAGTGAAAACCCTAGGAATCTACCTAGACTCCGCCCTCTCCTTCCATAAACAGGTCATCTCCATGGCCTCTTCCACAGCCTACACCTGTAAGATAATAAGAGCAGCCAAACCCTTCTTATCCACTCAGAACTGCATCACCCTAGCCAGAGCCCTTGTACTATCAAAACTGGACTATTGTAACGCCCTCTATGTAGGAGCCAACAAACAGATTACCAATGAAATCCAGACCCTGCAAAATAATGCTGTCAGAGCAGCACTCAGCATCCCCAAGAGAGAACACATCTCCAAAATCAGGAGAACTCACAACTGGCTCACCACCACCGATAAAATCATGCGCAAGGTAGCCTCCCTAACACACAAATGCCTCAATAATGCAGCCCCCTGCTACCTTGATGACAGAATAAAGAGATACACCCCTAACCGGCTTACCAGATCTACTAACGCCAACCTTCTTACAGTTCCCAGGTTCAACCGAACCAAAATGGGCGGCAACAGCTTCCAGGTGAAAGCTGCCCAACACTGGAACTCCTTACCACCTTCCCTCAGAACACCTCAAACCTATCCCCACTTTAGGCGCAGCTACATTCAATGGTTAAAGAATAAGGACCAATAATGGATCGTGCTGCTGCTATCTATGTAAATATGTTTACCTGCATACTGTGTATCACTGTATCCTTTGCAACTGTATCAACTCATGCATACAATGTATATTACTGTACAGTACTGTAAACAAGCTAAGAATAACCTTGCTGCTCCTGCGCCCTCATAGCCCCGGATCTGGCGCGCAATATAAATGAATAAACATAAACATATCAGTGGGCTTTTTAAGGCCCTAGTGGGTACCATAGTGGACTATTTGAGGCTGAGTGGGAGGGCTTTTCCAGGTCTGGCATATGATGATACTGTTTTAATGGCCCCCCAAGGGCCCTACAGTCCGTGATTGATGCTTACAAAGCCTTTATGAATAGCCTGGGGCTAAAAAGTAATTCCACCAAGCCAGCGGTGATGGGTTGCGTAGGAAGGAAGAGGCCCGCTAAGATGCACCCTATGGTTTGCAATGTGGAAATCATCCCTAGGGTCAAAGAATTTGACTATTTGGGGGTCAGATTTTCAGAGGCTGTCACAGGCAATGCACACATTAAAAAACAGTCTCTGAAAATGAGCCAGCGTACAGCAGGTATTTCCCGTTTTTTGAGCAGATGCCAGGGCCAGCCCCTGAAACCAGCTTTGCAGGTTTATGCAGCCCAGGCGAAGGCAGCCACTTTATATGGAGTTCCATTGTGGGGCCACACGAATGCGGCGAACTACAGGTGAAAGAAAATAAGTTCTTTAGACAGCTCTTGGGCCTTCCGGGCTCAACCCCCTGCGTCTCAGTTCACAGGGAGCTGGGGATGGAGTTTTGGGAGGATGAATTGGCTGCCGCACCAAGTATCTTTGGCTATGCCTATGGGCAAATGAGCACGCTACCTTATGCCATTTCATCATTAGGAGCATTATGGGTAAGGAAAGCTGGCGTAAAATCCCCTGGCTGGCACGCGTGAAGGAGTCCTAGCGCACCTGTAACATTCAGGTTCTGTTCCTCCAGATGCATCGCTGTCAACCATGCAACTGAAAGCCAACAAGCAGCCACTGTATTGGGGGGACAGATCAAAAGAGGGGGAACACGGAATGCACAACCTACTCTGATAACCAACATGTGCTGATAAATGGGGTGTTTGAGATCCAGCCCTACCTTTGTGGAGCCTGAAAAAGAAGGAAAGCTGGCACACTGGCAAGCTTTGACTGCCTACAGTTAAGGGGAAATACAGAAACGTGGCCTGGCTTCCTAAATGACCCCAGCTGCCCAGCTTGTGGGGCGGTGAGGAAAACCCGGAAGCATTTTGTGCTGTTCTGTCAGGCGGATGGGGATGTTAGACGGTGCACCATTTTGCAGGTGGCCAAGCTCACTAATATTCACCTATATAGGCGGCATTAATCTTCCTTTTGACGGCAGAATCTGTGCTGACACCCTGGGCTCTTTTGTCCTATTTGAAAAGAGCTATGTACCTGAGAAAGGGGTTTTTACGTGAATAGAAAATGTTTTAACTGTTTTAAGAAATGTGGTCTCGTTTGGTGTATTTTTATCAGCAAATTACACTGATAAGGATATTGGCCCTCATTACGACCCTGGCGGAAATCGAAAAACGATGGCGAAAATGCAATACCGCCATCGAATAGCGCTCGGTGCGATCATGACCCCTCACCGTAAAGTACGATGCCATTAGCGACACCGTAGTGAACGCCAATGCTAACTGCACCAAGTACGCGCACCATGCCAAACCGTAATTACCACCATGGCGCAACGGTACGCAAATTCTGACCCTGGCGGACATGCACCTAACGCCATCAAGCACAGCGGAAAGTACCATTCCGCCATGGTGAGAAGTACGGCATCGCGAACCAACCGTAAACGGCCCTACTGAGTGCCTGTACACCACTCCCTGGCCACATTGTACAACTCCTCGTAGGTGCAATGAAGTCACACAATGCAACCAGTGAAATGTACAAGTCATCCATGCCTGCCAACGACCAAATGAATCCAGGGGCTCCAAGTGCCTTGTGAGTGGCCATCCATAATTGCCATGGCACCATTGCCGCACTGATGCAGCACAGGCATGTGAAGGGTCAAGTCCAGCAACATGAACAGAAAAATGACACAAACAAAAACAGGCCCCCCCCATCGACTGAAACCAGTGCAGGGCAACATCCAAAGCAGTATCCTGAGTGAGACTGCACCAGCCCTGTACTCCTGCCAGTAAACAAACCAACCATCAGCATAAGCATGTACCACACAAGTTGGCAGAGTGACTGAGCAGCCAGGCTCATCTCAAGAGGGGCCAATGGGAGCTGCAGGGCACAGATGGCACGAATACAGAAGCCATTCAAATGGACATGACCACAGTCTCCCTCCAAGAAACGCACGCAAACACAGGCACCTGTGACCAGCCATATTCTGATAATCACATCATTCCACCAATCCACCTGGCTGACCGGCATCTGTTACACAAATGCTAATCCCCCGCCCCTGAGCATGACATCATTAAAACAGTCATATTGGCAGCCCCTATCCCTGACCTCACTGGGCTTCGTAGGCAAACGCGCCCAGTACAGTACCACGCAACTATACTCAGAAGCTGGAACCCAATGCAGATCTCCTCACAATACATCGCTCCACAAATAGGAATATGCCACATCACTTGCAAAGAAGAACGCTACACGGTTCATATCAGAATAGAAATTTAATGCACAACAAAATCACCAAGCCCATACAGCCATTAGGTCATGAACTCCAAAATATATTTCATCATTGTGGGCTGCATCCGCAATAAATGACCAGCTTCTTCTTGTGTGACGCCCTGTTCCTTCATGATATGATATGATATGATATGATATGATATGGTATTTGTAACGCGCCTATACACATGTGTTTCAAGGCGCGACGAGGCAGGGAGGGGGGGACAAGGGGAGACAGACAACGATCTTACTAGGCCAGGTGTCATTCAGATCGCGCAAGTGCAGGGGTGGGGGAGGAGGAAAAGTGCAAGGGGAAGGGGAGGGGGGGAAGTGCAGTACAAGGTAAGTGGCGTAACGTAATAAATAAATAAATAGGGCCAGCTGGTGGCAAGTGTGAGATAAGTGCAGAACAAGTGCTGGGGGATGGGGGGGCTGTAGGGATACAGAGACAGTCCCGCAGTGCAAAGGGGTTCCAGGGCATCAGTGCAAGTGGAGAGTGGCAGGGCCCAGGGCCGAGGCCGTTTAGAGTGGTCCAGTTGCAGGATCAGTGCAGTTTCAGTGAGGAATTAAATTAGCTGTTCAGCAGGGGAGAGGGAGAGAGAAAGCAGAAGCAAAGAGGAAGGTTTTGAGGTGCTTCCGGAACCGGAGATGGTTCTCCTCAAGTTTCAGGGAGGCAGGAAGGCTGTTCCAGAGGGAGGCCCCTGCCGCGGAGAGAGATCTACCCCCAGCTCGTTGCTTCGAGAAGCGGCTAACCCTGAGGGAATTGGAGGCGGATGAGCGAAGGGCTCGGGAAGGAAGATATTTGGGAAGAGAGAGTTGAAGGTATTTAGGACCCAGGCCCCAGAAGGCCTTGTGGACAATGCAGAGGGTTTTGAACTTAATCCTCGCAGCCACTGGGAGCCAGTGTAGAGATTTCAGTCCTGGAGAGATACGGTCCCTGGGCTTGAGGCCAAGGACAAGTCTCGCAGTTCTGTTCTGGATGAGTTGCAGAGGGCGGAGAGTGGAGGCAGGCAGATTAAGATAGAGGCTGTTACAGTAGTCCAGCTTCGAGAGAACCAGGACTCGGGAGACAGTGAGCTTCTGGGGGAAGGAGAGGAAGGGAAGAATACCTCTGAGGAGGTGCAGCTGGTAGTGTGACCTCTTGGTGACGTCAGAAATATGAGGAGAGAAGGAGAGTGTGGAGTCGAAGATGACCCCAAGGTTTTTTGCCTTGCAGGTAGGAGCAGGGAGGGGGCCAAGGGAGGCAGGCCAGAGAGCTACAGGGAAGGAGGGAGTGGGAGTACCGATGAGTAGGATCTCAGTCTTACTGGCATTAAGGCAGAGGTCATTGGCGGCACACCATTCTTGGATAGCAGACAGACAGTCAGAGATGAGGGAAGGAGAGGGGGAGGCTGAGGGTAGCCTGAAGATGAGTTGGGTATCGTCCGCATAGCACTGGAAATTAGGGCAGAGAGCGGCGATGCGGTGGGCAAGGAGTGCCAGATACTGGTTGAACAGCCAGGGAGAGAGATTAGATCCCTGGGGGACACCACAGGTGGAGAAAAAGATGTCGGAGAGGAAGGACCCCAGTTGGACCTGGGAGGGTCGATTTGAAAGGAAAGAGGTCAACCACGCCAGAGCCTGACCAGTGATACCCAGGTTTTCCCAGAGACGGTTGAGCAGGATGGCATGGTTGACAGTGTCAAAGGCAGAGGAGAGATCGAGCAGAATGAGAACACACGGAGTGTTGGAATCGAGGTTCAAGAGCAGGTCTTCACGGATGTTCAGGAGAGCAGTTTCCGTGCTTCTGGCAGCTCTGAAGCCAGATTGATGGTCATGAAGACTACCAACAGATTCAGCATGGAGGTTAAGCTGGGAGATGGCCAGTTTCTCCAGGAGCTTGCCCAGGAAGGGAGTGATGGAGATAGGGCGATAGTTAGCCGGGCAGGAGGGGTCGGAAGAGGGTTTCTTGAGAAGAGGGTGCACAAGGGAGTGCTTGAGGGGGGAAGGGAAGACTCCAGAGGCGAAGGAGTGGTTGCAAAAGTCAGCCAGGGCAGGAGCCAGGGAGTCGATGTGGTCCTTGATAGTTTTGGAGGAACAGGGGTGAACCTGTTTAGACGAGACTTTCATAGATCGGACTTGTCTGGAAACCTCGTCAGCAGAGAAAGGTGGAAAGGCAGAGAAAGAGGGAGGAGGGGTGATCGCAGAAGGGCCAGAGGAAGGGTCGGGTAGGGAGGGAGGGAGGTGAAAGGAGGAGAGCGAGGACAGGATGTCCTGAGTTTTAGATATGAAGTGAGAGGCCAGTGCAGTGCAGAGGGCCTGGGAGGCGACACGAGAGGTAGAGACTGCAACAGGGTTGGCCAGCTCCTTGCAGATTTTAAAGAGTTCGGCGGAGTTGTTTGATGCCGCAGAGATGCGGGCTTGGATAAGGGCTCTCTTCTTGGTGAGAACGGAGAGCCGGTACTGCCTTTGGAGCAGGCGGCAGGCCAGTTTGTCAGAGGATGAACATGAAGCACGCCATTTCCTCTCTGCAACCCTGCACTTGCGTTTTAGGGTGGCGAGATCCAAGTCATACCAGGAGTTACATTTGGCTTTGGGCTTCAGGCGGATTCTCATGACGGGGGCAAGGATATCAAGAGTAACAGATATAGCAGAGTGGAGCATGGAGAGGGCTGTGTCAGGGTGGGAGTCAGCCGAAGGGGCAGGGGGGGGCGAGAAGGTAGCAGCAAAAGCCTCAACTGACACACGCTTCATGGGTCGGATGACCGAGAAGGTGGGTGGCAGTGAAGAGGGTGGCTTTGCCTGTGGGGTAGGCAGGGTGAGGTGGGAGGATAGGAGAAAGTGATCACTCCAGGAGAGAGGAGTGGAGAGAGGGACGGAGAGGGGAAGGTCAGAAGAGATCAGAGCATCAAGAGTGTGCCCAGCAGAGTGAGTAGGCCCAGATGGGAGAATAGAGAGTGAGAGAGAGTCGCAGAGGTCACGAAAGAGACCAGTGGGGGGACTGGAGGCATCAAGGTGGATTTTAAAGTCGCCAAGAAAGAGGAGTTGAGTGGTTGAGGACAGGAGTGCGGAGGAGAGGTCAGCCCACTCAGAGAGGAAGGAGGAAATTTGACCAGGTGGCCGATAGATAGTAGCCACGGTAAGGGAATGGCTAGGAGAGAGAGAGAGTCGGCAGACAAGGCATTCAAAAGAGGAGTAGGTCTGCGTAGGAGTGACAGTGGCAGGAATCCACTCAGGGAAGATAAGGGCAACACCACCCCTGTCATGGTACACAGGGGCTACATTCACGTTCAAAAAGGCAACATGGAAGCGCCTAGAACCGCAGGGCCGTCCCATTAGGTAGGCACTAGTCCAGCTGAAAGGCCGAAATGTTGCTCCTAGCCACTAGTACTGCGTAAGGGCATGTGGCCCATTGGCGATCGTCCCATAAGATCGAAATGGTGCTCCACTGATTAACACGAAGCAGCAGGTGTCGGGAGTAAAATCCATCTGCAGGAGTGGCATACAGATGGCAGTGGCAAAAGGGGAGGAGATACCTGTCACCCAAATGAAATGAAAAAGAATAGTATGGGCATCTGAACTTCATTTGAATTACTCACTTCAATGATCACACTAAATCCACAGCCATATGCATGCTAGCCCACTCCAAAGGATTATTTCCACCCAAAAACCACTTGCGAATCATAACCATATATATCGATGTGAAAACACTATTACAAAGGAGTGTTTTTGTGCATGCGTCTGTTAAAACAGAATCCATCAGATGGGATTAGTAACGTGCATAGACACAAGTGTTTGAAGGCGCGTCGAGACAGGGAGGGTTCAACAAGGGCAGATAGACGATGGTCCCACTATGGCAGCACTGCATCACATAGCGCAGGGGAGGTGGATAGATTTCAAAAAGCCCTGTACATGGCAAACTCTGTATTAAATCATCTGTCCATGCATCCATACATCATTCCCTCATCCCGTAATGAAAACGCCTGATTTCATACTCACATAACATGTGAAATTTCCATTGAGTCTGTGCGTTATGCAGTCTGCAAAATCCACTGTGCTCCAGCCCGTAATTCCAGTGTTGCGAAGTAACATGTATTTGGGAACGTCCGGCCTCATCGTCCACTACGCTATTGCGCATCCCATACTATTCATATCAATCATTGCATTCTCGCCATGGCCCCTGTCCCAAGGACATTGAACAATAGAACGTTATATTTGCAGTCAGACCTGTGGGCATCTCCTCGCCGCTAGCTGAAAACCGAAAGCGCCGTCCTTCGAATTCCTCATTTGCAACATCACGTCGAAAAGGCAACTGTGACCGCTTGAAATCACAAATTCATCCATCTAGTGCGGCAGTGTGTGAAAATGGCAACTGGCTTCACTCACAAATGGGACGCCCCGCCCGTCGGTGAACCTCGGTACAGTGTTGCATGAGGGTCCACCGTTACTCGAGTACTACGTTCCACTGACCCTTCACAAGTCTGTTCGCGAATGCAAAGATAATATGTGAAACAATGGGACCATAGCAGAATGAACATATCAACCAATATTACACTGCCATCGGGAACAAATACATGATTGTAATAGCAAGATGCCATTCGTCGAATTGCAGCGTTGTGTGCGGGACGTGCTCGCCCAAAGGGGATAGCAGCTTGCACAGGTGGAATGAATCACCACAGGTGGAGGCTATACAGCCTGAATACACATAAATTGCACACCCAACCCCCTCCCACAACCACACCCACTCCGAAATGCTACCGGCAGGACTAGCGATGTTGGCCCTGGGGGACCTGATAGCACTGCAAGTACTCCAACTTCAAGAAGAAGACGAACCCCAACTACTACAACAACCGGCCGCACGGAGGAGACGCAGGAGGAGGAGGAGGGCAAGGCAGGGCCAGCAAGGGCCGCCAGCACAGCCACTACCACCACGCAGGCAGCCCGCAATCCCACGCCTCCGAGCACATCCGTTCAACCTCACTGATGAGCAGATCCACACCCTCTACCGTTTGGACCGGGAGACCATAACCGCCATTGTGGACATGACACAGGCTGACCCTGTCAGCATGATAGATAGCCCAACCGCCATCCCACCCCTACTGAAGGTGGTGTCTGTACTCCACTTCCTGGCCACAGGCACCTACCAGCACACAGTCGGACAGTTGCATGGCATTTCACAGCCACTGTTCTCACGGACACTATTGCAAGTGCTCGATGCCCTCCTGAAGCACGCAGACGACTACATCTCTCTACCACGCTCGGAGCAGGAAATTACGAACGCAAAAGTGGGATTCCATGCACTTGGCGGCATACCGGGTTGCATTGGTGCCATCGACTGCACCCATGTGGAATTGGTCGTCCCACATGCCATGGAGGCCCAGTACCGCAACCGAAAACAATTTCATTCTCTGAATGTACAAATGGTGTGTGACTCCAACAGGATCATTACACATTGTTGTGCCCGATTTCCTGGATCAACCCATGATTCTATGGTCTTGAGGAACTCTACAATACCACGCTACATGGAGCGACACGCAGGGAACAGATCCTGGCTACTCGGTGAGTCTCATTTCATGCATGATAATGTGGGGTATGTGATGCGGCAATGACCTGGCAGGAAGGGGGGGGGGTGCGTACGTAGCAATGTCATTCCACAAACATCCTTTATTGTCCACATACAGGTGATGCCGGGTATCCACTGAAGAGATGGCTCCTTACACCACTCCGGAACCCACAGGACCAGCATGAGGAGGACTACAACCATGCCCACTCACGTACCCGTGTAGTCATAGAACAGGCATTCGGCCTACTGAAGACTCGTTTCCGCTGCCTCAGCAGGTCTGGCGGGGCACTCCTGTACCGCCATGAGAAGGTTGCAAAGATGGTCATGGCATGTGTCATGCTACACAACATGTGCGTACGTAGAAATGTGCCCATGCCCCCTGACGCAGAACTGCAAGCACCTGAAGATGGTCATGATGAGGGTGGGGATGTGGTAGCACCTCAAGGAGTCTGCGAGGCACAGGAGGGCCGTGACATTCGTCAGCATATCATAGATGCATGCTTCTAGCACTCACGCCTGGTGGCTGATACATGGACACGGGACTTGTGGCACTGTGTGTGTCTGGAACATGCACAATATGGACTGTACGCCTATAATGGCCTCGTACACAAAGATCAATGTCCACACATCTCATTGGATGATCGTGCATTGTTTATGGCATATGTGAAATAATGTTACACACCCCATCGACCCACCACCCAAGTGAGCCCAACACACCCCCTCCACCATCCTACCTCCCCCCCGAACACCAGTGTCCAAAGATGCTCATTGTCAGTGGCCAGTCGCTATTGCAAGCCCCCTCTCCGGGTATCAGGGGCACCCCTGCCTTTGGAGCGCAGGTTCCTCCCAGATCTACGTTGGGGGCTGCCCTGGACGGAACTTGCAACGGATGATGTCTCTGCCTGCTCACGTCCATGCATGTCCCTAAGGGTTTGTGAGAGCTCAGTGAGCACACGGCGCACAGCGGCAAGTTCAGCACATCCGTCTTTGGACGTCGCATGCAGTTCCCCCCTCAGGCTCTCGGTGCTTCTCTCCATTTGTGCCCTTAGTGTCTCTGTACTTCTCTCCATTTCTGCCCTAAGTGTCTCAGTTGATGTTTCTATGGCTGCCTTAGTACCCCCACATTCATCAGCATGGTCCTTGAGGAGCGTGGCCAGTTGCTGCTGTTGCACGATCACCTGGTCGAGGGACTGTTGCCTCTGCTGTGCCATGGCCATTTGCAGTGGTGTCACAGAGGGGCTGGTCACCTCATGTTGCCTTGCCACAGGGCTTGTGGGGGATGGCCAGTCGTCGTCTTGTGGGTGCCCCTGCGTGGTATCCTCATGGTGTACGGGATGGAACAGACAGGGGGATTGAGACAGGTCATGGATGGATCTTACTTCGACATCCCCGTTTTCTGTGTCGGAGCATGCTGCCATTAATGCTGTGTCACCTATGGTGCTGCTGCCACCAAAAGCAGTGCCTTCTGTGGCATCCATTGGGGGGACCTGTGGTGGTGCTGTTGTGGGCATGCTGGCTGCTGGGGTGCCTGTTGAAGTTCCCTCCTGTGTGCTGCCACTTGATTTGTGCTGCTGCCGTGTCTTGATGCGTGCAGCTGAGGTGGAGGGTCTTTGGCCGTTGGTCTTGGCCCTCTTTGCAGGTGTGCTGGTAGGGGTGTCCTGGAGCTCGTCGTTTGAATCGGACCCTGTGGTGGAGTAAAGGAGGGCGAGCGTTATTAATGGGTCTGTGGAAATTGGAATGGCAATGTATCACATGCATTGGGGTGGTTCCTGAGGGTGATTTGGGTTGGGGCCTTGGAGGTGGTTTCATTTTTGTGTGGATTGAGGATGCAGTTGTTTTGCAGCCTGCAGCTAGGGTGTGCCTGCTGCACGTGTAGAGGGTGTTTTTAGGATTTTTAATTATTTATGTATTTAATGTGACTTTTAAAGTGTGCTATCAGGCCTATGTATGTGGACGTTCTCCTGGACATGTGTTACTGTTGCACTATGTGGACACATGGTACTTCACATGATTGGACATTGTGGATTTAGCATTGTTTTATTTGGCCCACCTACCTGATTCTTTGGATGTCTGCACTCCTTTCTCCATCCCTCGGACTCCCTCTATACTCTCCATTCCAATGGTGGAGGCACAGATTTCTTCCCAGGGGGTCAACTTGATGGGTGATTCCGATCCTCCCCCGGGGCTGTGGCAATGTTACGGTTGGCGGATAGTATGCTCCGTACGCGTATCCGCAAGTCGTCCCATCGCTTTCTGCATTGCTGTGGGTTGCGGGGTGCGGTCCCCACCGCACTTACCCGCTGTGCCACCAGGGCCCATATGGCCTTCTTGTTCGCAAGTGCCGTCCTGGTCATTTGCGTGGAGAAGACGACGGCAGCATTCTCCTGGAGGGTCTCTGTGAGCACGGTGAGTTCCTCACGGGAGAAGTGGACCTGCCGCTTGCTGTCGCATGCTTTCTTCGCTACTTTTCCCATTTTTCTTGGTTTCACTAGGGTGGATGACGGGTTGGGATGAGTCTCAGGGTAGTATTTTTAATGGTTGTGTGGAAATTGTGTTTTTATAGGTGTACGGCGTGCTGTTTCCCGTTCCGGGACCATGTTTTTACTTCCGTTTCCGTATATTTACGGTCACCGTACTTTCCGATTGCCGCTCATTGCGGTGACCGCTAAGATGGGTGGCGGAATTGCACCTAGGGCGCCGTACGGCGGCGGTGTGGGCCGTTTTGGGGTCATTTCCGCCATTGCGGACTTTGCACTTCCGCCATGGCGTGGTGCTCGTGCCCGATGGGTCGGAATGAGCCGCACTTTGCTCCGTCGTGCAATGGCGGAAACGCTATTTACGCTATGGCGGAGACGCTAAGGTCAGTCACTTTCCACCAGGGTCGTAATGAGGGCCATTGTGTTTTAAAATGAGAGGTTATAGCTACTGTTAATCCTTTTATGTGTATGAGTTGTTTCTGTGTTTAATGGATGTTTTTAATCTGAATAAACTTTGATTGATTGATGAGACATACCTTTTTAGTGTACAATATATTAATTGGCACTATCATGCATAGGAATGGTAGAATTAAAAAAAAGAACAGGGGGGCTACTCACTAGTGCTCCCACAATCTTTGACCACTGTTGTGAGTTGGCATTTACCCTGGTCAGTCTTTGTGTCACCCAGAAAGTTACGTTTTGAAGTGTTTTCCCCACATCTGGCGAGGGACACTTATACACTGTGTAGGTGTTTAAGGTGTATTTTGGGCACTATACCTTTTAAGGAATAATCAGAGTATGATGGCTAAATTCATATTTTTTTAATTCACAAAATTGCACATTATTAATTTATATTCTAGTTATGCATTTGTCAAAATTGCTAAACAGAATCATGCCAAAAAACTGATTTGCCTGATTTTCTTTCACCCAAAAAAGTGGAAAACTCAATTCTTTAGGTTTTAGTTTGCTGAGGCTATTTAAGTGTATGCTGAGATGTTTTTTTTTCAGCAAAGTGATGGCAAAATAGTATACTTGCCCTATGATGCTATGGTACAGGGTGACTGGGCCTGGATTCCATGGTCTGCTCACACTACTTCTCTCTGATGTTCTCCTGTTGGAGATAGTATATCATTAAACAGTTGGAATACCAAGCTGGTCAGGGTCGGACTGGGGCATAAGATTGTCTCGGGCACACAATGTGATGCAACTTGGGCAATATGAAGAATATTCACCAACAATGGTCAAAAGGTACCCGTAATATTATCCCCATAAATAATGTCGCCATACATATAGTCGCCGGGAAACGGCATAGGTGACATTATTTATGGGGAAAATATGTGGGCTAAAGGGGAGTGGGGGTTGCGGGGGTGTCCCTGAATCCATTTAAAAAAATGTGGGTGTTGCGGGTGTGTCCCCTGCAGGTTCCATATGATAATGTTGCCGCAAAGAAACAGCACCATTCTTGTATGGCAACATTTTTGCGGGGACATTATCACATGGAACCGGTCAAAACTACTGCCCGCTTAGTGAAGGAACTCCTCGAATTGGCCCACACTGGGCAAAAAAGTGGCCCACTTTGACCCAAAAACTGGCCTACACTAGCAGGTTGCATTTTTGGTTCCGCCAATGGCCGATTACCCTATAGACCAGTCAAACTCTGAAGCTGGTTTCTAGTGACATATTCTTTCTTCAAGAAACCTGGCTCACTTATAAGCTGAGAATTGATGGGTATCAGGGTTTAAATAAGTTGGCCATCAAGGGCCTTGTTGGTAGGTGCGGGTGGTCTTATTCTTGGTGCAGAGGATTCATTTAACATGAGTGCCTATAAGGTTGGTCAAGAGGATACTAATGTACTGAGTGCAACACTATTTATTCATAAGGATGGTATTAATCAATCTCTATGAGCACACCGGGTGGGACACATACAGCAAAAATTATGAAATATAAAGCCGAGGTAGTTACTGCCTGGAGTTGGTACCAGCTTAATGGGGAAAAATAGTGTGCAGGGATTTTAATGCTTATTCAGATCCTGGGTGAGAGACTACACAACAGAGGGTCCTATCCAAGCAAAAAAAAAATAAGATCTCTCATACGCAGGTAAAGAAATGGTTGAGCTTTTTACAAACTTTCAACCTTGTGTACCTAAATTAATTGGGTTTGAATTACACCTATTACCAGGGGTCAAGTCCTAAAAATTAAAGTGGGGGGGGACTAATCAACAAATGCAATGGGATGCGACGTCGCCAGAAATTAGCATTTCAAGGTGAAATATGCATATTTCATTAAATTGGCTTTGCATAACCACCCAAATTGCACAGTACGAATGGAATTTGTCTATCATAAAATCAACACAAAACCAAGAGAGTATATTTTCCTCTAATAGGGTTTTTGAAACTTTAAAAGGTGTGCAAATTTTAAAATCTAAGCACCAATACAAATGTTTTCCCTGGGACTTACAGTACAGAAATGCAACAGTTTATACAGTGGTGAAGTGTCCCGCCTACAAACATGACGACTGCAGTTTTATCCCCAACGTCATCTTTAATTCATAAATAAAATTCAAAGAGATCATTCAAGGTTTCTCATTTATCTGGGGGGACTGAGTCCACTCTCTGAATAAAGTGGGTGGACTACGTCCCCCCGCGTGTACCCTCGACTTGAGCCCTGCCTATTACACCTGTTACACCTGCTGTTTCTGGCGGCTGACATCCTTGCCTGGGGGACTGGCGTGATTGGGTAAGATCCTGCTGCCCTTGCTGAGCCGACCACCCGCTCCCTCTGCTCTGGACTACGGCCCTCCCTCCACTTCAGGCAGCCCGTATCCTTGCTAATCCCGGCTGCTGCTGCCTTCACTACGCCACTGCTTGCTTCTTCTGCATTGGGCTGTAACGCCTCCCACCTTCTACAAACTTCGCTGATTCCCCACACTATCAGGGTTAGATTCTGCTGCCTCTGACCTCCTCTCCACCATAACTCATCCTTCCAGCCCGAACTGCTGTGCCCGCTGTGTCTGACGGCTACTTTCCGTGCCCACACTCTGCCAAGTTCTGGATCAGATCCTGCTGCCCCTGCCGTGCCGGCCACCTGATCCAACTTCTCTGTGCTGCGATGCCCTTCACATCAAAAAGCTCCTGCCCTTGCCAACTCCCTGCAGCTGCTACCATTACTACGCCATTCCCCTGTTACACCTGCACTGAACTCCAACCTCCTCTTTGACTGTCCCCTTTTGCCCTGCAACGTTTTTAGGCTGGATCCTGCTGCCCCCGCCCTTCTCTCCATTTATCTAGCTGATCTCCTAGCTACCTAGGGTCACAGCCACCTACTCACTTGTTTGGCCCCTTGGCTCTGCAGTGCCCCTCCCTCTGGCCTCCATTAGCCCTCAGCCTCCTTCCTAAGCACTCCCATTATGTGACCTGGCCCTCTGGTTCACCTCTCTCCCGGGTTTCTTGTGCCTGTTCCTTCTCATTGTAGCCTTAACCTGCACTATTGGCACTGTCACCCCACTGGCCCTATCGCAGGCTCCACTACACGGATCTGTGTGGGTGGTAACACCTACTGCCTTCTAACTGCCTCTCCATCCTGCCAGTGTCTGGGCCCTCCCTCCATCGGCCCACTTCGGAGTTACTCCCCCACTAGCCCATCTCAGTAATAACTTCCCCCGTACAGCTCCTACCAATCCCACTGCTGCCTTCCAGAATCACTGCCTCCATCTTTTGATCTCCTGAAGACTGAACCTGATCCACCCAACCTTTTGCATCCTCTCCAGCTTGTAACAGCCTTCTGGACTTCTTGCCTGTGAGTTTCCCGGACTACTACTTCAGTTGCAGCTACCTCGGACAGATCCTACCCACCCCACTGCTGCCTTCCAGTAATACTGCTTTCACCTTATGTGCTTCTGAAGGTGGAACTTGATCCTCCCAACCTTCTGCGTCCTTTACAGCTTCTTGCAACATCCCTCTGACTTCTAACCACTGAGTTTCTGCGTCCTCTACAGCTTCTTGCAACAGCCTTCTGACTGGTCTCCTGCTTTGCGCCACAGCCCTCTGGTCTTCCTTTCCCTCAATACCACTGACTGCTGCCCTGACCCTGCCCTACCTCCTAGTCTGCCCCCACTCTTTTCTCCATTCCCCTCCCTCCTCAGGGTGACCTCCCATTCACAGACCTCCCTTCTCACTTATATTGCTCCTTGTTATGTGCTCTCCCTCCTCTCAGTCCCGCCTCTCCCCCCCTCCCTCCTCTCTCTCCCCAGTCCTCTCCCCCCTCAAAACTCTCTGTCTTTTTATCATGGCCATATCCTCCTTAACCCCTCCTCCTCCCCCTACACCCACTCCTCCCAGCCTCCACACATCCCACTCCGACATCACAACCTTAACTGCCCACAAACCTCCCATACTCCTAACACCTTTGAAGTCGCCCTCTGGAACACCAGATCGATCTGCAACACAACCACTGCTGTTCTCAACCTTTTCTTACGCCTTAACCTTCAATTTCTCTATATCACTGAAACTTGGATCCCTCCCCACAACACCTCTGTTCCAGCATCCCTCACCTCTTCTTCCTCTTTATTCGCACATGTCCCTCGTCCCTTAGGCTGTGGAGGTGGCCTAGGCCTTCTTTTTCGTCCTCACTTTACTTCCTCGCCATCTCCTACTCCACTACCCACTCTTCCTTCCTTTGAATTCATGTATAAAATGTTTAACTCTCCCCACGCTATATCATTCCTCATCATTTATCGCCCCCTGGCCCTGTTGGCTCCTTCTATGAGGATATTGACCATATTCTCAGCCTCATTGCCCCCACCCCATTATTCGTACTTGGCGACTTCAATCTCCATCTCTCCTCTACCTCTTCCTCTTCCTCCTCTCCTCTCCTGTCTATCCTTGATTCCTACTTTCTCACTCCTCTCCCTTCTCCTTCTACTCACCAATCCGGTTCTACCATTCTTTACTTTACTCTTTACTCTTCATTCTTCCATACCTTCTCTTTACCTCCTCCTTTACCGCTTCTCCCATATCTTCTCTACCTACATATCTTTCTGACCACTCCTTACTCTCCCTTTCCCTCACCCCCCTCCTCTCCCTCCCCTCCCTCCCCTCCCTAACCCTCCCCTCCTTCGTCCACCCCCTTTTTCCGACATGACCTATGTAACTTCAACCCTTCTCTCTTCCTAACTTCCTGCTCCTCTTCCCTCCCCCCTTTCTCACTTCTCTTCTCTCTCAGCCACTGACGCCTCTTCCACCTTAACTTCCTCCCTCACCTCCACTCTTGATCTTCTCCACTCTCTTTCCCCCTTCTGCCCTTCTTGCTGACCTTCTCAACCCTGGCTCTCTCCTTACCTTTCCTCTATGCACCGCCTTCTTAGGCGCTTTGAAAATCCTGGTTTAAGCACCCTTCCTCCTCCAATCAAGATGCATACTTCTACTATCACTCCCTCTACGACTCTCGTCTCAACTCTGCTAAGCGCCTTTACTTCACCGACCTTCTCCACTCTCAATCTTCCCATCCTCACCGTATCTTTCAAACCTTAACTCGACTTCTCTCTCCTCCTACCCTTGATCACTCCATCGCCTCTCCTCTCTCTGCCTCTGATCTTGCCACCTTCTTTTCTAACAAAGTCCTTAATCTCTGCCAAACTATCCTCTCTTCCCCTTCTTATTCTCCTCCTCCTCCTCCCCTTCCTCCCCCTCCTTTTTCTATGTCCTCATTCTCCCCTATCTCTCAATCTGATGTTGCCCTCCTCCTCTCTAAAACTCATCCCACTGCTTCTCCCTCTGATCCCATTCCCACCGCCCTCATCCCTAAAATCTACCCCCTCCTCATACCCTATCTTACCTCCTTTTTCAACATCTGTTTATTCACATCCTCCTTCCCCACTCCTTTCAAGCATGCTACCATCATACCCATTCTCAAAAAACCTTCAGCTAATCCCCTTCTTGCCTCCAACTACCGCCCCATCTCTCTTCTTCCCTTCCTATCTAAACCTCTTGAGCGCATTGTCTATTCTTAACTTTCCACCTTCATCTCTAACCATTCTCTCCTCCCCTCCACCCAATCTGGCTTCTGCCCTCTACACTCCACGGAAACCGCTCTCATCTCCGTCCTCAACTCTCTCCTTTCTGCCCGCTACTCTAAGCATTCCTCTATCCTCATCCTCCTTGACCTCTCTGCTACCTTTGATACCGTCGACCACCCTTCACTCCTTAGCTCTCTCTCTATTCTTTTGGCCTTAAAGACTCTATACTTAATTGGTTCTCCTCCTATCTTTCTAACCGTTCCTTCTCAGACTCCTGGGGTGGCCGCATCTCCCCTAGCTTTCCTCTCAACCATGGTGTTCCCCAAGTTTCTGTCCTTGGCCACTTTCTTTTCTCTCTCTACACTTCCTTCTTGGCTCCCATTATCTCTTCCTTTGGTGTGTCACACCATTTCTATGCTGACGATACACAGCTCTTCCTCTCTTTCTCCTCTTTCTCTCCTGACATCTATCATAAGCTTTCCTCTTGCCTCTCTGCTATTAAATCTTGGATGTCCTCTCACTTCCTTACTCTTAATTCTGACAAAACCGAAATCCTGTTCTTCCCAGCCAACACTCTTCCTGCTCCCTCCCCTCCTCCTTTTCTTCTCTTCCCCCCCATCCCAACTCCCATTCTCTCCCCACACCCGCAGCCTAGGTCTCCACATTGATCCCCACCTCTCCCTCTCTCGCCACATTTCTCTCACTGCCAGATCTTACCGTTTCCACCTCCATAACATTCGTAATGTTCGCCCCTTCCTAACCTTTCACGCTACTAAACTCTTAGTCACCTCCCTTATCTTCTCGAGAGCCTTCTACTGCTCCACTCTTCTGTTGGACTCCCCTCCTCTCACCTCTCCCCCCTCAAATCCATCTACCACTCTGCCATCCGCTCCCTCTGCCTTCTCTATCCTCATGATTCCATCTCCTCTTCTCTCAACTCAGAAGGCTGGCTCTCTTTTCACTCACAGCTTAAATTTAATTTCCTCTGTCTAGTCTTCAAATCCCTCTACGCCCTTGCCCCTCCCTACCTATCCTCCCTTCTCACTTTTTATACTCCTTCTCGTTCACTCCGTCTGCGGATCTCTTTCGTCTCTCTCCTCCTCCTCCACCCTGTGCCCCTTCACACTTTCGCTCCTTCCAACTTCTCGCTCCCTTCCATTGGAACCGCCTACCCCTTCCTGTCCATTCTATTACATACTACCCCTCATTCCGCACTTCTCTAAAATCTTATCTCTTTCTCTCACCCCCCAGCTTCCTTTTTTCCTCTCTCACTACTGACTCTACCTCTTCCCACTCCTCCCACCCCCTCTCTCACTTAGCCCCTCTCCTTCAGCACCCTTCCTATCAATATTTGTAAATTGTTCCTTGTACTGTTCTCTGGTTCTGATTCAATTTGTCATGCATTGCTTATTGTATTATGCTTGTTCCTCTTGTTAAGCACTTTGGATTAAAGCGCTATATAAATAAAAATGAATACAAATTTGGTTATAAGGGGCCTGGCTTGAAATGTACTTGGTCTGATAATCACTCACGTAGCAGAATGTATTATATCTTCATAAACTGCAACAGCAAGTTAGTCCTTGAAGCCCACAGGTTGTATCCTCTGGCCTTAGTGATCACACCATCCTGATACGATTAATTTTCCAGCTGCCCAAGGTCGTCAATTTCGCAAGGGACACCACGAGGTATCCTTCAGAGGAGACCAGATCATATGGACCGAACATCATATTGAAATATTTAATAGTAGGATGCACTGCAAATGGTGATGTTAGAATTGCATATGGGCAGATTTGACTCTGCCAGTAATATAACAACAGGCTATGCTGAACAGTATGGGGTAAATAGGAAAGAGAGAAATAACCATGCGGGCCACTATCCAAATGGCTACTACAACGTGGCCATTGCTGGATAAAAGAGAAACTATCAACGTGGCGTGCATCAACTTAATAGGTTGCATACAATGGGATATTTATATGCCCCTTCTTGGGCATACCACTAACTGTCAAATTTTCTATAGCGTTCTCAGGTAAAATGACAATAAAGCTTTCTGGCAGCTTTTTAGATGATTCTCTCTTAAACAATTTCAGCACAAATTGAATCCCATAGTAGAAAGAGATTGGGTGAAAGATGTGGAAAGGTATACGGCTCTCCCTTTGGTACTGAAAGTATGGACAAAGTGGTAGCTTGTTTCTGCCCCTATTCTAAACTTGAGATTGAGCCATTGGATTTACATGTGACAATTCGTAAACTGAAATCATCTAGAGCGTCTGGGCCTGATGGCCTTCCAACTTTGTCTTGAAACAGCATCCTCTATTCTGGTCTTTCTAACTTTCTAAATGTTTCCATCAGATCCTTGTAAATATGTTTATTCTTGCTGTACGGAAATTGTTCATGCTTTTCCTGGTGCACAAGAAGGGCCCAAGGGACAGTCCCACTGACTACATGATGTTTGCCATGCTTGATGCCTTTGGCAAATTGTTTTGTAACCTTTTGCTGAATGGGCCCCTGAAATACAGTTGCTCTCCCCTCAGCAGACAGAGTTCAGAAAGGGAATTAATACCACCTCTAAGATCTATACAGTATATCGATTGATGAGGAGTGCAAGGGATTCTAAGTATACTCTGCATATGGCCTTGATCAGTTATAACAAAGCTATCGATAGGGTTGACCAGAACAGGCTGTGGGATAAGCTTACTTGGGGCATTGACCAAGGACTTCTACATTTGATCAGGCTATTCTACACAAATACTGTGGTGGCGGTTAGATTGAATGGACAGGGGTTACTGACTAAATACATCTCCACCGCTGTTGGACTAAAGCAGGGGTGCATCTTGGCCCCCTCCTTTGTTACTTATATGTGGCAGCTTTGGGACCCGTGTTGAAAGGTACTCACAACTTCCCTCCTATTTTGGCTGTCATACACTGAGTCAAAATTATCTAAAGGGCGCCTGGCGGAGTCCTGATATGCCCAGGAGGGTACATGTATCAATATTATCAATAATCAGGATATGAGACCCTCTTACACGCACCCAGTAGTCACCCATGCACTGAGATTATTCACTATCAAGCACGGCCGCGTGATGACACCGCATCAAGACTAGTCCATTGTTTTCTAGCCTTGGAACCATCTTAGAGAGGCTTGTTCCTTCACCATCCAGCACTGTGGTTGTTTTTCCACCGCGGCTCACCACACAAAGTCACACTCCCATCTGCCATGGGAACTGACACAGAGGTGCTGTTTATACTCTCTCCTATAGATCTAAGGCTAATCATAAACCCAGTGTCCTCTGAATTACTCATCCTGGCACTGCAGGTCTACCTTCTACGGTGTATCGATCACACCACCAATCCCTGGACTGACACCAGGAACGCTTGCAGCACAGCCACTCCGCCTCACTCCGGTTTGACGGTAAACTGTACTCTCAGATACACCCATTAGTGTACTCTTAGGCATCAATCGGCCGTTATTCAGTAACCTTTAATTTAACACTTACGCACTGAGATCCTTACATTTGCCCTCTTACCTACAGATAAGAGCCACGGACAGACCCACCCAACAAGTCTATCCTGATGAAGGCCACCACAATTACAAGCTCTAATCAAGCCCCTGTGGCCGAAACACTACGGTGTCAATGACCTATGACACAACTGTCTTCACTCATTTTTTGTATGTTTCTATATATTGTTGTGTACACCGTTTGTTAGATATACCCGGACTGATTAGCAGCCTCGGGCAGCACTCACTCGAGCTATCTCTCACCCAATCATTGTACTCACTTGTGCGATCTGTCAAGGACCTTTTCCTCCACATTTTTTGAGGATGGTACACAGTTGTACCTCCCTTTATTGTATGTAATCTGTCCGTGTTACTTTCGTGCTTAGCGAAAGCAATTTAAACTTCTAAAAACTGTTTTTGAGATTGAAATAAATATGTCCAAAACTGTTTAACTGTTCAAGGGTCTCACATCCTGATTATTGTTAATATTGATACATGTCACACACTGAGGACACCATTCTCTTTGATAAGACTTTGCTTTGCCTGCAGCGATCGTTGTCGGCTATATCTGAGTACTCTGCATGGAACAACCTTAAAATAAGTCCACAAAAAAGGTAGCAGGCACCCCTCTCTAGAAAGAACATGGCGTGATAACCCCACACCAGGCTATCATGCCATGTTATTTCTAGAGAGGGAGCCTGCTACCTTTTTTGTATTTTTGCAAGGAACTTGGGGTTGTTCACCCTAAATTACCTGGGGGAACCTAGACGTGGACCCCTTGCTCTATTGTGCTCATAGAAGCACAGCCCCACCTCACTGATGAGGCCAGAAAAGGCCGAAATACATGTGTCGGGGGTTGCTGTTGGTACTCTTGTTCAAAGGAGGTTTGCCTGGCATTTCGGTGCTGGATTGCCATTGTGGGTGGGACAAAGACTGATATGCAAATGGATATTCCTCCTTTGTGAAAGGTACAGTGAGCAAAAAGCGATGGATGGAGGCTCTCAAAGTGGGAAGATCCCACAGAACAGGTTATCATGCCATGTTCTTTCTAGAGAGGGGCGCCTGCTACCTTTTTTGTATTTTTGCAAGGAACTTGGGGTTGGTCACCCTACGTTACCCGGAGGAACCCAGATGTGGACCCCCTGCTCTACTGTGCTCCTTGAGGCACACTTTACCTCACTAATGAGGCCCAGCAAGGCTTAACATGTGTCCGGGGTTGCTGTTGGTACTCTTGTTCAAATGAGGTTTGTCTGGCATTTCAGGGCTGGACTGCTCTTGTGGGCGGCACAAAGACTGATATGCAAATGGGTATTCCTCCTTTGTGAAATGTACAGTGAGCAAAACGCGATGGCTGTGGACTCTCAAAGTGGGAAAAAAACAGAACAGGTTATCATGCCATGTTCTTTCTAGAGAGGGGCGCCTGCTACCTTTTTAAAAATAAATTCATCCAAGACAAAGATCATGGTGGTTGTTAGCAGACGCCTTGCTCTGAATTTTATTTGGACCATAGACTCTTATCTCTATCTTGGCATATCACTTTCTTCCACTCCCTCCACCCTGCCTCTCAAACATCACATTGCTCCTGACGTTTTATGGAAATTTGGTATAATTAAGTCATTTGTTCAGGTAAAATGCTGTTTTCCGTGGAGGGTATGCTTGATATCTAGAAAATGAGCATTGTCGGGGGTATTATATACAGATTAGAAATCTTCCCAGATAAAGACCTTAGTTGACTGAAACCACTTGAGGGCAAGCTGTGGAGACGTGGTCTGGGTATCCCGCAGTCCCTGCCCATGGAAGCCATTTGAATGGAGCTGGGCTTGGGTCATTTCTAACCATGCTTAAGATTAAAAGAAGTCTGCTCATGTTCAGAATTTGGATGGAGAAGGGTGACTCGCTCCTGAACTTGCAAGCTTGTGTACTCAATCAGTCTGCTCCTTTGTCCCATTGTTTACAGGACTTATGGCATTCATGTGTAGTCTTCCATGAGAAGATTGCATGGGACATGGATACTTCTATAGAACCTCATATTGCCAAGAGTGAGTTGACTAGAAAAGCATATTTCTGGGAACGGCTGGTAATATTGAATACTTATCTGGCAAGAAGTCCTTCATTGAATACTCTAAACTCTTCTTCCCCTATCTTCTTCCTGTGGAGTATCATACATTTAGTGAATCAGAACTTGAGGAGATTCATTATGTTACTTTCATTTAATGTGTTACCCTCCCATATGGTGATTGCTGCAAGCGATTGCACCTCTGAATTGGAAAGAATATGGTAAATGTGTCATATTGAGTTGGAGACCACCAGGCATTTACCCACTCAATGCACCATCTTATGTTCAGTGTATGCCTTACATTGTCACAATCTGACACGCTGACTATAGGATATATCTGGAAATCAATTTTGGGCTAATGTCACATCGCCCAATCAAATGTCATGCTGAATGCTGTACGCTTGGTCTGGAAACAAATCCTTAAGGTATTGAACATCAATCTGAACTCCAATTAAGTTGTGTTAGTAATTTTAAAGTTCTGCAGAGTGTTGAATCTCATAGTATGAATTGATTAATTGTTGTCTTTTATATCTATTACCTGGTTTTGAATCCATTTTGTATCGACATGGTAGCGTTTTTAGTATGTAGATATTGATCGGTATGAATTTAATTTCTTGATGTATTGTTTTGTTTGCATCGTCTTTCTTTTACTCTTAATATACTACTCTCTTGATCTTTATATATAAAGCTGAATGTGTGTATGTGTGTATTTTTGTCCGGCTATACAAATCCACACCGTTAAACCCACTGCTACCAAATTTTGCATGGATTCCTCTTTTATCTAGGCCAAGATTGTAGTCTATGTTTGGATGCAAAGAATTCACTCCGTAGACACCCTCTTTTATTGATGCTCACCCCGATTGTCTACAGTAGGTACTAGAAGGAGACAACATTTGGAAAAGTGTCTGAAGCAAAATGCTCGATGTGTTGGTTATTTCTTTGAAATGTATTACTACTGTATACAGTTCCAAAGTGTTTATTCAAACATTTTTAAAGGGAATGAAAGAAAATATATATATATTTTTTTATCACACCAATCCAAATATGGGAAATGGCAAGGTTGCAGTTTACTTAAGTTCATCGACAAGAAAAGAGCACAATCAAGTAATCATTCTTGGACATTTTCTCAAATGTGCTGAAGCCATTGACTGACTGAAACATGCCGCACAATAAACGAACATCACTTGGAAAAGCTTCTTTTGATGCAAAGCGAAAATCAATATCAAGAGCTTCTGAAACACAATAACAAACAGCAGCACGACTTGCCAACCAGAGGACAAAAGCAACTTTCTCCAGGGCAAATTAGATGCCAGAGCAAACTGAAGCAAGACTTGCTGACATGAGGACAATAGCAACATCCTCCAGGGCACATGAGACACCAGAGCAAACTGAAGCAAGACTTGCTGACACGAGGACATGAGAAACATCCTCCAGGGCACAGCAGACGCCACTCGATCAGGACACGGGCAACACTGGGTACCCCAGCTAGTGTTTAACAATGTTAAGCTTTATGATTAACCCAAACACTTAATACAAAATGAAAAAAGTAGGTTGTGAAAAGCAAATGCTTTTCCTTTCTTTGCAGAGGACAACCTCACCAAAGTTAATTTGCAGATTTGTTGATCTGCCAGCAAGTGAAAAACTCAAAGTACATTGTTTTCACTTAGTTTGCTGTTAACATCTCTTGCAACAGTGCTTTTATTTTCCAGAAATGTGCAAGGTAAAGGCCCCAAAATCTGTTTTTTCAAACTTGTTTTTAATAAAAGAAGGTGTTCATTATGAAATGGAAGCAACATAATAGAGTGGGATAAGGATGGGTGAAAGATGAAGTGTGAAGAGTTCTTAGCGGGCAAATATCTAAGTGGCTGGGTACTAAGAGGAACCAAAAAGTGATGGTGGAAGGTTTTGAATAAATCAAAGCCACTGGCCTAGAGACCCAAGCTACTACTCACTTATGAGGCCCAACAAGGCCGAAACATGTTTGGGGATGCTTGTGGTCTCGTGCAGAAGGGATGTGACCTAGCAGTTCGGGCTGGACTGCCTCTTTTGGGGTGGGACCAAGCCTGATTTGCATATGGTCTTTCCCCTTCTGTAATGACTTGGCAGGCAAAGAACGATGGTCTGGAGGGTTGCCCCGAGCAATGCCAGTGGTTAAGATTCAGTCTAAACCTTCCAGCCATCACCTCTTTGTTTTTGCTGGGTACTAAGAGGACCAGGACCACAATACTTCTCTGTTTAAGACTGTGGAAGGCTAGATATTGTAGGGGTCACTCTGGGTCATTGCATGGAAATGGAAGCAAAGGCAGGTGGGGAAGGTGGATCAGATTTAGGGAGAAGTGGGACTGCTGCACTTGCTATTAATGGGGATTAAGGTGAGTGAACCTTACTTTTACCAGATCTAGTGAGTGTTATGGAAACCATTGTTATATGGGATTAAGGAAGCAATTTTGAATAGAAATGGTGCACATAGGAAGCAATACAGCTGACAGAGTTAATCCCCATTTGATGCAGGGGAAGTATAAAGATGCATACACTAGAGAAATACATTAAAATAATACGCAATAAGGGCCAAGTGTAATTACAGGTAATCAGTATACATATTTATATTCTATTGATGTATGTGTGACATTCACAGGATCGATGGGCTGATGCCAGAGAGGGGATTGGAAATGCCCCTCCCCTGGTTAATGAGTGGAGATTAAGTTAGCTTTTAAACAATTTCACTGATGGGATAGCTTTAACGTCCAGAGGGAGGAGATTCCTGTGGAAGGGGGAGGAGACAAGAAAAGCAGTGGAACCGGGAGGTAGGGTTGAGGAGAGAGGAGGATCAAAGAATTTAAGAGGAATAGTAGAGAGAGGTGCGATCAGTGGGGTAGTAGAGGGCAAGAACATGTATAGATCTATGGAGGAGCAGGAGGCATTTATAGAATAAGATTTTGCATTGAGAGCCAATCGAGGACGGTGTAAAGAGTTGGGAGAACATCTTGGTAAGTAAAAGAGGATGTGTGCAGTGAAAGTAAGGATTTTGTTATGGGGAGAGGAGTAAAGAGGAAGACCAAGGAATATGCTTGAATAATAATACAGTTTGCTAATCACAAAGGTAGAGATGAAGGTTTTGGTCGAGTGGTAGGTGAAGTGAGGGCAGAGTTTACTTATGCTGATTAGTTCAATCCTGGCAGCACTGTCATTTGCCATGATAAATTGCTGTCAAAGAGGACCTCACGTTTGTGAGTCTTGGATGAGGAGTGAGGGCTGGAGGGAATGTAATGGGAGATGGCAGAGTGGGGTTAGCAGTGAAGAAAGGGAGAAAGATGGTTTCTGAATTGGAGGTATTAAGCATCTGTCAGTGAAGAGCCATCCAAATCTGTGCATTGTGAGATAGCTGGAGTGAAGGAGGGAAAAGAGAAAAGAAACTGGGTGTCATTGGCAAAGAGGTGGTAGGAAAAGGAAAAGGATGCGATGAGTTTGTCCAGGAAGGACGTGTAAGTAAGAGGAGAAAGGGAATGGGCCAATGACTGATCATTGGTGGTCTCCCACAGCAAAGGGTGTGGTGGAGGAGGTGGGAGAAGAGGTGTCAGTTCCATGAGATGGAAACAAAGTGGTTAGAATGTAGGAGGCTGTGCTTGAAGCCAAGGGAGGGGTGGGCCAGAAGGAAGGAGAGATGGTGCAAAGTATCAAAGAGATCATGTAGGAGAAGGCTTTAGAAGTGGTGAGAGTGAGGGGCAGTGGTTAGAAAGTTGGAGACAAGGGCGGCAGCAGTTGCAGCAGAGTGTTTGCTCAGGAATCATGGTTAGAGGGGATCACAGTGAGTTATCTTTGAGGTAGTTGACAATGATGTGAAAGGCAACTCTCTTGAAGATTTTGATTTGTTGGGCCAAAGAGGAGACAGATCTGTAGGAGGCGGTAGTGTTAGGGTCTGAAGGGGGCTTCATGTTTATGTGGATAATACTGTGTATTTTGTAGCAGGCAGTGAAGATGCCTATGGTGAGGGCGAACAAGTAGAGGGGGAGGAGATGACAGGTCCGAACCCTTGAAGTGTTTATGGTATGAAGGAGTCATTGGGAGCACAGTATGGGTTAGCTGAATGGAGAATGGAGAAGAGCTAATTGGGAGAGATTGGAGAGAAGTGTATTAGTGAGGTGAAAGTGGGGTGAAGGCATGGTATGAAGTAGTGAGAGAAAGATGAAGGGTGTACAAGGTGTCATGTATTTTACAATCTTGGAGGAGAAGTATGACGCAAGATTATTAGAGGAGGGAGAGCATAGGGAGCATTTTGTTGGGGAAAACATATCCTGGAGAGTCAAAAGGTTTGCAGGGTTGAGCGCATTTAGGATATAAGTTAAGTATATAAGTCATTTGGCAGAGTCAAGAACAGCAGTGGGTCCTTGCTTCTCATTAGGAAAACCCCACACAGTTTTTAGTACATTAAGGGGAGTGAGTATAGGTCACTTAGTCAGTATGGTGGGCTGCCAAAGAGGCAGTCTCAAGGGGGATTTCCAGGTTTCAGCGGTGGCCATCAAAGAGTGTTTAGGGTGATGGGAGTCGAAATGGATATTGAAGAAATACACTATCCAGATTTTAGGTATTACAGATTGGCAGGTAGGGCCCAATAGAGGGGACATGAGTGAATAGGTATATGAGGGAGTAGTTGATGGAAGATGGACAGGGCAGATGAGGTTGGACTGGGTATTATGTGAGGGGGAGGAATACAGGAGGGAAGCAATACCCAAGAGAGCTGAATGTGTTCAAATAGCAGAGCCTTTAGCCTACGCCTGAAAACTGAGATTGCCCCACACAGTCTAAGAGGGCATTCAATAGCCGGCAGGGCGGCCACTGAGAAACAGCCATTCTGTATATGGGAAAGTTTGGCTGCAGGGGTTTCCAGTGTTGTTGGTGCGTAGTGCTTGCTTAGCTGGTAACCATCTAATCCTTTTGGTTAGATATGCTGGACTTTTTCCATACAGACAGACATGCGTGACACACAATGTTCTAAACTGGATTCACTTCTGTACTGGTAGCCAGTGAAGTGAACTTATAGCCTCAGACACATACTCTGTTCTGAGCATACCAATCACCGCCCTGACTGCATTATTCTGGACCACCTGTAGCCGATTAATCACTATTTTTACAATGCCCTATAGAAGATATGCCAGACAAGCAGTTAAGTGTAGCTAGGCTGGTAGTGAGCAAACACATTAAAACAATAAAAAGCAGCTAGCCTGGTAGTGACAGCCCACACTCACAGTGATGTTAGAGTAACATTTTAAAGAAAGATGACATGGCAGGATGGATTTGAGGAAGTGGAAGACATGGATAGGGCAAGCGGTTATGACAGGCCAGGTAAAGAGGCAGCTCATGGGGGTCCTAGGACATAGAGGCCCTAACAGGACCAAGCGGACCTTCCCTTTGGCAATGGTGCCATTAGCAATGCTAAGATATTGGTACACTCAAGTGAAAGAAGATTCAATATTATTCCAACAATGGAGACAATTAAAAATGATCAAGATACTTAGCAGCCAAGCAGAACTTGATGTTGAAGTATCAAAGTGTCTATACACCAATTATAACCTCAGACCGTTTAATAGCTGGTTATCATGGCAACCACTGGTGTCTGGGTTTAGTGAAATGCTGGTTTTGGTGGGCTTTAACCATTGAAGACACCACTTACATTAAGACCTGTGTGGATTGTGCTCTTTCTAAGACTTTGGCAGCCAAACCAAGTGCTTTGCTATTTTCATTGGCATACTGTATAGTTGGATGTAATTATGTATGTTTACGATGCAGTGAATAATACTGCAGTCCCAATTGTGATGTATTTGTTTTGAAAGATTGCAAATTTCATAGAATGACCAGTAGTTCCATCAGGATTGAATCAGTACTCTTAGGCTCCTCTCTTATTTGAGCAAATGGGTTTTGAGGTAGCAAAGCACCTCCACCTTCTAAAAGGCCACCCCTCAGAAGGAACGTGATCGAGATAGTGAGAGATAAAGTATGTCTCCCATACAGAGGAGGTGGCACAACACAATCCTAGAAGGAGTTGAAATGTGAAGTTGTAATGTTAGAATCTGTGTAAGAGAATATTTTCTCTTAAAAGCTGTGTCGCCTCTAGATACCAGGATCTTCACTGCCCATTTGGTCAAAGCCTTGATGTCTGCAATGATAGATATATGATCCCATGAAGTCAGAAAGTAGTATAAAGGCAAGTGATTGAACACATGGCAACAGAAACAAACACTAACTAAATTCACCAGTTTTCCAAGACTGTCTTGGATTAGCTCTACAGAGGTCCCAGCTATATCTTTGAACTTCCAGTTTGAAAAGGCATATTAGTTCTCAAATCTAAGCAATTTATGCGATGCCTGTGCATCAGTTTGGTTTGCCATTGAAGTGATTAAGCGTACCTAGAAGTCATTGTAGTTAAGGGCCACCTAATGGGTGATTGGGTACTGAGGTGCAAGTAGGTTGTTGAATAGTATTGGCTACAACCTCACAACTTCTAATGGGCGAGGGGAGACAGGAGAATGGACATTGAAATCTCTTAACCTGGGTACCCATATCCCAATAGCCCAACTCAAAGAGGTACTCTTGTAGTTGTGGCACCACCACACACCACACACATTTGCCCTGTCATTCCCTATGCACATCCCTACATGGTTCAATGGGTTCTGGCTAGAAATAAATAGGGGGTTATACAGAAAGTGGGAGTAGGGTGGTTTATTATTTTCTTATAGCTCTCCTGCTCTACGTGATCAAGTTAGTATTATTTAGGGCTCAGAATAGTGGGAGTACAAAGGTGGCTCTTTGGGATGTGCCGTATTGGTATGAATATTTAATAGCTTCAGTTGTAAACGTAATGTAGAGAGGCAGATGTACATGTCATCTCTAGTGCCCACCCCCTCAGCTCCATCATACTGGAAGAACAGCAAGAGAACACTGTGTGTGACACCAGGTATCGTCCCAATACAGCCACAAAGATACAAGAGACATTATGCACTCAGACAACCATATCAAATGTACCCTCAGACTGACCTGGTGGAAGGATGTCTGCATAAACCAGAGAAAAGAGAAGAGCTATAAGAGAAATCAGACCAGAGTAAAGTGACGTCATGAAGAGAAGACGCTAGGATGCACTGAAATGGAGTTAGCTTACAGATATTCCATTTTTTGGCAAAGCAGCATCAGTATTCTGCTCTGAGCTGAAAACCCTTACACTTCCCAACTTGGTGGGGGGCAGCATTCGGTCTCATGCAGAGCTGCTGCCCTTACACTTTACTAACTATAAAACACTGCCCATTTCGGTCAATGGCTTTACATTGCAGCCACTTCCACTGGGATACTTTCCCAGGTGCAGGATCGTTAAACAGCTCTTTACCCCTGTCGCCTGACACCCTCCCATGCTCCCCTGTTGGTCAGGTGTCCTGCGCTCTTCACCTTTTCATTTTCCCTAACTGATTCCTTGCCCCAGGGTTTTGGAACTCTCTCGCCTCCTAACCCACTCCCCTGGTGCCTTAACCTCTGCCTCTTTTACCCGGTCTCTTGGCCTTCTACGCCGTCCCCTGTTGCTTGTGTGACTTACCCTCTTGCATGTCCCATTTTTGTTTCCTGTCCTCATTCATTCCCCGTTTCACTTGCCCCCTTACCGTTTTCCCCAGTGACATCTCCTCTTTCCCCTGGGGTTGGCTGCTGGCTCCCCCCTGCTGTGGTTGCTTCCTCCCCTCATTCCCCAGGCCATTTATCCTCTCCGTGGTAGGAGATAATCATTTCACGGGTACATGGATGAATTCATATCCACAATAGGAAAGCCCACAGAGCGACCTGATGTGTTCAGTTCTATCAGTGACTCCAGACCCCAAGAGGAACCAAGGGTCAGGGTAACGATAGGAGGCAAACATTTTAGTCTCTTGTAGACACTGCGACTCGTTCCTGTGTTCGAGAGGGAAAGTACCCAATGTCTGGCATTGCCATGAATGCTCAGCGATTCTATGGGCTATGAACTTAGTTCCTTTTACTGAACGAACTACCAAACAAACTACCAATTTCTATAGGAGAACATGATGTATCTATGACACTATTGTATTCTAGGCAGGCACCAGTTAACATATTAGGAACTGATTTGAAGACAAAATTAAACATGACGATGGGCCTCATTACGAGTCTGGCGTTAACCGAGGCGGTAAAACCGCCTGATTAACGCCGGACTCGTATTACCATTCCGCCTCCGTGATTCCCAGAATTACCGGGGCATTACAACCCCGGTTTTCCGGGAATCACGGAGGCGGAATGGTGTAAATCCCCATTCCCATTGAGTCCTATGGGACTCGATGGAAATGGGGATCATGGAAACACCGGCAGCATCTTGTAATGCTGCCGGTGTTTCCTCGTCCACCTGCATGCAGGAGGTGTTAAACCCGCCAGGTCAGACCTGGCGGGAACATCACCTCCCACCTGCAGGGGTCGGACTCGGCGGTCCGGAAACAACGGTGGCGGCGGGTTTGCCGCCACCGTTATTTCCGGACCGCCTGGGTCGTAATGAGGCCCGATATCTTTTACTGACAAAGGGATAGTGTGTTCTACTCCGGGGATACAGTATATAAATGCAAGAGAGTTTATATTCACATTTTCAGGCCAAAAAACATTACGAGGAGTTCCTTTAGACTGGATGTATTTTTATATGGCGTAAATATTCTGCTGACATGGCTTCCTAGACTGGTAGGCAGAAGAATGTTTGTTTTAGCCAGAAATACCTATGGATGATGAAGAAGGAGAGTTTATCCCTTTAGAGTTAGAAGCAGCAGTGGTGACAGAGGAAAGGGTGGTTATCCATGAGACAGATGATGAGGGAAGAGGATGCAGAGCAGTTATAGTTCTGGGTGAAGGATATAGACTAAAATACTTTTTTATAAGTCCTATTGGGTTAAAGTAGAGAATAGACAAATACCATGAACTGGGTGATCTCCAGCCCTTTAAGATGAGTAGCAATACCCTGGAGATGGATGGGGATGTAGATTTTATTCATACATCAATAATCAAAATGACTCCGGTAGTTGGCAAAAAGGATAACTGTTTTAATACCAATTATCTAAAACAGGGAGAACAACGGACATCAACGGACATCTCAGCTCAAATCTCTCAATGCATTACAAAAAAAGCAATCTTATATAGCAAAAAATCATCATTGATGACGTTAATCTACGTATTACTAAAATCATCCTACGTGGCAAGCTACAAAAACCTATTGAAGAAAGTGATTGGGTCTAAGGGATCATCTAAATATATGATGCATACTAGTATGGGACAGTGAAAGAAAGTGATTTGTTCCTTAACATAAGTTGGGGCAACAATGCCCTCCCTTCAAAATGGCCACTACACAACATTCTATTGGTTCTACAAACTATAGGACCTCTAATTACGTGGTCCCCTATAATTGGTTGGCACTCTAACCTCCGTCAGTACTTTTCCACCTATGTCTAGCAGCACGCAGATTGGACCTCCAGCTGCTGTTGAGCTCATCTAAAACTGAGCCTCCCACCAATTAGCATATCCATCTATCATCACCTCAGTGGTCTGCTGGCAATTAAGACTTCAAACTTGTCCTTGGGAGTGTTCTTAGCTCTGGAGAATTCAGGGGAGTGAAGGCACGCTCTGCCCTCATGTGTAGGTGTGATAGTCTTGTTTGTCCATCTTCATCTATCCACATGACTGAAGACCACAAAATCGAGCCTCTAGTGTATTAAAAAATACTATTTTCCAATAGACCTCTGACGTCTCCCTTGTTTTGTTCATGCTTTCTGAACAGGAGCTGTTCTTTCACACGATTTTGTATCCAATGTCAGCTCACTCCAGCCTGATAAGACCTTGGCTTCTTGGCTTGACTTCATGGCTCATCCAGCCTTGCCTTTCTGGGATTCAGTTGGTGATGCATTTGTTTTCTTACTGCGGCACACTCTCCTATAACACATAGTGGAAACATCCATCCTTTACTCTTTATGCATATATGTATATATTGGCGCATGCCGCAATCTATTTACTATAAAGCTAACCTCAAGAATCCTTCATCTGCTTGCATTGCTCTGTATCTGTACACGTGTAAAACAGCTTAGAATTTTCATCATTTCTGTGGCATAAGCTTCTTCACCTTGGTCCTAAAATGTCACTTATCCTTGATACTTTCTTGATGCCTTATAGAATATCTACATTCCCTTGTCTCTGCACCTCTTCCATGTACGTCAGCTCGACTCTGCATGACATCACCATTCATCTTGATCATTCATTTGCACTCCTTCTTCCGGGATTTAATTCAAACGACCATCATATTTTCTCGTATGCAGGTATGGTTTTGTCAATAGGAGCCTTGCTTCCAGGATTCTCTTTGGTATGGGTATTTTCACTGGTACCGCACGTGTCTTACACTCTGGCTCCCAACCTATAGGCAAGATGGGTGAGATGATTGAGGTGGGGGTACTTGGCTCCTTCTCTACAACCACAGAGAATGGCATTGGTAAAAATGAAACCATCATTTTTCCTGGAAATTTAGAAAGGTTGCCAAGCATCTTGTGGGCCAGTAGTCCATATTTATTTTTATTTATTTTACATTTTTAAAGTGCTCACACAGCCCACAGGCATTGAGGCGCTGTTACAGGAATTGTTTGTTTTTTGGATGGGTAATTGTTTTTCTTTGTTTGTCTTAGTTGCGTATTTATAACGCGCTTAAACACCCAGAGGTTTCTAAGCGCGGACCCGGGGATCGAACCTGTGTTGCTTCGTGTCGTCTTCCTTACAAGGCGCGCACGTTGCCGCTGAGCTATCCTCCCGGGACTATGACGTGGGCCTATTGAGTGGAGAAGGAGCAGTTACAATTAAGCTCAAACCAGGAGAACTCTTGTCACGAGCAAAGGAGTAGCCCATGTCTAGAGAAGCAGATGAAGGTATATTTGAAATCATTTCCACTTTAGGACAGCAGGGAATATTGGTACCATTAGAATCCCCATGTAACACATCTGTGTACCCAGTGAAGACATCAAATGGGGAGTTGTGAAGATATATTCCGTATCTCCGTCCCCTAAACAATATAGTCGAAGCAGAGGTTCCTCTGGTTCAAAATCCAGCTACAATATTATGCAATATTCCAGCTACAGCTAAGTATTTTACAGTAATAGACTTACAAAATACCTTTTTCCCCAATTCCCCTTCATGTGGACTCACAGGATTGACCTCATTTTCATAAAGAGACCAGTGCTGGAAACCCATGAGATTGCCCCAAGGGTACTGTGAGTCACCCTAAATCTTTAATAGGGTCCTCCAGATGGACCTAAGTAACAAACAACTTGAGAGCACAATCATTCAGTACGTAGATGATATATTAGTGTGCTGCGAGACAGAAGAAAAGTGCAGAAAAGACTCAGTTCAACTAATTACTATACTAGCAGAGAAAGGATAGAAAGTTGTCATGAGGGCAGGGTTATGGAGTCTATGGAGCAGGTAGAAGATCCACCATTGAAATTCCGTGGGAATGCAGACGCGAAGGCTAGTCTTTTTGCTGCCATTTCTATATCTACACTGTTGCTCTGCCCACTCGGCGCATTGCAACTTTAGGAGATTCTTCTCCGTTCCTGCTCGCTAGCTGTTTTCACTCCAAGCGGAATTGTCCTCCTTAGCATTCTTTCAGCAGCTCTCCTTCTGAGCCTGCTTGTTTCCCAATCTTGTGTCTACTTATCATCCTTTCACTTTCTCGCACGTCTGCCCTCTTGCAGCGTGCTGTTCTACTTTGTTTCTGCATTTTCCAGCCCGTCCTTCCAGGGATTTGGCGTCCGCCCCCTTCCATACTCTGGTACTTCTGACGGCCGTGACGCTTCCGCTTTACCTTGGTGAATTTGGGTCATTTCTTACCTTACGCTTGTATGCGTTCCGTGGGAGCCCGCCCTCCAGCACTCTTTGCGCTCCACAGCTTACAGACTCATTTCTCTTCTTTTGAAGTTCCTTTAACTTCGCACTGGCTACGAGCCATCTACAAAATGAATTAACCTGTCCTTCTGAGTTCTCTGCTCCACTCTTATCTGTACCTATCTATATTCTTTTCCCCCATGTCAGTATCGCCAGTTCTCTTCTCCTCCTCTTACTTCCTGTCAACAGTTCCTCTGCCATTGCCCTTTTCTTTGGATCGCTTTCATCTCACTTGTTTCCCTTCTGCGTGAGACTAGCTTGGAACTGTTGTTATTGTCCTCCAATACCATTCCGTGGTTGCCCTCAAACATCAAGCCACCTCCAGTGTTCCTCCTTCCACTCAGTCTACAGAGACCTATTTCTATCAAGTGCTCTTCCAGCATCCACAGCGCTTAAGGACTATGGCCTCTTCTGTTACTACTTGTTTTTTTGCACCATCAGGCTTTTTCCCCATACAGGGCTGCGCAGGGGGCTTGCCCTTGTGTTGGAACCGTCCCACAGCCCGACAAAAGTGGCGAGCTCCCGGGACAGACCCTATCTCTTCACCAAGAAGGGTTCCACTGAAGAAAGGCTTCCGGTTCCTTCCGATGCAAACATCTGAACCAGCGACAGTGATGAAGAGCCACACGTGAGATCAGCAAAAGCTGACAAAAGTAGACAAAGAGAAATTACAATATTGTTAGGAAGAGGCTCTGCACGTAGGACAGCTAATCTCTCAAGAAAGGCGGAAAGTGACACCTGAGAGAGCAGACGCAATCATGAAAACTCCAACACCAGAGACAGCGAAGGACATGCAACAATTTCTAGGCCTCTGTAATTATTGGAGGGCCTGGGTTTTTGATTGCAGTACATATATTTGATCACTTTTAAAAGGACTTAAGTAAGCACAGGTAGGCAAACGTAAGATAACATGGACAGATGAAATGAGTGAAGGATTTGAAGAATTAAAAAGAGTGATTTAAATGGCCCTTCTTAGGAATTCTAGACTATAACCAATGGTTCTATCTATTCTCACACTCAAATGGAGAAGTAATTACAGCAGTCCTCACACAGCAAATGACATTAGGACATGGACATAAACTGTTAGCTTATTATAGTGTTATTTTTGACCCAGTCATCAAAGGACATTATCCTTTGCGGACAAGCATTAGCAGCTGCTGCTTTCATTATTGAAAAGGCTGCACATATTACCAAGGAGTTGCCCAAAGACATTATTTGTTGAGCATTCCTTATTTGCCATTTTAGAGAAGCCCAAAAGTACATTGACTATACAAAGAGCATCAGGATATGAGGTAATTAGCTCAAACCCAGCAATTGAAATTGTTAGATGTAGAGTAGTGAATCCAGCAACATTCATAGCAGAACCAGTGGGGAAAGAAGACTATATACATGACTGCACAACATAAACTGAATAATATGATGATATTCCCCATGGATGGCATGTGAGATAATAGAAAACCAGATGTCAACATGGTCAAACCAGTTGAGGGTAGGCACCACGATTCAGACTTGAAAGGAATGAAATCTCAAAGCTGTGGTCTGGTGACTGTGTTTGTGTCTGAGCCACAATATCCAGGAAGGCTGTGATGAAACTAGATTTAGTTTGTGGTGGAGGATGGAGAGGCGGAGAGGGGCATGGTATTAATGGAGGTTCTGCAAAGTGGGGGGAGGAAGGTTGGCACTTGGCCAAAATGGTAAAAAATGTTCATGTAATGTAAATAGTCAAAATTTAGGGCCTCATTACACGGACGGCAGTGGACCAAGGTGCTATTAGCACCTTGGTCCATGCCGGTAAAATATCGGCACCGCCTTGGAGGAAAGGGGAATTACCGCCCTATTCCAAGGTCGGTGGGGCGGTAATTCCCCCTTCCCCCATTGCCCTTCCCCATTCCCATTTTTGCCCCATAGGGCATAATGGGAATGGGGAAGGTGCTAATTACGGCACCGCAAATTGCGGTACCGTAATTAGCTCCCTGGTCCCTTGCGGGTTGGTTTTTAACGCCTGCAAAAAGCAGGCGTTAAAGTCTCCAACCCGCAAAGGGACCTCGTAGTAAGGCGGTAAGGGTTAACGGTCACCGGTACCATTAACGGTGACCGTTAACCCTTACCGCCGTCCGTGTAATGAGGCCCTTAGTCTTAAAGGTTGAAGGCCTTTGAATACTTGTAACCAAGGAAAGTGAAAAGAATATTATTAACAATAGTGTGTTCTTATATATGTATTTATTTATTGTGCATTTGTAAGGCGCTTATACATCAAGCAAATTGTGTTTCAAAGCATCCACAGGGCAACGGGAGGGAGCATGGCAATGAAAGGCAAACATAACAATGAATAGAGAGAGGCGGTCCTACTAGTCCTTGTGAGCATTCAGAACATACAAGTGCAGAGAGAGAGAAAGGATGAGGGAGGGCGGAAAGTGCTAGGAGTACCACAGAGAGAAGTGCTACGGAGTAACTTGTAGGCAGATTTTAGTTGACTGGCAGACATCACATGGTAAGAGTGGTCAGCTGCCAACAAATAAGTGCAGGCCTGTGATAGCACAGGCCAGTGGGCGCCAAGGCAAGTGCTGGGAGCAGGCAGTGGGTGAAGGCGATTGGGACAAAGAGGAAGGGGGAGGCTGTTCAATAGGAGGGAGCTAGCTGAGGAGGTAGATAGGCCACCAGCATGCTGTTTAGCAAAGCGCTTGACACACAGAGAGTTGGTGCCAGAGGAATGTAAAGATCTAGAGGGAGAGTATTTGCTGACAGCCAGTTGCGGATAGCGTGGTCCCCGCCCCAGACAGCCTTATGGATGATGCAGAGGGATTTGAATGTGATCCTTGCAGCAACCGGGAGCCAGTGGAGAGGTTTTTGGGCTGGAGAGATGCGGTCCATGGGCTTGAGGCCAAGGATAAGGTTTGCAGCCGTATGCTGGATTAGCTGTTGGGGTCGTATAGAGGAAGTGGGTAGATTAAGGAAAGGGCTATTGCAGTAGTCAAGCCTAGAGAGTGCCACATCTCTAGAGACATTGAGCTTCTGGGGGAAAGTGAGGAAAGGAAGGATTCCCTTGAGGAGGTGGAGTTGAAAGTGGGCCTTCTTGGCAATGTCCTGGATGTGAGGGAGGAAGGAAAGAGAAGAGTCGAAGATGAATCCAAGGTTTTTGGCTTCAGATGATGGGGAAGGGGGAGAGTGCATAGAGGGTGGCAGAGTGTGGAGAAGAAGGATGGAGCAGGAGTCCGAATGGGAAGGATCTCAGTCTTGCTGGCATTGAGGCAGAGATCATTGGAGGCACACCAGGCCTGGATGGCAGGTAGGCATTCAGAAATGATGGAGGAAGTAAGGAGAGGATTAGAGGGAAGTTTGTAGAAGAGTTGTGTGTCATCTGCATAACACTGAAAGTAAGGAGCGATGGTGGAAATTAGGTATGCAAGCTGCTTAAGATAGATGTTAAAGAGCCAAGGAGAAAGGCTGGAGCCCTGGGGGACGCTGCAGGTGGAGATAGAGGTGGGAGATGAGAAAAAGCCCAAGATGACCTATGAGGGACGGTCATTGAGGAAGGCGGTCAGCCAGTACAGTGCTCGCTCTGAGATACCTAGGGAATTTTGGAGCCGTTTTATGAGGATGGAGTGGTTGACCATGTCAAATGCAGAGGATAGATCAAGTAGAATGAGAACAGCTGGAGAGTTAGAATCAAGAGATATGAGAAGTTCTTCACAGGCATTCAGCAGAGCAGTGTTCGTACTTCTGGATGCCCGGTATCCATATTAATGGTCGTGTAAGCAACAAACAAGTTCAGTGTGCTGGGTCAGTTGGGGGAAGACCAGCTTTTCCAAGAGTTTCCCAAAGAAGGGGGTGATAGAGATGGGGCAGTAGTTAGCTGGACACGACGGGTCTGCAGAAGGATTTTTCAGGATGGGGCGCACAAGAGAGTGCTTGAGGGAGGAGGGGAAGGTCCAGTAGCAAAAGAGTGATTGCAGAAATCAGCAAGTGCAGGGGCAAGAGAGACAATATTGTCCTTAATGATTCTGGAAGAACAGTGGGAGACCTGTTTGGAGGAGACTCGGAGGGAAGAGGTGAGGTGTAGACTGCAGAGTTCAGCCGTGTTGTTGGATGCACCAGAGACATGAGCCTGGATGTGGACCCTTTTCTTGGAGTGAATGGAGAGTCTCTAATGCCTTTGGAGAAGGCAACAGGCCAGTTTGTCACAGGGTGAGCCCGAGGTCTGCCACGTCCGTTACGCAGCCCTGCACTTGCATTTCAGGGCTGCAAGTTCAGAGTCGTGCCAGGGGTTACACTTGGAAGCATCTTTCAGGCGGATCATCATGACTGGGGAATGAATGTCAAGAGTGTTAGGGATGGGAAGATGGAGGTTGCGGAGAGCGGAGTCAGAGATAGAGTCTGCAGTGGGGGGAGAGGGGAGAATGACGGTAGATGCGAAGGCAGCAGCTGACACTTGTTTCAGCGGACGGATGTTTCTGAACCAGGTTGGCAGGGCTGGGGGAGGTGTGGACAGATGGCAGAAAGGACCGAGGTTAGAGGAGAGGAGGGAATGGTCTAATCTGGAGAGTGAGGTGTTAAATGGGGAGGAGAGCAAAAGATCAGTATGAATTATGGCATCAATAGTGTGTCCAGTCGATTGGGTAGGACGAGAGGGTAGAATAGAGATGGAGAGCGAGGTGCAAAGGGTCACGGAGTAGATGCCATGATTGAGAAGGTGTATGTTGAAGTCACCCAGGAGAAGGAGTTTAGAGGTGGATGTCAGGAGAGAAGAGGAGAAATCAGCCCATTCAGAGAGGAACAGTATATGCAGAGCCAGGCGGCCTGTAGATACTGGCAATGATCACTGAGGAAGTGGGGGAGATGACCAGCTTGCAGATCAGGCTCTTGAAGGAAGAGTAAGGCTGGGTAGGTATGAGGGAAGAAGGGACCCACTCAGGGAAGAAAAGGGCATCCCCACCGCCAGCATGGTTAGGGCAAGGCTTGAAGATGATCTTATAGCCATCCGGGAGGAGGGAGTCAAAGGCAGTGACTGAGCTCGCATTGAACCACGTCTCAGTAAGAGCGAGGGTATCAAGGTCAAGGTCTTCAAGGAGAAGGCAGATCTCAGCAGAGTGTTTGATAGCAGAGCGAGCATTAAGCGTGGCTAGATGCAAGAGGTCACTGCCTTTGAAGGTTTTCTGAGGAGGGGTACAGGGGCGTGTTACACCAGTCGGAGGATGGGTCACAGAGAGAGAGGAAGGAGTAGCAGGTGTGGGAAGGTGTTGATGAGGCATGGCAAGCACCAGCCAAAGAGGAGGAGGTGGGTTGGGGCCCTGAGCCATGATAGTGCCATTGTGATAGAGATTAATGACACACCGGGATGATGAGAAGGCTGCTAAGAGTACTTCCCATCTAGTGCCACCATTAATAGCTGAGAATGATAGAGGAGAGAGAGTAGAGATAAGACGAGGAGTGCAAAGATCAGGAGAGGGGACAAAAAAGAGGATATCAGTGAAAATCTGTCTTGAAGTTGCACTGATATATATGTGTCTGCAATGGTTAGGACAGGGTTAGTGGTCATGATGTCTTTTTTGGGCTTTTTTCTTCCAGACTTCTTGAGAGATGGAGAATAGGATAGTATAGCAGTTAGAATAGATAGGGGAAATGGTGAGTCCCATGGGGGCGGCGGATAGGATGGAGGACTGTGGGGGACTGCACAGCACAGCATAAGAACACACTCACCAAACGGCCGAGTAGCCAAGAGAAGCAAGAAAATAGATTAAATGAAAACACGTTAGTATCAGAAATGGGGAGATGTGCAAATTATGAAAAAGCACAGCAAGACAATGCAAAATGGGGGTGCAGTATAATGAAAAACACACCAGGGTTCGGATGACCAAAAAGCTCAGCCAAAGTAAAATGGGAGTGCAGTGTAGTAGAAAACACACAGGGTTCGAATTACCAAAAGGCACAGCCAAACAATGCAAAATGGGGGTGCAGTGTAGTGGGAAACACACCAGGGTTCGAATTAGCAAAACACACAGCCAAACAATGCAAAATGGGGGTGCAGTGTAGTGAGAAACACACCAGGGTTCGAATTAGCAAAACACATAGCCGAACAATGCAAAATGGGTGTTCAGTGTAGTGAGAAACACACCAGGGTTCGAATTAGCAAAACACACAGCCGAACAATGCAAAATGGGGGTTCAGTGTAGTGAAAAACACACCAGGGTTCGAATTAGCAAAACTCACAGCAAAACAATGCAAAATAGGGGTGAAAACATGCATAGAAATGCATTAGGGGGAGCAGAATTGGTTAAGATTGGAGGCAGAGTGGGAAATAAAAGAACACCCCAAGGTTCACTTCATGACAAGCTCTTTCAGCCTCTAAGCTTTATTGCAACAGGTGTAATTATTACCACATTTGTTTTTACTTGCACTTGTTTTATCAAACTCAAAATACTAAGTTGGCCTTGCCACAGAAGTCGAAATTGGGAGGGGCAGTCGGGCAGACTACCTCCAACAGTGTCCTCACTATCCGTCCTGAGTTCGCAGAAGTAAACACGAGTAAATCATAACCTAGCTTCCAACAGCTGAGCTGGGATTCACAGCCGGGGCCTGACCAACAACACAGCTGGGTAGACGTGGAGGTGAAAGTAGCAGGTTGCATGGATGGTGGGTTAAGTTATTGAAAGAAATGTGGAGATTTGTAAATACGGATGCAAAGTGGTGTGTGCTTTATTCCCATTGCCATTGTTTATATTTTTAGAAGAAAGGAAATGAGTGTGGAATATTCTGCCGTAGTGTGAAAAGCATTGTCCTCAGGAGACACCGGCTTTAGATGTGTCAAGGGCTAGTGCAGTAGCTAGAATTTCTTTACAGAGTGGGCCAGCACAACATACGCGTGAGCCAAAGGCCAGTGCCCCCATTGTGGTGCTGCCCCTTTAAGGGACAAGCACGCGGCGGAGTGCCGTTACACTCCGCCGCGTGCCCTATAAATAAAAGGGTTGTTCCCGGCCGCGACAGTGCGACCGGGGAGCCTGAGCCTGGTGCATGTCTCTGTTTGAGTTGCTGGTGCAGCAGTGTCCCGGGGCTCAAGGAACAACATAGTGGGGGCCAGGGATTCCCCCACAACAGTGGCGACGAGGCCAGAGACATGCCCAGACCCCGCAATGACTCTTTTGAATAATTTTTCAATCGAATGAGGGAAGGATTTCTCTCATTCCACGCTTGGGGGAGGGGCGGCCATTTTGTCCCTCATACATGGATGCTTCACAGAGCTCCGGAGGGGCCTGTGAGTGCCATAAAAGCACAATTTTTGGATACATGTATTGCGGACCGCTATTCTTACACGGACATACCTGGAATTTCAATTTATTGTGATTTCTGAGGTACAAATCACTGAGTGAAGGTGAGGCACTGTGGGAGAAGGGCTGTTCGAGAACTTCTACCCTAGGCCTCACTGGCTCAATTTTTGGAAACCCCTCAATGCTGGACAATCTGGTGACTGGCCACTGGACTACTGCTACTGCTGGAAGCTGGTGAGTGCTGTGTGCACTGGTGCAGGACTGGTGGGGAGTTTTGAAGATCAAGGAGGCATGGAGGCCTGTGATCCTGGTGTGGAAGGTGGAAGATCAAGGTGGCTGTGAGGAGAAGAATCAAGCTGGGTGAGTTGCGGCCCATATGCAATACTGAAGGGGTGGTTTTGCGCTCTGACCCATGAGTGATCCAGCAAACCAGGGTGTGGCGCAGGCTGTCCCACAACAGCAAGGAGTACTCCCACCCGCACCTCCAGCAATGGCCCAGATGAGGCCCTGGCGGCTCTCCCACCCATAACCGAGTTTGATGTATCTGGCCCTCCATCTAGTCTGGGGCCTAGGTGGTGGCGATGGATTGATCGCCTTGACATGTACTTTCGGGCAACGATGGAAAGCAGTGATGACAGCAAGCTGGCCACGATACTGTATGCCGCAGGACTGGCTGTACATGAGATTTTTGACTCCAGCCACAGATACCACCTATGCCGCAGCAAAGACAGCCCTGCACAACTACTTCCTTCCACTGGCTAATGCGTACTACGAGAGGTTCGTCATGCTATCCACTAAACAGAAAGAAGACGAAACTCTCGACAAATTTCATGGTCGTCTCAGGAGACTCTCAGGGCATATGCATGGGACAACGCCGGTGACCTTGTCAGAAATCAGCTCATCCAAGGGTGCTCCTCAGGTAAGTTGAGGAGACAGGTGCTGAGAGAACCTGGGATTACCCTTCCTCGCATCTTGGAGGTAGGCCGCTGCCAGGAGATTTCCGAGGTACGTGCATCAAGGATGGAAGCGGGTCCCGTGCGGCTAAGTCAGAAGAGGTCTGCGCTGGGGGTTGTGGCGGCAGGGGTGTCCAGAGACTGGCAGGCAATTTCCACAACAGTGGTGGTAAGCTGGGAGAGGCATGCCAGAAGTGCGGGTACGACCTGCCCCAACCCGGGGAGTGCCCAGCTCCAGGGAGGCCGTGCGGACGGTGTGGCCTGATGGACCATTTTGCAAGGGTGTGTAGAGCATCCCTGCCGGTGTTGGTACCGAGAGGCCCAGTGAAGTCCGGGGTCTTCAGACAGTCCCTCCCTCCCAATGTTGCCCAGGAGGAACAAGGGGAGGAAGGTACCCAACCTGTCGAAGAGGAAGAGGAAGAGGAAAACATCTTCTTTGTGTCTAGTATTAACGCCCTCCAGTCCAAGGGCCGAAGACAGCTGAGGTGCATCGTGGCAGTCAATGATTCTCCTGTATCGGTGCTGGTGGACACGGGGACATCAGTCAATGTCATGGAACTTCAGCATTATGATGCCCTGCCATGCCCCCCCAGACTATCAACCCCCAAAGCTTGCATTTTTACGTTTGGGGGCTCACATCCTATTCCCCTGGATGGTGCATTTGTGGCTCGGGTTCGGCATGGAAGCTCAAAGATCAAAGCACATTTTTATGTAATGCCCGTCAGTACCAACACCTTACTGAGCTGTACGGCGGCCGAAGCCCTCGGACTGGTGAGCTTCGCATACTCCGTATACGTGGAGGATATACAAACGCTGCTGGAGAAATATGCAGGCCTGTTCCAAGGGATTGGTCGCATGGCTGGGGATCCAGTGAGACTGCACATTGATGAGTCGGTGCAGGCAATTGCCCTCAAACACTGCAGGGTGCCATTCCATCTGAGGGAGTTGGTGGACAAAGAGCTGGATAACTTGGTGAACCTTGACATCATTGAGGAGGTGGAAGGACCAACGCCCTGGGTGTCCCCAATTGTGGTTGCCAAGAAACCCAAGCAACCCGACTCCGTAAGAATTTGTGTGGACATGAGGCTTCCCAACAAGGTGATCAGGAGGGAACGCCATCTCACACCAACTATTGATGACATCATCGCAGAGCTGCAGGGAGCTTGCTTCTTTTCGAAGCTCGATCTCAGTGCTAGATACCACCAAGTCCTCCTGCATCCAGAGTCGAGGTATATCACGACTTTCACGACCCACCGGGGTCTATACCGGTACATGCAACTCAGCTTCGAGGTCTCCTACGCGGCTGAGGTATTCCAAAACATTATTAGAGGGGCTCTGGCAGACCTAGAGGGCGTGCTGAACATCAGTGACGATATACTGGTGTTCGCCAAGTCAGAAGTGGATCACCTGCAGAGACTGGTGAAAACTTTCGAGAGTCTTCAATCATTGGGCCTGACACTCCACTGCAAAAAATGTGAGTTCCTGAGGATGAACATAGAGTTCTTCAGATTCATGTTCAACGAGAGAGGAGTGTTGCCGGACTCCAGGAAAGTAAAGGACATCAAGGAAGCGAAACCCCCAGAAAATGTGTCCAAAGTGAGGAGCTTCCTGGGAATGGTCACCTATTGTGGCCGGTTTATCAAAAATCTGGCATCCAGGTCCGAGCCGCTGCGGGCTCTCACCAAAAAAGAGTCAGCGTGGCAGTGGGGACCATTGGAACAGGCGGCTTTTGAGGACATTAAAAGCGCCCTCACAGAGGAAGACACAATGGCTTTTTTCGACCCTGCTCTGCAGTCTGAAATAGTTGTGGATGCCAGCCCGTTTGGCCTGGGTGCAGTACTAACGCAAGTGAGGCAAGACTCCTGCGTCCGCCCCGTGGCCTATGCCAGCAAGGCTTTGTCCGAGACAGAGCACCGATATTCTCAGATAGAGCGAGAAGCGCTGGCCGTTCTCTGGGGGTGCAGGCATTTTCAGCTGTACATCCTGGGAACGCCGGTGACCGTGGTGATGGACCACAAGCCCCTACTGCAGATCCTGGCCGGCTCATTCTCAAATCCACCAGCGAGGATTGAGAGGTGGATGCTGGCCCTGCTGGAATATAGGGTCTCGTTGGTGTATCGACCTGGCGCCAACAATGCAGCTGACTACCTCTCTCGCCATCTGGGGAGTCACCAGGACGGACAAGCTGACGGCTGTGCGGAAGAGGCCAGTGATCACATACAACTGGTGGTTGAAGCGGCCACTCTGAATGCACTACCACTCGAAGACCTGGAAGTGGCGGCTGCAAACGACGAGTGTTTCTGCATCCTCAGAGCGGCACTGCAGCAAGGGTTGTGGAAGAGTGTTTTGGAGTCATTGACTGGGCGCACACAGGAAGCAAAGGTGGTGCTCGAGCAGCTGTGGAGAGTGTGGGAAGAGCTATCATTCTCAGAGAAGGCACTGTTGCTGAGAGGCGATTGGATCGTGGTCCCGCAGGCCAAAGTCCAGGAGGTAATCGGCCTGGTACACCAAGGCCATCAAGGGGCTGCAAAGACCAAAGCCCAGCTAGGCCTAAAGGTGTGGTTCCACAAGCTCGAGAAACGGGTGGATGAATATGTAGCCTCATGTGTGTGGTGCCAGGCAGCATCGCTGGCCCAGCGGTAACCTGCCATCGAAGCCATGCCCCGTGGCACGCGTCCCTGGGAGGTTGTCCAAGCTGACTTTGGGTCCACGTTGTAGGGAACGCACTTCCTGCTGGTGGTGGTGGATGAGTACTGCAGATACCCGGAGGTGGAGTTCATCCAGTCGGTGGCCTTCGAACACATGGTGGTGGCTATGGAAAAGGTGTTTGCGGCTCATGGTCTCCCTACAGTACTCTGCTCTGGCAATGGGGATCCATTCCATGGAGAACGGTTTGCTGCCCTAATGGAAGGCTATGGTGTGCATCATAGGAAGGTCACACCCCTGTGGCCAAGGGCCAATGGAGAGGCTGAAAGGATGATGCGCACATGAAACAAAGTCTTCCGGATTGCGCAAGGTCAAGGAAATTGTTGGAGAGGGCCCTCTACCAGTTCTTGCGGGTCTATCGAACAACCACGCACACCTCTGTACTGGAGGACAAAGCGATCTCTGAACGGGCCCATGAGATTCAGAGCTTGCCCCCCCGGCACCTTTAAACAAGATAGCCGCACCATGAAGACGATGGGGTGCGGGATTCACTTACTCCATCACCAATCAATGAGGACAGATCAACGTTTTGGCAAAGGGAAGTCCGTTTAATGACAAGTACAAAAAACGGGGAAACAAATGGTAATCAACAGTGATGCGATCGCCTGTCTCGCTTCAACTTCCAAATTCTTCATTCAGACAGCAATAGTTATACCCAAAAATCGTCATCATTGACGCGTAACACTCATAAGTTTATCATGCAATTCTATTGGTTGGAAAAGGTTACTTAAGTATAGGTGCTATATCTGTATATGGTAACAAAGCGTAGGGATTGGATAAGTCTTATTGGGTGGGTGTCTACGCCCATCCCTCTACATCACTCATGATAGACGTCACTACAAGCACGACATCTAGTTGGTTCTACAGCTATTGGACCCTAGATTATTCGGTCCATTGTGATTGGGTGGGTTACACCCCTAGGCATAAATCTCTACTTTAATTACCAGCATGCAGAATAGACACCCAGATGCCTTGTGCCCCAACATTCACCCTGCCTCCCTTCCATCAATCAGTACTTTAGGGCTATGTGTCAATTAGTTGGCTGAGGATGGCCTTGAAACTGTAGCTTCTTATCTGGGAACATTATGGCATCCTCGGGTTCTGGGTGACATCAGACGTTGGCACCTCTTTGCCCTTGGATGGTCATGTGTCTGTTCACCGTGAATCTACTTCATTTTCCTTGTATTCGTGTATTTGATTCTCCCATAGCCTCGCCACCTGCCTGGGGCCTCTTTATCTCGACCTTCACTTGATGGCTGCTATGCTCTGAAGTCTCGATTCTCCGGAGCTGCCGCTCTCCTCCCTTCCTTAGGTTGACCTCAAATTCCCAAGCATGAGCTACTTCTCACTAAGTTTTGATTCCGCTCTTCCCTTTGGCTTTGGCTGGAATATGAATCTTGGCCTTGCTAGCCATTTGCAGCCTGGGCTTAATTCTTCTTTTACAAAATGGAATCGCACTTGTATAGTGTGATTTATTGAGGTAGATATATAGTTGGCGCATGCCGCTCTATTCTTCTACTAAGCATTGCAAGCAGTATCGTTCTCTTAGCATCTTGCATTCCGAGCCTATTTACAGGCACTTTAGTCAGTTACGTGTGTCTATTTCACTTATTGGTTACGTTTCTTTATATTAACGTCTTTTCTCTTACACGTCCATTACAACTTTATTCCTAACGTTTCACCCTTGTGTGTCAATGTTCGTTTGTCGTTTATGTTCATCTGTGCGACTGTCCAGGTTCTTATGTCGTCACCATTTGCCTTTCATTAAGGCTCTTTGGGTCTCTTCGGGGACAGTCTGTAAGTAGTCTTCATTGCGTGTTAACTGCTGGTACGGTTGTCGCAGTGGGTACTGGGCTGCCCAAGGTTGTCTGGATATAGGCACTTCAACAGGGATTTCTCTTCTGATGTGCACTGGGCAGAGTCCTAGTGCTGCTCTCTGTTGGCTCATTTGTTCCTCATACGTCACATACTTTGGCGAGCATGATCCTTGTACCTCACTCTGTGGGGTTGGGGTGTAGGCCATGTCTAGGACCTTCTCTACACTCCCCCTTCTGGTCGGTTCATCGACCACTTCTGCAACCTCCTTTGGGTTCATCTTACTTGGTTCTTCAGTATCTTGATCATCGTTTTCTGGGTTTCTACACGATGGTGTGAACGTGTGTGTCTTTGGAGTCCATATCTTTATCACTCCTTTTAGACTTCCTGCTGTTTTTACATGTTCGTCTTTGTTCCAGGTCATAAGCTGACATTGTCCATTTGGGCTGCAATAGATCCATTTTCCTTCGTACCTTTGTTGTTTTCTGGGATACACAAACTTTGTTCCTTCTGGCGCAAATTCACTGGCCTTCACAAAGTTTCTTATTTCTTCGTCAGTTAGGTCTCTGGGCTTCCATCCTGGTTCAACATCGACTATGACCTTCATCTCAATGGCTTCCTTCGCAGTTTTCTGGCATTGTGTGATGATTACTTTGAAAACACAAAATCCCAATAGTATCATCAGTAGCAGGGCTCCCAGAAGCTTGAGTATGTTCGCCATCCATTGTGGGACCCAAGAGAATGATGCTCTGAACCAGGTGTCGTCATCTACTCCATCAGTTTCATCAGTCACCTGGTTCTGCAGGTTTGTTAGCATGCTTATGGCTTCTGTTAAGGTTCCATTTTCTTCATCATGTGAAGGTATAAATGTGCAGCATGGTTCTCCGATTTTTGCGCAAACACCTCCATCCATCGCTGTGATCATGTCAAGTACATATCTGTTCTGTAGGGTCATTAATCGGATTTCTCTTAGTTCTTATTTGGTTGCGTTGAATCCTTTTATGGTGGTGTTAATGGTCTGCAATAACTCCCATCTGGTTATCTGCAATCATTTCGTATGTACTCCTACTTGGATGTGTGGCAAGAGTAGTGTTGTGAATACTGTTGAGGTGAAGCTAAACAGCCTGTGTTCATATGGGATTGCATAAAATGCTTCTTCTGATTTGGCACAAAAGTAATTTTCCCTCTTCATTTGGGACACCAGATCCACAGATCCCCTTTTCCTTAGGTGCGCATCTGCTTTCAGGAAACTGTCTATACTCAGGTCACTTTTCGGGATCACTAGTGCAGGAACATGGACGTTCACTAGTGTGCATATGCCTCACCAGTCTCTCGGCAGTCTTATGTATGCTTTGGATCCGCACTCCCAGTAATGGTCCATAATAACTGTGGTCCCCTGAGTCATACCGGGAGCTTCAAAGATTCGTCCGCAGTTTTGATTCTCTCCCATCTTCCTTGTGCCATTGCTTCTGAAGCACAATTTCAAGATTCCAATGATACTATGTGCAAGGGTCCTCCTCTGTGTTCGACCCATGTCAACAACTTTACCAATTTTGGCCATAGAGGTTTGCATAATCTCTGTAAGTGCTCTATTGCTTCCTTGCAGGCTCCAAGGACCATCCCCACTCGGCATATCACCACTCCTGCTTCCCATCGGTCTGGGGATAGCACTGTTCCCCAAATCTGCATTTGGCCTATATTCCTCCAATTTTGGGCTTCTTCTGGAGTTGTACCTTGGACGTTCAGTCTCGGGTTAATTCCCCATCTTGTGCCTGCTCCTTTCACTTCTGTCTTTTCATACCTGATCACGTGATTCCTGGTATGAGCTCTGTTTCTTGTCTTAATGTCCTGGATATAGTCATCTTCATTGGGATATGCTGTTTCTGTTGCCCATTTAAATGAGGCATCTTTTCCCGTGAACTGTTTTCTGGTGTTGCACATTGCTACGTGTGACAAGCAGTGTGCTGTCGGGACATCAATTTCTAAAGCTACGAAGATCTTGGATTTTCGCATGCTATACGGTAGGAGTGCGCAGACGTAGCATTATCCTTCAGCTTTCCTTCTTCCAACCTCTTTCATGTGTTGGTACCAAATGTTATTAACTAGATGAGCTGTGCTGTCCAGGTAATCGTTCAATTCATTATTGTTGTCTTCATTTGGGCTTCTCTTTATTCTTAGTATCTTTCTGTAGTCTGCCATAAGTACATCTCTAAACGTGTCGGTGTTGGTTTTCCTTGCTGGAGGACTCTTGGGCATGCTTGTCGGTGAAGCAGGTTTCACTGGCTGTATCGCTGTGATAAGAGGTGGTTTTGTAATTTTCTTCCTCTCCTCTTGTGTCCTTTCGTGGGGCTGCTTCAACCACCTGTGTATCATTTGTCCGACGTATGACTGCGTCTTGGGCCTGGTGCTTGTTTCCTGTGATGGAACTGGCATACTTGTCACTCTAGTCTCTGTAGTTTTATTTTCCAGCTCCTCGTGTAGTTTCTTTGCTTTAGCTATAAATGGGAATAAATGATCTATCAGCATTTGTGTCTCTGCAGTGAATTCTCTTGTAGCCGCTTCTGTCTACTCGAGGGTTTTTGCTATATCTTCTTTAGCTGGTCTTTCCTTTGCTTCTTTTTGGTCGCCCTTATTATTTTCAGGGACTTGTTGTTTGGTGGGCAGTCTCATAATTTCTGTTGCCATTGTTCGAGGTTCTGCAGCCATTGACAATTGTCCTTGTTTGTGTGCATTCAGTGTATGTGCGCGTGTAGAGGTCAGTGCTACATTTTCATTCATTCCGTGCTGACCCTGTCTCCAACTTTTGTCTTCATTCGTTACCTCAAGTGTGTATGAATCGCTGCTAATTACATAAAATTTTAGTTTGTTTACCTTACCATCAGATTTTCTTGGAACCGGAATGACTATATAGGGTCTGGGGGATTTCGTGGGATTCATGCGTACATTATCTGGTGGGTGCACTGAAATTGGAACGCTTCTTGCACCTATAAAGAATGCAGTTCTGATAGTTAGAGACAGAAAAACAATAATAATCACTATGCATATACACATTACCGTGCGATATGACAATTTGCAGCACTTTCTTTGTGGGAGGACCAGGTTACTGTTCTGGGCCCCCATCTAAATCATGTCACTGTCAGTGTTTACTTCCTTTCACTTTTCTTCATTATTTTCTCTCGGAAAGTTTTCAACATAAAGTGTCTTGTGCTTCGTGAGTGTCCCCCCTCTTGAGGGTGGTGATTGTCCCTGGTTATGGGATACAGTCAGGGCTGGACTGCCCCACCAGGACACCGGGACAACCCCCGGTAGGCGCCTGGCCTGCAGGGCCTCTTTGGAGCAGACTTCCGAACCCCATCAGCGCATTCCTCGACCCAATGACAAGAGACGTGCTGACTTGAGCAGCGGCCGTGCACATCTGAATGCCATTCTTATCTCAATAAGCATTTTCTCTTAAAACCCCCACTGTGTGCCCCTTGGCACCCACAGCTCGCATCACCTGCTGCCTGCAGTTCGCAAGCTGCTCTCTTTCCAGTCTCACAGATTAAGTGGGGGTCGCGGAAATGGACCTGCATTTTTGCCTCCTCTTCCACCCTCCCATCTCGCCCTCTCCACGCGCCTTCTCCTTCTATTTTTGGGGAATGATGTATGGAGCGGCGCGAAGATTGATTTTCACAAACTAGCCGCTACCACGGGCCATGAGAGAGACAAATGCCCCGCGAGCAGACATGACAGCAATGCCTGAGAGTGATGTAGAATTGTGCACACATGTAGATTTATGACTATAAATGCGGACTTTTGCATCTCTATACATACAAAGAGCAGAGGCGCGGCTCGGGTGCTGCTTCCGCAGTCAAACCGCTTTTAAAATTAAATGAAGGTGTCATTTGAAGCCATTGGCCATGCAGAGGGGAAAATGCACTTTTGTATGCAATGCTGAAAACACAAGTGTTAAATGAGTGAGTGCCTTTCACGTGCTTGAATGTAGTTTATTAAGGACAGCAAATACTTGCATGCTTTTATGTAAGCGCTTTGCACAGGGATCCTCTGGCTTTTCAGCACTGTAATATGTGCTGCTATTAATACCCCATTTAGCGATACACGTTCCACCAACACTGGAAGAATGAATGCATCATCAGCCGCGCAAGGAGTCTAACCCACGCCCTGCAGGTACAGATGTCTGAGGTGAGCACTTAACCTGCTGAGCTATCCTGCCTTGACGGCGTCTAGGTTTAGCAGACGGTACATGTTAGCGATGCCAGCTTGCGGCCAGCTTGCTGAGCTCTCTTGTTGACCCGAGTGCTGATCCCTGTTTTGGCACTTTGCCAAAGAATGAGTGTGATTTTTGGCCCCAAAAAACCCTTTATCTCCGAGGTGCCAAATTGTAAATATATATATAAAAAAACCGCTGCACAGTGTGCCAGCTAGCCCAATCCCGAGTGTTTCACGCCCCACATCACATTATGTTTACCAATAAACATCGTATCCGTGTAGAGCATTTCATGTGTCCGAGCTGCTTCTAGAATGAATGTTCCCTGTAAAGCACTGCCATGCTTCTTGGCGCTAGGTCAGCTCTGCAGAAAACACCTAAAAAAGTAGTCTTCTTGAGAAAACATAATAATTTTTTTCTCACATATTCATTAACATGGATCTACCCCTCAGCATTTCCTAGTTAATGCTGCTTTCCTCTTCTTCATAAGGATAGCGCCAAGAAACAAAGTGATGTGAAACTAGAAAAGAGAATCGCAATAGACAAATTGTGGGGTTCCTAAAAACCTTTGGCTGCCAGTGGCCCTTCCCTCAAAATACAAAAACGCAAGAATGACCGCATTATGAGCACTTTTGAAAAAATCCTATAAATGGGTCCCAATATTGTTTTCATTTTATTGTAAACATAGTGAAAACAGCACCGAAGAACTATGCGTACACATTAAAATATATATATGAAATGTGATCAGACCTAGAAAAAGTACACACAACTGTACAGTACACAACTAGCAAACAACTATACCAGTGTTGGGCATACCGTTACTTCAGTTTTACTTCAGTTCATTTTATTTAGTTGAAATGCCCAACACTACAAATCCCAGAATGCAACTGATGCTGCAATGAACACTTAGGGCCATCATTGTTCTAAGAGCAGAACTTGTCAGTAGCAAACCAAGCAGGATCCCTCCACCAGGGACTCCTTTCCGAAAACACACACCGGAGGCTGGGAGGGATGCTGATGCCTGCCTTATTGCACAAGGACACAGGGGTGGGGGAGCAGGTGCACGGAGCACAAGATTAGCGGATGGATATTTTTTTATAAATGTTCTTAATTCATCGGGGACATGGACCCAACTGGGCATATCTGCTGAGATATCCTGCACCTCTCTGTGGGCCAGTAGAAGTGGGCCAGCACACATACATCATTTCTGACCTCCTAAATACGTACATACGTTTCACTTATGTACGACTACTTCCACAAAGGCTTCAACGCGCACAATACTGGCCAACATTGAGGGAAAATGAAGAAAAACAGAAAAGACGCACCCGTCTAGTCAATATAGAGGTCGAACAAGGCCAAGGACTGGTCCTTGTACAGGAGGGTTTTCTGTCTCTTTCTAAACTGTAGCAAGGCTGGAATTTCTCTGATGTCCGTGGGAAGGTTGTTCCACAGTTTGCACCCTACCACTGCCCCGCATCTCCCAAATACCGGGGTTTTCTGATACCTGGGGATCTGGATTGACAGGCAGAGTGATGACAAAAGCGTTCAACCTCCATGGTACGGACAAACCGCTTCTTGAGATGTGTCGGCCTGAACCATGTAAGGTTTTGTGGGTCATGGTCAGAATCTTAAAGTTGACTTCGGCCCGAGTAGAGAGCCCATGGAGCTTTTGAAGGCCGTAGGTTACCTGTTCCCGATATCCGTCTTGGAGTACAATCTAGAAGCAGGGGCGTAGGAGACACATAAAATCTGGGGGCACAGGGGACACCTTGGGGACTTTGCTTTTTTTATTTATTGTGTTTTAGTCAAAGAACTCGACTTTTCACAAAATTACAAAATTAAAATCAAAATAGCGGTATGTATTAAATTACATATATCATCACTGTATAAAACAAGAGAAAAGAAGAAAAAAGAAAACAGAACAAAATTAAGAAAAGCAGTTCAGAGTATAAAATCCTTCAATTTGGCGTCTCAGCTCAGAAGGCTCAGTTTGCGTAAAAATTGTACCACTTCCCAGGTCAAAAGGCTTTCATGGCCTGAGCATAGCTGGTCCCAAAAAGATTGGGTGCCCAGTCACCATTCCTTGTCCCCAAATCTCACAAACTTTACAACCCTCTTCTTTACAAGCCAATACACAGAAATAAGTAAATACTGAAATGTGGGCTACTTATTTGCTGTGGCGAGCAGCAAAGAAACAGGATGTAGGAATCATTGCACCTACCTTTGTGTGTGTGTACCCTGTGTGAATTGTCTGTTCTCGGGACCATGCCTCTGCTTCATTAGTAGCCAAGTAGGTACTCTAAATTATACACATACAAGATTTTCTTTCAAGTGTACATTAAAGTGTACTGTTTCCTTCCTATCAGAAAAAAGTGGCTAAGATAATGGTTAACATTACCAGGGGTGGACTGCCCTACAGAGAAATCTGGAGATTTCTCAGTAGGCCTGTGCACCCTGTCCCTCTTGTGTGTGGTAACCGATTTTATTTGCACATTTTCTCATAGGAAAAGGGTGGGCTTTCTAAAAAATGTGAAATATGGGGCCACTTTGAACATTATTTCCAGGGCCTCTTTTGGTTCCCAGTCCACACCTGGATACAGTTCCCTTGCTAGACTATGGACAAAGATTAGTTTATCCCCTTTGGTGAGTCAGATTCATTATGCATATTCAAAATAGGTAAGTTCCCAATGCACTTCCCGAATCTGCTTTACTCCTGAGGACATGCTGGAACCTGTTCAATGCGGAAAAGATGGAAAAGGTGGTATCACTCGAAATTAAACAAAAATAAAAATAAAATAAAAATAAAAAATAAAAAATAAAACACAACGGTGAAGTTCTCTTCTCTGCTCTTCTCGATCTGTCCCTCAGTGAAAGATGAAGAACTGTCTCTCTGTCTCTTGGATCTGTAAATATTCTCGCTGAAAGTTGGACAGCTCCACCTGGAGCATGATCCCATGGAGGAGTGTTCCCATGTGTGCAACATTAGCTGGATCTCTGATGAAGGTGATGACGTCACCCTCGGCAGGTCTCCCCACCATTTCTGGATAGTCAGTGACTAGACGGAGTAGGACATTGTGGGCCAGCCTGCTGTCCTCGGGTGTCAGGGAAATTGTCCTGCTTTGCTGGTTTCGATATCATAGGTCTTTCTTTTGACGTGAACAGTCTTTACACTTTCCTGCTGCGTGGATTGCCACTACGTAGTTGAGCTTGATCCACAGTTGGTTCAAATGTTCAGTGTTTCTTGGGTCTCTAATGTAGGTTAGTGTGTCCGTGGTTCTCCCGACTAGCCCTGGGCACTCCTCCATGATGGGAAAGAAAAAGGTATAAGTGAGTTCATCAATGTTTACCTGTGGCAGAAGCATTTTTGTCCTCATCACTGTATTTGAGTAATTCCGCGAAGTCTGTGGCACTGGTGACTCTCTCTACGAGTGACGATATGAATTTACCACTAACTGGAAGTAGGTGAGTACATCCCATGTGAGATTTCTGCTGGGAGATACCATGGGATCTGCACCCAAAGTCTTCATGTCGGCTGCTTCAGGATACTGTTTTATGCTCTTAAACGAAAAATCCTTGCTCTCATTCTATCAAAGTCTTATTTTCCAATAATGCTCAAATATGGTTTGATTCAAAAGCTCGTATTGTCTGTGCGTTGTGGCTTAGATTGCAAGATTCTCTTCTTTACCCTGCAATTACGATGCACAGAGTGTCCATTGTGTCCTTATCCCCTTTTTCCTTAGAGGAAATGTCCAGTTTAGAGCCACAGTTTTTAAACAGAGTTCATTTTGTCTTGGTTTTGCTACTTATGCGTCCTTCTTCCTATTCATGGCTCTCGTCTGCACGTGCTGAGGTTCTTCCCCATTGTCTGTAGGTTCTTCGCGGTGGGGTGCAGCTAGAGGGATCTTGCCAATATAGGGTTTAATGTCATTGAGGAAGATCCATGCTCTCCTGACCTGCAGTTTGACGGCTGAGGGAGTGCAGTCCTCTACGATGAACGGGCAGTTGAATCTTGGCTCGTCCTACCTTTTCCTTGTGTGGTTTCTTACCAGCACTGCATCACCAGGGAAGATGATTGGCGCACATAGACCTTGAACTGTGTCTGTTTCAGCACTTCCTGCTGGGTCTTGTGTTGTGCTCCACCCTTTTCGTTGTCGCTGTACTTGGTCTGTAACAATAAGAAGGCTTGATGTCATGCAGTTCAGATACTCTGATCATTCCGTCCCCAGGACCTCTCGGGTTGGCTGGGCATCACATCTAGTTCTATCTGGAGGGGTAAGTGGGGTCCTCATTCTCCTTCCCGTGACTATCTCGTGCGGCATAAGATGATGGTCGGAGCCTGGTTGGTTCCGAAGAGCATACAATGCCAGTGGTAGACAGTGCAGCCATCCCTTTTTTAGAGTATGCTTCAACTTGGCTATCCTCTCTTTTAACAAGCCGTTGCGCCTCTCACAAACACCGTTACCTTCCAGATGATACGCCGATGAGAATTTGTGCTTTATACCAAGCTCATCTGTTCGAAGACTGCGTTAACAAAATGAGCCCCATTATCTGACCTCATCACCTCACACGCCCCCCCATATAGGGAACACTTCCCTCACCAGAAATGTGGCAGCACAGGTTGAGTCTGGGTGTGTACAGGGACCTGCTTCTATCCATCTAGAGAATGGACTCACCACTACACTTAAATACCTGTACCCATTTGCCCGGGGGATGACTCCTCTCACTACTTTTAATGTGTGCCCAGCAGTGAATTGCTGGCAGACTATGCAGTTCACCATGAAGAATGCAACATTCTCCGCTAAATTCAGTATAAACCAGTCTTCTGAAAGCGTTGCAGCAAGATTTCCTTTTGTCATATGAAATGGGTAGTGCAGCTGTTCCAATGTTATCTTCAATAGGGCTACCGGCATGCCTGGTTTACCAGTGCTGACTTGCCGCCACAACCCATCTGAGGGGTTTAAAGAACACCCTTGACACTTCAACAGGTTATTTTCGTCCTGCGGTGCCTCCCCTTGAAGCTTCATCAGTGGAATCTGCCCCATATTACTATTGGCCACTGGTGTGGCTCGAGCTACCATCATCCGTTCATGGTTGTGTGCCACTTCTACTTCAATGATCGTCTCATTTAAGCATGCCATACACTTGGCTTCCGTGTCTGCTGCGTGATTTCCGCGTGACACAAAATCTGTCCCGTCAGTATGGGCGGCACGTTTCAGGACCGCTATGCCCACTGGGAGTTGTAGTGCCTTGATCAGCCTGCCTAGTAAGGCTGCATGCTGCACTGGCATGCTGTCTGCTCAGAGGTAGCCCCTCCTTTTCCAGCAGGCAAAACCTGCGTGCACTGTCAACGTCACATAGGCAGAGTCACTATACACCGTTACTTCCTGGTCTGCGTGATTCTCAATGGCAAGTATCAATGCCAATAGCTCTGCAGCCTGTGATGAATATTGAGATGGTATTCGTGCACTGACTTCGTCCGTCTTCTTGGTCGATTCTCGAAGAACCGTCAATGAAGACGATCTCCCACCCGCCAGGGCATTCTCTCTGACCCTGGGGATTTCATCATAGAATTCTTTGTAGTTTGCGCAGTCATGTATCGGCTCAGCATGAGTGACTGGTTCAGCTATGAACGTGGCTGGGTTTACTGTTTTACATCGAACTATTTTGATGGATGGATTTGATATGATCACCTCATAGGCAGAGGCCCTTTGAGATGTCAATGTACCTTTTGGTTCCTCCAAGATGACGAACAATGAGTGCTCGACGTATAACATCATGGAACAGCCCATTACAATTCTTTTTGCCTTCTCTATGGCAAATGCTTTGGTGGCTTAGCTTTCTTCGCATGGGAACTGGCCTCTCATTACTGGGTCCAGATTCCCACTGAAATACGCCAGGGGCTTGTACCCCACCAAGGTTTTTTGAGCAAGTACTGCCGTCATAACATTGCTATTCATGTGCGAGAACAGGTAGAATTCCTATGCATAATTAGGAATCCCGAGAACTGGAGTCGCGCAAATTGCTCTTTTGAGTTCTGCGAACCCCTTTTCCATTGCTTCAGTCCATTCAATTAATTCCTTTGTCGCCTGGGCCTTCTTTAGGGCCTGGAACAAGGGCTTGGTGTACGAGCTATAGTCGAAAACGCATGCTCTAACATAATTGCACAGGCCTAGGAAGCTCTGCATTTGCTTTATCGTGAGTGGCTTAGCCGTGCTCATGATAGCTTCGGCCTTTTCGGGGGTAACCTTTTTCTCCTCGTGTGAGATTAACTGGCCTATGTATAGTACCTCTTGTTGACAGTATTGTAACTTTTCCTTTTCAACCTTTTATCCTTTCTCAGCCAGTATGGTCAGTAGCTGGATAGAATCGCACCTGCATTGTTCTTCAGTGGTGCTGCAGATCAGAATGTCATCCACATATTGCAAGACAACACTGTCTACTGCAATATTGCTTAGGTCCATTTGCTGTTGAAAATGGACGGGGACTCACAATACCCCTGTGGCAATCTCGTGCTTTTCAGACGCATTTGTCTGAATGTAAATGACATCAGATCTTGCGAGTCACGGTGTAACGGGATTGAGAAAAAGGCATTTTTCAAATCAATCACCGTGAAGTATTTCGCCTCGATCAGTATGTTACACAAGATCGTAGATGGATTAGGGACTATAGGGAACTCGGCTTCAACAATATTGTTTAATGCTCTTAAATCTTGGATTAAACACCACAACCCTCCCTTTGATTTCTTGACGGGGTAAATCACCGTATTACAGGTTGATTCTGATGTCACTAGGATGCCCTGATCCATCATGGCGGAAATTGTCTTTGCAATCCCTTCATCCGCTTCTCTGGACATGGGATATTGCTGCGCTCTTGGTAGAATCGCTCCTGGTTTCAGTTTAATTTTCACTTCTCCTACCCCTTTCAGGAGGCCTACGTCATAGGGTCCTATAGTCCATCCTGAGACAGGCACCTGGGCCATATCATCGTCAAAGTATGTGGGGCGGATCAGCACCAACATCATTCTCTCAGGCACTTCTCGTTTGATCATTTTGACCCAGAATATGAGAGTTACTTCCACCCTGGTCTCTTCCAAGTCAGGGTGCTCTTCGAACAGAGCGTCATCCAGTCACTCGGTACCCTTCTTCAATGGTGATAATTGCACACCATTGTCTGCCTTTGTCGTTGAATCCTTCGACCACTACTACATTCCCTCGTACTGCTGCAATAGGTATCGATAAGGGGAATACTTGTCCCTCTTCTTCATGCATAGGTATTCTGGGCCTGAAGAGGAAACCATCAGGGGTTTTCATAGTTCTATCTGCGAGGCCTGGCAATCCCGCCATTAGCACTCGCACGCCATATGCGATGACTTCCGGTTCTAATGGTATAGCCCTCATGGCTATGCATCCCGAGTATGCTCTGATCATTTCGCACACGTTAGAATAATGCATTCCTGGAGTGGAGCATAGTATGTCCTCCTCTGTGAACGATATAGTCATATTCAACTTTGTCATCAAGTCTCGACCCAAAATGTTTACTGGGGTCTGACGTGAATATAGTAAAGGCACATTCATCTCACGATCTCCTACAGAGACTGGGAGATTGTCCGTAAAGGGAACTCTGCTGTGAGCTCTTGTAAAACTCTGAGTATCTATGGCCAGGCCGGACAAGGAAAACTTGCCTTCTCGTATGCACGAGCGTGTTGCACCCGTGTCAACTAAGAAGGAATATTCTTTCCCCCCTATGACGACATTTACCCTTGGTTCCCTGTTAGGGTCTGGTGTCACTTATAGGATAGAACACATCAGGGTCCCCAGCGAGCTGTCCTATTTCATGTATATGTTAGGTCCACTGTATGATTGTGTATATTTTCCATTCCCAGGGTTGCCTCCCCTTCCGGAGTTAGTGCCCTGAGACATTTGCGGTGGTCCCTGTTGGGATTGCCCTTGTGGCAGGTTTCCCATGTTCGAGGGTTGAACCCCTTGCTGCGCACCTTGCTGCAAGCTCGGCGCTTGACCTTGCTGCAAGCTCGGCGCTTGCTGCTGCACTGTGTGATTTGGTGCACTGCCCTGTTGTGGGATGGCAGGCGGACTTACTGTGCCTGCTCCCATTCCTTGTCTATTTTGCCACGTGCCTTGGCTTCTGCACACGCCCTGTCATACCACATAGCCAACATACTGGCGGTGGTCGGGCTATCTATCCATATGGCATATCTGGATTGCCCATCTGTATGTTTTGAAAGCCTCCTTGATTATTCTGGAAACCTCCCTGATTACTCTGCCATCCTCTTCCTATGAATCCCTTCCCCTCGGGTAAAATCCTGTGTTACCCTGGTTATTCTGCGATGGGTTAGTCGCCTGTTGTACGTTCGATTCAGCTGGGCTGGTCAGCATAGCTCCTTCAAGAGCATACTTTGAGAGTTTCTTTTGAACCAGCTTCTCTTCCTCACCCTTACGAGTTGCCTCCTTTTTTCGATTCTTTTCTTGCAGCAATCTACATTAATGTGCAATTGTCAACTGTATTTCGGCCCATGGTTTAGCTTCTACTCCCACCAATTTCTTGAGCTGTTTTTGTACCAGTTCCGGCAACCCTTGGCACAATATATGGTAGAATACAGGGATAGATTTCATCCAAGATTCATGCATTTGGAGCACCCATGCATCTTGAAAATTCTGGAAAAAAATGCAACGGATCATCTGACTCTTTCATTTTTCGAGTCATTATGGCTCCCATATCGGAAGTGTGAATTTGGTGCGAACAGACAGTGCAAACTCTCTTCATCCGAGGAGTCATTGTGTGGAAGCTGCCCTTATCCACTACCACTTAACAACTTGGCACTGCGAGCTGCTGTAGGCTCTTGCCGCAACACGACACGAACGCGCTTCCTGGCAGAGGCGCGGCATCTCCAGCACGTGACTTGATCACGTGACTTCAGGATCCTTTAAAGGACAGACGCTGCCGCCCGCACTGTGCGAACAGACAGTGCAAACTCTCTTCATCAGAGGAGTCATTGTGTGGAAGCTGCCCTTATCCACTACCACTTACCAACTCGGCACTGCGAGCTGCTGTAGGCTCTTGCCGCAACACGACACGAACGCGCTTCCTGGAGGAGGCGCGGCATCTCCAGCACGTGACTTGATCACGTGACTTCAGGATCCTTTAAAGGACAGACGCTGCCGCCCGCACTGTGCAAACAGACAGTGCAAACTCTCTTCATCAGAGGAGTCATTGTGTGGAAGCTGCCCTTATCCACTACTACTTACCAACTCGGCACTGCGAGCTGCTGTAGGCTCTTGCCGCAACGCGACACGAACGCGCTTCCTGGAGGAGGCACGGCATCTCCAGCACGTGACTTGATCACGTGACTTCAGGATCCTTTAAAGGACAGACGCTGCCGCCCGCACTGTGCGAACAGACAGTGCAAACTCTCTTCATCAGAGGAGTCATTGTGTGGAAGCTGCCCTTATCCACTACCACTTACCAACTCGGCACTGCGAGCTGCTGTAGGCTCTTGCCGCAACGCGACACGAACGCGCTTCCTGGAGGAGGCGCGGCATCTCCAGCACGTGACTTGATCACGTGACTTCAGGATCCTTTAAAGGACAGACGCTGCCGCCCGCACTGTGCGAACAGACAGTGCAAACTCTCTTCATCAGAGGAGTCATTGTGTGGAAGCTGCCCTTATCCACTACCACTTACCAACTCGGCATTGTGAGCTGCTGTAGGCTCTTGCCGCAACGCAACACGAACCCGCTTCCTGGAGGAGGCGCGGCATCTCCAGCACGTGACTTGATCACGTGACTTCAGGATCCTTTAAAGGACAGACAATACCGCCCTTGTGGCGTTAAGCCCGAGAGAGTAAAGCCCATCGGCTGTTGTGCGGCTGTTTGGCGCTGGGGAGCTGTTGCTAGGACAAACAACACGATGACGACAACGAAGGAGGGCCCACAGACTCGCCAGAAATCATTGCTCTGCAGAAGAAAAGCTTTGTTAAGTTTTCCAAAGGAGGTAAGCCCTACTCCCCCGTTGGAGTTAAAAGCACAAAAAGATCTAATTGAGTTTGCCATTGAGAACGGCTTGGAGGTGGTTACTTGTTTGGGCAAAGGATCGGTGCCGTCACTAGCCGCTCTAGCCCAAACAACGTTGGGCCCACCCAGATTGAGAGATGGTTCTAGGAATACATGTAATCAAAGGGCAAGCCCTGACATTAGCACTGGGGAATTGGCTCGGGTTTTCTCTCCTCCAGTATATGTTGACGCGTGTGAAATTGTGCAAGCATCGCGATTCGAATTAACGGACTCTGAATTGATGGGAACTATCCTACCAATTGGCCTAACGCAGGAAATGGAGCGGTTCGAATCCCCGCTGTGTTATATTTACTCCGCGGAAAAATCAGGAAAGGCTGATGCCTCTCCGCTTCCTTCTTCAGCAGTTGGAGGCGTGATTATTCGAGACATTCCTGCCTCCTCAAACGACAAACGAAAGGAACCAAATCAGAACATGGACCCTGGCGAGGGGGCGCTTCCTGATTCGCATCCAGTACCAGTGCCAGTAACAGAGCAAAACTCTACTGATCTCTCTGTTGGTGAAGCTCGACTGACTGCTCGTTTGAAAGCAGACTTCCTAGCCACCTATGAACGTCTGAACGCAAGTTTTCTGAAAAATCACTCCACAGAGAAAAATAAGTCTCAAAATCAGAAAAAACAACGCTCTGTGAGCGAAAAAAACATCTTTTCTGAAAGGCCCGAAACTTCGTTGCTGTCAGTTCAAACGATTCCGCCCATCAATCGTCATGTGAGAATTTTGAACTATCTGGTTCAGACGAAGTTGAAAAACGAGCTGTAACGTGTATTCCACCTGCAGACGACTTGCTTAGAAAGAAAAATGCAGTTCCTAAGATGGCTAAAACTACCCAGGAGACGATTAAAATTGATCAAACAGCTAAAAGCTCTATGTCTACCGCGGCAGGAATCCAAATACATAACAACGTATTGGCCGCAACATCAATTGCATTACTTCCATTTACGAAGTTGTATGAATCTATACATGATGCAGTAACCGATCAAATGACCATGCTGGTAGACATAAATGCAAAAATGAGAAGTCTAGAAAGTTTCTCGAAAGCAATTGATGCTAGATTGGATATTGAAGCAGAAAACTCCTCAAAATGGCAATCTAGACTAAGTGACTTAGCCCGCCAGTCAAATAGTGACAATTCCACATTAATGGACGCTGTAATTGAGTGTACAAAGTGGATGCGTCATAACACACCAACTTTCACGAGTCCAGTTTGTGAATATGTTCATGCTCCTAACTGTCATACTAACTTATCTAAGGATCAACCCTTGAAGACCGACCACGTATTCCAGAAGCACCCGATGACCCTGGGTGGCCCTGTATGCAGTACCTCGGCAGGATGCTCAAGTGTTACAAAAGGAGCCCCTCCTGGGCAGGTTCAGCACGCAGTGGCGAGCTCCACGAATAACTGTTTGCTGCCTATTGGGGCCAACACTCATACTCTGCAACAAGCACCTCCATTGATTGCTTTAGAAGGCGCTGCCCCGTCTGCCACGCTTGGTGTGGTTATCCAAGCAGAAAAAGTTGCAGAGGTACAAGAACAAATAAACTTAACGGAAAAACTTTCCTTTGGGATTTTCAAAACACCAACAGGGCTGGCGAAAGAGAATGAAAAACAAACCCTGCAACAAAAGTCTTGTTGCATAAAAGGTGCTCCAAATCTTATAACTCGGAAACAAGTAGCCAAACGTGCCCGAACATCTTGCAAGAAAAAATTCATTCGAAACTTATCAACTCCGCCGTCCATTGCTCCATTCAAGCGGCCGGAGATAGAATTGGACGGACAATTAAAACCAAAATTGGCTCTGGTGAAAAAGTTACCATCCCAGCCAAATGCCAAAAGAGCTAGAAAAGCTTCTAGTAGTGACAATGATTCAAGTTCTGATGTATCATTGAAGTTATGTGAGTACTCAACATACTCTATAGACGACGATGACATCGAAGACAGTGTTGGCACTGTAGCAGTACCAAAGTCAATCACCGAAAGACCTGGCAAAGAACCCATGAAGAGGCCGACCGAGTTAAACACGAATTCGACCAGACCTGGCGTGCAAGTAACCACGAAAGTCGCAAGGGCTCCTTCCACATCGATTGCCACCAAAGAGAGCTTAGGGGCAAACGTGATTAGAGAAAGGGCGGAAGCTCTCCCATTTCCCCAGTGGAGTAAATTAAATCCAAAACTAACAAGTGCACAAATTGAAAAACTTGACAACAAAGAAAACATGTCCAGCAGATATCGACCTGAAAATACACATAAAGGCATATGTAAAATCCAAATCAAAAATGCCTTGCCAGAACAGAAAGAAGTAAATTTAAATCGAAAGAACCTTCTGAAACTGCTACAGTGCATTGCAACGCTGCGTGCAATAAAATCGGAAGACATAGCAGTTGTTGACTACATGTCTGAGGATTTTTCGGACTGGGTAAATTTACATCTACACTCTCGTGCTCTCAAGACAGCCATATTAGATGCAGCAGATGACCTCTTGTTCTTCGGCTTCGAAGTAATAAGTGTGGATGCTTGTGATGAGGTTAGTCCACACTTATCACCAGTGGAACAAACCGAACAAGAAAAAAGAAGGAAAGTTCTGTGGGACCATATGAGCATCAAAGACACACCCTGTACAAAAACAGCAAAACAACAGGACTATTAGCAAAGAGCGGACAGCAGAGAAGATAATAACCAGCTGCTATCCTGGAACACTCGTGGCTTTAAACATTTGTTTGATGGAAAGTGGCAATTCCCGATGGACTTGTCAATTATATGTTTACAGGAAACATGGCTGCGCGAGTGTCCTGGTTGTGATGGGTACACAATCCTTCTGAATCCTGCTGGAAAAAACCTATTTTGGTCGTCCCTTCGCTGGACTGGTTACAATGATCATGAATAATAACGATTGGACGATCATATCCTCTGTAAATCTGAACTTGTTCGTACAAGTAACAAAGATTCAGATAAAATGTTTTGCTTCACTCAGGAATCAAGTGTTATTGATTGTTAACATTTACTGGAATACTGCAATGATCTCGCAATCAAAATTCATTGGAGCCGTACTGTCGGAGGTTGATAAGTGTCTTCTAGCAGATGAGGATCCGGAAATTATAATATGTGGTGATTTCAATTATGCCTGGTTAAATATGCCAACATCTAAATGTGATGAAGATGGTATAATGATTAACGGTAAACTGCAGGATCGAGGTGTCAGATGGTTAAAAGAAATGTCATTGAGAGAGTGCTCAATGCTGAACGGAGCAACCCGTGGTGATATTCCTCCAGGCTTTACTTGGAAACGAGGCGTGAGTAAAAAGACCCTTGATTACATTTGGGTGTCCAAAAAATTGTTAGCAACAGTCTTTTCATTTGAAATAAAACAGACTGACAAGAGCGACCATGATGCAATGTTGTTAAGCTGGGAAAAAGCAACAAAATCAGCCTCATTTAAGTATCTTGAGAGCGTAACAATAAATAATGGAACAAACAGATTGCGCATGAGTGCACCTCAGTTGCTAATGCTGACAAACAACCTTGAGAAAGCGCCGTCAATAACTTCAAGGATCAATTATCCCTTGCTAATACACTACTTTAAAGGGAGGAATATAATCAACAAAGGGTCTGCATCTGAAGTAAAACATCCTTTCAATGCAACCATAAATCAGGAAAAGAAAAAGCTATGAGATGATATAAGGCTCCTGAAAAAAGTCGATCCTGGAAGTGCTCCCACCAAAATAAAATCTAGACGCCAGAAATATCGTAACTGGATTAAATCCTTTAATTTTTTGCGAAGGCAGTCTCAAGCTGAACAGATGTTAAAATTGATTATTTTGAAGGACAGCAGACACATTTGGGAGATAATCAACACTGGTAGCTTGAATCACACCTATTGAATGGCGAATGGTGTGAACGGGGCCAGCTGGGTCGCTTACTTTTCCGCTGTCTTTGATGACTTAAATTGCACTGTGGTACCCTTGACATAACAAACACTGCAAGATGGAATGTAGAAGATTCTGCAGAAGACATCGAATTGGCAATTACGAAGTTAAAAGCTTCTAGGGCTGCAGGCCCCGATGGTATCTCAAATGTGATGCTAAAATCCCAAAAGTTTCTATGGGCCAACATGATGAGATCTCTGTTTGAACGAATTTCGCGTGAAAAAATCCTGCCGGCTTCATGGTTAAGGGCAGTAGTGGTTCCAATATTCAAAAGGGGCAATCGAGATGATCCTAACAACTATCGCCCGATTGCCCTTTTGGACACAATCAGCAAGCTCTTTGTAGCCTTTCTGCAAAAGCGGCTGTCAAATTGGGCAACTGAGATTGCCGTGAGCGACCACAGGCAAACAGGATTTACCAAAGGAGTTGGAGTTGAATTAAATCTGGTCCTCCTAAACTGTTTAAAACTCGATGCCTTGAAGAGAAAGAAAACGCTGTACCTTGCATTCATAGACCTGAGCCAGGCATTTGACAGCATAAATCGTAATCTCCTATGGAAAAAACTAAATGACTGGAATTGCCCAAATGACTTGCTGGAGCCCTTGATTGCCCTCCACTCCAATACGTCCTTTAGAGTAAGGTTAAATCAGCAAGGTGATTTGTCAGATGAAATAGTCACAAGAAGGTCGTGAAGCAAGGTTGCCCGCTTGCTGCCCTACTTTTCAAACTTTTCATTTCAGACTTATCTCTGCCATTTAAAGATCAAAGGATTTTTCCGCCGTTAGTAAATGGGCAACAAATAAGTTGGGTTATCTATGCTGACGACATCGTTCTCATAGACACTACTCCAGTTGGACTTCAGAGACTGCTGAATGCGTTTCAAAACTATTGCCAGCAAAACGACTTACAAATCAACTCCAAAAAGTCGAAGATAATAGTGATTGGACGTGGCTCCCAAGCACGTTCTCGTAAATTTTGCTGGCAAATAATGGGCAAACGACTAGAAACATTGAATAGCATCAGATATCTAGGAGTGCAATTTAATAATTCTATTCGTGAGTGGGACTGGACACAAGACTTGGCGGCCCGTATGCAAATGTTTGCATTGCAAGGTGACAAACTGCATGCAGCATATGGCAAATTCTCTTTTAAGCCAATCCTAACATTCTACCTACAAAAGGTGACGCCGGCTATAACATTTGGGAGTGAATCTGGCTGGAACATCCCTCAGGTTTTGTGGAATAAACTGGAGGGAAATTTCTGGCGAAAAGTTCTAAGGCTGCCAAAAAATTCTGCAATGACAGCGATAAGTTACGAGTTATGCACTGATTCACTCTACGGTACTGTGTTGTGGAAATCCATCTCCACTCAGAAAAATGATGCTGGAACATAATTCAACACCATATGAAATTTTGCATACAGTTTCAGAGCATCCGTCTGCTGGTTTGATAAACAAGTGGAAAGCCACACTGGTTTGCATATTACATAATGCCGATGTTTCTCTTGAGACCGTAATCCTGCGACCGCAAGTGGCAAAAAAGAAATTGCGCCAACAAAATTGGATACTAAATGAGGAGGCTAGAAACAAATTGGCATCTTCCTTAGACCTTTGAAGCGCCCTGAATAGATTGGACATTTTGCCAACGTACCTAGATAGATTTCCATCAAGCTATCATAGGAACATGTTCCTACGATTACGCCTTAATCTCTATAAATCCAAGGAGATCCTTGTACTGAGGCATGAGATATCTGAACAGGACGCTCGATGTCGGTTCTGTAACCAAGCGACAGAATCATTACGGCACTTAATCACTGCATCTGAGGCGATTGCTGTTCAGCGCAACCAGCATTTAGCCCACTTTGCCCCCTTATCTGGAAATATGGATGCTTGGTGGTGTTATTTGATTGGTGGCATCAACACTCAGTTAATTTGTGCAACCATAAACTTTTTGGATGCTTTGGATTTATCCAATTTGGAGGGCCTGGTCTGAGAGACGAGGACCCTTTTGAATTCTGTGAAGGAGGTTGTTTTAGATCCTAGAAACTAGGAGATTTGTAACCTGTAACTTAAAGTTGTCTTTCTTTTGTACAAACTGATGTTACATAAAAAATAAAAATTTAAAAAATAAATAAATCAACAGATCCTCTGACTCTTTCATTTTTCGAGTCATTATGGCTCCCATATCGGAAGTGTCTGGGTACAATACTCGTAGAGCTTTCCACACCACTGCTCTACAATTATTAAATGGCGCTCCGTCATGGGTAGTGATAGTTATGGTTACACCAGGGTATCCAGCTCGTTTCCATACATTGTCTGCTCTCTCACCAAGTATGGCGATCAGGAGGCCTTTAATGTCCCCTATTGCTAACGTGATACCCCCTGTCATATTTTCTAACTCGTGTATCCACTTCCTGGCTCCCGATGTCAGCATTGGAAGCTTGTTTTTCAGGTTTTCTCTGTCCATGTGTGGCCATGGAATATATTGTGGTCTTAGTCCCCCCTTTTCTAGTAGTGGGAATTGGAATGCGCAGTCCTCCTTCTCTTTCCCCATGGCTCTCCTGTCAATTGCTGGAGTAGCATTCCTGCATCGCCGTCTACTTGGCGATGTCCTCAATCTGTCTGCATAGGCAGGTGCTGACACCCCCCTCTGACCGTGGGGAGTTCCTTCATGTCGGTCAGGCTGCGAGGCAGACTCTGATGCCCTAGATGCGGACTCACTGGCGTCTGACCATCATACCCCTTTGTCCCTTGGGAGCCGCTTCTTGCGCCGTCTCCCTCTTCATGTGCCGCGTCCTTCATCTCTTCACCGGAGTCAGACGCTGATTGTTCCCAGTTCACGCAACTTCTTGCGTCATCATCAGTTTTGCTGATTTCTAGTCTGTCCAAAGACAGTCTCCTGCTCCCGCTACTTCGAGTGATATCCTCAGTGTCATACAGCTGAGTGCTTTCCAAGTGCTCGTCTTCCCCCTCTCCTTGAGATATTCTCTCTAACCCCATCTCATCATATATCTTATTGATCGTTTCTCTGATGCTTCTGGTGTTGAAGTCATCTTCAATATTGGCCCTACTTGAGCCTGGTACTGAGTCGTACGCAGGAAAGAATTCTTCAATATCTCCCCATTCTACAACAGGATTGGGTTTTTTAACTTCCTACTCCAAATATTCAAGATCGCGTTCCCTCTGTCTACACTTACGTTCTATATCATCGTCAGCTTCTTTGTGCTTTCTTGCTTCTTCTCTAGTCTTGTCTTCTCTTCTCCTTTCATTTCTACAATCGCTTGCCCTTCTAACTCCCTCACCTTCCTGATTCCTTATTCTCTTTTCGCGTACTCTTTGCTCTTCTTCTAAACTTCTCTGATTCTGTCTGTACTGGTCATAGGCTGCCTTCTGTTTGCAAACAAGCTGTTTTTCTTGCTCTTCTGTTTTTTCGTCCCTTACTTTCTTTTCTTTCTCCTTATCCCTTCTCTGTACCTCATCAGACCTCTCTCTCGGTCTCACATCATCACTTCCTTTACTATCGAGTTTCAATAATATCTGTCCTCCCATCCATTCGTCCTTTGTGAATGCTATCTCATCAGTTGAGTCTTCACTTCCTTTCCGTTTCTTTCCCTCTCTCTCTTCATCGAGAGGTGCACTAATCTGTGCCTGGTCCTTCCTTTCATCATCACGTCTCTCCCTGTCCCTCGGGACTGCGGAGGTAAGATTCATTTCCTGCTCCTTCTCCTTGATTTCGTCACTACTGTATGTAGGTGACTCTTACGCAGGGTTACTATATCCTGTAGCTGCCTTTAGCTCTCTTAGTGGGTAGAGACCCTCTGACTTACTTCCCTCAATCTCTGGCTCAGGCGGGGCTGGTGGCGCAGTAGGCATCTTACCCCCTTCCGTGCATACGTTTAATATCCAGTCCACGGGGGGCTCTTCCTCCTTCGGCTGCTCGAACATTTTCCAAAGTTCAAGAACAGCAAGACGTTTCTTTAGTTTTTTTACCTGTATATGTGGCATGTAAATAAGTCGTCATGTGCTGTAAGGCGGCTTTAGACAAAGACCTGTTCTGTGGCCATGGCATAAACATCTTGTGGGCGGTACCCTTAACCCACTGCACACTATACTTCTTAAGCTTGGGTGCATGTTTAGGCAATTGCTTGCATAAGTGGGCGAGTGGGGTTATCTTTTCCATGCTTTAATTCTGTTTTCCACAATATTTTCATGCACTTTCAATACTCCCAACAAAATGAGCGAGCACCAAATACGTGGCCTCCAATCCAATCTTCTCCTGCCAAAATACTATATCATCAATTCTCAATCCATTGGCGATTCCCTCTTAGTTACAGAATTGCGTAAAACCCAAACTTTGTATCAAACTGATACACAATTCTTGCATGTGACATATAACAGGACACGTACAATAGACATTTGACAGACCAGACAGACACCAGCTGGACACATATATCTCTGCCTTCTAATTAATACCCTGACATGGAGTTTAAACAAACCCCTTTCGTGACGTCTTTAATCGTCACAGTAGCCTAATCGTCCCCTGTTATATGAGCTCTGAGTTCACGTTTCCTCTGACCGCTATATTAAAGCACAGGAACAAGCTGAATCCTCTTACTTTTTTCTCTCGGGTGCCCTCCCGGTAACCTACTTTTTCTCTCGGGTGTCCTCCCGGTAACCACTGTTTTCTCTCGGGTATCTATCCCGGTCACCTACTTTTTCTATCGGTATCCTCCTGGTAACCACTGTTTTCCTCTATTATATTAGAGTCATTATCCCCTTATATATATATATATACAGTCTTCTCTACTTCTGATTATTTTATTTTCCGCCACCCTCTGTTACCTTTCCCTTACTTGTTCTAATGTCTACAAAACTTTTGCCAAAGTATTGAGTCTTCTCGTTCACTCACCACTCGCATGGTTCCTATCTGGATCTTCGGGATCACCAGCCCCTCCGTCGTTACCGCCTCTCCGGTCTTTCCGTCCCATCGGCTGCCCGTAGCAATGAGAAGGATTATGCTCTGTAAGGCAGGTGCCTAAAGGACCCACTGCAGATTTTATGGACTTATACTATCATTGTCCACGGGAAGCTTCTCAGTCTACTCAGCCGAATGGCGAAGGACTTGTGATATTGCCGAAGACCTAGAGCTACTTTGTGTGGACGGATCAATAGGTGTCTTAGTAATAATTAATCAATAGTTGATGGTCTAACCATCCTCTGCTACCAAATGTACTGGAGGACAAAGCGATCTCTGAACGGGCCCATGAGATTCAGAGCTTGCCCCCCGGCACCTTTAAACAAGATAGCCGCAGCATGAAGAGGATGGGGTGCGGGATTCACTTACTCCATCACCAATCAGTGAGGAAAGATCATCGGCTTGGCAAAGGGACGTCTGTTTAATGACAAGTACAAAAAACGGGGAAACAAATGGTAATCAACAGTGATGCGATCGCCTGTCTCGCTTCAACTTCCAAATTCTTCATTCGGACAGCAATAGTTATACCCAAAAGTCGTCATCATTGACGTGTAACACTCATAAGTTTATCATGCAATTCTAATTCTATTGGTTGGAAAAGGTAACTGAAGTATAGGTGCTATATCTGTATATGGTAACAAAGCGCAGGGATTGGATAACTCTTATTGGGTGGGTGTCTATGCCCATCCCTCTATATCACTCGTGATAGACGTCACTACAAGCACGACGTCTAATTGGTTCTACAGCTATAGGACCCTAGATTATTCGGTCCATTGTGATTGGGTGGGTTACACCCCTAGGCATAAATCTCTACTTAAATTAGCAGCATGCACAATAGACACCCAGGTGCCTTGTGCCCCAAGATTCACCCTGCCTCCCTTCCATCAATTAGTAATTTAGGGCTATGTGTCAATTAGTTGGCTGAGGATGGCCTCGAAACTGTAGCTTCTTATCTGAGAAAGTTATGGCATCCTCGAGTTCTGGGTGCCATCAGACATTGGTACCTCTTCGCCCTTGGCTGGTCACATGTCTGTTCACCGTGAATCTGCTTCATTTTCCTTGTATTCGTGTATTTGATTCTCCTGTAGCCTCGCCACCTGCCTGGGGCCTCTTTATCTTGACCTTCATTGGCTGGCCGCTATGCTCTGAAGTCTCGATTCTCCGGCGCTGCCGCTCTCCTCCCTTCCTTAGGTTGACCTCGAATTCCCAAGCATGAGATACTTCTCACTAAGTTTCGAATCCGCTCTTCTCTTTGTCTTTGGCTGGAATATGAATCTTGGCCTTGCTAGCCCTTTGCAGCCGGGGCTTAATTCGGCTTTTACAAAATGGAGGCGCACTTGTATAGTGTGCTTTATTGAGGTAGATATATAGTTGGCGCATGCCGCTCTATTCTTCTACTAAGCATTGCAAGCAGTATCGTTCTCTTAGCTCCTTGCGTTCCGAGCCTATTTACAGGCACTTTAGTCAGTTACATGTGTTTATTTCACTTATTGGTTATGTTTCTTTATATTAACGTTTTTTCTCTTACACGTCCATTACAACTTTATTCCTAACGTTTCAGCCTTGTGTGTCAATTTTCATTCGTCGTTTATGTTCATCTGTACGACTGTCCAGGTTCTTATGTCGTCACCATTTGCCTTACATTAAGGCTCTTTGGGTCAGTCTGTAAGTAGTCTTCATTGCGTGTTAACTGCTGGTACGGTTGTCTCAGTGGGTACTGGGCTGCCCAAGGTTGTCTGGTTATAGGCACTTCAACAGGTATTGCTGAGTCCTAGAGCTGCTCTCTGTTGGCTCATTTGTGCCTCATACATCACATACTTTGGTGAGTATGATCCTGGCACCTCACACTGTGGGGTTGGGGTGTTGGCCATGTCTGGGACCTCCTCTACACCTCAAAAGGGGTGGCCCCGGCCAAAGCCCTCGTCAAGCGGTGCCCGAGAGGGCTGCTGCCGGAAGTGAAGGAGAAGGAGCCGGGGGTCAACGACACTCAACAAGTGGAGATGGAGTGGCAACTACGGACTGAGCAAGACAATGAAAGGAGGGGTCTCCACCCTCAACAACTTGTGCCCAGGGACGAGGTGCTAATAAGAAACAGGCACCCCCGCGGGAAACTGTCGCTGACGTATGAACCTGAGCCGCTGGACGTGATAGCAGTCAAGGGTTCCATGGTGACTCCATCAGATGACCGTGCTTCAGTCACAAGGAACGTCAGTTTCTTCAACAAACTGGGGGAGCCCAGGACTGAGGCGCCCATAGACCAGGACATTGCGGACATACCCGACCAGGGCGGGGGTTCAGAGCCCCTCCTTCAGTCTCCCATGAGAGCGCCAGCTGACGGCGGGACTCCCACCCCCGAGGCGAGCAGGAGGTACCCCCTGAGGACAGGGCAAGGGAAACCTTTTTGTTTCAGTGACTTTGTCTTGGAGCCGTGACGGAGTCTGACCGGACAGGCCTGCCCACCGGGGAGGTGGGTGGCTGTGAATAAAGGGGCTCATGAGGGATTTAGTTGTTTGGGTTATGGGTGTTAGTGTGTTGTAGAGTTTAGCCCTAGTCATGCCAAGTGTTGGTGTGTTATTTATTGTCCTAATGAAAAAGGAGGAGTGTGGTGCTGCCCCTTTAAGGGACTAGCACGCGGCGGAGTGACGTTGCACTCCGCCACGTGCCCTATAAATAAAAGGGGCGTTCCTGGCTGCGGCAGTGTGACCGGGGAGCCTGACGCATGTCTCCGTGTGAGTTGCTGGTGCAGCGGGGGCACGGGGCTCACAGAACAACACAGAGGGGGCCACGGATTCCCCCACAACACCCATTACCTAAAGAGATACACATTAATTAGATTATTTTGCACTCCCCCACACCAGGCCGAAATGTGAGCTTTAATAGGCCATGTTCATTGCATTGTCATTAATGGTACTGTTACACCACAGAGTTATGCCCATTTTGTCGAATGCATAAACATAATAGAATCAAAGACAGAAAGGACCCTGCCAAAATTGTAAAATATGCATACAGTTTCCTCAAGGCTCTCTGGAGCTCTACATCTGAACCTGGCCCCATGGAATGAACCCTTTTAATGTGTCTCGTCTCCCCCACCTCTCCTGATCGCTCTCATTTCGTATTCTGCCGCTTACTCAGGCAGCAGCTTCCCAGCTGGGTTTGTATGATAGAAATCCCATGCATACATGTATACTTACTGTACATACATGTTTTGTTTTGTGCCGCACAAGTTATCTGCGTGCAAAATATAACAACTGTGGAGAGTGAGCATAATAAAGTCAATAAGGAACACCAACCACTGGCCACATTTCTCACCATTCACGCTCTAGTTTTCTAAAAACATTCTGACACAGTGCTCTCAAACTATATCCTGTGAGTCCTCATATTTTTTTTGGCACAAGTATTTTTGCATTTCTGTACAGTTTGTAAACACAGGCCCATAAGTAACCCAACCTAATATGATGTGAGATTGAAAGTCAAGAATCACTATTTCCCACCTGCCATGGACAACATGAGATCGTACCCAATGGGTGTAGCACTTTCCAAGTATAGACAGACCACATAAATAAGAGCCTGTGTGATAAAGTCAGAGGCTGATAGTCATTTTTGACACAGGCATGCAGCATGTTGTTATGTATAGACGTAGGTCCGCTGATTGTTTTATTTTTGCTCGAATCATTTTGTCTCAAATTATTCTGCTCAAATTTCCCCCCAATAAATATAGATGGTGGATTGGGGTTAGGCAATATTTGCAAGGGGGAGGGTGGTTTAGGAGCAGTAGCTGGTGTGCAGGGGGCCTCCTCCTGCTTTTTATCAAAAATATTAAAGCAAAACAAATCGAGAACAAATCTTTCCAGCACAAAAAAATAGACACAACCTTTTTTATAAGGTGCATAACATTTGAAATTCTACTAAACAGCTTCATAATTTTTTTTTAGCAAGAAACAAGCAAATATGCACTGTTGTCCGCTTTCTGGAACATGCCTTAATACAGCCAAGCTGGGACCAGAAAGACAGGTTAGACATTGTGGGCAATATGGGTCGCCTTGCCGCTCATGCCACTTTCTGTCTATGCCACAGTGGTTGGGGTTTAGAATAAAACAATATATTTTCTTTTTTTACTTCTATAATTTGATTTGTTTTAAAAAATATATATTTATTTTTTATTTTTCATTTTTATTTATTTGTGTTTTTCAATACAAAAGTACATTTACACAATAAAACAAAAATAGAACCGATTTCATTATGTAAGACGGGATGCAAATAACGCATAAAATGAAAAGTAAGACATATAAGATACAAAAAGAATTCATTCATAATAGCACTAAAAATGATTTCGTATTCAGATTTGTACTAAACTTATAATAAAGGTGAAATAATCTCGAACAATTTGGCAGGAGACAATGACAGTGCCCTCATGTATTTGAACTAACTCCCCTGTTTATCCAGTTGGTCAAGTTTCATCTATCAGTCCATGCAAATTTATTCAAACGACATTTCATCTACGCAAACTAACTCTCTGGTCCCTTGTTCAGAAACCCTTGCTAATTCAGAGAAAATGACGATCGGCATTCTAACTAAGGCACCCATGAGTGACCTTTGGGGAGTGGTCATCAGTCTAGACCACAGCTCCTGAGTTAGGATCTGCGATGTAGAATGTACAAATCTACTAAAACTATTGATTCTTAAGTTTAAAAAAACGGATAGCTCATCACAAGATGGAAAACATTTTCATACGCCCCCGTATCGCACATTCTACAGGTTCTCAAATCTTTATGCACACCCAGCTTGGGACCTATATATTCGAGAGTACAGAGACATTGTAGTCAATACTTTAAGTACCAATGCCTACATTTGGCAGAAGGAAACTTCGCCACATAGCTCCTAGGTGCTTTTATAGGCAAAAATAAGTGCACCTTCCCCGAACATAGCTTTAGACTGTCTAGGTCTTGTAGGCCTATTATTCTATCCCAAGTAATAATCTTCCTCTTCAGTACTACATCCGACTCTAACCCTGACAGTTCCAATTCCTCTCTCATCTTCTTAACCCATGTTTTAACTTTTTTCAGGTAGGGCTTTGAATCTGCTGCTATAAGTGCTTTAACATAGTATCCCAGAGCTGATTTATCTGCTTGATCAAGATTGCGCATTAGAAATAGAGTCCTTCTGGTGTATTGAGTCCACCAGGAGGTTGGACCCAGTTCCAGTCAGATGACACTGACTGGAACCGAGACTGGAAGGCCCAAGGCATGTTTAAGGATTCTGACTTCCCCTACATCAAAAAAGATCATATCCTTGATATTTAGAATTTTGGACCCATATAAAATAATTGGTGACACTTTGAGTTTATAAAACTCAATAAATGGGGTTTGTGAAAATGCACATAGTTTACTTTTAATACTCAATAGAAGTGAGGTGCATGAGCGAATTTTACCATCTAATTGAGCAATCACTAGATCATGATGCTTGGAAGCTGCGATAGGAAAGCTGGAGATAGCAAAAGGAAGTAATTTCCTTAATAGGAATGTTATTCAGTGAAAAAGTGAAGGATTTACTCTTCTTACGGGTGGAGACAGTCATAACGTATGAGTTTTAGAGGCCCTACAGTTGTCGCTGTAGTCCTAATTGTGTATAGTCCATTACGTTGAGGTCATCTACATACGCTATACAGCTTAATTTCAAGTTAGGCGGACTTGGGACATAACCACATCATTCTTTACTTTTGACCGATAGATCCACCAGGTATAGGTTGATAATTTCTATTGAAATTAATTTCTAGAGAAATTGAAAGAGAAATTGATAAACTTTCTCTCGTGCTGCAGGAGTTCCACAACAAAACGTGCGCAGGAGCACTGCAATGCAGCCTAAAACCCACAAGTATTGAATGAGGTAAGCCCCTCGGCTCCACATACCTCTCAGCGTTTTCGCTTTCTCATTTCTGCAGTCTAATTACTGCAAACAGCTATCTTTATTTGTGCAAGCAACCATCTGTGCGCATCACAGAACTGCAAGGGTTCCAAAAATCGAAGTCCAAGATGGCCGCCGCATTTTTACACTTGGACGCAACGTCCTGAAGAGCCACAGCCGCCTCCAGCTGATTGGGCTCCCCCCAGCACCGTCATAAGCAACATCACCCAACCGGCAGGCGCAGCCGACCTGTGCAGAAGGCACCGCAAAAGGCTCCTGTCCTGAGTCTGTCGTGGCATCTAGGGCCAGTGGGCCAGAAACACTGCATCTTCAACAGCAGATCAATGCGGTAAGACCCATAGACTTATTGTCCCCCCCTGTTACTCATTCCTTACACTCCGATCCGCTGAGTACAATCATTCGCCCACTTCACTCACAAGGCACACGTTTACTTAGCCTTATACTAGTCTCGCTCACGAATGAAAGGTAGCTCTGAATACACCGCAGGCTATCAAATACACGCGGCTGCTTGGAAAGTCTACGTATCAGATCAGTGCACCGGAACTCTAGCACATAACCTCAAGTAACTTTATTGACATTAGCAGGTCTGCTCAGTGCTGACACAGCCATATCAACGGACTCAATTGTACTGGCCCTTGTTGCATTTTGAGTCACTTCAACTGTTCCGAAAAAGTTAAAATGTTTATGGCTTCACCTGGTGTCATTCGGAGCGCATGGTAAAGCGTTAATCTTTGTGTGTTCTTGTCGGAACTCTATTGTCAAATACTCGACTATGCTCCACTAAGCGCTCGGGCAATACTATCACACACAATTCAACTGCGATAATAGTCAAACACTTGTTTGTTTGTTTGTTTATGTATAGAGTGCCAGACAACCCTTGAGTAGCTGGGATAGCAGAGTAACAAGAATACTTAGAACTTGGTTACAGGTTACAGATTACAGTGTTATCACATGTTGGTATCATATGTAATATACAGTAATTACATTATATACATTCTTTACTTTTACATATAGAAATAGAGGGTAACATATTATAAACAGTAGATACATTATGTACATTTTACATGAGAGAATGGATGGGTGCGTATGGTATCAGTACACAATGCACATGGTCTCAGGTTTCAAAGGTCATTGCGGCGGAGCCAGGTGCGGGTATGGTGCCTGAAGCTGTTGTAGGACTGGTCCCTTCTTAGTTCAACTGGTAGGGCGTTCCAGTACTGAGCTGCTTGCACAGGGAAGCTATTGCCTCCTGTTTTATTTAGTCGGAATCTTGGGGTTTGGAGGCAGAAAGAGTTGGCTGTTCTGGTTGGTCGTGCAGAGGTTTTTCTTATTATTCTGTCCGTGAGGTATGAGGAGGCAGCATTGTTTAGGCATTTGAATGTTAGTGTGACAATTTTGAAGGTGATCCTATCACTAATTTTTAGCCAGTTGTAGTTTCCACGCACATTTGAGATGTGCTCTCTGACTGGGAGGTTCAAGGCCATTCTGAGCGTGTTGTTTTGCAGGGTTTGGAGTTTATTGATGATGTATTTGTTAGCGCCTGAATAAAGTGCATTTCAGTAATCCAGTTTTGAATCGATCATTGCATTGGTTAGGATAATGCAGCTAGCTGGTGACAGGAAGGGTCTGCATGCTTTAATGAGTTTACCAGTATAGGCAGTGGATGAGGCCAGGGAGTTCACATGTTTCCTTAAGGACAAGGTAGAGTCCAAGTAGAAACCAAGGGTCTTCACCTCTTTAGCGACGGGGATTACATTGCTGTCGATATTGAAAGAGCTGTAGTTGGAGTCGAGTTTTTTTAAGTTGTTTGGTGAGCCTAGAATGAGGATCTCTGTTTTTTCGTCATTCAGGCAGAGGCCATGGGTTGCCATCCATGCCTGAATGAGGGTGTACATTTTGTATGACATATGATGTTACCCTAGATTTAACTGCAGTTATAGTCAAACACTGCATAATGTTACCCTTGATTTAACTGCGATTATAGTCAAACACTGTATGATGTTACCCTTGATTTAGCTGTTAATCATAAGCATATACTGTATGATAGTACCGCTTAATTAATTTCCAAGGCATATGCATATACTGACTAATACTCCGTATAAGTACCTGTGAGACACCACCACATTGCATTTACCTGTTCACCCTATACCTCCACTACATTTGCCACTATCCTCAGACACCTTGCCACCTTCAACACGAAACACCATGAAGAGTAAAGCTCTCACCAAACAACACGCTTCTCACATCAGCATACTTCACATTCTATTCACTTACCCAGCACTCTTCTAGACATTCTACATACCACCTACCTACCACCAGACCGTGCACATGCTCATACCATCACCTAACTCTGTTGCGCTACGCAGTATTGAGTACAGCACTAACATAGGTGCTGTGTCTTACTCTATCATGGAACTAGCACACTCCCATACAGTCACACCTAACTGTCTCACTAAACACCATAGACCCAGAGCCTGCACCCACCTGATGCATACTCTCTCTCTCCCCACAGCAACCACCTACAGGAACTCCAGACTTGGTTCCCGTATGTTGAACTTACACCCTACTAACTTCTCCATGCCATTGGCGTTCAAAGCTAAGCCCACACAGCCCCAGTACTCTCAGCCTTCACCCCACCAGACCATAAACCCTATCCTACTGCCAAAAACTGGCCTACCCAGAATGCAACCAAACAACAACTCACAATTTGCTAACCTCAAATGCGCACTGCTCAATGTTTGCTCTCTCACCGCCTACGCCTTGGAAATAAACAAACTCATACTCAGTCAAGACTTAGACATCCTAGGCATCACGGAAACATGGCTACATGAGGCATCTGGCCCCGCTGTCACCATAGCTTTACTATCAGGCTACACAATTCTTAGACAGGATAGGATTGATAAAGTAGGAGGGGGAGTAGCCTTAACATACAGAGATACTCTATCAATAAGGTCGACACCCCATCCATGGAAGAGTAGCGTAGATTTACTATCTGTGAAAGTATCCCTTTCGCCACACGATACCATCAATATCCACCTCATATACCGGCCTCCAGGATCCACCACTGAGTTCCAGGGATACCTTACCCACTTACTCAACGACAACATCAAGAAATCCATGAAAACACTTCTCTTAGGGGACTTAAATCTAGGCTTTAATGACCCCAAAGACAAAGCCGCAAACACACTCTCCAAGGATCTCTCTAATGCAGGATTCACCAAAAAAAATCTTAACCTAACCCACACCAAAGGACGCACTGCAGATTGGATTGTGGATCACAACTGCAATTCCTCTATCACGTCCAACTACTCTCTCCCATGGACAGATCACAACTGTATCCAAGGCCACCCCTAACACGGTAGCAAGAAGCTCGAAAACACTCACAGCTGAAAATATCCAACCACTACTGAACACTCCATGCTTATCAGCTCCCTTCTCACAAGACCCGGTCATCCTAGCAGAGATCTTCAAAGACACCCTCTCTAATTCAGTAAATGTTGTAGCCCCATTAGAACAAAAGAAAGAAAAAAAGTAATTCCACTCAAACTCATGGTAACACAGATGATTTGCAGGCACTACGTGCCAACAAACGACTTGCTCTTAAAAGATGGGAATCCAACCCATGTGATGTCACTAGAGATAGCTTTAAACTGGCAGCTTTGACATATAAAGAAGCAATATTCTCTTCAAAATCCAAATCATATAATCAGCGAATATCTAATGCTAACTCACAAACCAAAGAGCTCTTCACCATTTTTAAGGAACTCACAGTCCCTCCCATGAGCACAGATGAAATCATCAAGGATGAAGCCTGGTGTGCAAGTATCCAAGCTGCCATGCTTAATAAAATAGACCTCCTCCAAAATAAAATCCAGTCACACCTCAAAGCACTCCAAAATAAAAAAAGACCTACACAAACCACGCCTGATCATAAACAAGAACACCTACCCACATTCTCCTTCAAGGATGTCACAGAACCTGAAGTTATAGACATTCTCAAACACCTCAAACCCTTGCTCTGCAAAGGGGACATATGCCCTCATAAAATCATAAAAGACTGTGCAGATGACCTTGCACCTATACTCACGGCATTCATCAACTCTTCATTTGCAACAGGTATAGTCCCTGCCCCAACCTTAAAGAGGCTTGGGTTCAACCACTCCTGAAAAAGCCCACGTTAGACCCAACCGAGCCTAACAACTATCGACCCATAACTACCGTCCCGTTTCTTCTTAAAATACTGGACAAAGCAGCCCATAAACAGATCCAACTCCACCTGGAGAATAATATGGTCCTAGGAAAAAGACAGTCAGGATTCCGCAGAGGGCACGGCACCGAAACTGCTCTATTAGATCTAAAAAAACAAATGACCCAAATCCTAGACAAAGGAAAACCGGCACTTCTCCTCCTCTTAGACCTATCTGTGGCCTTCGACCTGGTTGCCCATAAAACCCTCACCGCCCACCTCACTCAAGCAGCACAATTCTCTATTCAAGTGATGTCTTGGATCTCCTCCTTCTTAGAAGGAAGAGCAATGAAAGTCTTCTCTAACATACAAACGCAGCCCCCACCAGCATCCACTGTGGTGTCCCACAGGGATCCTGTACTGCACCTACGCTTTACAATCTCTTCACTAAGCGCCTTTTTGACAAGCTGGACGCACTTGGGATCACATATACCAACTATGCGGACGACACCCAAGTCCTCCTTCCACTAACTGGCTCATACGAGCAAGATGCGGCTGCCCTAAGTCTAATCTACGCCACCATCCAGGCCTGGATGGCAGAAAATGGCTTATGCCTCAAAGGAGTTAAATGGAGATCCTTATTTTAGGGCAAAAAACCACACTAAACAAACTACACAGTTTCTACGCCAACTTTAACATCGACAATTCCATAATTCCCTTCCTCACAACTATCAAGACGCTAGGAGTCTACATCCATGCCACGCTCTCCATGAATAAGCAAGTCAATGCTATGGCATCTGCTTCTTCTCTCAGCACCAAACTCGTCAATGCCATTAACCCGTTCCTAACAGCCTAACTGCCTATCAATAGCTAGAGCCACCATAGATGCCAAGCTAGATTACTGTAACACACTCTTAGCAGGCACCTCCGCAAAAAACCTAAACAGACTCCAAGTCACCCAAAATAACACGCTCAGAGAATCACTCAGCATCCCTAGAAGAGATCACATCTCACATGTCAGACAGTCAGTCCACTGGCTTCCAGTCAAAGACCGCATTACTTTCAAAATCCTCACCACAGCACACAAATGAATCAACCACACAGCACCCTCCTATCTATCAGAAACACTCTGCAGGACCACCTCAGCTAGACCTATGAGATCACAATACACTAACCAACTCAATATCCCCCACATCAACAGGGCTAAAGCAGGAGGAATAGGCTTCCTATACATAGCCCCTAAGCTCTGGAACTCACTCCTTACCTCTCGCCGAGCTGAAACTTCGCTCCCAGCATTCCGGAGACAGCTAAAAACAGCACTCTTCAACTAACTCACCCCGTCATACTTACACACCAGCATCTCACCCTTGTCCTACTCTTACTGCTTGTGTATAGACATACAAACTGTAAATAATGTATATACATAATCCCAAAAAATTGTATCAAAAAGTATTCATGTTGCCACGTTACCTAAGCTTTGCTCACCATGTAACAAGTGCCACGATGCCTAAGGGCTGATGTGCGCTCTACAAATGTGAATAAATAAATAATAAATAAAATGTGGGGGCAAGCAGGCACCCTTGGTGCACACCTCTCTTTAGAGCTGTGGTCTTCAAACTTTTTTGGCCAGGGCCCCCCTGAGCAAAATTTGGGCAGGTCGGGACCCCCCAGAAATGCCAACAGAAATGGACAGTATATATTGCGTGCCGTCACCTGCTCTCATCACAGTCGCTGGGCTCCCTCATCCCACTCCTACCCAGTCCCTGGTCTCTCTCCACCCCATCACACACCCTGGGCTCTCCCCACTCTGCTCCCACTACTATCCCATGGTTCCCGCCCATTGTGCTCCCACCATAGTCCCTGGGTTCCCCACACAGCGTTCCCAACACAGTCTGAGGGCCAGTGGCAGCTGGTGATTTTTTAAGTGGAGGGGCATAACTATTTCCCCCAAAACTGCCATAGCGACCGAGCATAGTGAGGGAGCCCAAACCACTAAAGGGAGGTTTGTGGGGGGAGATTCCCCCTATGAATTTCTTTTAAATAATGGGTTAAAATATTGCATTGTAGAGCATACTTTTAACTATAAAATGGGTAAATAGCCAAACAGTTTGCAATTGGTGCTGGGGGGCCCAGGGAGCAGGCATGTCATTTTTTACTGGACATCTATGATAGATGTCCAGTAAAAAGATACCATCCCTGTCCCCCACTGGGCCTAACACAATCAACATGATTATGTGTGTATGCAAGGCGCTTCACATTCATACAGCAATCACTCTATCATTCACACAAGCATCCATCACCATAGACTCACTCATAACATAAGCATACACGCATCCATACACATGTTTAAATAAAAACAATGAAGATAAACATACCTTCTGCATTGGTCTGCATGTGGGTGCTGAAACGCCCTGCTCCAGGCTGCTCTGTCCGTATGTGCGAGGAGACGCAGGAGCTCCCCCTTGGTCTTAAAGACAATCAGTGCCCCAGCCAGCATTTCCAATGAGCTATGCAATGCTGGCGAATCAAACCGCCCCAGCACTTGCATGGCTCAGTGAGCATGTGCGGCTGGGGAACCAAACTGAACTGTCAAAGGAAAAAAGTGTTTCCCTTTGACAGTTCTGCCAGCCCAGGAGCACTCCATCAGCTGGAAAACGCAGCTGAGGGAGTGCTCACTGTTTCACTGGGCTGGCTCCTTAGCTCCTCCATAATGGGTGAGGGGCCATTGGATGGGCGCCCCCTCGCCATTATGGATGAGCCTCCAAGCTTTGACTGGCCTATAGGGCAATGCATGTCCCAAAAATGTAAAATGCTAGAGTGAGCCAGTCAAAATGGGCCACAATTTTGGCCAATGTGGACCAGTTTGATGAGTTACTTAACTATGCAGTTAGTAATTTTGACCATTGTTGCTGAATATATCACAATTTACTTACATTTTAACACAAAGCACCCCCTTGGGTACAATTGAAACAGTGGGCCTCATTACAACCCTGGCGGTAGCTGTGCCGGAGTTGCATCCGGGTCCGGCACCCGCGAATGGGCAATTACCGGGTCATGCTGAGTTAGGCAGACCTGATAATTGCCCTTTCGCGGGTGCCGGTACCAGTAGATCCCCATTCCCATTTGAGCCCCAGAGAACTCAATGGGAATGGGGAGCTCGGATCTAACAAACTGTGCTTGCGGGTGCCACACGGCCTGCCAGGTCGGACCTGGTGGGTGGCAGGCACCCGCAAGCACAACTCTTACTATGGCGGTACAGTAGCAACAGTGCCGGTAGTTTACTGGCACTGTTGTTACCGTACCGCCATAGTTGTAATTAGGCGCAGTCTGTGACTAAAGGAATGAATATCCATTTACAACTGCAGGCCACTTTTTCAGTGTTGCCTGAGACAGTTTCATGCTTCATCCCGGCCATGTGAGGCACCCCTGACCATTTCTTCCAATCTAAAACATCCTTTTTTATTTTTTTATATTTCACACTGAGCTCTCCGGGCCACCCAGGGATGCACCCGTGGACCCCTGGGGGTCGCGCCCCACAGTTTGAATACCGCTGCTTTAGAGGGATCTTATGGGACAATTCCCCCAACATATTCAGCCTAACCATGGGCAAATTCTCTGAGTAAAGTAATTGAATCAGCGATAGGAGACCCAGATCTATCTGCCAATCGACTAACATTTGCCAAAGTATCGAAATGTTGACATTGTCGAAAGCAGCCGATAGATCTATTGTGGCCAGGTAGAGGGATCGTCCCGTCAGGGGACCAATATCCAATAGGCACGCTGTTAAATTCATCCAACTATTTATTGTTCCCCCTTCTCTCCCTTTGCAGAGGGCTTAGGATATTGGCATCCTCAGGCCACTGGGTGAGTTCACCCAGAATCAATGTTGTGAAAATGTTTGATGAATTATCAATTAATGAGATTGGTCTGTAACATGCCAGGTTTTCTCTGTCTCCCTGTTTAAAGATGGGAATGAGCATAGTGGTGGACCAGGAGGTGGGGAGAATAAGGTGATTATGTAGAAGAAAAGATGGTTCAGGATATCAGCCTATAGAGCAGGATTACCTTTAATGATGCCATTTGGCACCTCATGTGGACCAGGCTCACGGGAATCGTTTAATTTATTAATGGTGAGCTCTATATCCGATTTCTCAAAAAATGGCTCTGATAGAGGTGAGCCTAGAGCTTTTTTCTTCTTTGAGCCCCTTTCCATATTACCAATGGTCTTATATTTGTCATAGTAGCATTCAAACCGTGCCACTTCTGACACTCCAGTGGACGGGTAGAGGGACTGATTGTTGCCCTTGTTGTTCAAAATCTACCAGATTCCACAAGTGGCATGGGTAGCAATTTTCGTCAATGTGTCTCGATTATTTTGTAGGTATTTCTCGATATGATGTGTTCAACACCAAATTCTGAATTGTTGCCTCAGCTTTTTTCTCCCTTTTCCTTATCTTTCCATCCCTGCAGGGTAGATTTCATTAATTTTCTAACTTCCCTTCTCATTTGACTCTGGCTGGTTTGATTTCTCTATCATAATTCAGTTCACTCACCTTTACAACCATCTTAGCTTTAACAAGGGAATATGCCGTCTTCCCCTTCCTTAATCTCGAAATGATTTCTGGAAATCTCTTTGGGTCTGCATGTAGGGATTTCATTTGCAGAGATAGATTAGCCCACCAATTAGCAAGATCAATATTGACTGAGTTTAAATTAGCACTCCATCGAGTTATCTTGTTCCCCTGTTCCGTCACCGCTAAAGGCCCCACCCTTGAGACCTCTACCGAGTCCTCAGGTATGGACAGCTCAGAGCTAAGTGTAACATTGTGTGATCACTCATCTTTGACTCTAATATCTTGAAGTCCACAGCCTTTTCCACCATTAGATCCTTAAAGAAAATGTAGTCAATGATAGAAGTGGCAAACACATTTGACCAAGTGGGAGTATCTACCCAGGCCCCCTCAAATAGTGGGTTTGATTGAATAAAGGACCATCTGGATAGAAAGCTAGACCATAGTTTGCTACAACTTGCTTTAGATGACAGGCGCTGGAGTGGAATAACCCCACATGCAGAGTCTTGGTCATCCCAACCTCCCTCTGTAAGCCGACAATTGCAGTTAAAATCCCCTGCTATGATAGCCACCCCATTGGGGTGCTCTGCAGACCATGCTGTTAGAGTTATATCCATATCATATGTAGCCTTGTCAGAGGCCTTCATAAAGGAAAGATTCTTCTCAATGTTCTCAAGACAAATAAGCCTATTTTCATAGCTGACCCTTGCTTCCCCTGTTAAGTCCGCATCCAGAAGAAATCCCAGGTAGGATTTTACTCTTGTGAATGGCTGAGGGTATGTTCCCAGTTGAGAATGCCAGGGATCCAATGGCCAGGTACTGGATGACTTACTATGACCAGGCAATGTGTCTGCATCAATCTATGAATGGGTAAAAGAAAGTCATGGAATACCATCAAGCTATTTGTATCAGGGCATAGCTTAAATATTAATTGGGTTTCATTAGCTAATGATACAACACTACAACTAAGCTTCAAGAGAGGACCACAGTGAGACCTGCAGATGTATCTATGCTAGAGGCCACATTTTAGGGGCAAAAAGTAGAAGAGAGAGCCGCTGGTCTCTACTTACTAGAAATTACTCATTTCAGGACCATGCCTCCCAGGTCACCAGAAGACAAAGATCATTCAGGGCGGAAGTGATGCCGTATTCCAACCAGAGGAGGGGGTCAGAAACCAACCTGCCTGGTACCCAAGATGTTGATTTTGACAAAGAGCTGCATTTGGCAGACCACATCCCCACTAATCATCGAGGCAATGTAAGGTAAGCTCTGAATGGCTGGGGCATTTTGACAGATCACAGGGGTCTACAAGAGAGTTTCACAGAGGTTGATGGGGGAGGTCACGGTAGCTGATTTTCATGCATTTGGATGTTTATTTTAGCACAAAAGAGCATGAACAACTCCCCTAATGGAAATACCACGATTAAAGTGAATTGCTGAGGTTTTAAACATTTTTGAAAGACCCGGGCTCAATAAGGAACTTGATAATTTACTTGTTTCCGTTAGTTCAGTAAATTGATCTCAGTGCAGGCCTAATATTCAGTAAACAGCGAGTCAGTGGTCATATTTCGAAACTGATGATTTTTGTGTGTGATTGATTGGGCTGAATTATGGTTATTTGGGCTAACGTTAGCAAAAATCATCAAAATATTTTTCTTTAAAAAACTGTCCAGGCCAGGAAAGGTATCTGTGTTCGCGTGACTCATTCTAGGTACAGATCTGAGGATCGAGTGAAGTTCTTTCTCAATGTTATTGGAAACCATAAATGATCACTATAATGCGCTTTATTTTTGAGCTTGACAAGTTGATCTTTTATAATGCTTACTACAGGATAGGACCTTTGTGTTCTTTTTTTCATTTTTCAAAGATAACAGATCCTGCGTAAATAAGAGAGTTCTCGTTTTCTCTCTCACCATATCTAAACATTTCCCCTGGAATAACCAAATCTGCACATGTCTTGAGTGTCAGTGCAAGAGAATTAGACTTACAGTTGCGCTCTGAGAATCAGGAGCGGATGTGGTTGTAAAATCAATATGCCCAATAACGCAGAGAAGCTCTAAATCACCAGGGACAGCATTGCCTCTTCACAGCTAAATGACAGGACTGGGCTGGAACCTGGGGAATGGGAAATTGAAATCTGACCGGTGAGTGATCGGACAAAGCTTTGAGAATAAGAGAATAAGAAAAATTATCCTTAGATGCAGAAATCAGGCCTAGTCCACGAGAGCCCTGCTGTGTGGGTTTGTTGATCTGTTGGAAGAGTAAAGGGTCATCTGGCCCACTACTAAGAGTCCCAATGGGGAAATAACGACATGTAAATTAATATCTTCTAGAACAACTAATCTTTTTTCATTATAGGATTCGATCAGTGACTAAATCTACAAACGATTATGAAGTGGAGGCATCACCAAAGACCCAGGGGGTCTTTATGCCAGGAGGAAGTACTTGCTATGAACAGGTGCAGAAAAGGAACTCACATCCTCTAATAGTTTTGCACAGTAATACGTGTGAGTGAATTTGAGAGCTGAAAATAACCACCCAGCTGACCAGTCTGGAAACCAGAAGAGTGTTATAGTTGGGAGGTACTAGATTGGCAACAATTAAGACCACATCATTACCAAGCCAGGCTTCAGTTCACAATGTAATCTGGAGCTTATAAGAGATGCAATGTTTAACTGCAGAACGAACAGTTATTAGTGGAAAAGAGCGTGCAAGATATCCTTTGTTAACTTGTTTCACACTACATAAGGATGCGTGGAGCATGGGTGGTATTTAAAGATAGAACAATCTCTAAATGAGGCACACACAACCATGTGGGGGTGGCTGCTCACTGGCATGTGCTCCCACAACCTCTCTCTGAGGCAGCGCTGAGGTGATGGATGTGTTACTGTGTAGAGCAGACATGCCTTTGATCCTACCTAGGGCAACTATTCTGTCAAGAATAGACTAATGTAACATGCTCCTGGCAGGGTCTGATAAAAAGACGTGTTCAACGCCTCCAAATCATCCACAATGATGCAGTCAGGATTATCAAGAAGGTCCTGAGACGGTGTCATATTTCAAACTACCGACAGGAACTCCATTGGGTTCCGGTTATGGCTAGATGTCAATTCAAAGCAGCCACCCTGCTTCATAAATGCCGATATCGAATGTCATGCAGCTACCTGAAGTCAACAGTCTCATGGTACGCATCGCTACCCTCACTAAGATCTTGTTTCCCACCCCCTCTTTAAGAATTTAAAGGGGCTGGGTAGATAATTTGCCAATTGCACGTCCAGGATCTGGAATGACGTCCCTTTAGCCCTGAGATCGGTCTCTAACTTATCTTCCTTTAAGAAATCAATGAAAACTGTTCTCTTTGCCCAGATCAATATGTCTTGGTTCCCTTAGGCATTGTCCCATCCTTCTTTCTGTTGTACTGTGTGTCAGTGTGTTCCCTGATGCCTGCGGGCTCCAGCACGAAATAAATAAGTAAATAAATAAATAAATAAATACCTATGTCCATGCAAGGGCTCTCTTGCCAGTTGACCTGAAGTGGAGCAAAGTTAAGTAGCTGAACATGTACTTGGGCCAGAAGTGGAGGCACCTCCTCCACGTACCCTTCAAGATGTAAGTCATCTTTCTCCCAACATCAAATGCCAACGCCACTCTCCCATCGCCCATCTTGTTCCATGCTGACCTCTTAACTCCACAGCCCCTGGCTGGCAACCTTGCAGTGATCTTCAATAGTGACATTAAACATTTCGGTTCATCATGGTCTCTGCCACTGCAGTCAGGATTAATATTCCAAACATAAGGAAGATCCATCCTCACCTCAATCATCATTTGGAATAACGTTAATCTCTACCCTACTGCTCAACAAACTGGACTATTGCTTGAGCCCACTCCCTGGACTTCCCTTTTACAGTTTCACACGCCCCCACCCTAACCCCCCACAAGCAAGGTCCTCAACTTTGCTCCGTGCAACCTCTTAAACCTACTCGGCTCCTCTCCCATCTTATCATATTGATGTCATTATTTTGTTTGTTGCATTATTTAAGTGCATATGGTGCAATTTCAACCTTTTACACTAATCAAACCAACATAATACATTATCAGGAAAACTCATGATCTATACAATCAATTTTCTTTTTTTCTCAAATCAATCAATCATAAAATCAAAAACAATACATAAAATGACAAGTGATTCAAAATTGGAACAAATAAATCTGTTTTGTTTCCTACATCATAGCTTAAATAGTACTTTCATGCTATGATGTGTATCTTAAAATTCACAAGCTAAAATTATCGAATACACCACTCAATCTAAAACGAACTATATCACAATACATTATAATTTGAATAAAATATGTTTTTTTAAAGAGGTTTATAAACAAATCTCATATAAGACTGCTGTAAAATATAAAGGGCGCCACGAGGAGCTGGATGGTCAAATCACAGAAATGTGTGGTCTAATAATATAATAGTCCTGAGCCAAACATGATATGCAGTGGGAACCACCACATATGATTCCGATGCAAAGATCATGCTCCAAAATTCGTCCTATTTATGTGCAGCAAAGTTTGCATAGGCTTTATCATAACAAGCTACCAACAAAGGGCATGCATCAAGATATAGCGTGCTGTTTCAATTTGTTTTCCACATAACCGACAAATGTGCTCCTCCAACGGAATCTCCTGCCAAGCACCACTATTGGCGTAAACAGGCAGCATATCAAAGCGCAAATACATAACAAAATGTATCAGGGCACACTTTATTATATATTGCCGTCAGCTTTGGCTAAAGCCCCCCTGATGAGTATACTGTATATATGTAGGCCTTTTCTCAGGGAAAGCCAAGGTAAGTACATAATCATGGTCCGGCTCCTGCAAGGAAGTTTGTTTAGAAACAGCAGAACATACTTTTCCATGCTACATGATGACGAGATTTCATGGCAGTGCGTCAGGACCATACAAATCAGATCTCTAAACCATGTGCTACAGGAGTAGTGCATAGCATGGGCCATAGTAGAGTGCAAAAAAGATTAATCAGTGCCCCCCCTAACTTTATATTCACCCAAAGTTTACAGACAGCAATGGTCCACTGGGACAATAAAAACTGGCGACCTAGTTCCAATCTGATGACTTCCACCGGGACTGAGCCAAGCAGGCCCAGTAGGCACCCTATAACTTTAGTTTCCAATTAAAGCAGCCAGCAGATTACCCTTTTTGGCAGGACCTCCGGAGCATAAAATATGCCAGGCACTTGCTGTCTTATAGGCCACTAGCTTTGCCTCCAAGGAACGACCCCAAGTATCAATTATTTTTCTAATGGCCAACCATTTGGCCCAGGCTTTAGGGACAACTATATCATATGAATACGAGAAGGAGGGAGACATCTTAATCTGAATGCCCAGATACCTATATGTGTCAGTTTGGGGCAATTTAGTGGTACCCAGCTGCCAACTAAATTTAGCTCCCCCATATGCCTTCTTTCCAATTGGCATAACTTTGGTTATCTCCATGTTTATCTGTAGGCCATTATGATGCCATTCTAGATGGCTATCCATGGATTACCACTTCCTCTACAAGTTCCTACACCTCATCTTTAAATCTACCCATGGTCTTTCCCCCCATTTCCTTGCTGACTATGTCCCTTTACCCTTCCTCTCAGACTGTCCCATCTTCATCTCTCCAGAGCCTATCCATCCCCTGCCCCATTGTGCATCCCTCCAATTGTGCTCCTTCTCTTTACATGGCCCCATCCTCTGGAATGCACTCCCCCTGCACGTCAAAGCCATCCCATTGGTGGTTCAAGTCCCTGCTCAAGCTCCACTTGCTAGCAAGAAATGGGGCATCACCAACCCCCACGTTATACCTCCTCAAGTCAACCTCTAAGCCTGCATTTCCCAGTAATGTCACATATGTTTTAGGTATGTAAATGGTACTTATGTAAAAATTGACACTAGGCCCTAAATGTACTGTGGCTACTTTGAGCCTCTCAGCAGTACTCCCATCCATAACAAAGCTGCATTGCAGCAGAAACAGCAAAATGGCTATCCTGGCTCCTCTGAGCACTACTGCCTCACACCAAAACTGTGTTTTGCAACTACAAAAAGATGGCTGCACCATCTTGCCAAGCACATAATGGGCAGGATGGAACAAGGGGCACACTGAAAAAGCCTGCCAGTGTGTTGCTTACATGTACAAAATAAGGGGAGTGAAAAAGCAGCGCTGCTTTGCTGCAAGGCCAAAGTTCCCATTGAAAAAGGGAATATTTCACATTGAAAAGCATGCTGCTCTGATGCTATTTTCATCTGTTTTTCATCAAACTACTTTTATTAATAAGGCGCTGCCATGCCCATCCATATCCACATTGTGCTTCAGCAGAAGAAAGCATGATCCCTGAATGACAGGCTCTGTCAAGCCAAATCTGGGAAAATCAACAAAAGCTTTACTGCACAGAAAACCGCTTGACCTTTGCTACAAAATGTCAAAAATCACTGCTTTAAAAGAAATTCTAGCTCTCTGCGCACATGTCAATCTCAAGAGACCTTGGCCTTGTACAGCCTGTTGTGTACAAGAAGCTAACTATGGCTACAAAACAATATTGGAAATTCAGATGAAACCGAATTTGCAAGAAAAAGGCCTCACACCGTGTTTAAATGTACTTTTGCAAATAAAGGAAAATACCTGTTTTAAAAGTGTATGTTGGATAGGGCCCTGCCCTTGTCTAGCAATGTAAAGGGATTGGTGCTGTGAAACATATATGGGAGATCTTATTTAACAGGCTTTATTTCGATTTATAACAAAAATAAATACAATAAGGAATTAAACTGCATTGGCTGGATTTTGCAAGCTCCAGAACAGGTCTTTCCTGTTGGCAAAGCTAAGGCTTCCCTCAAAAGGGAACCACCATAAACTTCCAGGACACTTTGCTGATAATTACTACGTTGGAAAGCTTTGACTGACAAGACAAAGAAAGTTCACACACTCATCAGACTTTCGTCTGGGCTGAGGCCTCTTACAATGGAACTTCTGGGACACCAACCTGTGAAGTCATAAACCTTCAATCAAACTGAAAAACCCCTCCACAATGGGCTGAAGTGACAGTTGGTGGTAGCTGAAGAAAAAAAAATGGTTCCAGTGAAGTCCAAAGGCCAGCCCATTTGCCTCCAAAGACTATGTTGTTAATAAAACTTGTAAGACTTTTATCCTTGCAACAGAACTTCACAAAAATGTAAAAGTTTTACAGTTTAGATATGATTTTCGTGGCTTTCAAATAAGATATCTTGGCTGTCAATAGCTTGTATGGGACACGAACGCCAGACGAATGGGAATCACCGGGGGAAAGGACACATGATGGAACATTAAAAATTAACTGAAATAGGCCCCATCATAATATGTACACACACCTAAAGTTATAGAATTTTAGGGCGAATATTTCACACAAAAAATGACCAAAGATTATTAGAAGGGCGAAACAATGTTTTACAGACTTCAGAGTTGGACTGGTATGTTCAGCATAAAATATGTAACCTGCTTATGGAATTTGTTAAGATGCCCCAACTGTACAAATGTGCCATTTATGGCAAAACTGGATTTTAGCCAAAGTAACTGTGGGAGGTTCTGGACATTGTAAAACTCATATTATAAATCTGACATCATGCCCTTGAAACCCAACCAGTTAGTTGAGAGCAAGGTGTCAACCATTATCCCTGACCAATCCAGTTGTTTAGAGGCGTGGTTAGCTAAGCCTGCCCTTCCATATAATTCGATGATGTCACCATGTTCTATAAAAAGGGAGGATGACAGAACTCTGGACAGACTCTTTCCTGATTTCCTGCGCCTGCGTTCCTGATCATTCTACCTCCATCTTGCCAGACTCCAGATCCCACTGCAAAGCCAAAGCATAGCTGATTCTAGATTCCACAGCAAGGCCGAAGCATTGCTGACCATCCCAACAAGGCCTCAATCCTGAAACCCCACTAAAGAATCCCAATACCCAAACGGAGGAGCTGTGGTATTCTTTTGGGAAGCATTGTGAGACCAGACCGGCTTCTTGCCCACTAACTGCATGCCCGCTGCAACCCTGCCATCCAGCTGTCCTGATTATCCAGTGACCAGAATCTTTTGTGACCAGAACCGCTTGACTGTCCAAAATCCAAGATTCAAAAGTGGACTGTGAGTATCCCACATCACATAATACATAGTCTATCCCATCTTGACGTGTGTCTTTATTCCACTCTTGCCTCTTATTTTGAGGGAAGGTCAGATTTTGATTCTGTTTGCTGCCTCTTATCTCTGACTACCTGCTGATTTTTTCTATCCACTTATTTGTGGGTTGAGGGAACATTGCAGGGGGAAACCTTAACTTGGGTGCTATCTATCCTAATTCAAAAAGTGCTCCTATTCCTTGGTGCTTTGGAAATGTTCTACTAGAAGGTTAACCAAGTGTATTGCTTTAATTTCCATTGTCCTTATAACCCCATTGGTGATTGCTGCCCAATATTAAAATGTGTGTGAATTTTGTGAATTTTAAAAATAAATAAAATATTGTATTTTCATAAACCGGCTTGGTTCATGGTCCATTGTGACCCCGGGTATTTGTAAAAGGGGGTGTGAGACGTGGCGGGTACCTGCTCAATTTGAATTTGTTGAAATTAAAGAAAAAACATTCCTATTGAGCACCACATTCCAGGCTAGGACGAAGTGTTCTGGTCCAATGTGTGATGCCCGCTTGGAATCCTTAACAGTACATAGTATTTATGTCTGTCCATGAGTCATTGTCCTCGGTCTATATTACAACACCTGCTTTAGTCTCACCCTGACAACCATCCTAAATTATGAAGGCACCATACCCAGGGAATACCACCACCATCTGTAGTATATCGTCTGTACATCATGACATCCATTGTCAGGGTTCCATTCCGGAAAACCCATCGTGGTCTCAGTTCTTCTCACTCACGTCTTGGACAGTCTATATACAGAAGGAAGCAGCCCGTGTCCCCAGCAACTCTGCTATTGTCTCTGAATCTTTGTTAGTTAAACGCTGTTTGCAAAAGCCTCAGGCTACACTTTCATCTCGGAGTGCTCGTTCATTCAGAGAACGCTATGGGTTGTCATGGAAACGATGGCTACCGTTGCACAGACGTATGCCGCCTGGATTATGGCGGCACATTGTGCGTGCTGTCAGCTGTTTGTGATATAAACTCCACCCATTCCGCACGGCGCCGCTTCTGAATTTGTTCTGAAAGCTGCTTTACGTTTTGTACCCTTGATTCCAGGTTTCTTGACTCCATGGTCTGTATATCGGATTTCCTGCTCTGTCTCCTGATTTGGCTCAACTTTGGTCTATCTGGCCGACTCGGAATGCTACTGGAATGTCACGGTTCCTCTTTGTACTTTGCTCTCGCCTGTTGCTACTCGAAACGCTTACTGGATTGTCACGGTTCTCCTTTGTACTCTTGCTCTCGCCTGTTGCTGACTCGGAACGCTTACTGGATTGTCATGGTTCTTTTTGTGCTTCTGCTTTCACCTGTTGTATACTGGGACACTTACCGGATCATCACGCTTCTTCACGTCTCAATACTACAGTATTTGGGGACTAGACACTTCGACTTTGGGATCTTCTAAAAACACTGGGAACATTGGCGTGTCAGCGCAAGGATCAAGTACTTTTGGTTTAGGCGTCCTTGTGCCGGCGGGAATAGAAGGATACCGCTATCCTGGAACTACTACCTCTGTTACTCCAACTATTCCTCGTGGGACACTTCAAGACACTGGACACTGTTCTATAGGTAAGCAGACTGTACAGCAGCATTGTTGTTTCTTGGATTAGTTGTTTTTCCTCTGTAATCAGTTTGTTCCATTTCCCAGAGTTACCCATCACACTTTCTCTGGAAACATTAGCAACTCCACTCATTCTTTTTTGTGAGTACTTCATCCTATCCCTGTTTAAGTCATCGGTATTATTCTTTGACATTATATTAATCCTTTGTTTTTCTTTTTGCAGGCAGCTGTGTGTACCAGGGTGTACTCAATTTTGGGGAAATACTCACCTCAATCTGTCCATTTGTACTCTTGAGGGGTATATTGTCAGAAAGACTCAATTGCTGCATGATATGTCAAGCCACCACTTCTGATTTTAGTCCTAGGGCCTAACATCCATACACATATATTGTAATGTTGTTGGGAAGGAAGGGAGCCCTAGAAAAACAAACATTGGCAATGGCAATAGTTTGGGCTTTTGTGTAGACATGGGAAAGGTATTTGCATTCATAATTATAATTGTTCTTTTATAACGTGCTTAATATGAGCAAGTGGTTTCTAAGCACGGGATCAGGATTCAGACCTGTGTTGCGCTGACTTGTCTTGCTTCCAAGACAAACGCGTTGCCCCTGAGCTATCCTTCTTCCCAGTAATGATACTAACTGGCCATTAATGACAGCAGCAGCTGGAAATTGATACAGGTACCTTGGCAAATGATAGCAGCGTCTGGAAAATGCTTATCTAATACCTATGCCTAAGCCAAAACTGTCGGCTTTGCCACTGCTTGTTTTTGAAAGTTCTTCGGACATGCATAATGCTTTGGAATCCAGTGGCTGGAGTCAGACATGGTTAAGAAATGTGTATTGCACCAGTAGCGCCTTGACATATCGAATTAAACCATTAAATCTCAGAAGACTGCTTTGGAAAATCCCTTGCAAACACTTTGAGTGCAAAGTTTGATTTTAAAGCTTGGTAAAGAGAACAACTCAAAGATATCCCAGGAGGATGTGTTTTGGGCGGGAATGGGCAGGAAGTAAGTGGCAATAGCCATATGGAATAGCGTGGCCATGGGCAGTCAATTGATGTCAAAATAACCAACCAACACCCTCAAGCACTGTGTCCGTCTTCTTATGCCAGCTCTCCCGAGCTGTACTCCACTGCATTCGTTTCGGCTTATAGGTGGCACTAAAAAGACTGCTTTCTGGCTGGTCTCCTCTCCCTACATGCACCCCTACTGCAGGTCCAGCCCTGTTCGTTCCCAGCCATTCTCTGACCACAGGCCCGGCTGTAGCCAATCACCTCACACGGCGCCTCTATCACACACCATTGATTGCTGTTCAGGAGCATCTAAGATTCCCCCCTCTCTTAGTCCCTGACTGCAGGACCGGGTGCAATCACTCAATCTGCACCCCTCTGCAGGATCAGCTTCCACCGCTCACACCCACTATGTGCTCCCCGCTCCCGCTCCCACCCCACGTGGCCCATGTGCTGTCAATCGCTCCGCAGGCCCGTCATTTGAAGTAACGGCCTTTTCTTCAGCTGCCTGGCTGGGGAAGCCGAGGTTCACCTGGGATCAATTAGGGAAAACGTGCCCATCGTCTGTGTATCATTAGGCAAGGAAGGCCACCAGGGGGAGGTTGAGAAGTGGAGGGGGGAATGGCAATCCAATTCATTATGAAAATATGGCCTGCGGAGAAAAGGAAGCAGAAACTTGAGACGCCTCCAGTGGGACAGCTCAGTAGGTTAAGTGCTCACTCCTGGGATGTGTGTGAAAACAGCATTTCAGGATATAAATGCTGGCAAGGCCAACTCAGCATTTCGTCCTTCTGAGGGCTTTAATGTAGGCATTATTGAGTTTGGTGAAAGTTAATCCCGTTTTGTACAGCACCATTACATTCACCACGCACCAGCAGAATTAAATCTCTGTCCCCAGACAGTGAAACGCTCAGTCTTAGTTTAATTAAATGAAAGAAGAGCTGCAGAATGATCTCCCTTTATACGTTGGATGCGTTCAGGAAAAAGTATGTCATGTTAGGCTTTATGAGATGGAATTGCCCAGTTATAAGGCGTAAAAGCCGAGCGGTGTGGATTACCACGAACGCTCGGGGTCACCTATGAAGAGCCTTGAGAGACTGCAGGGTCAGATATGAGGTCCTTGGCTGAGTGCTGTGTCGGACAGGCAGAGTGCTGGAGATGCCTGGACAGAACGAGGTATCAGGTTTTTGAGGTGCCTTGGCAGAGTGCTGGGTCAGATAGGAGGAACCCTAGCCTGGGTTAGGTGTCCAGTACCGTGACAGAACACAGGGCCAGGTTTGAGGTGACTTGGCAGAGTGTTGGGTCAGGTTGAAGGTGCCTTGTCAGACTGCTGGGTCAGCTTTGAGGTGCCTTGGCAGAGTAATGGGTAAGCTTTGAGGTGCCTTGGCAGAGTGCTGGGTCAGCTTTGAGGTGCCTTGACAGAGTGCTGGATCAGGATAAGGTGCCTTGGCTTGACAGAGTTTTTGGTCATATAGGAGGACCCCTTGCGTGGGTTAGATAGACAGTGCTTTGACAGAACGCAGGGTCAGGTATGAGGTGCTTTGGCAGAATGCTGGGTCAGGATGAGGTGCCTTGGCAGAGTTCTGGGGCAGATAGGAGGACACCTTGCCTGGGTTAGGTGTCCAGTAGCGTGACAGAACGCAGGGTCAGGTTTGAGGTGACTTGGCAGAGTGTTGGGTCAGGTTTGAGGTGCCTTGTCAGACTGCTGGGTCAGCTTTGAGGTGCCTTGGCAGACTAATGGGTAAGCTTTGAGGTGCCTTGGCAGAGTGCTGGGTCAGCTTTGAGGTGCCTTGACAGAGTGCTGGATCAGGATAAGGTGCCTTGGCTTGACAGAGTTTTTGGTCATATAGGAGGACCCCTTGCCTGGGTTAGATAGACAGTGCTTTGACAGAACGCAGGGTCTGGTATGAGGTGCTTTGGCAGAGTGCTGGGTCAGGATGAGGTGCCTTGGCAGAGTTCTGGGGCAGATAGGAGGACACCTTGCCTGGGTTAGGTGTCCAGTAGCGTGACAGAACGCAGGGTCAGGATTGCGGTGTCCTGGCAGAGTGCTGTGTCAGCTTTGAGGTGCCTTGGCAGAGTGGTGGGTCAGATTTGAGGTGCCTTGGTAGAGTGCTGGATCAGGATAAGGTTCCTTGGCAGAGTGCTGGGTCAGCTTTGAGGTGCCTTGGCAGAGTGGTGGGTCAGATTTGAGGTGCCTTGGTAGAGTGCTGGATCAGGATAAGGTTCCTTGGCAGAGTGCTGGGTCAGCTTTGAACTGACTTGGCAGAATGCTGGTTCAGGATGAGGTGCCTTGGCAGAGTGTTGGGCCAACTTTGAGGTGCCTTGGCAGAGTGCTGGGTCAGGCAGGATCAGGTGTGAGGACCTTTGGAGATGCCCGGGTTGAATGAGGAGCGTTGGCAAAACTCTAAGCGAGGTTTGAGGAGCCTTGGTGGAGCAGTGCGGGACCTTAGAGGTGCGGAGGTTCAGTGTGAAGTGCAAACAAGCCTTTAGTAAATGCAAATCACCTCTTCTGCAAGCGTGTGGAAGCAGCATTTTAAAAACTAATAACACTGAACACAATAAAGAAAACTCAGAGCAGGGTCCTGATTCCCTAACTCTAAAAAAAACATAAAGATGTTCTACTGTGAACCCTGGAGGTATTCAAACCTCGTGTATATAAAACAGGACATCACAAAAACACCCCTAGTTAGAACAGCCTAACTCCACGGTCAGGGGTAGACCAAATTATATGAATACAAGGAGGAGCAAGGGATATAAAATCACCTCTGCATACATTTCTCACTTGCCCTAAAGGGCGATAGATCTTTCTGCTACTGTTAGTCCTGAAATAATGGACGCAGTGTTCACCTGAAATCAATTAAACTAATAATCTTTATTCATATCACAAAAGATATCATTACACACCAAATGTTATTTTCTAAAAAGATTTTCAAAGTTCAGAAAACACATTAAATAGACCCTTATAAACCACAAGGCGGAAGGTTACCATGTGTGCTTATCATTCATAGATCACCAACAACAACATAATACAGTTTACATGACCTCAAAAACAACATAAAGCACTCTAAAAGTCACTGAACATTATATCCCAACATGTTTCTGTTCATTTTGTCATTAATGGCTGAACATTCTTCATGGGAAAGTCTTCCTTGTGAATGATAAGCACACATGGTAACCTTCCGCCTTGTGGTTTATAAGGGTCTATTTAATGTGTTTTATGAACTTTGAAAATCTTTTTAGAAAATAACTTTTGGTGTGTAATGATATCTTTTGTGATATGAATTAAAATGATTAGTTTAATTGATTTCAGGTGAACACTGCGCCCATTATTTCAGGTATCTAAACCTCAGCAGACTATTTATAGTGGCATTAATGCCCCAAAGTCACATACAAATAAAATAAAAGGAAGCAGCAGGGTCCCTGCAGCTTGGAGTAACAACCCCGAGGTATCTGAAGCATGTGCAGGCGAAGCAACCCCTAAATAGAACTTCAGCATAAAGATTTGGAGGGGAGAAAAATAAAAGCCAGTTGGTTTAGAAGAGACCAGTCCACAAACTCTGCTGACCACAGTTAGGATTTCCTGTCATAGATACAGGGCAGCTTTTGACCGTAAAAAGAGACACAGGGCAATATCACATAGGCTGGGGGCGCATTGAAGATGGGTAAGGGACACAGGGCATTAGTACATAGGCTGGGGGAGCATGGAAGATGGGTAAGGAACACAGGGCGTTAGCACATAGGCTGGGGGCGCATTGAAGATGGGTAAGGCCACAGGGCATTATCTCATAGGCTAAGGGCACATGGAAATGAGTAAGGGACACAGGGCATTAGTACATAGGCTGGGGGAGCCATGGAAGATGGGTAAGGTATACAGGGCGTTAGCACATAGGCTGGGGGCGCATTGAAGATGGGTAAGGCCACAGGGTATTATCGCGTAGGCTAAGGGCACATGGAAATGAGTAAGGGACACAGGGCATTAGTACATAGGCTGGGGGAGCCATGGAAGATGGGTAAGGTATACAGGGCGTTAGCACATAGGCTGGGGGCACATTGAAGATGGGTAAGGCCACAGGGCATTATCGCATAGGCTAGGGGCACATGGAAATGGGTAAGGGACACAGGGCAATATCACATAGGCTGGGGGCACATTGAAGATGGGTAAGGCCACAGGGCATTATCGCGTAGGCTAAGGGCACATGGAAATGAGTGAGGGACACAGGGCATTAGTACATAGGCTGGGGGAGCATGGAAGATGGGTAAGGAACACAGGGCATTAGCACATAGGCTGGGGACGCATTGAAGATGAGTAAGGCCACAGGGCATTAGCACATAGGCTGGGGGTGCATGGAAGATGGGTAAGGGACACAGGGCATTAGTACATAGGCTGGGGGAAAATGTAAGATGGTTAAGGGCCACAGGGCGTTAGCACATAGGCTGGGGGCACATTGAAGATGGGTGAAGATGGCATTATCGCATAGGCTAAGGGCAATTGGAAATGGGTAAGAGACACAGGGCATTAGTACATAGGCTGGGGGAGCCATGGAAGATGGGTAAGGTATACAGGGCGTTAGCACATAGGCTGGGGGCACATTGAAGATGGATAAGGTACACAGGGCATTAGCACATAGGCTGGGGGAAAATGTAAGATGGTTAAGGGCCAGAGGGCGTTAGCACATAGGCTAGGGGCACATGGAAATGGGTAAGGGACACAGGGCAATATCACATAGGCTGGGGGCGCATTGAAGATGGGTAAGGCCATAGGGCATTATCAGATAGGCTGGAGGAGCATGGAAGATGGGTAAGGGCCACAGGGCATTAGCACATAGGCTGGGGGCGCTCGGAAGATGGGTAAGGGACACAGGGCATTATTACATAGGCTGGGGGAGCATGGAAGATGGGTAAGGGACACAGGGCATTAGTACATAGGCTGGGGGAGCATGGAAGATGGGTAAGGGACACAGGGCATTATCACAAGGGCTGGGGGCGCATGGAAGATGGGTAAGGGACAGTGCCAGGAGAGAGGACATGGACTGGTGTTAACTCTCTGTGTATTCTTTGCTTCCAAGATGCGGTCACTTTCAATTTTGCTTGGGGAAATGAGGGTTTCAGTAGGCATTGCTCTCTCAAAATCTGATGATGCAGAGCTTGCGAGTTTCCAGTGGCCATGTGTGAGGATCCAAAGTAGTGGTGGGTTTATTTCCGTTTGGATTTTGTATATTTTTTTATTTCCGGTTTGAAATTTAGGAAAACTACAAGTTCCAGAATTCCAAGCAAAATCAGGACTTCTCATGCCTGGCCATGGGAAACAAGTTCCTGATGGCGCAACATCCGGATAAATTACTGTTAATCTTCATTAAACTGCATATTACTCCTCCTCATCATAGACTATAACATGAGTGGTGCCCCACTGAATTGCCCCAAATTCCTGAAAAACATTACATTTAAATTAAAACACCCCACCAATTAGGGAGGGGATAGAAGGATCCTGCCACCCTGAAGCATCTTCTGTAGCAATGTCAAGCAGTACACATTTATCATCCGGCCATGAATTGCGGCGGAGGTGAGAATCCATGTGGAAGAATTGGACTCAGTGTAATGAAGATTACCAGTAAGTAATCAGAATATTACTACTTCGTCCCTGTTCCTCGTCTCAGTCCATAATATGAAGATATACAAGATATATAAGGACAGTGGATGATAGAAAATACATCTCCTTAGAAACGCAGTGGGACATTTTATGTTGCCACAATCTTTACTATGATACAGAATCAGGGACAGCAGTAGCAAAGGACACACCAGCTCCCCAGCATCTAAGCTGTAGGGTGAATTAAAGTGTTCGGAGAAGAACATGTGGCAGCCCTACAACCATCAGTCGGGGCTGTCCCTCTGCAAGGTGCCCGTGAGTAGACACTGGACATTAGCGAGCAGCTGGATCATAAGCCCTGGAAATGTCCAACCGAAACCATTGGCTAAGATTGATAGGGTTGTGGAATTCTGCATAGAATTGCCTCTGAAAAGCCGCAAACCTGCTTTGTTGCCATTATCTATGCAGAACCCCATTTACGTTTAGTTTGTGAATTGGGCATTTATTAGCAGTACATGCTATTCATTTCTTGTTTATTAAAAGTACATACCTCAAGCACTTGCTTCATTTTGCAGCATACAGTCTGGATAGCGGAGGGGCAATGTGTTTGTCTTGGAAGCAGAACAATTGCAGCGCAGCACATGTTTGAATCCTGTTCCCTATTAAGATGGATTTCTAAACTCTGACCTGAAGGGCAGGAATTTAGGGGGCCACCCTAGTTTAGTGGAATGGGGGAACCTTCTGGACAAACCAGACCAATCTACGGTAGCTTGGCAGGCAGTCAAGACTAAGTCTCAGGAGGTGTGAGGGTGGTCGGAAGTCCACAATGAGCACACACAGTAAAACTCCACAGAATACTCTTAGACAGGCGTATATCAAAAATACATTTATTATATGCCTTTATAACTAAACACAAATAAACCACAGAAATAATTAACAGTTACCACAACCGCCTTACACTATGCAGCATATATACACATGCTTTTCGCTTAATGTGGATAAAGGGGAGAACACAACCCCAACCTGTAACAGAACGGGTAAGTAAACACAGTTATCACATTAGGCAGTTCTTCAAAGTTGATCCCTAGCTTATGCATTCCAGCCCTACGAAGTGCAGAGCCTTGTGCTCAAATGTACAACAGTGCATTACCAACGTGCGGTCGTGCGCAAGAGTGAAAACAGGTCCTCTTCAGGGAGCTGTAGCAGTTCAGGAAGGGGGTTGAGGTGATGAAGAATACAGCCCTATTATTCGGAGAGGGTCTAACCTTGCAGGCAGAGCAACTTTCCGAGTTCAGGAATAGCTCGGGAGGGCAGGCTAGACCAGCTACGGTGAGTATATTTTCAGGGATTCTCGTGCGTTAAGACAAGTAACTGTGCCAGGGAGCCAACAGTAAGTGATGCAAGTACTCACCAACCCTCGACGCATTCCCGGCCAAACTTTGCCAATCTAGTCCAGGTCGCTTGTAGATTTAACCCCTGCAGTTACACATCACTCCAACTCTCAGCAGCTGCGTGGCAGGATGATAGAGGCAGGACAGTAGCATTTTCTCTACTCTCGAAGAAGAATGGAAGACAGTTCCAGTGCAGCAGGTCTCAGGGCACAGGGGGGCAGGTGTGCAAGGAACATACAGTGACCGTCAACACAGCAGGGCGACACAGGTACCACAAATGGTCACGGCGTGCAAACTTTCATAAATCATGACCCGGAGGAGCTAGGACAATGAGTTTAAGTGGGAGACGGCCCAGGACCACAAGTAAGTGATTCCCAAAGTCTCGAGTCTCAACTCTGCATTTCGGCACTCCTATACGATAACCCGGGTTCGAGCTGGCCAGTTCGCTGGATGGCCAGAAACACTTCCAAAGAGGCTCTTTGTGAGGGTAAGCAGGAGGTGCCGAGAGTAGTTGGTTCCACTACTCCAAAGGGTCGAAGCACCCTTACAGGCTTGGTGGTTCGATGCAAAACAGGGGTCTGACGGGACAACAGTGGGGTCAGAGTGTCAAACCTTCCAGCACGTCTCCGACAGTTCCACGGGTCAGCTCTTTCATTTCATGATACTTAGCTCCTTCTGTACTTTGTTGTGAACTTCAGTTGATCGACCTGGAATGGATGCAGATATGCGATAGCCAGTGGAAGATCTGCTCTCTTGCATTCATGCAAGGCGTGGGCCAATCATGGCCTACTGTGGTTCCAGTCATTCAGGCCTACCAGACATACTGGCACCAGTAGTGTGGATTGGGACCAGACAGTCCCAACCCTCTTCCTGGGCACTAGCATAGGTAATTGTAATTGTAATGGGTCATTTATAACACGCTTAATACCCAGAGGTTTGTAAGCACGGACCCGGGGATTGAACCTGTGTTGCTCTGCGTCGTCTTGCTTCCAAGACAAGCATGTTGTCCCTGAACTTTCCTCCCAAGACGTGACATGTAAGGGCCCACGAAAGATGTGGTTTTTGCAGGAGGCTGCACGTCCAAAAAGGGAATACCCCGTCTCTCAACCTGGGGGAAAGCAAAGGGACAAAATGGCCAAAGGACAGAACAAAAGACTTTGTGGCACAGCCCTTTTCGGCACTGGCCACAGTCTTGGGCCAAACGCGGTTGTAGAGGAGCAGCTGTGTGCATCTGCAGGAGATCCCGCTCCCTACCTCCCCCGTATTGGAGACATGAGATCATGCCGTGCCTACCACTAGCCATAATACCAATACCGCAGGTAGTGTTTGAAAGAAGATACCCATTAAGACAACCCTACCAAATGTACCCTCAACGTGATGATAACCTGCAGGAGGAAAAACCTGAAATAGTATGAAAAGAAGCTAACCAATGAATTGATGATGCCATAAAGAAGTGAGCACAACGTCTCAATGTACTGCCTAAAGTTGCTGTATAAATCCTGAAGCAAATAATGACGACGTAAAGAATAGAGTGAGCTTTCCAATATAAAAAAGGAAGATTACACATGCACGAAGTACTGCAGAAAAACACCTGTTCAAGAAATGTAAAGCTGCTGAAACGCAAGGTAGATTAAGTCATCATCGAAGCTGGCTATGAGTAGCGTATAGAATTCAGGCAAAGCCGACCATTGTATAGAAACTGAACATTGGCATCATGAATTTGGTAGGCCAAAACCCATGAAGTTGGAATAGAAAACTGTGTCACAGCAAGAATAATAGGATTGTGAAGCTGTATGGCAAGGCTGCCTGGCCTGGATTCAAGATTCAAGAAGCAAGGTCAGCTATCTATTCTGAAGAAGAACGAGTATGCAAAGGGCAGAGGATGAACCTTCTCACATTAAGGTGCAAGATAGAACACAAGGGATGCCAAACTTGAATTCATTTAAAGCATTTAAAAGCTGCAAAATGGACCAAATCGTGGTCTCTCATCACGTGATCCATGGATGGAAATAGAGCTTGCACTTGAAGTCCCAGACATGAACGTGCCCTCACTCTCGTGCATTGTCAAGACTGCAAGGCTAAGTACAAAGACAATTTCATAGCAGAAGGCATGGGCGATGAGAGATGTTGGGCTAATTGGGTGTTGAGGTAGCTTCATGTCCTATCTCCCTGCACCTGGGTCTTGGCTTACATGCTGCTAAATGAACCGAATGTTCCTGACGTGGCACAAGCGTACCAACCAATTGTATTAGTCCATATAATGAAGGACCTTATAGGTTGAAGACCAATGAGAAAATGTGTAGCTAATTATTCTTAAATTACATGTTTTTAGAGATGGGCATAGGTTGTTCGCCTGATAATAAACAACAAATAACAATCCTTTATCCTATATAAAATTATACTTAGATGTCTCCCCAAACCAATCGCGACCCTTGATAGGTTTTTTGATTATTGCCAACTAGTATGATGTCACTCTGACGTAATTTTCATATAAAAAACATATTTTGTGTAGAGATCATTGAGAGACTGAGCGTATGTCCGTTGATGTTTTTGTAACCGCCCTGTTTTAGATATTTGCTAATAAAACAGTACTTTGCCATCTTGCTGAGTTGGTTCCATTATTTGGACTCAGAATTATTCTGGTGTGATCCAATCCATTACATATGCACGTTCATAGAGGGCCAAATGCTCACGGTAAACGTGAAGTGGTCCATAAAAACAAAGTAAAAATACTTTAAAAGTAAACTGCTGCCACCAGTTCATCCTAGACAGATTTATACAAACACCAAAAAATCCTTAGAGGGTGGCTAGGGCCATTAAACAAAAAGGACCCCTATGCGCGGTAGTGTAAGGTACTTGGCACACAGTTACCAAGAAATGGCAACAGAGTCAATGACTAAGGGAAACATAGTTTCCAGTACTGACAGCCTAAAGGACGTGTCAGTTTCCACATAACAAATGAGCAAAAGCCCATGATCTGGGGTATTACCTCAACACCATGAAAGGCATGTTTTGGAGAAAAAAAACTTGGGTTGGCCAACTGCCTGCCCAATGCTATAATAAGACATGAGTTTGGCCTGATCTCCCTAGCCATGAGAGCCATGTGGGGGAACTTGGCAGAGTTTGCCAAGCTACTAAACCCGCCGATAAATTTCTTATATCAGAGCTGGGGGGCAAAACAGACATGAAACTCAGGTTCTACTACAACTAAGTTAAAAATGCAGATGTCCAATATCTTGCAAATTTTTGGTTCCTCGATGGAAGAACTTTCAAATAATACACCCTTAGTTAAAAGAAAGTTGTTCAGATACGATTTGAGATGAAACCACAGATCTGTTTGGCAGGTATTCACTTTATGGTGCTAACGCGAAGTTTAATGTAAACGGGGAAGACATTTTGAAATACATCTTTATCTTTCCATGCCCAACACTTTGTGATTTGTACCTGCGTTTCCGCCTTAACCAGCTACCAACGCTAGAACGGTTAAGTAAGTGGGAACGCACTCTGGGGATCTCAATTGTACATTCTGTAGCAACTACTTTGTTGGCAAAATCCTAAAACACCTGGTGATGAATTGTTCGGCCTTAGTTGAGGCTAGATTCTGTTTATTTGGCACTGCTGAGCCGATAGAACTTTTTTGAAACAAGAACTTTTTTGAAACAGACTGATGTGGCGCACCCAGCAAAGCTTGATTTTATGATTATGTCATTTTTTGAAAATCTTGCTGACAAAAATGTAATCTTTTTAGGAAAACATTGATTTGATGTTAGGTACTTATTTATGTTTTTACTTTTCTTCTTTTCCTCTTGGTGTGAAAGGTTTGTACACTTGTTGTATTGACTAAAACACAATAAATAAATACACAAATAAAAAGTCCAGAGGAGTGCAGCTGAAGGATGTGCTCCACTGGAAAGAGTCAGGTTAGGTAAAACAAACAAAAGTAAAAGGTTTTGGGGGGGTTCATAAATGTAGGGAGAATTGCACCTAAGGGAAATCTTTCCTTACACTCGCACTCGTAGTCCAAGGACAGGGGGAATTAATCCATCCCTGGATGAGTCTCATGTTCAGGGTTACTAACCATTCTGGACAACCCATTATGCATTGCTATTTTGGACACGTGGCCTGTGCTCAATGGTGAAGTCAAGCCCTTGCAGGCTTCTGGACCACCTGAGTAACTTCGGATTCTCTCCCTTCTTGTTCATTAGCTCATTTTAAGGGCTTATGGTCAGTTTGCACAGTGAAGTGGGTCCCAAAGAGGTACGGGCTCAACTTCTTTAGGGCCCACACAACAGAGAAACATTTGTTCTCTACAGTGGACCACATGAGCTCTCTGCCATTAAGCTGGTGACTAATGAATCCAAACGGGTGTTCCATGCCTTTCTCAACTACTTGTGATAGTACAGCTCCTGTCTCAGCGCCAGAGGCACCTGTGTGCACAATAAAAGCATGTTTGTAGTCAGGGGACCTGAGAACAGGGGCCTGGCACAGTTAGTCTTTTAAGCCATTGAAGACCTTCTCAAACTCCTCAGACCAAGAGACCTTCGTAGGTTTCTTCGTAGCAGTGAGAACATGGTACCATGGTCTGCCAAAGGATTTCGGTAGTACCCAGCGAGACCTAAAAAGGCTCTCACTTGGGTTTGTGTAGTGGGAGGTAGGCCAGTCTTGTACTGCTTGTACTTTACTGGGTAGAGGCTGAATCCTCCCACCACCTACTTCCTGTCCAAGGTAGACAACAGTATCACGGTCTGAAAGTTCAGTGAACTCACTGGCCTGTCTTGCAGATTCCTGATGATCACACAATCCGTTCTCCGCCTCTTCCTCATCTGAATGTTCTGAGGACGGTGTGTATTGTTTCTCCTTCCTCCTTCGTATCAGATGTTTTATCTTGTAGAGGTATGGTCTCCCTCGGGTAGACGCCACCCTGCCGTCTCTATAAACAGACCGGCAAGAGACCCCTTCCCGCCAGAGCCAAATGAGAGGAAAAAGCCCAGGGCAGAAAAAACCTCTCAGAGGTCTTGTAGAATTGTGGCTGGTTGCAGAAGTCAAATGGCGTGGTAAGTAGTAGATGGGTATCCAAGCGTAGTGAACAAAAAGCTGAATGTTCATCTGTCACAGGGTTGTGTGACTAGGGAAGAACAATATTTTCCAAGAGGTCACACTGCTTTCCCAAAAGCATCCGGAGAGCAATGGTGGAATGAAAAAACCCTCGGAAACTAGGAATCTTAGAGAGATAATAAGGATAAAATATAGAAGAATATAAAGCGAAAGTAAAAACAGATAAAAGAAGGGAAGTAACGAAAAGGCAGAGGAGCTAAGAATAGCAGGAATGTAGTTAAACGAGGTGGCCGGAGACCCGGGAAAATAGATGAGGAAAATGCCATAGTAGCGAAGCCCAAAAACCGTAAGTCACTGAAGGAGGAAAAAAGAAGGTCCTGAAAAGCCTACAGAGCCCAAAGATTAAACAACTTAGCAGTTGCTAGAGAGCGGACAGCCCACACTGAAGCCGCTGAAAGGATAGCAAGCCGCAGAGTGGGTAGCAACAGACAGCGGAAAGGTAAGCGAAGTATAGCGCAGAAACCCAGGGTAAGCGAAGGGTTGAAACGCACCGAAGGAAGCGTGGGGGTGTGGCTTCAAGGAGAAAGCTGCCGTAAGGAAAATAAACTAGACCCACACACCAGGAAGTAAAAGCAGAACAGTGGAGCATTCAATGGAGTCCTAGTTTCCACGCGTTCCATAGACGCCATGAAGGGGAACGTGTGACACACAGATCCTTGTCCAATCTGGCACTTACTGGCCTTTATGGTCAAGTGGGCCTTCTGAAGAGCCTGCAACACTATTCCCAGATGTTTCACATGTTCTTCTCAGGTGGCACTAAAAACTGCGATATCATGCAGATATGCTAAACCGAATTCATCCAACCCATTTAGGACATGATTAACAAGCCTTTGAAAAGTGGCAGTTGCATTTTGCAATCCAAAGGGCATTACCCTGAACTGGCAAAGGCTCTCTGGGGTTGAGAATGCTGTCTTCTCCTTGCCATGTTCTTCTAGGGCTATTTGACAATGCCCTGCAGTGAGGTCAAATGTGCTGAGGTACTTGAGCCACCCACGGTAACGACCAGCTCATCGGTTCTAGGCAAAGGGTGAGCAGCTGTCCTGGTGACAACATTTAGAGCTGTGTAGTCCACACAGAGCATCAGTTCAGAGGTCCCTGCCTTTGGCACCAGAACCACATGACTTGTCCATGGACTACTGGAGGGTTACATCACCCAAAGATCCACCATCTTGTTGACATCGGTTTTGATGCATGTAGGATCTCACCTTCTCTGACATCCTGTACCCCCTACTTTTTAGTAGGTACACTGTCACCTGTGTACATTTTGTGTTTGCACCAATGTGTCAAACCAGGAGTCAGTGAGAACATGGGGGAGAACTGCTTAAGCAAAGTTCTTACTTCCTCTTGTTGGGTAGGATTCAGGTGAGGGGCCACTTTGACACATCTGAAAAGCTACCTTGGAACAAGTCAGGCAGAGGTTGGCATTCCTCCTCTTCTCTGTCAGATGCCAAAAGTAGTGCTGCTATTTTTACCCTAGGGATGAAAGCCTTCAGCCTATTTATGTGGAACACTTTGGGGGCTTGACCTGGTATCCTAAGGTCCACTAAATAGTTTACCTCACCCAGCTGCTCCACAACTGTGTAAGGGCCTGACTAACTATCCTGTAGGGCTCTAGGCCTTATAGGGTTCACAATCAGGACTTTCTGGCCTGGAGTGAAGTGAATAAGTGAAGCCTTCTGGTCATACCAATGTTTTACCAGAGCTTGACCAGCCTTCAACCTCTCACTGGCCTCAGCCATCAGAAGGACCATTCTCTTCCTTAGCCCCAGCACATGGTCTACTACATTGGTAGTGATGGAAGGAGGAGAGAGCTCCCACCCATCCTTGACTATGGCCAGTAGTCTCCTAACAGGCTGACCAAAAATAAGCTAAAAGGGGCTGAAACAAACACCCTCTTGAGGTACCTCTCTGTAGGCAAAGGGTAAGCATGGCAACAGGAGACCCCTCTTTCTCCCATTGAGGTTCTTCCAGAGCCCCAATCATGTTTTTGAGAGTTCTACTAAACCTCTCAACTAAGCCATTGGTTTGTGGATGATAATCTGATGAAAACTTATAAGTGACTCCACACTCTTTCCACATGGCTTACATGTACTTAGACATGAAGTTGCTGCCCCTGTTTGACACAACTTCTTTAGGGAACCCAACCCTAGTAATGTAAGTAATGCTTTTGTAACTGTCTTGGCAGTCACAGTGTGCAATGGGATGGTTATCTGGTGGCATGGTCAACCAGCACCAAGATACATGTATTGCCAGAGGATATCTGAGGACGAAGGGGACCATAAATGCCGATCCCTACTCTCACAAATTTCACCCCCACCACAGGGAGTCACACCAATGGGGCCTGGATTGTTGAGCCACTCTTAGAATAAATCTGTCAAGTGACACAACTCCTACAGTGGCTTTCTACCTGGATCCCCATCTTGGGCCAGTAGAAACAGATGGATAGTCTCTGCTTGGTTCTCTTGATCCCAAGGTGACCAGTTAGAGGAACTCCATGTGCCAGTTGTAGGAGGAGGGGTCTGACTTCAAGGGGGACCACCAACCTCATATGGTCACCTTCAGTAGACTCTGTGGGCTTACTGTATAGGAGCCCACTTTCCCAATATAGCCTATGTTTCCTAGGAGGTTCACCCTCAAGCTGAAAACAGGCCTGTCTCCTTAGGCCTTCAAAGATGGGCACTCACGTTGGCCCTTACTGAACTCTTCCCTATCAGGACCACCTTCAACCAACAAACTTTGGAGTTCAGGATGGTCATGTGGGTTGCGTATTTTGGGTAGCACCTCTTCCTTGTGAGGTTCAGGTGCTTGGCCAACTGCCTCCACCTCAGTGGTGCATGAATTAGGGGGAATATTATCTTCTGAGTATTTTTACTCCCTTAGCCTTGGGTTTCCCCTTTGTCTTTGGCTCAGCCTTGGACTTGGCCAAGGCAGCTCTTGTTTGTGGCCTTGGGCATGGTCTCTCTGCTGTGTCCCCTACAAGACCTACGTCTCTGAGGCCATTCCCCAGCAGGAATGCATCTGCAAACTCACAAGAATCCTCACTACTGTACTATATGGTTAGATGTATAGGCATTACTGGGAACTTGAGAGGGGGGCCATCAGCTAACTTGGTGTGCATCTTGGGAGCTCTGGCCAGCTCTTTTTGGTTTACCAATGCAGAATCCACTGCAGTTCTGCTGGCCCCACTATCTCTAAGGGCAGGAGTGTCAACTCCATTGATTAGCACACTGTCCTTAAAGTAGTGCTTGGTATTATCAGGAATACTAGCATAAGCCTCTGAGACTCTAGGCTCCCAAGAACCCAGGGTTACTAAGACTACTTCAGACTCTATTACACTGGGGAAGGAGTCTGAAGAGAAGTATGCCCCTGTGACAATGTATTCCTCCTCATAAGAGGGGAAGGGCAGACTCATAGAGAGGACTCCCAAGTTTTGACCTTACATCTGGGGTTCCCCTTCACGTGGTCACTTGCTCCACAAGCCACACACGATCCACTGGGTCTTGGGACATAGGGAGGCTTACTGTAACCACTACTATGCTTGGGACGATGACTCCAACTATTCAGAACATTCTCATGTGTCTTACCCTTACTATGCATTTGGTGACCCTTATTAGAGGAAGTTGTATCAGTACCCACAACCTCTTTATATTTGTGCTTTGTCCCCTCCTCCTGCTTAACAGGAGAAGGCTTGTCCTTATGGGACACTCTGTGTGACGCCCATAAATCGGATGCAATGGCTAACTTCTTTGGATCTATCTCCTTGGAATGAGCCACATTCTGCTTAAGCTCTGGGGAACAAGAAGCAAAAATATGTTCAAGCATGACTAAACAAGTCATACCCTCAAATGTGCTGACCTTATAACTTTCCACCCAGCCATTCAGGTTTTTCAAGGAATCAGTTACATATGAAACCCAAGTATTACCTTCTTTCTTTTTGTGATCTTTGAATCTTTTCAAGAATTGGGCAGGAGTCTTCCCAAACTTCAAGACCGGAGTTTGCTTCACTTTCACAAAGTCTTTTCTGTCAGCCTTAGATATTTCCATAATGGCACTGCAGCTAGAATGGGGTAGTCCACTGAGCAACCATGCAATCATATCAGCATCGACTAGTTCTTGCACTTCACATGTATACTGAAATGCAGTTAACCAATCCATGATTTCATTCTTGTTATCATACATACTAAGCAGATCTTTTGGAAACCTTGGATGAGAGGAGAGCCAGACCCATTACAAGATCCTCAAGAGGAGTCATTGGCAGCTTGTAGATTGCCAAGCTCCAACTGGTGATCCCTGTTCTTCTGTTTCTCTGCTTTCTCCAGTTCTAGCTTAGCCATGCAGGATTCAAGCTCCTTCTGCTTAAACAGCAGCTCTTGTCTTTTGAATTCCAGCATGGCCTCTGCCTCAGAGCCAGCAAATGAAACATGGGACTCCACATCATCACTATCATCATCAATTGCCTCAATGACGGTGACAACAATCCTTTCAGCACTGTTAATAGGAGCAGCCCCAGAACTGCCTGCACTGTCATAAGAGGGAAAAACTGTGATCTGGCTTTCCTGCCATTCCATGATCTTTTCTATCATCTCGGCGTTTGTGCCAGAGGCTGACAAGCCTTTTTCTGCACAGATCTTCCTTAGCGTTTAAGATTTGGAAGCACAGTTATATTCGCAATTGCTTCCATGCTATAAGTGAGGCAGGTGGGTCATAATTTAAATGAACTAAGGACACTGGGCCTCATTACACAGTAGGCGGGAGGGATTTAATGTTACCGGTAATGGAATACCAGTAACGTTAAATCCCCATCCAAATTATGACCTTGCTCACTGCTATTTGCGGCACCACTAAGTACAGTGCCACTAATAGCGGCCAGTCTGCGGGTGCGCGACCCTCAAGTCCATAATTTACACCATGCCGCTATTAGCACATCATCACAAGCCAGGCGGACGTGCCAATAGCGGCATGGAAAAGCACCCAAAACCCCTTACCGGCATGGCGCTAATACCGCCATCGCGAACCACCCGTTAAAAGAACTGTGCAGTGTTACCACCTGCCACAGGTGGCCACAATCAGCACAGGTGGAGGCAATGGAGACTGACCCTGCTCAAAAGGAGCACACCACACCCCTTCCCACACCCCTTCACACACCAAGATGGTTCCAATACTAGCAGCATTACATGGCCTGGAGGACCTGATTGCAGCGCAGCTGCAACAACAACAGGCAGCACAGAGGAGACGCAGGAGGAGGAGGGCAAGACAGGCACAGCAAGGACCACCACGGCACCTAATCATACCACAGAAGCACCCACCAATTTCCAGGATCACAGCCAGTCCATTTAACCTAACACTTGAGCAGATACACACCCTGTACCGTCTGGACCGGGATACCATCACCAGCATCGTGGACATGATACACCACGACATTGTGAGCCTCATAGACATCAGAACTGCCATCCCTCCTCTACTGAAGGTGGTGACTGTGTTCCACTTCCTGGCCACAGGCACCTACCAGCATACAGTGGGGCAGATGAGGGCATCTCCCAACCAGTATTCTCACGTACACTGAAGCAGGTACTCGATGCCCCCCTGAAGCATGCACCCGAACACATATACATGCCACGGACTTCCCAGGAGATTGCAAACACCAAAGTCAGTTTCCATTCACTGGCAGGCATCCCAAGATGCATCGGGGCCATCGACTGTACACATGTGGAATTGGTCGTCCCACATCACAATGAAGTAGTGTACCGAAACAGGAAGCAATTCCACTCCATCAATGTCCAAATGGTATGTGACGCCAACAAGATAATCACACATTGCTGTGCCAGATTTCCCGGATCAACCCATGATTCCATGGTCCTGCGGAACTCAACTATCCCCCGCTACATGGAGCGACAAACGGGACAACGTTCGTGGCTACTTGATGAGTAGCAGGCCAAGCACATGGCAGTGTGCTTGGGGGGGGAGAGATAGATACTCCAACTGGGTGTGCGTGGGGGGTGGAGAGATAGATACTCCAACTGGGTGTGCATGGGGGGAAAGGTAGATACTCCAACTGGGTGTGCGTGGGGGGGAGAGGTAGATACTCCAACTGGGTGTGCGTGGGGGGGGATAGATACTCCAACTGGGTGTAGTCTGTAGTCTGTCGTCCAAATGCACATACAGATGTAAGCCAATGTGCATCTGGGAGGGCCGCAACGTACTTGAGATGAACGGACATGCAAGTATATGCTACACAACGCAGATGACAATCCAAGCCTTGAAACATCAAACATCAAACCACTTCCACACTGCACAACATTCCACGGCACAAAATACACAAATGTCATCCATGCCGTCAACATAGTGATGCTGAATTCATACAGCACGACATCAAAAATGCATGTGCCCTTCAATGCATGCTAAGGGATACCCCCTAGCCATAGCAATGCACCAGGAACCCATAGCACCACTGAAGTGATGCCTCTCAGCATGGCAACGTCAATGTTGGAAGGGCAGTACACCACCAGTATGGTACCAAATCTGCCTGGGCACAGGGACACCTAAGACCTGGCCTCACACAGGACATGTCAATTACTGTTGGAGGCATTAATGGGGCATGTCTACTTGCAGGGTTGAGCCCACCTGTGTACATTGCAGTTACACAGACCATTTGCATGTATGCTGTTGATGTGTACTTGAATCTCAATGCCAAGTCAATGTTTGTGAAATGAACAGGCCACACTTGAGGTGAACAGTAACAGGACCCCATACCTTCCCCCATATAGGTGATGCCGGCTATCCCCTGAAGAGGTGGCTCCTCACACCTGTACAGAACCCACAGAACAGGCACGAAGAGGAATACAACCGTGCACACACCCGTACCGGCATCGTGATCGAGCAGACTTTTGGAGTTTTGAAGTCATGGTTTAGGTGCATTAGCAGGTCTGGTGGCGCTCTCCTGTATGGCCATGACAAGGTAGCCAAGATCACCATGGCATGTGTCATGCTGCACAATATGTGTATCAGACGGAATGTGCCACTACCCCCTGACGTTGAAATAGAAGCAATGATGAGGATGATGATGGTGATGGGGATGGAGGTGAAGGGGATGCAGGTCATGCAAGAGGGGATGGCCAGGAGGGACGTGCTGTGAGACTGCATCTGATCAACCAAATATTCTGAGTAATATGTTCTCGTACTGTCACCTGGATATGGCTAGTAATACACTGGTGTCTGTTTGTGAGCTCACAATGGACCCTAGCGTCAATAAAGTACACATACACAATGAAGGAGTCCAGGCCTGTGTTTTGCTCAAACACCAGTGTATTTATGAATTTAAACAGGAAAATGTGTATGTCCCCAAACATCCCCCCACTCTTCACCCCCACCCCCCACAACAGCCCCATCACACCCTTACCCCCCACCCCCCACAACAGTCCCATCACACCCTTCCCCTCCACCCCCCACAACAGCCCCATCACACCCTTCCCCCCACCCCCACAACAGTCCCATCACACCCTTCCCCCCACCTCCCACAACAGTCCCATAACACCCTTCCCCCACCCCCCACAACAGTCCCTCATGTGTCTTCCACAATGTATGCGTTCAGGCATGCACGCGGAAGCATGAAAATTAACTCCCTATTGGTCATTGCCAAAACCAGCATTGGGAGGCTGCCTAGAGGTGCGCCTGGTGGTGCGTGTGGAGCGTCGGGGTGGGCTTGATTGCCGCGAACTGGCAGAAGAAGCAGGGGTAGACTGTCCCAGTGGTGGTGGTGGTGGTAGGAATTGGCGGTCCATAGCATCCGCAATACGTGTGAGGACCTCGCGAACTCGGATGAGCTCCCCACACAGCCTGTCTGTGCATGCCTCCATCCCCTCCCTGGACTGCCTGGATGTCTCCGCAATCTCCTCCCTGAGACGGGCAGCCTCCTCCACGTGCTGCCCAACCAGCACAGTGAGACCCTGTTGGCACTGGCTGATGCTGGCCAGGTCAAGGGCAGTGTCGGGCTCTGGTGGTGTGGCTGGTGTGCATTGTGATGCAGGCAGGTGAACAGATGGAGGCACCGGGGGGCTACTGAAAGCTCCCATGGTCTCATCACCAGTGACGTTGGAGCCAGGTGTGTGTGGTGGTGATGGCTGGGGCGTTCCAGGGGGGCTTGGAGTGTGCATGCCCAGGTCGAATTCTGTTGGGTCCTCCACATCAGATAATGGAGCAGTGGCTGCCGCCTCTCCTGCCGAACTGGCTGCAGCTGATGGTGGTCCCTCGGTGGCTGTGATCGATGGTGGTGAGTGGACCTCCGGAGGTGGGGCAGTTGGCTTTGGTGTGGCCTTGGCAGTGGCGCTCGACCGATGTTTGAGACTTTGCAAATGGAGCCTTGTGCCTTTTCCCCTGGATGTTGTGGGGGTGTCCTCTGTGGGCTGTGGCCTTTTTTTCTTCTGCGCAGGGGGTGCCTGGGATGCATTCCCACCATCGCCACTGTCTGTATGTGACCCTGTCGGGGACAAGAAGGGGGATGGCATTGGTTACGGTTCGATGTACTTAATGCAGGATACATCATCAATGCAGTTGTGGGCATTTGGACTTCATTGTGAAGGATGCAGGTGATGTGTCAGTTCAGTGGCTCATCCATGCAGTGTTGTCTTTGGCACTTGGCTCTGTTGATGTGTGCATGTGTGTGGTTGGGTCTGGCACTGACATGGGCAGGGTGGGATGCATGTGTGGCTGCTTGGCCATCCATGAGGTGATTCTGGGCTGACATTTGCGGGGACCAGTAGATTCACATTGCATGCTTTCATTGGTACACTTACCTCCATCCGAAGTGCCTGCCACGCCATGCTCCATCCTCCCGACTCCCTCAATGCATTCATCTCCTATGAGGTTGGCACATGTCTCCTCCCATTCTTTTAGTTTAATTGGCGACCCCGAACCACCTGCTGTGGCAATGTTGTGATTTTCTGCCAAGATCATTCTGACCCGGAGTCTAAGGTCATCCCATCTTTTCCGGCACTCACGTACATTGCGGGTGCTGGTGCCCACAGCACTTACTTTCAGTGCCACCTCCTCCCAGATTGCTTTTTTTTGGAGGAGTGTCTCCCGCCGCATGTCGTTTGCGAAGACCACTGCAGCATTTTCAGATAGGGTCTGTGTCAGCATTAGTAGCTCCTCAGTCGAAAACTTTTCTTTTCACTGGCGGTCAGTTGTTTTTTTGTGAGCCTTGGGTATGGTAAGGGTGTTCCAGATATTTTCCAACAGCAAAGTACTACAAACAGGTCCAGGGGGCAGAGTATGGCAATGGATTGTGTTTTTAAAGATGGCCGCCATGCTCTTTCCCGTTCCTGTGCGATGACGCTGTTTCCGGTTCCGCTATTTGCATGCTGCGTCAAGGCGGAGATGCTATCTGCACTGTCGTTGAAGCCAGTAAGGGACTATTGGGGTAGTTTAGCTGCATGGCAGTTGGGGCATTACTTGCATGGCGCGATGCTCGTGGTCGCGTACTCGTAATGGTACGCTATTAGCGCCCTCATGTGAGGGCGGACACGTTAAGGGCGCCATGCCGGTAATTTCGATTTTTAGCGCGCAACATGTAATGAGGCCCTAAGTGTCAGGAGGGGTCCGAGTGATCGGAAGTCCACAATGAGCACACACAGTAAAACTCTACAGAATACTCTTAGACAGGCGTATATCAAAAATATATTTATTATAGGCCCTTACAACTAAACACAAATAAACCACAGAAATAATTAACAGTAACCACACACGCCTTACACTATGTAACATATATACACATGCGTTTCACCTAATGTGGATAAAGGGGAGAACACAACCACAACCTGCAACAGAAGAGGTAAGTAAACACAGTTATCACATTAGGCAGCTCTTCAAAACTTGATCCCTTGCTTATGCAGTCCAGCGCTATAAAATGGGGAGCCTTGTGCTCAAAAGTACCGCAGTGCATTAACAATGGGTGGTCGTGCGTAAGTGTGAAAGCGGGTCCTCTTCAGGGAGCTCTAGCAGTTCAGGAAGGGGGTTGAGGCGATGAAGAATAAAGCCCTATTATTTGAAGAGGGTCTACCCTTGCAGGCAGAGCGACTTTCGGAGTTCGGGAATAGCTGGGGAGCACAGAGGCTAGCCCAGCTAAGGTATCTTTTCTGGGATTCTCGTGCGTAAAAACAAGTAACTGTTCCATGGGGCCACCGGTAAGTGATGCAAGTACTCACTGACCCTCGACACAGTATGGGCCAAACTTTGCCAGTCCAGGTCGCTTGTAGGTTTAAGCCCTGCAGTTACATGCTGCTCAGGCTCTCAGCGGCTGCTGGACAGGACGATTGTCTGTGGTAGTACAGTAGCCTTTTCTCTCTTCGAGAAGAAGAAAGGAAGACAGTTCCAGTGCAGCATGTCTCAGGGCACAGGGGGGCAGGTCTGCAAGGCACCTACAGTGACCGTCACCACAGCGGGGCGACACAGGGACCGCAAATGCTTGCGGCGTGGTGTACTGACATAAATCACAACCCAGAGGAGCTAGGACAATGAGTTTTGGTGAGAGAGTTCCCAGGACCACAAGTAAGCGATTACCAAAGTCTTGAGTCCCTACTAGGGACGGTGGCACTCCTATATGATACCCTGGGTTCAAACTGGTCACTTCGCTGGATGGCCCAGGAACACTTCCGAAGAGGCTCTTTTTGCGGGTAAGCAGGAGGTGCCAAGAGTAGTTGGTCCCACTCCAACAAACGGTCGAATCGCCTTTGCAGGCCTTCTTGGTTCGATGCAAATGCAGAGGTCCGATAGGACAACAGCAGGGTCAGGGTGCCAAACCTTCCAGCACGTCTTTGACTGTTCCACAGGTCTGCTCTTTCGTTTCAGGATTCTTGGATCCTTCTGTCGTTCAGTGGAATGGATACAGAGCCCCTTCTCTTATCCAAGATTCGTGTTGCACTCATATCTGGGATAGCCAATGGAAGATCTGCTCTTTGGCATTCACGTAAGGCGTGGGCCAATCATGGCCCATGTTGGTTTCAGCCAATGAGGCCTACCAGACATACTGGCACCAGCAGTGTGGATTGGGAAAAGGCAGACCCAACTCTCTGACATGCAGGATCCCACGAAAGATGCGGTTTTCGCTGTAGGCTGCATACCCAAATAAGAGTTCTCTCGAACTGGGGGAAGGCAAAGGGACAAAATGGCCATAGGACAGAACAAAAGAATTAGGGGCTGATTCATGGAATTATGTGCGCCGAAAAAAACGGGCTTTGTACGCCATTGTGCTCGCAAATCCCCATTTGTGAAACAGGGATTTGCGGGCAGAATGGCGCACAAAGCCCGTTTTTCGGCGCACATAATTCCATGAATCAGCCCCTTAGTGGCACGGCCATTTTCGGTAATGGCCACAGTCTTGGGGCAAATGCGGTAAATGCAATATAGTCCATAAAACCAAAGTAAAAATACTTTAAAAGTAAACTGCTGCCACCTGTTCATCCTAGTCACACTTGAACAAACACTGAAAAATCTTTAGAGGGTGGCTAGGGCCATTAAACAAAAAGGTACTGTAAGGTACTTGGTACATAGATAAAAAGTTACCAAGATATGGCAACAAAGTCAACGACTAAGGGAAACATAGTTTACCACTACTGACAGCCTGAAGGACGTGTCAGTTTCCCCAAAACAAATGAGCACAGCTGGGAAAAGTCAGGTTAGTTAAGCGATACAAAAGCAAAATCGTTGGGGGTTCCATAAATTTATGCAAAATTGCACCTAATGGAAATCTTTCCAACAGACCCCAATCAACAAAGGTTTTAATACACCGTGTTATAAAAGATCAATTAATAGAAAGGGCTGCTAGTTAAGAATAATACGGGAGGAGAATGGAATGTGAAGAGATTATGAGGGAGAGACATACAAATGGACCAGAACGTTCTGCTGCTTTGCACAGAGAAGGACACAGACTGCAGAAAAATGTTTACCACCCACAACAACAACCGTTTTTGTGCGTGGGGTAAGCTTCGCCACTTCATTTTGACTTCACATTCAAACTTTACGGATAGCCTCTAGAAGAAGAATTTGCAGGCCTTTATTCGTATACACTTTCGATTATAAAATGATTTGCTTACTGTATTACCATATTGATTTTACCTCCTGTGTGGTATGCTTTTAAGAGAACAAATACACATGAGCACCAACCGAAGTTGTGAAGGGACATTCGATGTAAATGTCGTCTTGCAAAAGTAAATACGTTTTTATGAGATCTTAGCAGTTAGCCAATGACAAATATAGCTGCTAGCTAGTAGAGGGAGGGTTCTCTCTCTGGTAACATAACTAAATCTTATTGTAGCTCAGTGTCCTGTATCAGCTTTATTACTATACCTTACAAACTTTCCTCATCTCTGAGGTGAGTTGCCAACTGCCCTCTGTGAACAGGGCGAGCTCTGGCTAGCAGGGCCAGAAGAAAATCGAGTACCTGTGACCCTGCCCCAAACATACAATCGGGTAAACCAGAGAGTCGAAAGAAGGACTCCCCAGGAAGCTCAAACAGCCAAGAACAATGTCCTGGTTGAGGTGGAAGTCAAAGCGGGCCTTGGGTTGAAGGAGGAAGTGAGACAAAGAACCAAATCCCCAAGGAGAAATCTGGATCCCAACACAAGAGAGCCCTCAACACTCCAAGGTCTTGAGGGCTGCACTCAAGCCAAGATGCTTAGGGGTGGCAATCAGAAAAGTGTTGTTGAGAAAGTCAACAGTTTTGGCTTTTCTATAGGCATCTGGTGGGCATTGCCATCATATGCTGTGGTACTCACACCATTGGCCAACAGTTAGTGCCATCATCTGCCATGTATTGCCATTATGATATGATATTTATAACGCACCTAATACCCATAGGTTTCTAAGTGCGGACCTGGGGATCGAACCTGTGTTGCTCCGTGTAGTCTTGATTCCAAGGCGAGCATGTTGCTCCTGAGCTATCCAACCGAGACATTTATTAGGCATGCTCAAACCTTTCAGAAAGAAGCTCATCGACCCGTCAGGTTTGTGGGGTTCAAGACACCTTAAAACTGCCCTCGAATGTACATGAATCGCCCCACAGTCCTGCAACCCCAAGCGAAGTTTGAGGCAGTTTGGGAGATTTTCAATGTGATTTAAGGGGTTAAGTAAAATGTTTGTGGCACTTTGTGAGTTCCACTAAATCAGTAGGATGTCCCAGCATGCCAATAGAGCTGCTCCAGACAGTGCTGTGTGAAAGGCATACTTCACAGGTGCGCATGTAGGCAGGAAGGACACAACCTTTAATTAAAAGTAGATGGAATGTGTAAAGCTGGGTTAGAAAATAAGCCGTTTTTTTGTTCCAAGAAACTGTTACGTTAAATAAAATAATTCAAACTTCTGCATCTAATAAAATAAAAATTGAATTTAAAGAATTAATAGCACCACAATTACAGATAATTGCATCATAGGCTTCTCTGTATAATAAAATTGCGATTGTCAGGGAAACTGCAGACGGGTTTCCTTGCAAAACGGGTTTTACTAGACACACATTCTGGTTATTGAAAAGAGGTCCTATGTCTGTGGATGACATTTCCTGGATTTGATCTGTCCCTGCCATTTGCGATAGAGCAAAAGAAGCTGTGCGTGTAAAGTTAGTTCCTTCAAGCCTATAACTCACATGTTCAGTCTCAAAGATTACCATTCCTACCAGTGTACCTTCCTCATGAAACATGGCAGCCCACTTGTACTTTTTTGCATAAAACGTCCCTATAATTGCACTCAGCATTGCCCTCATTACCGCCCCCTGCCCCATTTAAGAACTATGACATTGTTGAAGTTGAAGTAATGCAACACAGAGATGCATGGATCAGGGTTTCTGAACATACCACTGCTTCTCTTTCATTTATTTCCAATACTACAACACACATCCCCTTTGTTAAAACGGGTATTTTCAAGAAATGACTAGTTAATCATGGCACGTGTTGGTTATCAGGGATGTCATTTCATCAAAATGCCAGGGGTAGCGCAAGTGACATCACTCAACTCTTGACCTCTGATGACATCATAGGAAGTGATGTCATTTGATCCCACCCCAAAGTGACATCACAGGAAGCGATGGAACATGGATGTAGGGTCGCAGGACGTCGCACCGCTGGGACGTGCTTACCCGCAGACTGCTCATGTGACAGCAGTTAGTGTGCACGCGCACCGCGCACGAATAAAGCAGTTCCTGCTTGTGATTCAACGTGTCCGGTCCTCATTTCCATGCAACATCTCATCTGAGAGGGCATGTCGGAACAGGAGCAAGGCCCTGCTGCGCCAGCCCATGCATAGGGCCACAAAAGGACAGATGCGTTCTCTATACCCTGAATTTTGCCGTTTACATGGACACCGCCAGTCTGGGTCCTAGATGGATGAAAGAATTTGACACGTACCTTGACGCAGTGGGCCTACAAGAGGACAAATAGTATAAATACGAGGACCTAAAGAAAATCTTGAAGGAACATTTTGCAACACAACGTAATGTTGACTATGAGAGGCATATATTTCATACCACCACACAAATCCACGGGGAAAGCATGGACAAATTTGTCACGTGCCTGAGAGCGCGGGTGAAGCACTGGAGTTACAACTCTTCAACAACTAAGAGGCCATAAAATCGCAGGTGATCGCAGGCTGTGAATCGCTGGTGCTCAAAAATGATGTTACTGCAAGCACCTCACTCACTCATGGAGATACTCGACTTTTTAGTAGTCTCTGGTACCACCATTAATGCCATGCCCGAGTCGGAGTACCTGAAACTCAAATGCAAACCACGTCTGTGCAAAGCACAGGTAGACATATACGCATACAGATCCAAAGAACCACTTCCGTGCCTAGGGGCGTTTAGAACATCATACCACCACAAAGACATGAAAGATCATTTGACTGTGCATGTTCTAGCCACAGAAGCCACCAGCGTCAACATACTGAGTTTCAAGTCGGTGGTCCAAATGGGACTGATCCACATCCTATATCAACTCATGGCAGGCAAATACATGTCCCAGCAGCCAAGGTGGCAGCACAGTTACCGAACCTCTTCAAGGGCATAGGAAAACTGAAGGGTCACAAAATACATCTACACATTGACCCCGCGGTGAAACCCATCACGCAACATTTCAGAGGGTCCCCTTCAACATCCAGCAACAAGTTGAAAAAGAGCTACTATCACTGTTGGAAGGAGACATCAACCTACAGACAGAATTGACAGTGGACGCCAGTCCCATAGGTCTGGGGCAGTCTTCACACAATATTCAGGAAGCGAACATGCAAAATGGAAAATAGTCACATATTCCTGCAGGAGTCTCACAGAAACAGAGCAGAGATATTCAGAGGCTGAAAAGGAGGCGCTGGCAGTGGTCTAAGCAACATAGCATTTTCATTTATTCTTGTTCGGGAAACCGTTCACGATAATAATGGACCATCAAGCACTTGGAACAATCTATGGCAATTCACCATACTGCACAAACCGGGGATAGACGAAAACCCTGCAGACTTCTTTTCGAGACATCCACTCACAGGAAGAACAACATCAAGAGACCGAGCCGACGGCTATGTAAACTACGTAATACATCAAGCAATCCCACCAGCCATTCCCATGAGGGACATTGTAAAACATACGGATGAAGATGCCACCCTCGCCCTGGTAACATCTTGCATCAACAATGGAAGAAGGAAATCAGCGGAAGAGGTGATCCGAGGAAACCAAACATTGGATGCAAGACTATTCAAGATGTTGGCAAGGTCTAAAGATGAACTGTCCATCTCACCATTGCCTCTACTATCAAAAGGGGTCAAAATAATCGTGCCAGCCACACTCTATAAACCAGTAATAGAGATAGCACATGAAGGCCACCAGGGAATCGTGTCCACTAAACGCATGCTGAGAAACAAGATATGGTTCCCCAGCATGGACACGCTGATAGAGGAGACACTGAAGGTTACAGAGCACAACATTCCATAATCGGACTACGAGGGTCTTCTCAGACACATCGGCAGTCCCTCTGGCCCTGGTGACTTGTGGCGTACCGCAAGGATCTTGTGTGTCGCCTACCTTATGCAATGCATTTACCAAGCACCTATTCAGCAAACTTGATAATATGGGTGTCACGTATGCAAATTATGCGGATCATACACACATACTCATACCGATTACAGGATGCTACGACACAGACACCAAAAACCTAAACAAAATCTATCTCGCAATCCAGGCTTGGATGGCTCTCAATGAATTGTGTCTCAACGACGACAAGACCAAGCTTATTCTAATCGGAAACAAATCTAAATGAAGCAATCTCCCACAAGAGTACAAATCTTTCAACATTGATGGTAATAATATCACAGTCGCCAATGAAATAAAAACTCTCGGGGTCTACATAGCCATTGCCCTCACTTTAAATAGACAGGTCAATCCCATTGTATCCTCTGCTGCCTATACGTCTAAATTGATAAGAGCCAATAGACCTTTCCTCTCTACGGATAACTTCATCACGTTGGTCAGAGCCTTGATACTCTCTAGGATTGATAACGACGACAAGACCAAGCTTATTCTAATCGGAAACAAATCTAAATGAAGCAATCTCCCACAAGAGTACAAATCTTTCAACATTGATGGTAATAATATCACAGTCGCCAATGAAATAAAAACTCTCGGGGTCTACATAGCCATTGCCCTCACTTTAAATAGACAGGTCAATCCCATTGTATCCTCTGCTGCCTATACGTCTAAATTGATAAGAGCCAATAGACCTTTCCTCTCTACGGATAACTTCATCACGTTGGTCAGAGCCTTGATACTCTCTAGGATTGATTATTGTAACTCACTATTTGCCAGTACCAGTACCACAAATATCAAAATTCTACAAATCGTACAAAATAATGCCATCAGAGCAGCACTGAATATTCCTAATAATGAACATATCTCGACTACTAGACGGAATATCCATTGGCTCCCAGTCCACGATAGGATCAAATTTAAAATTCTTACGCTCACTTACAAATGTCTCACTAATAATGCCCCTGCTTATTTTAGCAACCAGATTAGAAAAACCCGATCCAACAGACCTGCTCGGTCCACTTACACCAACTTGCTTATCATACCCAGATATAGAAGACAGAAGGTGGGAGGCTCAAGCTTTCCAGTGAGAACAGCTAAATTGTGGAACTCCCTTCCCACACAACTCAGAAATGACACATCCCTTGGGCTATTCAGAAAAAATCTTAAAAACCCTTCTATTCAGGATTGACCTTACACAACAGACACCCTGCCTCTCAGCTCACAGCTCTTTTGCTGATTCCTCCGCCCACATTAGGATCAACTCTATGCATACCTAGCCTCCAGCTACGTTAACTGTTATGACCCTCATTCTTTCTAAGTAAGTTTGTAATCTTGAATGTGTAACGTATCTATATGTACCTATTATGTAAATGTATTCATGTATCTAATGAAGCTCCAAAAACTTGTAACCAACTCCTTAAGTCTCAGCGCCTAGATGCCCTTGGGCTACACGTGCTTTATAAATGCACAAATAAATAAATACATTCCTAGAACACCGACACATGTCCGGCCTCCCGAAAGGAGTCTGGGAGGAAGTGGCAATAGACTTTTTTGGGCCCCTCCGATCAGATGAATATGTACTGATAGCACTGGACGAGCACTCACGCTACCCGGAGCTGGAAATAGTACCCTCTACGGCAGCCACTGCACACATACCAGCATTAGACCACATATTCTCGACGTTTGGGGTGCCAAAGGTGGTCAAATCTGACAATGGCCCACCATTCACCAGAAACGACTTTCACAACTTCGCCGACTACCTTGGCTTCCATCACCACATGGTCACACCACTCTGGCCTCAAGCGAACGGAATAATAGAACGTTTCATGGCCAAAGTTAAGAGGGTTGTTCGCATTGCAACAATCACGCACATGCCCATAGAACAGGTGCTTTGCCACCTCCTAAGGGACAACCGCACTACCCTGCATGACTCCACAGGAACATGCCCGGCAGAACTCCTGTTCGGACATCCAGTAAGGATGAGAATTCCCTTCGGAGGCCAGGAAATGTAAGAGAACGAAAGAATGGCAGAGGTCAAGGTAAAGGATCATTGTGCGACAGAAAGGATGAAAGAGTAGGCGGACAAAAAGAAAAGAGCACAAGCTGCGGAGCTGACCGTAGGAGAATAAGTACTGGTACGACAAACACAAACTCACAAGGACATGCCACCGTTCGACCCACGACCCTTGAAAGTCTCCCACATAAAGGGGTATATGGTCACAGCAGAAAGAGACAGCTGGATCATAACCAGAAACAGCTCCTTCTTCAGAAAAGCAGGAGGGGACGCAATGCAGCAAAATAGACAATGGAATGAAGAAGAAGACCATGAAGCGAGACAAGGAGGATCAGGGTACACTGCCGATCAAGCGGAACCCGACAGAGATGAGATCAGCCGGGAGGAGGAACGTACGGATGAAAATGAGGAGTCACCACGACAGGGAAGACCACACTGCATGGTCAGAAGACCTCGAAGATGGATTGAAGAAAGTGGGTAGGACTGCATTTATTTTGGGGGGAGATGTAGGGTCATGTGACGTCGCCCTGCTGGGACGCGCCAACCCACAGACTGGTCATGTGACCACAGTTAATTTGCGCGCCCACCACACGTAAATAAAGCAATACTTCTTCTTGTGATCCAACGTGTCCGGTCCTCATTTCTATGAGTGCTGCTGATGCCAAGTCCCAGCGCATCCCTCCTGCTATAAGGACCTTACAACGACTTTTCACCCCTTAGCCGAACAGGAAGTGGCATCACATAGCATTGTTCCTGAGTACACTACGAAAAATATGGTTACAATTACACTGTAATGTAATATACATTTCATACAAGAATGGATCGCCATATGTACTGGAGTACTAATTTTCTTCTAAACAATAAAAAACACGCGCACAACTGATCAGCATAATGTATAATGTATACATAATTGTCTCGGGAGGATAGCTCAGGGGCAACACGCTCGCCTTGGAAGACAACGGGAGCAACACAGGTTCGAACCCCGGGTTCACGCTTAGAAACCTCTGGGTATTAAACACGTTATAGATAACAAATTATACATTATATGTATCGTTAATATCAGTGTGTATAGGCCCATATTACCAAATAACTGTGAATGCAAGCATAGGTCCAAGGCCAAATGCTAATGATGTGCTATTATGTAGCACTTATGCTTGAGCGGTTTATATAGAACAAATATACGTACAATATCACCCAACCTGTGTTGGTACTCATATACCAACCTTAGAAGGTTGAAAGGCTGATTTGGCTTTGCTGTGATTTGAACCTGCAGATAACACACACATTGCAGCAGCAAGCGCTCAACCCCCTGAGCTATCTTACCGGCTATAGTAAAATGAGCAATTACATGTCTGAATGTTCTCAAAGTCAGAAAGCAAATTACACTCTACTGGATACCATTAAACTGGTAACTTAAATTTAACCCATCTGCAGGTCTGGTGCAAAGTTGCCACATGCCGAGCCTGCATGTATCTACTTTTCAGGCTTCAGAGGTTGGCAAAATACATACCATTGGGAGGGTTCATAACTGTGTGTTAAAGAATTTAGAGTAGCGCTGGAAAAGCAGCGCACTCACACACCATGCCATACTCTGGGCCCTCATTACCTCCTACATGCAAACATCCTGAACAGCATGCCATGGAGATAGGAAAGATAGACACATTACAACAAAGCATTAATTGTGGCACAAGGAAATCAAGGGCCACTTTATGAGCTATGGTCAAACATTTCTACACTGTACTCAAGCTTTTAGGCACAAGGATTTTGTCAAGGGACCGAGGACACTGATTTGGAATGTCTTGTAATGATCATAACAGAGACAACAGCAGAAAAATACCATGCTATAACTGCAACATGCGAAAAACAAAATACGTAGTCTGAAATGGATGCTTATTCTACTCTAAATGCTATTTGAAGGTTTTTGCCTGCATTGTGAATTTGAGGTGTTTAAGAACAGACTAAATCAGTGACTCAACCCCTGAAGTGTGCCTGAAATAAATCTTTGAGTCTAGCAATTATTGTATAGAATTCCAGAAAGACAAATTATTTGTTATTCCTATTCTTTCTTATTTAGTGTCACTGCTTTTAGTGTTATACTTGTGGAAACGCCTTTTATTTTTTAAAGACATCTGAACAATAAATTCAGCCTCTCTAGAAACAAAGAGCCACATGGCACTGGCCACAGCTCAGGAGCTTCAATTTGTTTTTTTAAAACACACTTTAAAAAAAATACATTTTATGGGGTAGCAAGGGAGACCACAGGGGTAGCAATGGAGACCTCAGGGGTCACAGATGCGACCCCTGAATCGCCCCCAAATGATGTCCCTGTTGGTTATATATAATGATTTTGACTCTTCAGCAAACATATTTCGAGAAATCTAAATGTCCTGTTTTCACCACCATGGGAAGATTAGGTTGAACATTACATTTCCAACAGACTTCAAAAAGCCTATTTAAAGTGCAGAACAATGTTTCACATTCCAAGTAATACAAAGCAATGAACACATTTCTTCATTGCAAACTTCAGACTCTTAAATGTCATCTGTCCGTGTTTTAATCAACAAAAAACGCAATGATCGTACGTTAACAGTCCTCCCACCCATTACCTTTCAATTCTACCCTGAACCCTTCTCAGAGAACAATCGTCAAAACAAACAAAACATTCATTCCATGACTAAAGGAGAGCAATACATTTTAGACAACTACAGGTGACAGCAAGCCCTGCAGTACCCAACACAAACTTGGGACACACAAAAAAGCAAGACCAAAATGAACATGGTTCTGAAAAGCCTAGAAGACCTGGAACTCTCACAGGGAATCGATCACAGCTTAGTGACATGCATCACTTACACCATTCAACTAATCAGTAGGCCAGACATATACAAAAAAGGGGCAATGGCGAGTCATCACTAAGTTTGATGTGCTCTCATAACCGTTTTTCATCTGTCCCCTTAAAACAATGGCCCTCATTACGACCCCGGCGGTAAGTAATGGACATTACTGGCATGGCGCAACTAACGTGTCCGTGCTGGCCTGAAACCGTTAAAAGCGGTAAATTACGACCTCTCGGGCACGAGCATTGTGCCATGCCGGTAATGTAATCTGCGCCATGCCGTTAACGTCCCAAAAATGTCACCTACCGGCATCGTATGCCGTGCAAGCTGCACCACCGCCACCCTACCCACCGATATTAGCGATCACCGCAAATAGCGGTGACCGCTATTAGCGGTGACCGTAAAGAAGCGGATCCGGAAGTTACTCCATCGCACCGGTACCGGAAAGAGCATGGCGGCCATCTTTAAAAACACAATCCATTGCAATCCTCCACAACCAGTGCACATCTGACCCCGAGACTCACCACAAACCTTCACCCACATCCACCCATCGTCAAAATGCCGAAAGTTGTCAAGAAATCTTGCGACCGGCTGCGGCAGGAGCGCTTCAGTAGGGAAGAGCTCACCATGTTGGCGGAAACCCTACAGGAAAACGCGGACATCGTATTCTCCACTGAAATGACCAGACCGGCAATAGGACGGAAGGCCATGTGGGACCTAGTCGCACAGCGGGTCAGTGCATTAGGAACAACACTCCGCACCACAAAACAGTGGCGGAAAAAGTGGGACGACCTCCGGCTCCATGTAAGGAGCGTACTGTCTGCCAACAGAAACCTGGGCATGGCAACTGGTGGTAGAGCAGACTCACCAATTAAAATGGAGCCGTGGGAGGAGATATGTGCCACAACCATTGGCATTGAGAGCATCGAGGGAGTCGGTGAAATGGAGTGAGGAGCGCCGACATCAGGTGACGCAGGTAGGTACATCAAATTAAGCCATGCTAAACTTCCTGAAGTCCAGTTTCATGGGAAGCACAATGTTGCCTAATAGGGTTAACGCAACACATCAGCAGAAGACTGCCAACAGGCATCATTGACCTACACCCTATAAACATGCATAATGCACACTCTCACTGTAGGAACCCACATTCCTGCATGCTTCTCCCACCCAAAAGGGAGACAACCTGTATGTCACTGCCTCCAAAGTGCACCATCTAGTCATCAAAATCATGGCAGTCATCACAATGCCTGCTCAATGTCTGCAGACCCATCGATAACACTTTCCTCCTTTGCTCCACCACAGGCTCCCATTCGGACCCAGGCGAGGACGAGATTGGCACCACACCTGCCAAGAGGCCCAGGCCCGAGGCAACACCTCACCAACCCTCCACCTCTGCTGGACCAAAAAAATCCCCACAGCAGCCAAAATCGACTGCCACAACACAGGCCAGGGTAACGATAAGCACCAAGGCAAGGAGCATGGTACCACCAGCAACAGACATTCAACAACTGGTGGCCACTGAAGGGACTGTGTCTGCAGGGAGCAGTATGATTGGGGAGACTGCTGCCATTGCAGCTTGCTCTGATAGTGATGTGGGGAATGATGAGGATGTCATAGAAAGTCTCCCCACTGCCCACCCTCATTCCCCCTACCTGTCCCCATGTAGCCTGCATGCTGATAACACACAGGTGCTATCCCCTGATAACTCATGGCCAGCCACTCCATGCCCAGTGGAAGGTGTGGAGGAGGGGAGTAGCCCAATGAACGCGCCAATGGCATCATCCAATGTCCAAAAATACCAACAGTCGCTGGACCAAATATTACCAAGGCAACACCAACTGTCCTCACTCCTCACTCAGCATGTGGCCAATTGTGGAGGTGCAAGTGCTGAAATGCAAAAATGTGCCGAGACTGTGAAGCCAGCCATACAATCCTCCACCAAGGACATCTGTGCCGAACTTGCCGCGGTGCGGCACGTGCTCTCGGAGCTTGTACAGACAATGAGGGACATGCGTCCTAGTGAGCAGCCGAGTACCTCCTCCGCTGCCAGTTCTGTCCCAAGCAGCCCAGTCCGCAGGTCGGCCAGGAATCTGCGGAGTACAGGCAGGGGTGCCCCGGGGGCTGGCAGAGGGGGCTGCCAATAGAGGCCACCCAGTGGATCAATTCCACATTTGGCACTTCAACACAGGCATCCACACTCTTTTGCGGGGAGTTGAGGGGGTAGGGGGGAGTGGGTGTGTTGGGGAGTTGAGGGGGGAGGGGGGAGTGGGTTTGTTGGGGAGTTGAGGGGGGAGTGGGTGTGTTAATTGAATTCACATTTACAATACAATTTTTGCTTGATCACAAATCACATGTGTGGACATTGCTCATTGCGTATGTGTGATTTATTGGTGAACAGTCCACAGTGTGCATATCCCAGACACACACAGTGCCCCAATTGCCATCTCCATGTGAAACCCCCCATCCGTGTGTGCTAGAAACAATGGTTGATAAGAGTCAGACGCATGTCACGCCCCTCCTGTGCATCGCTGCCTCCCTGAGGTGCTGCCCCATCCCCACCTTCCTCATCCTCATCGTCAGGTGGTTGCAGTTCAGCGTCATGGGGCAGGGGCACATTCCGTCTGATGCACATATTGTGTAGCATGACACATGCCATGACAATCTTTGCCACCTTCTCATGGCGGTACAGGAGTGCCCCACCAGACCTGCTGAGGCAGTGAAACCGTGCCTTCAATAGGCCAAATGCCTGCTCAATCACCACACGGGTTTGTGTATGTGCACAATTGAAGTCCTCCTCGTGCTGGTTCTGTGGGTTCCGGACTGGTGTAAGGAGCCACCTCTTCAGGGGATAGCCTGCATCACCGGTATGTGGGCAACAATGTATGTGTCAGTCATGACATCAAATCTCAAATCATGACGTGCCACCATGGCATGCATTCAACTGTTACTTTGTACCACTTTTACATGCACAAATGGATTCACACTATGTGACCAGTATATGTGTATTCCTCTCATGGACTGTTTTGCATACCATCAACCAATGTATGCATGGGGGTCAATTGCCTTGTGAGTGCCCATCCACTGTGTTCGTTCATGGCGTTTGTTTTGGTGACCTGGCAGGTGTCCTGTGATATCAACGCTCTCATCATGGCAACATTGCTGTCAGCCTCATGATGACTCCACTGAGCACTACTAATGTTGATAGGCACATTTTTGGGGCCTCTGTGTCTGTGTAGTGGTGTATTGATGTTTTTGTCCGTCATGTGCCTCCTTTGTGCGCAGTTATGGGGGACTGGCCTTTCAGTTGATGGTGTTTGGTGCCGTGTATTGGCGAAAGTCATTGCATGTAGGTGCATTTCGTTGAGGTCAATGTGGTCTGAATCGGTACAATGCACTTGCAGATGGTTGTGTCATGGTTGGGACACACCTTCATTCACATGGTAGGGCTGCTTACATCGGGCATTATGTGTACAGGTGTCAGTTGACGTTTGGACTGCTTTAGGGTATGAGCTGGCTCCATTGCCTCTGCTACTAGCAGCCAGGTAAAGTATGCATCATTCCCCAACCCCCCTTTCAGCCAGGTAAAGTATGCATCATTCCCCCCCCCTTCAGCCAGGTAAGGTATGCATCATTCCCCCCCCCTTTCAGCCAGGTAAAGAATGCATTGGTATGTCAATCACCTACCCACTTCACATTTCCATGGCCATGACATGAGACTCACCGAGTAGCCAGGATCTTGGCCCTGCATGTCGCTCCATGTAGTGTGGTATTTTGGAGTTACGCAGGACCATTGAATCATGGGTTGATCCGGGGAATCGGGCACAACAATGTGTGATGATCCTGTTGGAGTTACAAACCATTTGCACGTTGATTGAGTGAAATAGTTTACGGTTGCGGTACGCTACCTCCATGGCATGTGGGACCACCAATTCCACATGGGTGCAGTCGATGGCACCAATGCAACCAGGTATGCCGGCTAGTGCATGGAAACCCACTTTGGTGTTTGCAATCTCCTGGGCAGACCGTGGTAAGGAAATGTGGTCGTCTGTGTGCTTGAGGAGGGCATTAAGCGCTTGGATCAGTGTACGTGAGAATAATGGTTGTGAAATGCCATGCAAGTGCCCCACTGTGTATTGGTAGGTGCCTGTGGCCAGGAAGTGGAGCACGGACACTACTGTTAATGACTCCAATCAAGCATTCCCACTAGGTCAGTGCCTTGTCTGGGATTGCTCAAGGGAAGCCCTTATTTATATATTTTTATGACTATACTCTGGATGATAAACCCTTATATAACGCCCCTCTCTTTGAATTCCCCTGACCTCACTGAGCCAAGAAGTAGGTTTGTTTTGCAATTTAAAAGATTTATTGAATAATTAAACAATATATATATATATCACACTTTTATAAATAAATTGATAATTGATAACACACTTGTGAATATGAGCAGTAATCAGCAATGGGTAATCCTACAGTGGCACAGTTCTTGGTTACTTATGAATAAGAACAGAGGACGTAGGTAGCAGAGAATGCTTTATATGGTTCAAGGAAATGCAAGGTGGAAAAGAAGCAACACAGGAATACACTTGATATGATTCCAGCAAAAGGTAATAGAATCACTTTTCCCCTTTTGGCAACTCACCCCCCCTATGCAATAGACGATGGAAAGAAGAGCACACAGTTCTCAGGAATACAATCAAATGTACAATACGAATTCAGTTCCCCCCTAGCAAGCGTAGAGAAACAGGGATGATTATAAACACAGGCAAAGTACTTTAAAGGTGGTATGCAAAGAAGGGAAAAATGTGCTAAAATGATTTTAATTCCCTATAAGAGATTCACAGTGGGTGATAGCTACTTCAAATTTGTTCAGGATCACTTTAGCAATGCTCTATGAATGATTGTCAGGTTGCAAACAAATTTCAGCAAAGTAAAGCAAGAAGCTGCTATTTTGACACGTGAAGAAATTTGAGCCAAATCGCAAATCATGGCACTTTTTCCGAGTGCGTCGAGCGCGATCACGGAAAAAGTATAATGAATAGAAAGTCGGTTCTGGGTTCGTTGGAAAGCCCAGAATCTTAGCTTTAAAATGAAAGTTAAATCTCGCTACGGTTCAAGAGATACGGACGATTTCGTGAAGGTAGATTCTCAAAAGAAAAGTAAAGCTCAGAATGACAGATGACAGTTTTGCAGCTTTGAATCAACAGGAGGGACACGATTTCTATGTTGCAGTTCTCAATAGGTTAAAATAGTTTGAATTAGATTATTTTAAACTAAGAGATTGGTTTTGCACAGTTCTGGCTGAGTACTCACACTATATTTTGGACAGGAATGCGACTTCGTCACAGATCGGGTCAGAATTGGCTGCGGTTCTCTCGCCACGGGGTACTGGTTCTGCGCACAGCGATCTGGGTCAGCTCTGCGGTTCTGCTATCGGCACTTCTTTCTGGGTCTGCTACCAGTTCTGGTAAAAGTTCTTGGCAAAGAATTCAACAGCTCGCCCGGCTGTAGAATAGTTTGGTTGGATTGCTGGATTCTGAAGGCCTGCTGAAACGGATTTAGCTGGTGGTCCAGGTCTCTCTGCTTTAAGTTCTGGAGTTAAGTTCTAAGTTCTGGTCTCTGGAGATTGATGGATTTGAAGTCTGGAGTCTCCCGGCAAAGCGTCCCGCAAGAAAGTGGAAAGTGAATGTCCCTACCTGGGTTCCAGTGGCTCTTTTTATGTCTTTTGAAAATGGGTGTGGATGCTAACTTTCTTTGCCCAACCCACTAATGGTTCTGATAGGTCAAGGATTTCTCTATGGCCTGATTTGAGAACGGAGCAGTGGGTCAGAGTGAGTAGTCATCTTTATGGCATACAGAAAGAACACTCTCCTTTGCTTTTACCTGAGAAAATCATTTTCATAACTAAACACATTTCCCAGATACACAAGTGGTTGACTTTACATGTACAGATTGCAGATGACTTAAGATACATTCTTGTTCAACTCTGATCTTCCTAAGAGCTTGCATTAAAAAATGACAACTTATTTTTGTTTTTAGTTGGTTTACCAATATCGTACGTTTACCAAAAATGGCACAAATGTACACCGCCTTTCTACACATATTCCAGAAAATTTTCATTTTTCTAGCGTGATCCCCGTGTCTGCAATCTCCATAATTAATGGGGTTTTGCCTCAGAACATCGTACGGAATTGAGTTTAGACTCAAATTGTAGGTACATTTTCCATTTTAAGGATCTCCAAATTGTACATTCCTGTCATCTGGTTACAATTAGTTATCAGCGTTTTTATAAAACATATATTTGCCTTCAATTCAATTCACAAAAAGTGTCTGGCCCGCCCCTAGGAACTGGGGGAGTCAGGGATCACATGTCTCTTCTTCCAGGCAGAGCTCTGTTTACAGTCCACACCCAAATCAGCATACTCCATTCAATTGAAAGAGTCTATTGTGTTGACTGAGGTCAGCAGACCAGGGGGCCACTCTGCATTTGTTTAGCCTGACCATGTGATCTCCTGGGCTGTTGCTGGTAAGGGCTGGTGTGAATGCTTCCCATGGACAGAGGCCCTTTGAACTGTTTTAATTGAATCAGACTGCCTCCTGGGAACAAACCTTTGAAGTCCCAGCTAGCACAGGATGCTGTTTAGCTTCTGCAATACAAGTCCCCAGTCAGGGTTTAGACCGCTAGCGCCGGTTTGTGGAAAATGCCGGTACTGCACCTATTTTTGGGATCTGTCTTGAATTAATACATTTCCAAAAGAAAGGATTTTACTTGATAGTATATGATCCTTGCTTGACATGGCATTGATGTGGATCTGTAGTAGAGTAAAGTAAAACACTCAACCATAGTTGGATTTTTGTTTGGTGGTTCCGGGCCCATGATCGTAGCAATTTTTGACATTAATAAAAACGGGTTTTGAACAGAACCATCTTTCTTTGCACTGTGGGTGGCAGGTCAGGGGACCATTTTGCTGTGCGCAAAACTAGACGGTTCTCCAGGATTCTGGCGCAAATGTGGGCTTTTCCGCCCTCTTGGATTTCCTAAGCCCACAGCACCAAGTGTTGCAGCATAATAGTCCAAACGTGGGTCTGGACACCCAACAAGCCCCCCTGCCCGACTGCGCTTTGATTTCGAGTTGAGGGGGTGTCGGGTGCAAAGGATGTTTTGATCCACGCGCTGGTATGTCCGCATCATCTTCTTCCAATTCCGCAGATGGCACAGTTCAGCATCTTTTCCTCCATCCGGTTGGATCGTTCGGTTCTCCTCGCCTGTCCTGATGGGAATATTGGGCAGTACCCCGGGCCCCGCAGATCTTTGCTCCCAGTCCCCGAGTGGTTCTCCTTGGTCAGTCTCCATGGTTTCATCTCTCCTAGGATGATAAAGCAAAGCGGCAATACACATTCCTAGACATTTTTCCACCACTATTAATGGTGTGTCGAACATATACATTTTATACATCCGGATATATTTTGCAGTCTTATTTTAAAAAACAAGATATAACAGTAAACATTTTCATACCAGAATCATGATATTTTAGAGACTATATGCAGGATATTTTAGGGTTGGAACTGAATTACTCTGGAGCGGCACCCTCTGGGATTCCAGAGGATTCCTCCAGTTGCTGCAGAGTATGCCTGGGATGGCAACACTTTAGCTGATTTATATGTACCCACTTGTCTTCCCCTTCCGCCAGACTACCTTTGGGGATGTGGATCTTATAAGCTACTGGGGAGATCTTGTCTATAATTTCAAACGGTCCCTTCCATGTAGGCAATCATTTTCGCTGTTTGGCCTGGTTTCTTTGGAAATTGTATAGATAGACCCGGTCTCCCACATTATATACTTTCCTGGAAGTTTTCAAATCGTAATGGGTCTTCATGCTATCAGCTGATCTTTCTAGATTCCGCTGAGCATAGGCAAAAGCATGTTGAAGGTGTTTCCTTAAATTTTCCACATACTCATGAGTTGTGGAGGCATTGATCAACGTCTGCTCTTGGATCCTGTAGAGCAAATGCTGGGGAAGCACCATCTTGCGTCCAGCCATCAACTCAAATGGTGACATTTTAGTTGCAGATGAAGGGGTAGATCTGATGGCCATTAGGACCAGAGGTAATCGGATATCCCAACTTGGCCCAGAATCTGCCACAAACCTTTTTAATATGCTCACAATGGTTCTGTTGTATCTCTCTACTGCATCAGAAGAGGCTGGCCGGTAAGCAATATGTAGCTTCCTTTTGACCCCCAGTATCTCCCACATCTTTGTCATTACCTCGCTGGTGAAATGGCTACCTCTATCTGACTCAATCCTTTGAGGTAGACTAAAAACGGGAAAAGATGTGGTTAATCATCAGGGCAGCTGCTGTTTCTGCCTTGCAGTTTGGGGCCAGGAGGCATTCCACCCACTTGGTAAACAAGCATGTGACCGTCAACATGTACTTGTTTCCTCTAGACGAGCGAATCACAGGGCCTACGAAATCGATTTGCAAATCTGACCATGGTAGTGTCATCCCCCTCTTTTGGAGAGGCGCACAGTGTGTGAGGGATGATGGCTGAAATTGTGCACACACCAGACACCCCTTCAAGTATTGGTCGAGGTCCTGCCCATGTGTGGCCAGTATGCAACCTCTCTTAAGATCTCAAGTGTTATATGAAACCCCCTATGACCGGCGGTGGCCGCATCATGGGCATGACTTAACATCAGGCTTCGGAATGAGGTAGGAACCACCCACTGATCATGGCCAGCTTGGGATTTCCTTACCAACAAACCGTCTTGGATTCGAAACATTTTTGGACATTTCATCAACACTCTTAGGTCCTCTTTCCCAATGTAATCGGTATCCGTCAGGGGAAAGTTCTCAGGGTCCTCAATGTGTTGGTAAAACTTACCAATTATTGGATCCCCTTTTTGAGCCGTGATCAAATCGGCAACTGGGGTCTCCTTACTCCATTGTGCAGTTGAAAGATCATTGTGAGCATTTGTCTGGGACCTAGTGATAGCAGTGACCTGGATTTCCCCCAACAGGGACTCTATTTCTATTAGATCCCCTTGGATGGCCCCGGTTTTGCCCAGCTGATTTCATTTCCAGTTTTGTCTGGTCCCTCTACTTTGGAATGACACTTGATCTTTTTCCAGTAGATGGTCATCCCATTCGATGTGACCAGATCTTCAATGTTTTGGATCAACTTCCCATGTTTCAAGGGTTTGTTGTTAGCACATAGCATGCCTCTGGTTTTCCAATTGACCAGGTGCTCCACAAACCCGTTCTGTACATAATCCGAATCTGTGATTATGACCAGTTCGTGGAGTCGATGTTGGACAGCACTGAGGATGGCTTGATGCACAGCCATCAACTCTGCTACTTGACTACTTCGGGGACCAATTTTGTACCCAGCAGAGGGTTCTGGGGACTCATTCACCCATGCATTCCCTACACCGGCCACCAGTTCTTTTTCCTCGTTGTTGTCAACATGGTAAGAGCATCCATCCACATAGACAGTGGGCATTCCCTCACACTTGTCCTCTTCAAAGACTTTGTGTGGGGAATTAAGGTATGCCTCCATGTTGTCCTTGATTTGTAGACTTTCGTCCTCGAGACAGTTTTCTCTGGCACAATCATGTAAGTCAGCCAAACCTTGCGCGAGGGGACTCTTCTTGTTTTGGCCATATCTGACCACAGGAAAGCCTTGCATTGACATAATCCAGGAAGTAATTCGGGAATTACTCACATTTCCGGCCCGGATTCTGTCACTTTGGAGATATTGCAGAGGCTGGTGTGGAGTCTCCACTATGATGTGTTCCCCCTGGATGAACGGGCGGTAATTCCTCAATGCCCACACCGTTGCCAGGAGTGCCTTTTCACAATCGTTGAATTTTTGCTCCACAGAGGATAAAGTTTTGCTCGCATAGGAGATTACTTTATTGACCTTGTCATGCTTTTGGTATAATACTGCCATCAAGCACGTATTAGAGAACCCTGTCTACAGGAAGAACTCCTTGTTTCTGATAGGGTAAGCTAGGCAAGGCGCTTGTGAGAGGCTTCTTTTGAGTTGTCTTACTGCCTCGGATTGTTCTGGACCCCATTCCCACTTGACCCCCCTTCAAAAGATGAATCAGGGGTCTAGTCATCTCTGCGTAGCCCTCAATGAACTTTCTGCTGTAATTAGTCAGTCCAAGGAGGCTCCTTAGTTCCCACAGAGTTGTGGGATCCTTTAGTTTCTGGAGTGCTTCCACTTTCTTTTCCTGGGGACACAGACCCTGAGGAGTAATCTCATGCCCCAAGAAATTAACACGTGTTCTACACCACTGTGCTTTTTGGAGGGAAAGTTTTGCTCCGGCGGCCCTCAACTGGGTCAGGACATAACGGACCTCCGCTATGTGTTCCTCAACAGTTGAGCTTTTAATGAGGACATCATCTACATAAGCCAGGTTACCCCTCTCACCCAGGTCGGACATGGCCTTGTGTAGGAAAATGTTGAATTCATTGCCGGAGTTGAGGTATCCGAAGGGAGTCCGGGTCCATGTGTACTGCTGGCCTCCAAAGGTAAAAGCCAGTTTGTATTGGTCCTCCCTACTGACAGGCACGGTCCAGTATCCATTGGTCAGGTCTATTGCAGTGAATACCTGTGAGCCCTGAATCTGAGTCTACCGCAAAGAGATCTTGGAAAACCAAGAAAACTTTTTTCAACTTTTGCTTCTGTTCCAGAGTCACGCAGGCATCAGCTAGGTTGACTCTCTCTTCCACCATTTGCCTGAAGCCTGGAAAGACTTCTGGTTTTGCTATCTCAGCGGTCTCCTCCAGCTGGGTGGAGAATTCCCTGGTCAGAGTGCTGATTTGGACTGGAGGCTTCAGGTGGGAAAGACAGCCCTCATGGACCTGGAAAATCACCTCATCCCTTCTGAAGTCACAAGTCACGTCTTCCTTGCCATAAGGGCAGAAAGTGTACACCAGGAAGTTCCCCCCATGCCGGGTAAAGTTCCTGTCTGGTGTTGTATTGTCATCACTGTCACTGTCAAAACAGTCCTTGGGGATTGGTCCTAACAGTTCATTTCCCAAATCAATGGAGAAATGTCGATCATCAACCGCCATTCCAATAATGGTGCCTGCGGCTAGAGTAATACTCTTTAAGTCGCTGTTATCCACCTCTATTGGAATGGTGTCATGTTCTATGTTGACTAATGGTGTTGGGTTTACCCCTAACCCTTGCTGTTGGAGGAAAGCATTTAGATGAATATAAGCATCTGGGTTTTTCAATTTTTGTCCTCTTTTAACTTTCACTTCGAGGGAGAATTGTCGGGTCCTTTCTGGGATGGTGACTTCCTCTTTAACCTGAATTTCAACTGCATAAGGTAGCAATTGAGCTGACCTAAATGCTTTTTCTTGATCATCAAAGCCCATGGGATTATCCACTAATGGGGACCAAGCTTTGAAGTTTATTAGGTGCAAATTAATGGCAAAGCGATTGAGAATGTCACTGCCTAAGTAAAAGGCGGCAGTGACGTCTCGCACGACCCAACAATTATGGACTATGCTATTGTTGCCAATGGAGATTTTGATTATACACCTGCTTGGCAGGGGATATTTCGAATTGGGTGTTTCCAGATCCATTTCCCATTTGTCTATCAGTTTGAATGTGGGAATGGCTGAATCTTTTGGGAGTTGGCGGAACATGTCTTCGCTGATGAAGCTCTTACCGTTGTTCACACACACTCGAGCGAGAACAGAGTCCTTCCCATCATTTAACTGAACAGGGATGAACAACTGCTCTCCAATTTGCTGACTATCAGCCAGGCTCTGAGCTTATTTCACATCTTTCTGGACTATAGGAGTGGGAGTGTCTGATTGTGGATTGGTAAAGAATTTCAGAGTGTTTCCTTCCAGTGTGGAATACCACCTTAAACTGGAAGGAAGGTTGATTTTCAGAAATACAGAGGACCCCCCCATCACCAGTCTGTTGTCCTACTGCTATTACTGACACGTCTGGAATTTGATTGTTCTGGAAGTGAAAATCTACTTGGTCAGATTTTTGTTCAACCATGTGGCAGGTGCCGTTTAAACTAACATGGTTGACACTCTGTTTTAATTTTATTGGTCGGCTAGTCTGGGTCCAGAGGACCTTGTTTACGCAATCTATTAGGGGTGACAACCTTCTCAGGAGGTCATTCCCTAGTAAACAAGGGGTGCCCTCTTGAGTCACTACTATGACCGGGTGTTTCACCTTATGTCGCCCAATTCTAATGTCCAAATCTGCAGTCCCCTTGACAGGAATTTCCTTCCCGTCAAAGTTCTGCAGTTGTCCAGGAAGAGAGGTGAGGGGAATTTGGTACTTCTCCCCCCTACCTGAATTCAGTTCATCAAAGGCCCTTCTGGACAGAAGGGAAGCTTGAGATCCAGTGTCCACCAGCGCCAAAATTGTACCCTGCCCCAGTACTTGTACCGGGGCATAGTATCTTCCCACCTTCTCCTCAAGGGGGCACAGATAATGCACATTTTTGGACAACTGGTGGGCTAATTTTTTAGTTTTGGACATTGCTAGAGCAGAGATTTGGGCAGAGTTCTGTGGAGAGCCTTGGGAATCTGAAAGAAAAAGTTGGCAACTGGAAATGGTTTCGTGTTCCCCTGGTTCCGGTTCTGGGCCGCCCCCTCTCCCCCTTTTTGGAGGCAGTCATCAGGATGGGTTTGAACCAGGGGTTTTTGGTATTGTTGGTTCTGGGATAGGATGATGGGCGGCGACAGCTCGATCCCCACATCTACCCAGTCTATTGATTCGGTTTTAGGTTCCCCTGGTTCCGGTTCTGGGCCGCCCCCCCCTTTTTTGGAGGCAGTCACCAGGAGGGGTTTGAACCAGGGGTTTTTGATGCTGTTGGTTCTGGGATAGGATGATGGGCGGCGACAGCTCAATCCCCACGTCTACCCAGTCTGGGTTGGAATCCCTTGGGACCCATTTTTCCTTGGGAGGAGTTCCCCCATCTCTGAAGGAGAAGATCCTTTTCCCAGGATCCTCTGAGGATCCCTCTCCCTCAAATTGGAAGACCTGTACCTTCTCCACAAAATGGGTCTGTTTGGGTCCTTTGTTTCTCCTACCTCCTCTTTGCTCCTTGGGTGGCAGACTTTCAGGGGTAGGAGATTTTGTTTCTGGTTCCTGGGTTTCCAGGGGCTGTTTACAAGTGGGGAAGGAAGCTTCCTCCAAGGCTTTACATCCCCCTTCCCCTTGTGCCTCCTCCCTGGGAATCGGTGGGTTATCGGGGTGCTGCCACCGTCATTGTTCTGGAGCACCAGGTCCAGAGTTTGGGGCATTCTGCGGTGGCATGCTCATCTGAGGGTTCTGTTGAGCCCTCAGTATGTGACCCAGATCCCGTGCCATATTTTGGACCTGGCGCTCTAACTGTGAAACCCGCTCAGGCTGATACAGGGCTTTGTTTTCTCCCCTGGGCTGATCCCGGGAAGGGTAGCTGTCCCTTCTCTGGTAGTACCCTGGATTGGGAAGATTTGGGTACCCCTCCACCTTGGCCTCCCCTCTCCCGGATTAGGTTGTCTGGGCTCAGGGAATTGGGGAAAGAAGGATGGATGGTTTTGGGGTTGGAAATTGGGTGGATACCTGGGAAAAAAGTTCTGCCCAGTGTTTGGGGAATTTCTGCCCTCCTGTGGATAGTTAGGAGGGAAGTTCCCTGGGTCAGGTGCTTGGCTGGATCCCCCCCTTGGGCTGGAGGAGTCCACACATAACCCAGGATTGGTCTGTTTCCCTTGTAGCGGGGACATACATAGTCAGGGGAGCGAGGGACCCCATTTGTGGGACTACCTCCTTAACTCCCTGTCTGTGACTGGCCCGAGGGCCTTCTGGGCTGTGAATTGTTCGGTGCAGGCAGGTTTTTAGGTCCCCCCATCTCCAAATCTAAAACGGGGGCAACCTTTACCTCTGCCACCTTGGCAGCAGAAGGGGTGCTGTTGGTTTTGGGGTTTTTGGGCTGATTCTTATTTTCCAGCGGTTTCTGCACCTCATAGATGCGGGTGGCTTGCACAATGACCCAGTCTAAAGATCTTTTCTTGTGAAAATCTCTCACGAGCTGGGTCATTATGTATTTGGGGAGTGCATGGAAAAATGTGTTGATGAATTCTCTGCTGTCCGTGCGCACCCTTCTGGTGGTCTGCGCAAAGGAACGCTTCAGTTCTTGCACACATTCTTGTGGGGCCTGATCCTCCCCACATTTCAAATTGTAGGCTGCCTTGCGAGCCTCTTAGGGATTCCGGTGAACAGAAAAATGTTTCAAGATGGCCCCCTATATGTGGACCATTTTGAATGGTTTTGGTCCTCCAGCCCCGCAAAGAAACTGGAGTATTCTGGGGAGAATGTCCATTTGACATACTGAATGCAGCTACTGCTGTCCTTCAAATGGAAAGTCTCCATCATTTGCTCATAGAGCTCCAAGTGTTCCCAAACAGAATACTTGGAGTTGTTGTGATAAGGGGTGATGACACTCATTATTGCCTTGATCTGCTTTAAGGGGTCCTTAAGCAAGGCCCTTTTTGCCTTATTGGCCTTTTTGGTTCGGGTAACCCTTGTCCATTCCTCCTCTGACTCAGAAGCACTGCTCCCAGAGGTGCCCGTCTGATCTTCCAGGCTCTCCCGGATTCTGCGAGCCTGGGAATGGCTGGCAGAATGTGGGGACCTGGTCTCCTGTGTCCTGGGACGCTCAGAGGAGTCTTCAGATCCCTCCTTGCTGCCAGGATTTTATGGGTACCCCCCCACTGACCTAACTGGGCAGAGGTTTTTAGGATGCCCTTAGTGGGTCTACTTTCCTGGGGTTCCCCACTAAATTGCACTGTGCTTGGGTGCCCATACCCGGATGCCTGCCCATCCATTCCTGGGAGGTACTGGCCTATGAACCCCATACTTTTGGCCGGATAGTAATCTGCACTCCCTGTGGCCCTGTGCTCATGTGCGCCAGGGGACATGGGGGTGGCAGAGTCCAAGGACTGGGAGAGATTAAGGCCTCTGGTATTAGGGCTCCTGAGGTTATGCTCAGGTGTTTCCCTTTCCCAGCGAACTTCATCTCTATCAGCCCCTGCTCCCTGTTGCAATGCAAGAGCCTGCGCTTTCAGTTCCTCAGTTAAGGCCTTACTAGACTCTATCAGTCTCTCCTGCATGGCTCCCTGTTGCTGGAGCCTATCATTGTGCTGACAGAGAGCCTCATTCTCTCTCTGTGCCTCCTGATTGGTCCTGGAATACTGGGTCAGTCTTTGCTGCAGGAGGGTTACCTCCTGAGTCCCATCCCTACTGGCCTGACATTTCTTGCCAGAGCATCTTCCACCCTCCTGGTGTGCTCCAACACGTTCTGATGCTCTTATTGGAGGTCACCCAGCCCCTGGAGGGCCAGGTGATTTCCTTCATTTTTTTCTTTTAATTGGCAGACTTCCTGGCCTAAGGTGTCCCTTTCCTGACTAAGAGCCTGCATCTGTGCCGCCAGGTCGTCCCTCTGCCTTTGAAAGGCACCAGCTTTCTGGCGTTCTTGATCAAAATCTGCCTGGGTATCCAGGTCTTTCAAAATCAATTTATTGCTTTCCTCTTTCTCCCTATCTAGGTGGCTTTGCAGGGTGACTACCTGCTCTGCGCATGCCCTATTGAAGTCCAGTTGTTGCTCCAGCTTTTTCTGGCTCTGCAGTAAGGAATCCAAACTGTCTTGGTGCTCCTTGTGCAAGGCCAGAATTCTGGTATCCTGGTCAGCCTTTTCCTGTTGCAGGATATCCATATCTTCCTTTATTTTAATGATGTACTGTCTACTCTCATTTTCGGACTCCTGGCTTCTGTGCAGCCTCTGCTCAGAAGAGCCCAGATCAGATTGGGCCTTCTGTAATGCCAGCAGTTGCCTACTCGCCAGATCTTGGCCTTCAGCACATTTGTCCTGTATGGCTCCCATATGTAAATATAAATATGCCGCTACCCTGGCAATCTTGTTGTGCTCATCCTTGACCTTAGGGGCCATATATAGTTCACTCAGCGCCACATGTCAGGGACCCTGATCTCTCCATTTATCTGACCCTGTTTCAGTGATCTGGGGTGCGATTGCCTGCAACTAGACCGCCTGGTCCTGATGAGCCCACTCACCTCTCAAAAATAGCTTATGTAAGAGGTGTTCTCTGGCTATTTTGATATCTACCAAGGTCGTCATTCTGGAACTTGATTTCCTTCCTGACTTACAGAAGTTTGTATTTTATTTTGCAAAACAGACCGTTTCCTTAGGGCGTTCCTTTGAGGGGTGTTTTTACAGTGTAACACAGCGTGGTGATCCAACAGAATTTATATATTCTGTCAGTTAGCACACTGTATTAATCTGCACAAGTGATAGATCTAATCCAGAATCCCCGGCTACGAGCCCCCACTCTGTTAATGACTCCAATCAAGCATTCCCACTAGGTCAGTGCCTTGTCTGGGATTGCTCAAGGGAAGCCCTTATTTATATATTTTTATGACACGTTATACTCTGGATGATAAACCCTTATATAACGCCTCTCTCTTTGAATTCCCCTGACCTCACTGAGCCAAGAAGTAGGTTTGTTTTGCAATTTAAAAGGTTTATTTGAAAAATTAAACTATAGATATATATCACACTTTTATAAATAAATTGATAATTGATAACACACTTGTGAATATGAGCAGTAATCAGCAATGGGTAATCCTACAGTGGCACAGTTCTTGGTTACTTATGAATAAGAACAGAGGACTAAGGTAGCAGAGAATGCTTTATATGGTTCAAGGAAATGCAAGGTGGAAAAGAAGCAACACAGGTATAAACTTGATATGATTCCAGCAAAAGGTAATAGAATCACTTTTCCCCTTTTGGCAACTCACCCCCCCCCCTATGCAATAGAAGATGGAAGAAAGAGCACACAGTTCTCAGGAATACAATCAAATGTACAATACAAATTCAGTTCCCTCCTAGCAAGCTTAGAGAAACAGGGATGATTTTAAACACATGCAAAGTACTTTAAAGGTGGTATGCAAAGAAGGGAAAAATGTGCTAAAAATGATTTTAATTCCCTATAAGAGATTCAGGGTGGGTGATAGCTACTTCAAATTTGCAATGCTCTATGAATGATTGTCAGGTTGCAAACGAATGTCAGCAAAGGAAAGCAAGAAGCTGCTATTTTGACACGTGAAGAAATTTGAGCCAAATCGCAAATCACGGCACTTTTTCCGAGTCCGTCGAGCGTGTTTACGGAAAAAGTATAATGAATAGAAAGTCGGTTCTAGCACAAACGGTTCAAGAGATACGGACGATTTCGTGAAGGTAGATTCTCAAAATAAAAGTAAAGCTCAGAATGACAGATGACAGTTTTGCAACTTTGAATCAACAGGAGGGACACGATTTCTATGATGCAGTTCTCAATAGGTTAAAATAGTTTGAATTAGATTATTTTAAACTAAGAGATTGGTTTTGCACAGTTCTGGCTGAGTACTCACACTATAATTTGGACTGGAATGCGACTTCGTCACGGATCGGGTCAGAATTTGCTGCGGTTCTCTCGCCACGGGGTACTGGTTCTGCGCACAGCGATCTGGGTCAGCTCTGCGGTTCTGCTATCGGCACTTCTTTCTGGGTCTGCTACCGGTTCTGGCAAAAGTTCTTGGCAAAGAATTCAACAGCTCGCCCGGCTGTAGAATAGTTTGGTTGGATTGCTGGATTCTGAAGGCCTGCTGAAAAAGTATTTAGCTGGTGGTCCAGGCCTCTCTGCTTTAAGTTCTGGAGTTAAGTTCTAAGTTCTGGTCTCTGGAGATTGATGGATTTGAAGTCTGGAGTCTCCCGGCAAAGCGTCCCGCAAGAAAGTGGAAAGTGAATGTCCCTACCTGGGTTCCAGTGGCTCTTTTTATGTCTTTTGAAAATGGGTGTGGATGCTAACTTTCTTTGCCCAACCCACTAAGAGTTCTGATAGGTCAAGGATTTCTCTATGACCTGATTTGAGAAGGGAGCAGTGAGTCGGAGTGAGTCATCTTTATGACATACAGAAAGAACACTGCCCTTTGCTTTTACCTGAGAAAATCATTTTCACAACTAAACACATTTCCCAGATACACAAGTGGTTGACATTACATGTACAGATTGCAGATGACTTAAGATACATTCTTGTTCAACTCTGATCTTCCTAAGAGCTTGCATTAAAAATTACAACCTATTTTCGTTTTTAGTTGGTTTACCAATATCAGACGTTTACCAAAAATGGCACAAATGTACACCGCCTTTCTACACATATTCCAGTAAATTTTCATTTTTCTAACGTGAACCCCGTGTCTGCAATCTCCATAATTCATGGGGTTTTGCCTCAGAACATCGTACGGAATTGAGTTTAGACTCAAATTGTAGGTACATTTATCCATTTTAAGGATCTCCAAATTGTACATTCCTGTCATCTGGTTACATTTAGTTATCAGTGTTTTTATAAAACATATATTTGCCTTCAATTCAGCCCCTAGGAACTGGGGGAGTCAGGGATCACATGTCTCTTCTTCCAGACAGAGCTCTGTTTACAGTCCACACCCAAATCAGCATACTCTTTTCAATTGAAAGAGTCAATTGTGTTGACTGAGGTCAGCAGAGCAGGGGGCCACTCTGCATTTGGTTAGCATGACCATGTGATCTCCTGGGCTGTTGCTGGTAAGGACTGGTGTGAATGCTTCCCATGGACAGAGGCCCTTTGAACTGTTTTAATTGAATCAGACTGCCTCCTGTGAACAAACCTTTGAAGTCCCAGCTAGCACAGGATGCTGTTTAGCTTCTGCAATACAGGTCCCCAGTCAGAGTTTAGACCGCTAGCGCTGGTTTGTGGAAAATGCCGGTACTGCACCTCTTTTTGGGATCTGTCTTGAATTAATACATTTCCAAAAGAAAGGATTTTACTTGATAGTATATGATCCTTGCTTGACATGGCATTGATGTGGATCTGTAGTAGAGTAAAGTAAAACACTGAACCATAGTTGGATTTTTGTTTGGTGGTTCCGGGCCCATGATCTTAGCAATTTTTGACATTAATAAAAACGGGTTTTGAACAGAACCATCTTTCTTTGAACTGTGGGTGGCAGGTCAGGGGACCATTTTGCTGTGCGCAAAACTGCACGGTTCTCCAGGATTCTGACGCAAATGTGGGCTTTTCCGCCCTCTTGGATTTCCTAAACCCACTGCACCAAGTGTTGCAGCATAATAGTCCAAACGTGGGTCTGGACACCCAACACTACCTTCAGTTGGGGGGTATGGCGGTTGGTGTTTCTATCATGCTGACAATGTCATTGTGTATCATATCAATGATGGTGGTGATGGTGTCCCGGTCCAAACGGTACAAGGTATGGATCTGCTCAGCGGTGAGGTTGAATGGACTGGCTCAGTTGCGTGGGATTGGGGGCTGCCTGCGTGGTGGCACTGGCTGTGCTGGTGGGGCTTGCTGGCCCTGCCTTGCCCTCCTTCTCCTCCTGCGTCTCCTCTGAGCTGCCTGTTGTTGTTGTTGTTGTTGTAGTTGTAGCACTTGCATTGCAATCAGGTCCTCCAGCCCCAACATTGCGAGTCGTATTGGAATCATTGTGGAGTGTGACTGGGTGTGGGAAGGGGTAGGGTGTGCTCTTTATGTACTTGGTGAGTCTGTATTGCCTCCACCTGTGCTGATTCTGTGCACCTGTGGCAGCTGGGAACACTGCACATGGCCATTTACGGTTGGTTCGTGATGGCGGAATTAGCACCATGGCGGTAAGGTACTTTACGGCCTTCGTGATGGCGTTAAAAGCATGTCCGCTTGGTTCGTGATTTGCCTACCTTTGCGCGATGCCGGAACTTACGGCGTGGAAGGTCGCGTGGGCTCGAGTTTGGTGCTGTTAGCGGCACCGTTAATTACGATACCGCTAATAGCACTTTCACGGGTCATGATCGGACCTAGCGGTAAACGATGCCGGTAATCATTTACCGGCATCGTTTTTCACTTACCGCCGGGGTCGTAATGAGGGCCAATATGTTTTCTGTACGACTAGATGATGCTAGAGCATCACCTTGGAGCCAAAACTAAAAAGGACCTCTGCCAACAAGCTATGAAAAGGAACTGTCTATAAGGGTTCAAAAGGAGCAAACTAAATGGCTCTTAGAACAGGTTAAGGATGGGACGAGCCATCTCACTTTCGTTTAACGAGGACAAAACCTCAAAGCAACCCAGCACCATAGACATCCAATCATTACGCATTATCGCATGTGCCCTGAAAACACCTGTAGACCTTCCATCTGAGCTGTAAGGAAAGATAAACTGACCCAATTTAAAAAGTACTGAATGGAATCCAGCTCTTAAGGGGAGCACAAGAAAGTGGGACCCAAGCCATTTTAGCGCAGCACCCAGAAAAGGATGCCCAGTGACACGATTGTGCCAGCGGTGTGGAAGAACACCTAGAGTTCCAAAATGCAAGCTTTCTAACCTAGAGATACCTCTTGCCTGGAGACTCCAATGTTCATGGTACAGGCAGTCATCTGTAGTCTGCAAAGATGCTGGAATGAGAGGGACATCCACTGGAGGGTGACGAAGTAATGGAGACTACCATCCCTGGCGGCATCCTGAGAAGAAGGGGAACCAAGGCTTCCATTTCCACCTCAAAGCAGTAAGGATAACCTACACCTTTTCCCATCTTATGCTATGGCGGACGGTGAAAATAGACAATGTAAATGGAGGAATAGCGATGAGAAGACGAAGAGGCCAATGAAGGGACAGAGTGTCCAACACTTGTGCCTGAGAAAGCGAGACATAAAGATAGCGACAAAGAGAGAGAAAGAGAGAGAGTAAAAGAAAGAAAGAAGAGAGAAAGACCGGAAGAAAAGAGAACAGAAGGAAAGAAAGAAAAAAGAAAATGAAAGAAAGCACGAAACAACGAAACAAAGAAACAAAGAAAGAATAGAGTACATCAGAATTAAATGGTCCTGACTGGAAGCAGAGAGGTCCACCATGATCTTTTAGAATGGAGCCAGATGTGGGGAGTAATCCAGAGAGGAACGGAAGACCCAACTCATCCTGTTCACCCAGACATTCTCCATCTCTGAGAGGTGACAAATACAGAGGGAGAGACGATTCATTTTTGCTAAGATTTGGTTTGCTATCAACGTGAGTTGAACTGTGAATCCCCTTGTTTTTTAAGTTTCCAATGTGCCACCAGGTTGTCTGACCATTCCATGACCAATGAGCCCTGAGGATAGCACAGGGATCCCTGCAGCTAGAAGACATGGCCCATTCCAGGAGAGGCCACAGATCCTGTAGGAACAGTGACCCAAGGGCGGGATCCCATCCCAAGGTACTGGTATGCGTTGCCAGAATCAATAAAGCGGGTGCATTTAGAGACCCCTTGAGTTCACCCCTTGGTGTGGTTGTGGGAGACTAATCACCACTGAAGACAATGACAGATGAGCCTGAACATTGGGCTTAAAGCTATTGAATCTGCAGCTTCTAGAGAAAAATGCATGAAGACATGTTTCATCAGTGGCTGGAAAGGAGGCTGAGGCCAAGGAACAATAAAAACACTGGAAGCCCCCCTGCAACAAAGGCCACTGTCGAACCAGAGACCGAGTCAGCCTCAGAAGTGCGTGAAGATGGGACTGAAGTGTCATCATACTCTGAGCTGGAAGGAACACCCCTTTCAACTCCATATTGAACAGAGTGCCAATATGCTCCAGCTGTCTGCTGGGTATGAAGGAAGGCTTCCTGTAGTTTATCAGCCACCCAAATTCCCCTACAAGGGACTATAACCTCACTGAGTCCAACCACCTTGTGGTTTGAGTCTGTTCTCTGAGCCTGTTGTCCAGATAAGAGTCAATTAGTGTGTCCTTACCATTAAGGGGGCCCACCAAGGGAGCCAGGATCTTCAAAAATACTCAGGAAGTGAACCTCAACTTGATAGGAGGAGCCCTGACTTGGCAGGACTGTCTACGAAAGGAGGCATCTTTCAAATCTATGTTAGTCACGAAGTCCTGTCGATATATAATGGTAATCACCTGATGTAGTGTATGCACCTTGAATGGCATGGCTCAAACAAACCAGCTCATCCTCTTCAAGTCGATGATGGATCACAATGGTGACAGTGGGTTTGAATAATGCCGAGTGCTTCTGGACTAGAAACAATATAAACAAGGCTCTCAGCCCCAGCACACTTTGCACAAGTGGAGTCAATGTCTTCTTCCTGAGAGGCTCTTGAATCCTGCTCCTAAAGGCCAGGCTTGTTTCCAGTTCTCTAGACCAAGTGCTCAAAATGATCCCTGATGCTGGGGGAGGACACGTGAAGCTGATGGAGTAGCCTCTCATGCCTATTATGCAGATGTCTTTCTCCTGCACAGCCCATGTGTAACTGAGGATCTGACATCTTGTCTTCCCCACCACCCATGGGAATAGCTTCCTTTCCTCTGGATCCGGGAAGCCATGAATCTTAATCTTTAGCATAGCCCGGGGCAACTGTCCAGACCATCCTTCTTCAGCATTCCAAACCATTGCAGAAAGGGGAAAGACAATATGTGAGAAGCTTGGTAACGCCCCAAAATGGACAGTCCAGCCAGAAATGCTTGGTCATATTCCTTCTGCACAAGAGCACAAGCAACCACAGAGACATGTTTCGGCCTCATTGGACATCATTAATGAGGAATAGCTTGGTTCTGTAGGCCCAGCAGCCGGTCGAGACCCGCATCTGGGCATTCCCATCAGCCTTGGGGTGGCTAAGCAAAACAAAAGAGGTGATGACTGGAAGGTTACAAATTAATCTTAACCTCTGGCATAGCTCTGGCCAACCCCCCCATACCATGGTTCTTCAGCCTGCCAAGCCTTTATAGAAAGGGGACAGACCATATGCATTTCAGGCTTTGTCCCACCCGTAAAGGGCAGTCCGCCCTGAGGTGCTTGGTCACATCCCTTATGCATGAGACCCTAGACATGTTTCTGCTTCTACACGCAGCAGGCTCCCCAGCTCCTTTGATCTGCTTCTCCCTTAAAGTTTGGAGGAAAAGGATTGACGAGGGGCAGAGAATCTGGAACAATATGAGCGAGCTGGGAGGTCTGCACGTACGATTTGTCACAGGCACTTAGTTTGGCACCAACAGCAGCCTTCTTAAGAAGCCTCTCATATTTGGGGCTGAAGCGCTTCTGGCCTAAAGTCTGAAGTTTGAGGATCATACCCACTGGGAATCCTCCATGTTTCGTCAGCAAAATCAAAATTGTCTCTTTCCCTCCACTGTTGCACCCAGATCAACTATGGTGTCACAAAGAACCTCAAAAGAAATGTCTGATAACAGCTGGAGCTGTTTTTTTATGCTTTACGATAATGATCCTCGGTCAGATTCATCCACAAGAGCTGACTGGTGAACCCATAGGCCCTTTAAGTGAGGTAGCGCTCTATCGGATGGATGGGGGTGCAGATTTTACTCTTAAACCAATAATAAAACTGACTCAGAAAGTAGGCAAAACATAACTGTTTTTAATTGCAATTTTCTAGAACAGGGAGTACAACGGGCGTCAACGGAGGTCCCACAGCATAAGTCTTAATATATTTAATAAAAATCATTACTTTTATAGCATAAACTCCCCATAAGTGACTTCATACTATGTGGCAAAATAAGAAAACCTACGTGAGATTATGCTTGGTCTATGGGGAACATCTAGGTATACTTTCTATGGGGGCTAGGATTGTGATTGGATCTCTAAGGTCAGGTGGACCGCTATGCCCACCCCTAGTACAAGTCATCTTCGCTGTCATGAAATAAACAAAGTTTCATTGGCTTTCAAACTATAGGGCTCTTTACTACGTGGCCCTCTATGGTTGGTTGGCACGCTTGTACCCTTCTGGAATATTCCACTCGCTAGCAGCACGCAAGCTGGTACTCCAGGTGCTGGAGGGTTGGGCTTGACCATGCCTCCCCACCCAATTAGCCCAACATCCATCATCACTCCTACTGTCTGCCATTCTAATTAGTCTTTGAACGCGGCCTTGCAAAGTATCAATGCGCCTGAGAATAGAAGGGAGTGTGAGTATGGTCTTATCTTCAAGTCTTGGTGTAGCTTGCCCAAAGTCCATTTTCATCTTGACTTTGTGACAGGAGACCGTGATTTGAGCTCCTTCTTTGCATTTAATAATATTAAATGAATAAAACCTGGCACTTCTAGTGTTTTTCCAATACACCTCAACAGGAGCTTGGCTCGCTTCTCCCATTCATTGTATCTTCTCGAATAGATAACCAGTTTCTTGGCTGCCCGAACCCTTGGCACTGGGCCAGACAACCTTTCTCGAACCTTCCCTCGTCATCAGATGTTTTCTTCTACTGCACCACACTTTCAGTCCTTCTGTTCATGGGGTCATAGTTTGTTAGAGTGCGTCATGGAACATCCAAATTCTAGACACATATATATAATGGCGGCACTGCCTGCAGTCTGTTCACTACGTATAGACAGCCTTAGGATTACTTAGTCTACTTGCATTTCAGCATCTGTACAATTATAAAACGACTTGCATTTTCTTCAGTGCTTTCCACACATGCAGTCCTCATTTTGCTCATGAAATGTTGCTCAATTCTTTACTCCGCCATCAGATTCTATAAGGTCTATATACTCTCTTCATTGGCATCTCCTCTCGGTGCGTCACTTCTGCTTCATGTGACTTCACCAGTCTTCTCTTTCATTCATCTTTGCACTTCTTCCAGAACCTTCTTTTAAAGACTGTAATTTCTCTGAGGGTACATCATATAGGGTTGGAACCTTGTTTCGAGGACTCTTTGTTGTATAGCGACCACCACTGGCATTGTGCTTGTTACAGTTTCCGATTTCAAAATATAGGCAAAATGGGGGTGGGACTTCCAGTAGAGGCACTTGGCTCCTCCTCTACACTCCCCCCTCTGGTTGATTCATCGATCAACATCCCATCAGTCTTCACATCTAGACATCCTTGTCTGAAAAAGTGCTTCTTTGGAGTCGATATCTTCATCACTCCTTACAGAGATCCTGCTGATTTCACATGGCCATCAATACTCCGGGTCATGTGACTACATTGTCCATTCGGGCTGCAGTAGATCCATCTTCCCACATATTTCTTGTGGTTTCTTGGATTCAGGAACTGTGTTCCCTCAAGTTCTAGAATACTTGCTTCCATATACTTTCGGATTTCTTCATCTGTCAGCTCTTTGGGTCCAAACCCTGACTCGACATTGATCATGATCTTCATTCCTGCTGCATTCTTTGCCATCTTCTTGCACTGTGTGATTATTATTGAGTTCACACAGAATCCAAACATGATCATCACCAACAAAGCTCAGAGGAATTTGAAGATATTCGTCATCCATTGTGGTACCCATGAGAAGATTGACGCAAACCAGCTGTCATCTGCAATATCTTCTACTTCATTTTCCATCTTAAGGTGCAAGTTCGTCAGCATCGTTATGGCCTCTGTCAAGGTCCCATTCTCGTCATCATGAGAAGGTATAAATGTGTAACAAGATTCTCCGATTTTGGCACAAACACCTCCATCCATAGCTGTAATCATGTCCAGGGCATATTTATTCTGCATGGTCATCAGTCTTATAGATCTCAATTCTTCCTTGATAGCATTGAATCCCTTTAGGGTAGTGTTGATCATCTGCAGGAGCTCCCATCTGATAATCTGTAACCATTTGGCATTCGCCATCATCTAGTTCTCTGGCATGAAGATTGTCGCGAATAATGCCTGGTCTCTGCAGAAGCGTTGGGCACAGTTGCAGCCCTCCAGGGGTTGAGGTCGCTCGGGTCCTTCTTCGCCCTCTGCGCTTATGTGGTGACTGGTGGTAATAGGTGATGCTGCTCAGGACTGCTCCTGCTTGGAGAATAGGGGGTGTGAGTATGTCAGCTTGCGCGCCTGATCCCCTTCCAGACCCCTTCTCCCAAACCGTGGTACCCGTGGGATGCACTGTCCCTGGAAAGCTCACCTGTTGATTAGTTTTGGTGAGCACCCCGTCCTGCTGCTTCTGACAGGGGCGCTTGTATGATCTGGACCAAGTTCCTTCACTGGTCCCTTGCACGTGGTAGTCCAGTCCTGCAGCGACTAAGCCACTATACTTCAGGTGAGTGTTCCTGTTTGCCTTTGTCTTTCCTCGTCTGTTTTTGTTGTATTGTAAGGTTTGTTGTCTTGTATTGCTGTCTGTTCCACTTTTGATGTTTGCTCTTTTGCTTTCTTCCCTTGCAGGTGAAGTTGCAGGCCCGGCAGAAGCTGCGGAGCTCGAGGCGGCAGCCAGAGGGATTGAGGAACAAAGCTGTAGCGGTACAGTATCTGGTATGTTGTTAACTAGGGGGCGCGCAGGGTTCAAATGCAGCGCAGCCCTAGGAAGGGTGTTCAGACCTTGTCTTTCTTCTTCTTCACAGGGTTCGAGTTCCTGGATGCGGAGTGCGGTGCTGCAGCGTCGGGATCAAGATCACTGGATGTCAGGAGATGAGTCTGCAGATAAAGCGATTTAGCACTCGTTTCCTAGAGGTGAGTATGCAGGAGAACGCCTGGTTTCAAAGGTAGGTAAACTGGTCCAAGCGGCGGTGAGCGTCACGTTGCACACGAGTGCACAGTAACGCAAAGCACCAGCCTTAAGGATGGAGCAGCTTATATAGCTGAGCTTCTGAAGCCACGCCCACCAGGTTCAGCCTGCCACACCCTGCCACACCCAATGAGTCAGCACATGAGGATGTTCTCTGGAATAAAGTTTTTCAGCTCCTGGAAAGTTCTTGTAAAATAAAAGCACTCCGGCACTGAAATAAAGTAAAAACACTCCTGCATTGAAATGAAGTGTTCCTGCTCACATCTCTATATGAGCCTGGCGCGTCCAGCCAGGGCCCCTGTGTTTATGGGTCCCAAAGGGAGATACGTGAGTCAAGTGGCCCATTGCCCCCATCACTAGATGGTATGGTTTTTGTGTTATGGGGCCTGTGGCCATGACAGCACTCCCCCTCAAGGCCCCTCTCATGGGTGGTTTCCCCCCTGGCCCTGGTTTAGTGGGGTTACTGTGGTGGAACTGCCTGATTAATCGTGGGGCGTGGACATGCTCACTGGGTTCCCAGGTGTGATCTTGGGATCCATAACCTTTCCAGTCTATAAGGTAGTATAATTTGGACGGGACCATCTAAGAGTCTAGGATCCTTTTAACTTTATATTCTGGTTCTCCTTCAACTATTTCGGTATCCGGTGGAGTATCGATCCACGTGCCTGGTCTCAATAGTTTTAGTAGGGAGACATGAAACACCGATTGGATCCGAATGTGGGCCGGTAATTCTAATTTCATGGCTGCAGGGATGATCACATCCTTGATATTATAGGGTCCCAGATATCTGGGATTTAACGCTCGTGGTCATTTCAGGGGGATGTTTTTGGATGCTAACCAAACCTTGTCTCTGACTTTGTAGTTGGGAGCTTCCTTTCGGTGTTGATCCACAAACTGCTTCTGTTTCTCTTTGACTCTGGCAAGATGCTCTGCTGCTTCCTTAAAAACCTGGGTGATGGTTTTGTGTAAGGTTGTTACAGCAGGCATTTCTAATGATTCGAGTGGGTCAAAAATGGATGTCCGTGGATGTCGACCGTACACTATGTAGAATGGGCTTTGTCCCATACTGGTGTGAATGGAGTTGTTATATGCATATTCTGCTAACCAAAGTATGTCCTTCCAGATATCTTCGGTTTCTTGCAGCATACACCTTATGTATTGCTCGAGGGTCTGTTTAGTCCGTTTGGTCTGGCCATCAGTTTGGGGGTGATGGCTTGTAGCTAACCGGAGGTCAATTTTGGAAATTTTACAACACCTTTTCCAGAATGCAGAAACAAACTGAGTTCCTCGGTCTGATATCAATATTGATAGGAACCCGTGTAGCTGGACGATCTGTTCCAAAACACGGTAGCCATAGTAGAAGCAGTTGGGAGACCTTTCATGAGAATAAAGTGGGCCATTTTGGAAAACAGATCTACGACGACTAAGATGGTATTGTATCAGTTACAGGAGGGAAGGTCTGTAAGAAAATCCATTGATAGTATATGCCAAGGTGCTGGGGGTACTTCTAAAGGATGTAACAGACCTGCAGGACTTTGTTTTTGGGACTTGTGTTGTGCACAGGTGCCACAGGTTGGGATGAACTGGACAATGTCCTTTCGCCAAGTTGTCCACCAGTAATTTTTCTTTATTTTAGCTTGGGTTTTGGCTATTCCCGGATGCCCTTCTACTAATTAATCGTGACAGTTTGTGATTATTTGATTCTGTAATTTCTTATCGGGGATGTGCAATCGTCCTTGGTAGTATGGTAGGTCGACCATGATCGTATACCGGTCTCCCTTCCCTAGCCAATCCTGTTGCGCTGGTGGACTCATCAAGAAAAGTTGGCAAACCCGAGTACACTCTGTACTCCCTTTATGGATGGCGGTGAGGGCCAGTTAAGGATAGTGTCTACCTTACGTGTGTCCATGCATACGCCCCGTGGTGTGAGAATAAAGCAGAGGAATTCTACCTCTGTCACATGAAAGAAGCATTTCTCCAATTCAGCATATAGCCAGTATTGCCACAGTTTCTCCAAAACTGCCCGGACATGGTTGACATGGTCCTCCATGGTGGTCGAATAGATAAGAATGACATCAATATAGACAAGAGCGCAGACGTCCAACAGTTCGTGGAGCACGTCATTCATGAAAAATTGGAACGCTGGTGGGGCATTACATAGTCCAAAGGGCATAACTTGATATTCATAAAGGCCATATTTCGTGCGAAAGGGCGTCTTCCACTTGTCTCCTTTTTTGACTCTTACTACATGGTAGGCCCCTCGTAAGTCTAGTTTTGTATATATCTGAGCATTTTTGACTTGGCTCAAGAGCTCGGGATAAGCGGTAACAGGTACCATTTTCTTACCGTGATCTGGTTAAGTGCTCTGTAGTCAATGCAAGATGCAGGGGACTTGCACGGACAAATGAAGCCATTTGCCAGATACTGATTGAGGTAGGTTTTTAGATGCTGGTTTTCCTGTTCTGTTAGGGCGTAAATCCGGCTACAGGGAACTTGCGCTCCAGGTACCAGATCAATTTGGCAGTCATACGGTCTGTGCGGAGGTAGGGTGTTTGCTTGCTCTTTTTGAAAGACATCTTGGTAATCCAGGTATTCAGTTGGTAGTGAACTGGTGAGGCCCAGTATGGTTTCTTTCTTCGACGAACCAGGGTTGGGAAGACCTTCTAATAAGAATCACTAGCTATAACACGTGTCGGCACAGTGTTGGGGAAAGGTCAGAATTCGTTTTTGCCAGTCAATACTGGGATTGTGGGTCTCCAGCCAGGGCATTCCCAATATCATCTGGAACTGAGGAGCGCCGATGAGATCGAAGGTGATGTCCTCTTGGTGACCGTCCTGACATAGAAGCGTGACCTTCTCGGTGTAATGCATCCCTGGGCCGTATGATAGCTGAGATCCATCAACTGCTGTGACGTTTTCTGAAACCTGTTATTGTCGGAGAGGAAGGCCTATCCGGGTAGCCAGATCTTTGTCCATGTAATTTCCCACAGCTCCACTGTCAATGTATGCCTCCAAGGCATGTATTTTCGACGGTTGCTTGTGGTTTACCAGGAGCACAGGGGTGATTCTCACGGGCTCGCACATAGAATGACCGCCCCTCGGCATTGGCCCGATCCATCTTCTGATCCTGCAATCTGTGATAGAGCTGCACTGTCAGGTCGATGTATTCAGCATATCTTTCTGGAGGATTTACTACTTGGGCTAATAGGTCCTTAAGTTCCCCTCGCAAGCCTCAGTAAAAGAGCGTAGTTCTTTTCTCCTCTGGCCAGTTAGTTTGTGCTATCAGACGATTGAAGGAAGTGATATATGTTAGTAAGTCTTAATTACCCTGCCGTAGTGATAACAGTTCATTGTCCAGTGCCCACCCTTGAGTATGCCGTGCAAATAGTTTCTCCATTTCACGCTGGAAACCTCCGAAGTCTCGAAGCAAAGGATCATCCTGGTTTACCAAGGGTATTGACTAGTCCACTGCACTACCTCCCAAATATGAGAGTACAAATGCCACTCTCGCTTGATCGTTGGGCAATGCCTCAGATCTGCATAAGGAATGTAGGCAACATTAATTCACAAAGATGGCGTACTTATTCGGATCGCCTGTGAAGCATTCTGGTGGGGCCAGGAAGCACCACCTGTACTGGCGTGGGCTGTGGATAGAGTGGTCGGAGGGTCATACCCCGGCAGTGGGACCTGGCCTGCCTGTGCCTGGAGCATTGACTTGCTAGTTCAGCTGTCCGGTCCCAGTTCATAATTAGATCCCTCTTTAGGACATTGGTTTCCTGTCTTGAGGCATGAACTTCAGCCCGTAACTCTCCCAGTAATCGGGCCAACTGGTCCATTTCAGAAGTTTCCATAATGCCCAGGCAGAGATTCGAAGAGGCTTCACATTCTGTTACGCTCACCTGGTCTCTGTGGAGGCGTTGGGGCACGGTTGCAGCCCTCCCGATGGTGAGGTTGCTCGGGTCCCACTTCACCCTCTGTGCTTATGTGGTGACTGGTGGTAATAGGTGATGCTGATCGGGACTGCTCCTGCGTGGAGAATAGAATAGGGGGTGTGAGTATGCCAGCTTGTGTGCCTGATCCCCTTCCAGACCCCTTCTCCCAAACCGTGGTACCTGTGGGATGTGCTGTCACTGGAAAGCTCACCTGTTGATTAGTTTTGGCAAACATTCCATCCTGCTGCTTCTGGCAGGGGCGCATGTATGATCTGGACCGAGCTCCTTCACTGGTCCCCTGCACGTGGTAGTCCAGTCCTGTTGCGACTAAGCCACTATACTTCAGGTAAGTGTTCCTGTTTGCCTTTGTCTTTCCTCATCTGTTTTTGTTGTATTGTAAAGTTTGTTGTCTTGTATTGCTGTCCGTTGCACTATTGATGTTTTCTCTTTTGCATTCTTCTCTTGCAGGTGAGGTTGCTGGCCCGGCAGAAGCTGGAGAGCTCAAGGTGGCAGCCAGAGGCATTGAGGAATGAAGCTGTAGCGGTACAGTAGCTGGCATGTTGTTAACTAGGGGGCACGCAGGGTTCAAATGCGGCGCGGCCCTAGGACGGGTGTTCTAACCTTGTCTTTCTTCTTCTTCACAGGGTCCGAGTTTGTGGATGCGGAGTGTGGTGCTGCGGCATCGGGATCAAGATCACTGGATGTTAGGAGATGAGTCTGCATATGAAGCGATGAAGAACCAGTTTCCTGGAGGTGAGTATGCAGGAGAACGCCTGGTTTCAAAGGTAAGTAAACTGGTTCAAGCGGCGGTGAGCGTCACATTGCATGCAAGTGCACAGTAACGCAAAGCACCAGCCTTAAGGATGGAGCAGCTTATATAGCTGAGCTTCTGAAGCCACACCCACCAGGTTCAGCCTGCCTGCCACACCCTGCCACACCAATGAGCCAGCACATGAAGACCAGGCCTAGGGAGCCACATCCGATGAGTCAGCACATGAAGACCGGGCCTAGGGAGCCACCCCCGATGAATCAGCACATGAGGATGTTCTCTGGAATAAAGGCTTTCAGCTCCTGGAAAGTTCTTGTAAAATAAAAGCACTCCGACACTGAAATAAAGTAAAAGCACTCCTGTACTGAAATAGTGTTCCTGCTCACATCTCTATATGAGCCTGGGGCCAAAGGCACCAGGACTGAGTCCAGCTAGGGCCCCTGTGTTTATGTGTCCCAAAGGGACATAAGTGAGTCAAGTGGCCCATTGCCCCCATCACTAGATGGTGTGGTTTTTGTGTTCTGGGGCCTGTGGCCATGACAGCAAGTCTGACTGAATAACCTGTGTTCACACAGAATAGATTGAAAGGCTTCTCTCAATTTAGCTGAAAAGTAGTTTTCCCTCTTTGTTCGATTGAGAAATTCAACTGATTTCCACTTTCTCGGGTGATCATCTGCTTTTGGAAACTCTCCAATATTCAGGTCACTCTTCGGAATCACCAATGCTGGAACATGAACTATCACTATAGAACAAAGCCCTTCCCAGTCCTTGGGCAACTTCATGTAAGATCTGGACCCACCGGCCCAGTAGTGGTCCATTATCTCTACTGTTCCATCCTTGATTCCTGGTAAATCGAAAACTCGACTGAAATCCTGAAATATTCCAACCTTTCTTGTGCCATTGTTTCTGAAAGATAGTTATGCACTGGCTAGAGGCACAATCTGCAGCAGGGCCGCCTTTATCATCAACCCATGTCAGCTATTTCGCAATCTTCCGCCACTGATGTTTGCATTCTTTCTCTGCAGTTTTTACAACTGGCTCATAGTATCCTGTAAGTGCTGATGCCTGACACTCAACCAGGCCTTCATCCCATCCATCTGGAGAAAGTACCGTTCCCTTGATTTGCAGCTGACCTCTCTCCTGGGATCTTTGTATTTCTTCAAAGTTCTTTTCTTGACAATTGAGTTATTTGTTTATTTCCTATCCGATTCCTGCTCCTTTCATTCCAGGCTGTTGATATCTTATCACATGATCTCTGGTGTGTTCTCTCGCTCTTGTCTTCAAATCTTGCACATAATCATCTTCTTCTGGAGCTGTCCACTCGGTTACCCATTCCAAGGTTGCTGTTCGACCCTGGAACGGAGCTCTCGTATGGCAAAGTACAAGGTGCATCAGTCAATGAGTTTTCTGTGCTTCTACCTTTATAGCTATGAATATCTTGAAATTCCCCATAGCATAAGGTAGGAGTGCACAAACATAGCAACTCTCTTTGGATGTCCTTTCCCACCTCTTTCCTGTGCTGGTACCACATGTTATTCCCCAGATGTGCTGTACTGTCTAGATACTTATTTAACTCATAATCATCCTCTCTTGTGCTTCTCCTGTGTCTCCCTCTTGCAAGGAGGGTGTGTGCATAATGCTCATGAAGTACATCAATAAGGGTCCTTCCTACAGGGGGAATCATAGGAACTCTTATCAGAGAAATGGGTGACCTTACACGTGTCACTGGTGTAGGGATAATCACAAATGGCCTTGGTCTTTATGCAACAGATAATTCTGCATAAGTCACTGGAGTGGGAAGAATCAAAGGCATTTCTACCTTACTTGGGCAAAGGAAGTAGACAGTAGGGATTAGCAAAATTAGAAAAACAATAATAAATGTTGAACACGCATATATAATGCACTAATACATTAGTCCCCACCATTTACGATTCGCCACACGTCGTTGAGTTTGCTCACTTTCAGAAACTGTACCAGTCCCAACATTCCTCATTGTACCTGTGTACTGTTTTAAGGAGGGAAAACCCCTTTTTAATCAGACAGCCTTGTTAAATGATCAGGTAACAGCAAGATCTGTTCAACTATCACCTCAAGTAACCGCCTGATTGCAGGGCCATTTTTAGGATCTTTCAGAAAAACACATATATTAGTACTACACCCAACAAGAGCAGGATAAGCTTGAAGTATGTATAAAAAGACAATGAGAAGTAGTCTATGGGCATTTGCATCTGATAGGACCATGGGGTTGGCCAAAGAGAAACTCAGTGAGGAATGAATCTGGAAACTGCTCACGTTTCCAGTCGTCAAACTCAAACTCCATATTTGGCATATTTATTGCATCAACACTTTCTAAAGTCCAATTAAAAGATTCTTGTGACTCGCGAAATTTGTTTTGCACTCCTGCTATAATATCTATAAAGAGTGTCCGAGGTGAGCCATAGTCCAAATACACACTTGCATTTATTTAATCAGCAATCTTATCATCCTTCTTCCTCATCATCGATCAAGTCTGCATGTGCTGAACGTCCTCTTCTTGTCTTGCTTCCGAATCAACGGGTGGTGGCGACTCGCTCTCACTAGCGTAAGTATTTACATCACCTATGTGGATCCATGCACGTCTCTCTTGGACTTTTACTGCTGAGGGAGTAACGTTCTCAACAATATAGAGACCACTAAAATGGGGCACGTGCCACTTCCTTGTAAAGTTAGGCACTAGAACTGAATCTCACAAAAGCAATTTAGGTACAGCAAATAGTTCTTGAAGTCTGGTTGCAGAATGGTCTTCATCTGTGTCCTGAGACCGACCCCCCTTGCACTTGAGTTGATTTGAAATGACAGAAATACTAGCGATCATACATGTCAAATAAGCATGTAACTCATTTCCTAACATTTCTGCAGTCTTCTGGGCATCACTTCTGCTCCTTGATGGAGAATACAAAGGCGTTCTCATCTGCCTCCCTGTTACTAACTTGTGGGGTGTGAGGTGATGGTCCGACCCATGCTGATTCCTTAATGCATACAATGCAAGGGGCAGGCAATACAGCCATCCCTTCTTCAACGTTAATTTTAATTTTGCAATTCTCTCTTTAAGGAGACAGTTGAGTCTCTCACATATATTGTTAGCTTGCAGGTGATAAGCAGAAGAAACCTTGTGTTTTATACTAAGCAATAAGGTAATCTGTTCAAATACTTCATTAACAAAACGCGGCCCATTGTCAGATCTCACATACTCACCATCTGGGAAAGGCTTTTTCAAACTAAAAACTTCACCGTGCAAGTGGCATCAAGGTGTGTACAAGGGACACAACACCACTATTATATACCTGTATCCACTACATACGTGCAGCATATCAACATAGTCAATATGTAAATGCTGAAAAGGACCGTTCAGTCGAGGACTCCCTCCTCTGATCATTTGTAGTGTATGCTCAGCGGTAAATTTTTGACATATGAGGCAATTTACTACATAAAGTGCAATGTGTTGTAACAGGTTTGGTACGAATCAGTCCTCCGCAATAGCTGCTGCGAGGCTTTCCCGTTACATGTGCAGGGTAATGCAGCTGCTCAAGCACTACCCTTAACAAGGCTACAGCCATCAATGACTTTCCAGTGCTGTCCTGTCTCCATACTGCTTCAGAGGGGGCTAAGTAACACCCCCTTCATTTCCACAATTCCTGCTCCTCCTGGGGTGCACTGCCTTGAACCTCCATCAACTGTGTTCTTGATAATGATTAAACCCTTCATTTACAATCATAATTGTGACTACTTTCTCTAGATATTTCATGTTTTGATGCTCCAGAAATAATTCCGGAGCATCAAAACTTGAAATATCTAGTGAATATGCAACCCTTCTGGCTTCTTTGTCTGCGGCTTCGTTCCCGTGAGAGATAAAGTCAGTTTGCTTAGTATGTGCTGTGCATTTAACTATTGCAATGGCTACTGGGAGTTGTAGTGCCTTTATAAGCTTGTCTAATAATGCTGCGTGTTGCACTGAAGTGCCGTCTGCTCTGTGGTAGCCCCTCCTTTTCCAATGTGCTAACCAACAAGGCACAACCTGTACCCATTGTAACTAAGTCTCTTTACAAGTAACAGCGCCACAATGCCCCTGTGCTGTCTGCGCGCTATACAAATGTAATGAATAAATAAAATAAATAAATGGTAGACATCACATATGCAGAGTCACTGTGCACCGTCACTTCCTTCACTGCATTTTTCTCTAGCGCGACAATAAGCGCCACCAATTCTGCTGCTTGTGCTGAAAAGTGAGATGGTAGTCTTGCACTTGCTATAACCTCAAATTCACCATTGGCTCTGTGTCTTACCACAGTTGAATCAGAATGCCTTTCCCCATCAGTTTGATACATTTTTGAAGACCCATCAATAAAGAGTACCTCTCACCCCGCTAGCGCATTTTCCTTTACTCGTGGGATGTCATCATAGAATTCCTCATAGTTAGCACAATCAAGCACATGCTCACCCTCTGCCACAGACTCAGCTACAAACGTGGCAGGGTTCACTATTTTACACCTGACTATTTTGATTGCTGGATTCAATATAACTACCTCATATGCGGAAGCCCTCTGAGATGTCAATGTATCCTTAGGTTTCTCCAAAATGGAAAACAAAGCATGCTCAACAAACAATGTCATAGAACACCCCATCACAATACTATTAGACTTCTCTATTGCGAATGCGGCTGCTGCCAGCGATTGTTTGCAAGGAAAGTGCTCTCTCATAACTGGATCTAAAATCTCACTGTAATACGCCAGGGGTTTGTACCCCAATGTAGTCCTCTGTGTAAGCACTGCTGTCAAGACTGTCCCATTCATATGTGAAAACAAAAATAATTCCTTGTCATAGTTGGGAATTCCTAAAACTGGACCTGTACAAATTGCTTTCTTCAATTCTTCAAACCCTTCCCTCAGTCCATTCTTTTCTTTCCTTATTCACTTGTGCTTTCTTCAGAGCCTGCAAAAGGGGTCTTGTGTATGAACTATAATCAAATACCCACGCTTTAACATAGTTGCATAATCCCAAAAACTGCTCTATTTGTTTTATCGTGTGCAGTTTTCCTGTTTTCATCGTCGCCTCTGCTCTTTCAGGTGTGACTGTCTTACCTTCATGTGAGTGAACCAGGGGAACGGGTCCTTTAAGATGAGGTAACAGTATCTGAGATGGAAGGGGGTGCAGATCTTACTCATACATCAATAATCAGACTGACTCAGGGAATACAACGGACATCAACCGACGGCGCACAGAATTATCTCACAGTATTTCATAAAAAATAATTCCTCTATACTAGATAATCATTATTAGTGACATCATACTATGTGGCAAATAAGAAAACCTACTAGGGGTTGTGGTTGGTCAACAGGGAACATCTACATATACTATCTATGGGATACACCTTATTATTGAAGTTGGGCTATGGGCCTAAAGGTACGCTTCTAGTTCCAGTTTCCTCACTGGTGGTTGTGACCTAGGCCTGCTGCTGCACACAGGACTCTGTATTAGAGATGAGTGCGCTTGAAAGGGTCCTTGTTAAGCAGAAAGTCTTGCTGTTATAGATATCCTTCCTGGTTATATCTCTGTGGTTTAAATGTCCTTCTTTAATGTCATAGAGTGTCTTAAATATAACTTTCCGTATTGTCTTAGAGCGCAATAAATGTATCTCTCAATATTGTGCCAGTGCAAGAGTTTTCGGGAGCAATGCTGCGTTGTTTATTGACTTTTCTTATTCCTTTTCAGGTGCGGTGTAACAGAATTTTCAAGATGTTGCTGTGTCCTGACTTGCCGATGCCCCGGGTGTCCTTTGAAGGCCCTTGGACGCGTGGAGCGAGTGCTGCAGGAGAGCAGCTTAAAAAAGGGGCTGCAGTTATGTTTGCAGTAATATGCTGGCATCTACGTGATAATGCTCACTGTGTCTCTTGTCTCCTTTCCAGGTGCTGACACACCGTGCGATGAAAAGAACTCCACCCGGGCCGCGGTAAGTATGAAATTATTGCAGAAGCTCCAGAGGACTGCAGGATCCAAAAACAGGTAAGCAGATGATCCGGCAGCACATGGTTCTCCTGGAGGGATAAGCGTAACACTGCCTGCTCAGCAGCCGAAGAGAACGCAAAGCACCGGGTGTGGCCCAGGGCAGGGTTATATAGCCCTGGGCTACACCCAGCACCACTAGACCACTAGACCACCAAGGATTCTTAGGACACAGATATTTGGGGGCCATCTTGGTTTCTTTATGGCATCCTGCTCTGGGGGCCATCTTGGTGGAGGCGGTTGTATCAGAAAACGGCTGCCTTCGCCATCCAGTAACCCATAGTGTCCAGGCCCAGCCCACAGTATGTGCCTGTGTTCTGTTAGGAATTGTGACAATGACTGAGAATAAAAGGGAGTGTGGCATGGCCTTATCTTTTGGTCTCGGTGTAGCTCGCCCACAGTCTATTTTCATCTGACCATGTGACTGGAGACCAAGGTTTTGAAATCTTCGTTGCATTTAATACTATTAAATGAAGAAATCTTGGCACCCTTAGTGACTTTTATTCCAGCTCAAACAGGAACTCAGCTCACTTCTCAAGTTATTATATCTTCTTGAGTACATGGCAAGCCTCTCGGCGGCCCCAACAATCTTCTGAAGATTGGGCCCAGGCAAGCCTTTGTCCAATCTTCCTTCACCGTCAGCTATTCTATTCTGCTGCGCCACACCTCCATTTACGGGTTCCAAGTTTGCTAAAGTGCATCGTGGAACATCCAGATTCTATACATTCCTATATATATGCATCACCGCAATATATTCACTATGTAGCCAGCCTTATGATTACTTCTTCTACTTGCGCTACTGTGTCTGTGCAATTGTAAAATGGTTTTGCATTTTCTTCAGTGCTTCTCCGCACGTGTAATCTTCATTTTGCTCCTGAAATGTTGTTCATTTTACTATTTCATCATCAGATTCTATAAGGTCTATATTCTTTCTTTATTAGCATCTGTTTTAGGTGAGTCACGTCTTCTTCATGTGATGTCACCAGTCCTCTTTTTTTCATTCATTTTCACACTTCTTTCAGAATTTCCTTCAGAAGATCGGCATTTCTTCATGGATACATATAGGGTTTTCTCAATGGATACCTTGTTTCAAGCACTTTTCATGATATAGGCACCATTATTGGCTTTGCGCATGTTGCAATTTCCAGTTGCCAACATATAGGCAGAATAGGGGCGGAACTTCCAATAGAGGTACTTGGCTCCTACACTCCCTCCTATGGGCGATTCCTCGTCCACACTTCCATCAGTCTTCACATCCAGACATCCTCTTCTGAAGATGTGCTTTGTTGGAGTCCATATCTTTATTACTCCCTTCAGTCATCCTGCTGATTTCACTTGTTTATAAAAACTCCAGGTCATTAGACTGCACTGTCCATTTGGGCTACAGCAGTGGTGGAAATGGAAAAAATCTGGTGGGGGATCCCACAAGGCCTGGGGCGGGGGCGGAGTTTTGGGGTGGGAAGTGTCCGAGGAGGCGCGATTTAGAGGGGGAAGAGCTGGCAGGTGACCTCCAATCAAAGGTAAGGTCCAAAATAAGTTTAAAGCAGCGCAATGTCTTCAATCAGTGGTCAAGGTGAAGTAGTGGAACTATGTTCCCTACTGGCCTGCACCGCTCCCCACAAACCCCACCAAGATCCCCCTTAAAGGGGCAAGTCCAGGGCAGCCACAGAGACTGCCTGGAGAAGTGAAGTGAAGCCTCTGCCACCACAAAGACCAGCCTTCACAGACGGCAGGTGGACAGAGACCTCAGAGGAGCCATTGTGTGGAAGACCTGGGAGGCCATGTGCCGTTCTGAAAGTAAGGGCCTTTGAACCATGTCTCAAACATGTAACCGTAATGGCAAACTGCTGACAAATTACTAATTTGGCCAACATGAGCCCCTAAATGTTAATTGAAAAGCTATTAAATCGCTTTTTGACATCAAGATGCTAATGTACACAAACATTGTGAAAAGGAAACAAGGTGATAAGATTGTTACTGGATATAGCAAGACCAGCCAATAAAGTGTGTAGTAGATGTGCCCCATGGCCAATTATATAAAAAGCCTGGGGAGATATTGTGCACACAAAATGTAATTTGTGCATTAATGAGGAAGTTCAGTAACTAATTGATTGGTATACAGAACTATACAAAATAGACAATTAAATGGAATCTTTTAGAGTATCAGTTTACAGTAGACAGAACCAAGTGGGATTCCTTCTTTAGCACTAATGGATCACAAATGATATATGGATTGCCCCCATGTTCAGTAGTGATATCTATGATACACAATAGTAATGAGTTATTCATTACTGTGTTACACTTGCATTACATAGACTTTCATTCATGAATTGTCAATGCACTTCCTATACAATTATACCACAAAAGGGTATTTCATACATATCCATTTTCATTAAGAACATACATAATTGTTTTTTTTTTTAAAAAAGGCTATTTGTTTGCACTTTCCAGTTAAACCAGGAAACGGTGCTCACTATCTTTAACACAAAGCTGTTAACTAATGCAGCCATTATAAGCAGTATTCATCCACATCCATCTGACGTGTATTTATTTTCAACAATGCTTTAATTGTCATCATTTTTTATAGCGGGAGTGAATCTCTTCCGGTGTGGTGCAGGTCACTTAAGCCAGCGTTAGTTATTTTAGATTGCCCTGTGCGAGCACACTGCACACAGAGCAGATTACCTTTGCTTTGTGCATAGTGCTCGCATAGGGCAGAGAACGTGTAAACATTGCTTTTAATGCAACATTCAGGGTAGTTTTAAGATATTGAAGTTTACCTTAGTGCCATGAGAGTACTGAGGTAAACTTGAATATCTTATACTATCTTTCAAATACCCCGAATGTTGCATTAAAAGCAATGTTTACATGGTCTCTGCCATGTGCGAGCACTGTGCCCAAAGCAAAGGTAATCTGCTCTGTGTGCTTGCAGAGGGCAGATTGGATCTGCCGGGCCCACGAACGTGGGACTGAGCTGCCCGGAGCTCCAGCCGCCACCTTCGAGGGCCGGGCATTGTAGTATGCAATGCGTGCTTGGATGAGGTCGGCGACGACGTGGAACTTCGGCTCCTCAAGATGGTGCATGGTAAGTGCAGGCCAGGCAGGCCCAGCCATCCTTAAGAAGGCCTGTCCTGGTGTCCTGCTGTTGTGTACAGGTAGGGGGGCGGAGCCAGAAGAGCGCTCTTGGCGGCAATGAGCTGCTCCGCCCCCTACACCATGCCATTGAGGGTGTTTTTTTTTTTCGAGCTGTTTTAAAAAAAATAAAACATTTCAACCCAGCTACAGAGCATGGGTTTGGTGTTTGGGGCACCCGACTCTGGCCGGATCCTGAGATCCGGCTTCACATCTGGTGCCAGATCTCGGATCCGGCGAGAGCCGGCCCCATGACCAGCACTGGGCTGCAGTAGATCCATCTTCCCACATACATCATGTGATTTCTCACATACAGGAATTTCATTCCCTCAGGTGCATGAATACTGGTCTTGACATAGTCTCTAATTTCTTCATCTGTCAGCTCTTTGGGTGTGAACCCAGACTCAACATCAATCCTGATGTTCATTCCTGTCGCTTTCTTTGCAGTCTTTTTGCACTATGAAATTATTATTCTGACCACACAGAATCCAAACATGATCATTACTAACAGGGTTCCAAGAAACTTGAAGATATTCGCCATCGATTGTGGAACCCATGAGAAGATTGACGCAAACCAGCTGTCATCAGCAATGTCTTCCACTTCATCTTCCATCTTGACGTGCAAGTTTGTCAACATCGTTATGGCCTCTGTCAAGGTGCCATTCTCATCATCACGAGAAGGTATGAATGTGCAACATGATTCTCCAATTTTGGCATAAACACCTCCATCCATAACTGTAATAATGTTCAAGACATATCTATTCTGGAATGCCATCAGTTTTATGGGTCTCAGCTCTTCCTTGATAGCATTGAATCCCTTTATGGTAGTGTTGATTAGCTGTAAAAGCTCCAATCTTGTTATCTGTAACTAATTGGCATTTGCCATTGTTTGATTCCCAGGCATAAAGATAACTGTAAAAATGGAGGCAGTTTTGCTGAACAGTCTGTGCTCATATGGAATAGCACCAAAAGCTTCTATAGATTTAGCTGAGAAGTAATTCTCCCTCTTTATTCGATCGAGGAGCCCAACAGATCTCTTCTTTCTCATGTGAGCATCTGCCTTTGGAAACTAACCAATTTTCAGGTCACTCTTCGGAATCACTAGTGCTGGAATGTGAACAATCAGTATAGAACATAGTCCTCCCAGTCTCCTGGCAGCTTCATGTATGCTCTGGATCTGCAGGCCCAGTAGTGGTCCATTATCACTACTGTCCCAGCATTCATTCTTGGTACATCGAAGATTCGCCCACACTGTTGATTTACTCCAACTTTTTTAGTGCCATGGATTCTGAAGCACAGTTCTGCACTAGCCAGAGGCACTATCTGCAACAGGCCTCTTTTATCTTCAACCCATGTCGGCAGTTTTGAAACCCTTGGCCATAGAGGTTTACATTCCTTTTCCACACAATATAGAACTGGTTTATGATGTCCAGTTACTGCCACAGCTCTGCATACAACTAGGCCTTTTTCCCAGCCACCTGGAGAAAGCACTGTTCCCCAGATCTGCATCTGACCTCTTTTCTTGCATCTTTGTATTTCCTCGTCAGTCTTTCTTTGGCAATTTAGTTTTTTTAATTTATTTCCTATCAGATTCCTGCTCCCTTCATGCCAGGCTGTTTGTATTTTATCACATGATCTCTGGTGTGTGGTCTCTCTCTTGTCTTTAAATCTTGCACATAATCGTCCCCTTTTGGAGCTGTCCATTCAGTTGCCCATACAATAGATGCTGTTCGACCCTGAAATTGACCTCTTGTATGGCAGAGTGCAAGGTGAGTCAGGCAATGAGCCGTTCGGATATCTATCTCTATAGCTATGAATACTTTCCCATAGCACAAGGTAGCAGAGCACAAACATAACAATAATCCTCAGAGGTTCTCTTTCCTACCTCCTTCATGTTTTGATACCACATATTGTTCCCCAAATGTGCTGTACTGTCTAGATAATCATTTAACTCATAATCATCTTCCCTCACACTTCTCTTGGGTCTCGTTCTTTCAAAAAAGAATACATGCAAAATGCCCATGCAGTACATCACACATCATCCTTCCTACAGGAGGAATCATAGGAACACTTATCAGAGAAATGGGTGACTTCACATGTGTCACTGGTGTAGGAACAATCACATATGGCCTTGGCCTCCTTACAACCTCTAACTGCATAGGTCACTGGAGTGGAGAGAATCAAAGGAATTTCCGCCTTTCTCGAACCAGCAAAGTAAGCAGCATGAATTAATAAAAACAGGAAAATAATGATAGATGCGGTGCACACCTAAATTATGCACCAATACATAAAACCCCACCATTGGTGTCTTTCTACACGTCTTTGAGTCTGCTCACTTTCTGGAACTGCAATATGCTCAATAGACCACATTATGCCTGTGTATTAGTTTTAAGGAAGGAAAAAACATTTTTAATCAGGCAGATTTGTCAAGTGCTCCGGTAGCTGCAAAATTTGCTCAATGATTGCTGAGTGCAATCTCCTTATAACTGGACAATTTTTAGGATCGTGCAAGAAAACAGGAATGTCAGTACTTCTCCCCACAAGTGCAGGATATGCCCGAAGAATAAAAATAAAAACAATAAGCAAGAGCTGGTGAATGTCGACATGAGATAGAACCATTTGGGTGTCCAAAGAGAAACTCAGTGAAAAATGAATCAGACAACTGTTCTCTTTTCCAATAGTCAACAAGGAAATCAAGAGCATGCATTTATCATTTATATTATCACTTTCTAAAGTCCAATTTCAATGAGTTCCTGTTGCTCAAGAACAGTTACTTTCTCACTCCTGCTAAAATATCTATTGAGAGTGTCCGGGGAAGCCACAGTCACAATGCACACTTGCATTTATTTAAACAATAATCTGTGTGTTCTTCTTCCTCGTCATCGATCGAGTCTGCACATGCTGAACTGCTTCTTCTTGACTTGCTTCCAAATTGGTCTCACCAGCATATGGCCTGACGTCACTGAGGTGAATCCATGCGCATCGTTCTTGGGCTTTTATTGCAGATGGAGTAACATTCTCCACGATAAAAGGACCACTAAATCGGGGCTCATGCCAATTCCTAGTGAAGTTGCAAATTAACAGAGGATCACCAATAAAAAGTTTTGGTACTGATAAAGGTTTTTTATGTCTGTTTTCTTAATGCTCTTCATCTGTGTCCTGAGACCGACACCCCTTTACCTGAGGTGATCTGAAATGACAGAGATATTAGCGGTCATACATGTTAAATACACATGTAGCTCATTTGCTAACAATTCTGCAGTTGTCTGGGCATCACTTCTACTCCTTGTTGGAAGTGACAGGGGTGTTCTCATTTGCCTTCCTGTAACTAGCTCATGGGGTGTGAGGTGATGGTCCGGCCCGGGCTGGTTCCTTAATGCACCTAATGCAAGGGACAGACAGTACAGCCACCCTTTCTTTAATGACAATTTCAGTTGAGCAATTAAGTCTCTCACATATCTCATTCACTTGTGGGTGATAAGCAGAAGAAAATGTATGTTTAATACAAGCAATAGACTGATTTGTTCAAATACTTCATTTTCAAAATGGGGCCCATTGTCGGATCTTAGCACCTCACATACTCCCCATCTAGGAAATAGTTCTCGAACAAAAAACTTTGCAGTGCAAGTGGCATCAGGGTGTGTACATGGACCTGCTTCAATACATCTCGAAAAGGGACACACCACCACTATAATATACCTGTATCACTACATACTTGCAGCATGTCAACATAATCAATATGTAAATGCTGAATAGGACCATTCGATCGAGGAATCATTCCTCTAATCATTCACAATGTGTGTCCAGCAGTAAATCTTTGACATACAATGCAATTTACTACATAAAAAGCAACGTGTTCTAACAGGTTTGGTACAAATGAATCCCCCTCATTAGCTGCTGAAAGGCTTTCCTAGTTACATGCGCAGGGTAGTGTAGCTGTTCTAACGCTACCCACAATAAGGCTACAGGAATCACCGGTTTACCAGTGCTGTCCTGCTGCCACAATGCTTCAGAGGGGGATAAAGAACACCCCCTCTCTGTCCATAGCACCTTTTCTTCCTGCGCAGCACTGCCTTGAACTTCCATCAATTGCTTTCTAGACAAATAATTAAATCCTTAATTTACAATCATAATCATGACAATTATTTTCCTTTACATTAGGATTATCAAAACTACAAATATCAGGTGAATATGCAACCATTTTGGCCTCTTCATCCGCGGCTTTGTTCCCACGTGAGATAAAGTCAGTTCTCTTAGTATGTTCTGCGCGATTAACTATTGCAATGACTACTGGGAGTTGTAGTGCCTTAATAAGCCTGTCCAATAATGCAGCATGTTGAACTGGCTTGTCATCCGCTCGGTGGTAGACCCTCCTTTTCCAACATGCTAATCCTGAATGCACGGTTGACGTCACATAGGCAGAGTCACTGTACACCATCACTTGCTGTCCTGCATGTTTCTTGAGCGCGACAAAAAGCATGACCAATTCCGCAGCCTGTGCCAAAAAGTGAGGCGGTAGTCTTGCACTTGCTACTACTTCAAATTGCCCACTAGCTCTGTGCATTACCAAAGCTGTACCTGAATGCCTTTCTCCTTCAGTTTGATACATTTTTTGATTACCCATCAATAAAGAGAGCCTCCCCCTGCTAGAGCCTTCTACTTTACCCTTGGGATCTCATCATAGACCTCATTGTAATTCAAGCAATCATCCCCTGCCACAAGTTCAGCTATAAATGTGGCAGGGTTTACTGTTTTACACATGACTATTTTGATTGCTGGATTTAATGTAACTACCTCATATGTAGAAGCCCTCTGAGATGCCAGTGAAACCCTGAGGTTTCTCTAAAACAGCAAACAAAGCATGCTCAACAAATAAAGTCATGGAACACCCCATCTCTATACTTGTAGACTTCTCAATGGCGAACGCGACTGCTGCCAGCGATTGTTCGCAAGGAAAGTGTCCTCTCATAATGGGGTCTAGAACCCCATTATAATATGGCAAAGGTTTATAACCAAATGTGGTTCTCTGTGTAAGCACTGCTGTCATAACTGTTCCATTGGTGTGTGAAAACAGGTAGAATGCCTCAGAATAATTGGGAATACCTAAAACTGGAGCTGTACAGATTGCTTTCTTCAACTCCTCAAACCTTTCCTCCATTTCCTCAGTCCATTCTGTTTTCTCATTATTTACTTTGGCTTTCTTTAAAGCCTGCAAAAGAGGTCTCGTGTATGTTCTATAATCAAATACCCATGCTCTAACATAGTTACACAATGCCAAAAACTGCATTCGCTTTATTGTATGCAGTTTTGGTGTTTTCATGATCGCCTTAGCCCTTTCATGTGTAACTTTCTTTCCCTCATGCGAGATTAACTGACCTATATACAACACCTCTTCCTGGCAATATTGTAATTTCTCCTTGTCTACCTTGTATCCTTTGTCTGCTAGGATAGTAATTAGCTGAATCGCATCTTGTGTACACTTATCCTCTGTCATGGTACAAACTAAAATATCATCTATGTACTGCAGCACAATGCTTGGCAAATCAATATTGCTTAGGTATTGCATATTGCTTAGGTCCATTTGCAGGACCCTATTAAAGATTGATGGAGACTCACAATACCCTTGAGGTATCCGAATGCTTTTCAGCTTAGTCTGGCAGAACGTGAGTGAATGACGCAAATCTTGAAAATCCTATGCAACGGGTTTGAGAAAAACACATTTTTCAAGTCAATCACTGTGAAATATCTAGGAATACTACATAAAATCATTGCAGAATTTGGAACTAGACGAAACTCTGCCTCTACAATCTGGTTAATTGGTCTCATGTCCTGAATTAAATGCCATAACCCCCACCTTCAATTTTTTCACAGGGTACACAGCAGTATTACACAGTGGCTCTGACATCACCAAGATGCCCTGTTCCATCATAGCTGATATAGTCTTAAAAATACCCTCATCTGCCTCTCGAAACATTGGGTACTGTCTTGCTCGAGGTAAAATTGCTCCTGGTTTCAGCTCAATCTTAACTTCGCCCACCCTCCTCAATAGGCCTACGTTATAAGGGCCTGTAGTCCATAAAGAGGTTGGCACTTTTTCCATGTCTTCATCGAAAAATGCAGGGCGCTGCCACGCTATCACCATTCGCTGTGGGATTTCTCTTCTCTCTATTCTGATCCAATATGTAATACTCATCTCGAATATTAATTCATCGTCTGGTGGATTGTCTTTAAACATATATTCATCTGTGACGTAAGTCAATCTATACCCTTCCCCAATGGCAATTACCATTCTCCATGACCTGCCCTTGTCATCAAATCCTTGAAGCATGGCCAATTCCCCTCACACTATGGCTGCATGTAGCTGTAAGGGAAAAATCTGTCCCCCCTCTTCGACCATGGGTATCTGGGCCCTGAGCAAAAATTCATAAGGTATCCTCATAATCTTACCAACTAAGCTGGGTAGCCATGCTAACAAAATGCACACCCTGTAAAGGAAAACTTCTGGTTCTAATGGCATTCCTCGTAGAGCTATCTGCCCTGTAAACGCCATGATAAATTCACCCATGTTTAAATAATGCATCCCTGGCATGGAACACAATATGCCTACATCAGTTAAAGAAATTGTCATAAATTAGCTTCATTATTAAGTCTCGCCCCAGAATTTTAATTGGTATCTGCCTTGAATACATAAAGGTACAGACATATCACAGTCTCCCATAGAGACTGGTAGTTCATCAGTAAAAGGAACTCTATTTGTAGCTCCAGAGAAGCCTTGCGTATTCATGGCATTGCCCGATAATGGAAACTTTCCCTCCCGTACACATGAGCGAGTTGCCCCAGTGTCTACTAAAAAAGAAAATAATTTGCCTATTACGGTAACTTCAATCCTTGGTTCCTCTTGAGGATTTGGTGTCACCGAGAGTACTGAACACATCAAGTCACCCTGTGAGCTGGCCTACTTATTCCTGTGCCTGTAAAAGGACTTCCTGCCACACTAGTGACACCCCCTACTTTAGGCATCTACAACTGTCCTTTGTTTGCACTCTGCTGTATCTGCATGGGTGCGTGCTGGAATTGCGGATTCAATGGTGCTTGCTCTGGTTCAAACCCTGTTGTGTTTGCGGCACTTGTGCTTGATATGCTGTCGGATCTTTGCAAACCCATTCCTATTTCGTGAGCTATATGCTGGAGGATAAGCGGTGCTCCCTTTTGAGAATTGCCCATTCTGTACATATCCTTGGCTCCCACATTTTTGCACGATGTGCCTGTCATACCACATGTCCAACATATAGGAGGGAATCTTCTCAATTGCCCTCCTTGCATACTTTGATTGTCATTCTGCACATTCTGAAACCTGCCTTGATTATTTTGAAAGCCACCTCTTCCTCTGAAATCTGTACCTCTGCCTCTCAGCACAAACCCATACCTTCCTTGATCTGATTGGTGTTGATTACTCGCCTGTGACATACCCATTGCTTGCTGCGTTCCCAGCCCTTCTCTGCTTGTTAGTACTGCACCTTCTATGGCATACTTTCATAATTTCTTCTGGACTAACCTAGCTTCCTCAAGTTTCCTAGCATCCTCTTTCCTCTTATTTTTCTCTTGCAGCAGTCGGCAATGATGTGCAATAATCAACTGTATTTCTGCACAAGGCTTCGCTTCCATTCCCACTAGTTTGTTGAGCTGGCTCTGTACCTGCTCTGGCAACCCCTGACACAAAATGTGGTAAAATACTGGCACTGATTTCCCCCAAGGCTCTCGAGTTTCCCAGATCCACCGTTCCTGAACATTTTGAATGTAAGCAAGCAGATCCTTGTCATCTTTCATTTTATGTGCCATAATTGCACCCATATCTGATGTATCAGGATACTGTACACTAAGCACTTTCCAGACAGCCGCCCTGCAATTATTGAATGGTGCTCTATCATGAGCTGTGTTCCGTGCCATAACACTCGAATCACTTGCTCTTGTCCAAATGTCATCAGCTTTTTCCCCGAGAATGGCTGCTAGTAGACCCTTCATGTCCGCTATGGCTAACGTATTTCCTCAAGTCATTTTTTCTAGCTCATAAATCCATTTTCCCACACCAGCCGTTAAACTAGGGAGTTTACATCTCAAATTATCCTTGTCCATTTGGGGCCAAGGGATATACTGTGGTCTGGCCCCTCCTTTCTCCAATAAGGGGAATTGTGTAAACCCAAATCCGCAATCCGCTCCCATCATTTGCCTACTCAAAGTGGGGACAATGGTTCCCGATTGCCTTCTACCTGGCAATGACCTCAACCTGTTCACATATGGTGGTGATTCCCCCCTCTCATAGTGCGATCATCCTTTAGGTCGCTCTGGGTATGCCATGGGGTCGGGCGTACTATCTTTAGGTTGGTCTAAATCCAACCATCTCACTTCCTTGTCCATCTGCAGACATCCTTCTGGACTGCATGCACTTTCTCCCTCTTCCTCACGGAAGGTTTCTCTGTCTTCATCTGGCATTTCTAGTCCCCAATTAGTGTGGCTTTTGTCGACAATGATCTATGCCTAAGACTAAACAGGCTTCTTTGCCTCGTGACTGGATCAACCTTCTTTTTTCTTGCCTCTCGATTCACTTTTAGTCCTCATCTCCTGATAAGCTTTATCGATCCTATCTCCCATGCTTCCTATCTCGAAATTCTCATCTCGGTTTACCCTAGATGGTCCTGGCATTACTTCTTGCGACGGGAGGGACTCCTCTATATCGCCCCATGATATTACTGGACTCGGTTCCATCAGCTCTTTCTGAATGCGATCAATGTCGCGTGCCCACTGTCTTCTTTTTCGTTCCATTTCTTCATCTAATTCCCTTTGCTTCTTCGATTTCCATCTAACTCTGTCCTTCTCCTGTATTTTCTCTTTCCTTCTTTCGTTTGCTCTACGCACTTCTTCATCTCTTTGTCTTTGCATTCTTTTGTCTCATAATTTTTGTTCTTCTTCCTCTTCTCTCTTCTTTTCTTGCCTGTCTTGTTCTTCAATTACTCTCTGTCTGTTGTCATACTTTCTCTGCTCTTCTGCCCTTTCTTCCTTTCTGAGTTGCTCCTCCTGATACATCTGCTCTTGCATTTGTCTACTCTTCCTTTTATGCTCCTCCTCTTTCAATCGTTTCTCTTGTTTACAGTTTTTTCGATCTTGTTCGTCTTGATCTTCCCCTTGCCTTACTTCCTCAATGCTTTTCCCATCAAGCTTGAGCAATATCTGTCCACCCATCCATTTGTTCTGTATGAGCGGGACCTCATCAGCTTTATTCCTTTCTCCTTTCTATCTCTTAATCTCTCGTTCTATATCTACGGATACATTCGGTCATTCACTCTTCTCCTCTTTATCTTGAAGGACCTTAAAGGTCTCCTCCTTTCCCTTGCCCTTTCTCTTTCTGGACATTCTTCACTGCTATAAGCAGGTGGTTCAGATATCAGATTACTATAACCTATTGTCGCTTTTAATTCCTTTAACAGATACAATCCTTCATCATTTGTACTATCACCATTTACTTCAGGCAGGGTAGGAGGAGCAGAAAGCTCAACACCTTCCTCCCTGCACTGATTAAGCATCCAATCTTCAGGAGGCAAATCTTCGCGTTCCACCTTGTACATTTTCCAAAGCTTCCATTAATACAGATTTATCAGTCGCATCTCGCCTAGCTAGATCACTAAGGCGAGATTGCCAAATTTGAGTTAGTTCAGCTTCTTTGTTTGTTCTTTCATTTAAGCTCTGCAGGGCCGAGGTCATATTAACATGATTCTCTTTTATTTGAGTGTTGCTGATGGTTACCTCTTGAACAGAATCTTTAATTGCCTCATAGAGCTTAAGAAAAATGGCTAATGTTATAGTTAGCAAGGACATAACCACTTTTTCAATATGGTTCAAGTCTTTTTCTCTTTCAGTTTTACAGGCCTCAGTTATTATCCTTAGAATTTGTTTATTCCATATGTCTCCTGTAGGCCTGTTTTCCTCTTCCAAGTTTAAACGGCTGGCTAGATTGCTTCCCGTGTGATCCTTCCTTACTTCTGCATTTTCCATACCTTCATTCACCCTAACCACTGGCAAAGTTTTATTTCTCCCGTCCCAAAGTGGCAAATGAGTTCCTTTCAGGGCTGTCATATTTTCCCGATGGCCAAAAGGAGGTATGGCGGTATTCTCAAGCTGTTCTTTATCCAAGGCAGCCATTTTTTCATTGATCAAGCAGAAACTCCTTCTTTTTTCTCTTCCTATTTTATCCGTCAGTGTAGTGATGTCTTGCATAATTTTATCTGCCAGGCATAGATTACTCAAGCTTGCCGGTGCAGTGTCTGCTGCATTGTTGTTATTCAATCTTTCTAACGGCCTCTGCCCTCCCAGGCGGGAATTAATGGATCCTGTGTCGTAGTCATCTGTAAGAACTCCTTTATTTACTTCATTTGGGGGATTTGCAGATCGATTCCCCTTCTCCTTTGTGGGGCTAGCTGCTATGGTGTATTTCCTCAACGTGGGACTAATCCTTTCTTCCCTATATGGTTGAAAAATGTCTATAGGGTCTTGCACTATCATTGATGGCCTTCTGAGGTCAGTATTTTTATTCTGATTGATCGAGTCCTGCAAAGCGTCTTCGATATGTCCCAAATCCAGCACGTCCCATTTGTCAACTTGATCCCATGATGTTTTTACAGTTTGCTGGCTATTTACAATACTAGTCACGCCAGAGCTAAATTGTGCCGCTGATGGCCTTGTAGGGTTTTCTAGACTCATGTCCACAGTTTCTTGAATTATTGATTCACTGAGGTCCACCCCTATCCCATCTTTAGGAACTGTTCCGAGGGCCTCATCCTCTGTTTGTAGCATCTTCTGATTACCTACCATGTCTTCAAGTGGATTAGTTGACAATAGGTTTGACTTTGTTGTCTCCTTTTCCTGTGTGGAGATAGAGTCCTTACCTGCTGGCACTTCATCAGGTGGAGCTACTTTCTCCTCGCAAATATCCTCAATTGCTATTTCAGCTACTTCATTGGATTCTAAAATGCTTTGTCCAGCTACTTTCCTCTCACAAATCCCCTCAGATACCGCCTCTACCTGGCCTGGAAATGTTGATGGGGAAAACATTTTTATGATTTCTCTTTCCGTGGGGATGGTACATGCCATGGGTAGTTCTGGAGAATTACGTGCCAACCACAGCTTATCACCTTTTTCCGCCAACTGTGAGAGTGATTTTTCCATATTTGATTGATTGTCTCCCACTGATAAGCTTTTCCTTTTATCAGTACCAAATGGAAGTCGGCTTTGTTTTAGCATCGTAGTTCTCAGGGTTTGCTCCGGGCTCCCATTTACTTCTGGGAGTGAAGCGAATCTCTCTCTTACCTGCAGGCGTGTTCTTAATCCTGTTCCTTGCGTACCCTTTGAGACCGGGATTGACTTCATTGTCTCGAAGGGGTCTTCGTTATCTCTCGCCTCAGTAGCTTCCCGCAGCTGGTAGCCAGGCAGTACCTGTACCGCCACCGCAAGCAGCCAAACAGCCTAACAGCTCCTTCAATCCACAACAAACAATGCCCTTTGCGCGCCGGGCTTAGTGCCGCAAGGGTGTCCGGGGGCAGGTCTTATTGCACTTCCTGATGTCGTCACAGAGGGCGGGCAGGGGGCGGAGCCAACTAGCGCAACAGCGCTCGAGCCTGCACGGCCCTCTCCTCGCAGGCAGGCACCTCAAATCCTCCAACGGCTGTCAGAGGGCAGGTGAGGGGGTGAAGAGGGGTCGCAGCCACAGCCTAACAGCTCCTTCAATCCACAACAAACGATGCCCTTTTCGCGCCGGGCTTAGCGCCGCAAGGGTGTCCGGGGGCAGGTCTTATTGCACTTCCTGATGTCGTCACAGAGGGCGGGCAGGGGGCGGAGCCAACTAGCGCAACAGCGCTCGAGCCTGCACGGCCCTCTCCTCGCAGGCAGGCACCTCAAATCCTCCAACGGCTGTCAGAGGGCAGGTGAGGGGGGTGAAGAGGGGTCGCAGCCACAGCCTAACAGCTCCTTCAATCCACAACAAACGATGCCCTTTGCGCGCCGGGCTTAGTGCCGCAAGGGTGTCCGGGGGCAGGTCTTATTGCACTTCCTGATGTCGTCACAGAGGGTGGGCAGGGGGCGGAGCCAACTAGCGCAACAGCGCTCGAGCCTGCACGGCCCTCTCCTCGCAGGCAGGCACCTCAAATCCTCCAACGGCTATCAGAGGGCAGGTGAGGGGGGTGAAGAGGGGTCGCAGCCACAGCCTAACAGCTCCTTCAATCCACAACAAACGATGCCCTTTGTGCGCCGGGCTTAGCGCCGCAAGGGTGTCTGGGGGCAGGTCTTATTGCACTTCCTGATGTCGTCACAGAGGGCGGGCAGGGGGCGGAGCCAACTAGCGCAACAGCGCTCGAGCCTGCACAGCCCTCTCCTCGCAGGCAGGCACCTCAAATCCTCCAACGGCTGTCAGAGGGCAGGTGAGGGGGGTGAAGAGGGGTCGCAGCCACAGCCTAACAGCTCCTTCAATCCACAACAAATGATGCCCTTTGCGCCCCGAGCTTAGCGCCGCAAGGGTGTCCGGGGGCAGGTCTTATTGCACTTCCTGATGTCGTCACAGAGGGCGGGCAGGGGGCGGAGCCAACTAGCGCAACAGCGCTCGAGCCTGCACGGCCCTTTCCTCGCAGGCAGGCACCTCAAATCCTCCAACGGCTGTCAGAGGGCAGGTGAGGGGGTAAAGCGGGGTCGCAGCCACAGCCTAATAGCTCCTTCAATCCACAACAAACAATGCCCTTTGCGTGCCGGGCTTAGCGCCGCAAGGGTGTCCGGGGGCAGGTCTTATTGCACTTCCTGATGTCGTCACAGAGGGCGGGCAGGGGGCGGAGCCAACTAGAGCAACAGCGCTCGAGCCTGCACGGCCCTCTCCTCGCAGGCAGGCACCTCAAATCCTCCAACGGCTGTCAGAGGGCAGGTGAGGGGGGTGAAGAGGGGTCGCAGCCACAGCCTAAAAGCTCCTTCAATCCACAACAAACGATGCCCTTTGCGCACCGGGCTTAGCGCCGCAAGGGTGTCCGGGGGCAGGTCTTATTGCACTTCCTGATGTCGTCACAGAGGGCGGGCAGCGGGCGGAGCCAACTAGCGCAACAGCGCTCGAGCCTGCACGGCCCTCTCCTCGCAGGCAGGCACCTCAAATCCTCCAAAGGCTGTCAGAGGGCAGGTGAGGGGGGTGAAGAGGGGTCGCAGCCACAGCCTAACAGCTCCTTCAATCCACAACAAACGATGCCCTTTGCGCGCCGGGCTTAGCGCCGCAAGGGTGTCCGGGGGCAGGTCTTATTGCACTTCCTGATGTCGTCACAGAGGGCGGGCAGGGGGCGGAGCCAACTAGTGCAACAGCGCTCCAGCCTGCATGGCCCTCTCCTCGCAGGCAGGCACCTCAAATCCTCCAACGGCTGTCAGAGGGCAGGTGAGGGGGGTGAAGAGGGGTCGCAGCCACAGCCTAACAGCTCCTTCAATCCACAACAAACGATGCCCTTTGCGCGCCGGGCTTAGCGCCGCAAGGGTGTCCGGGGGCAGGTCTTATTGCACTTCCTGATGTCGTCACAGAGGGCGGGCAGGGGGCGGAGCCAACTAGCGCAACAGCGCTCGAGCCTGCACGGCCCTCTCCTCGCAGGCAGGCACCTCAAATCCTCCAACGGCTGTCAGAGGGCAGGTGAGGGGGGTGAAGAGGGGTCGCAGCCACAGCCTAACAGCTCCTTCAATCCACAACAAATGATGCCCTTTGCGCGCCGGGCTTAGCGCCGCAAGGGTGTCCGGGGGCAGGTTTTATTGCACTTCCTGATGTCGTCACAGAGGGCGGGCAGGGGGCGGAGCCAACTAGCGCAACAGCGCTCGAGCCTGCACGGCCCTCTCCTCGCAGGCAGGCACCTCAAATCCTCCAACGGCTGTAAGAGGGCAGGTGAGGGGGGTGAAGAGGGGTGCAGCCACAGCCTAACAGCTCCTTTAATCCACAACAAGCGATGCCCTTTACTGTTTAAGCTTGGGTGCATGTTTTGGCAGTTGCTTTGTAAAGATGCATTAGTAGAGTAACATCTGTTAAGGGACTTCAATTCAGCACTCCAACTAAGTCAATTCCTGGTCTGGGATGCCCAAGGGAAGCCCTTATTTATATATTTTTATGACAAGTTATAATCTGGATGATAAACCCTTGTATAATGCCCCTCTCTTTGAATCCCCCTGACCTCACTGAGCCAAGAAGTAGGTCTGTTTTGCAAATTAAAGATTTATTGGAAAAATTAAACAATATATATATATATCACACGTGTATAATAAATTATTATTTGATATCACACTAAAGAATATGACAGTGATCAACAATGGATAATATTACAATTGTACGCTTATTTAATTACTTAGGAGTTGGTATAGAGAGGATAAGGTAGCTGAGAATGCTTTTATGGATTTAAGGAAATGCAATGGTGGAAAAGAATGCAGCACAGAAATAAACTGATATGGTTTCAACAAGAGATAATATAATCACTTTTCCCCTTTGTGGCAATTCACTCCCCCCTATGCAATATAAAGAGCTGGAAGAAAAGCACACAGTTTTCAGGAATACAATCATAATACAATACGAATTTCAGTTCGCCCCTAGCAAGCTTAGAACACAGGGATGATTTTAAAACACAGGCAAAATACTTAAATGTGATTTGCAAAGAAGTGAAAATATGCTAAAAATGATTTTAATTCCCTATAGGCGATTCAGGGTAGGTGGCAGCTACTTTGAATTAGTTCAGGTCAACACTATCAGTGATTCATGAGGGATTATTAGGTTGAAAACGGATTTCAGCAATGCAAAGCAAAAGACAGCGATTTTTGACAGGTGGTGAAATGAGCTAATTGCAATTCGCGGCACTTTTTCCGAGTGCGTCGAGCGTGATTACGGAAAAAGTATAAGGAATAGAAAGTCGTTGGAAAGCCTATGTTCTTAGCTTTAAAAGGAAAGTTAAATCTCACTTCTAGCACATACAGTTCAAGAGATACGGACGATTTTAGAAGAAGGTAGTTTCTCGAAATTAAAGTAAACTTCAGAATGACAAAATGACACTTTTACAGGTTTAATCAGAGAATTGACACACGATTTCTATGATGCAGTTCTGGACAGGTTAAAATGGTTTGAATCAGATTATTTTAGACTAAGAGATTGGTTCTGGCACAGTTTTCAGGATACTCACTCCTAGTCTTGGAAGGAATGGGCCTCCGTCACAGATCTGGTCAACAGGTTTAGCTGCGGTTCTCTCGCCACGGACGGTCTCTGGTACCAGTTCTGCTCACAGCGATCTGGGTCAGCTCTGCTCTGCTGGTCTGGATCTCTGGTTCTGGCAAAAGTTCTTGGCACTGCACAGCGGTCTGGTCTGGATACAGCACTGCTTTCTGGGTTCTGGCATAGGGTTCTAGCCAGAATCAAACAGCACAGCCTGGCTGTTGAAGAGTCAGGTTGCAAAAGATTTTGAGGCCTGCTGAAAAAGGATTCAGCTGGTGGTTCAGGCCCCTGTGCTACAAGTTCTGGAGTCTGGATTCTAAGTTCTGGATGGTACTTCTTGATATTGTCTGGTCCGGCAGAGTGCTTCGCAAGAATTCAGGCGAAGTGGAAAAATGAGTGTCCCTACCTGGGTCCCAGTAGCTCCTTTTATGTCTTTAGAAAATGGGTGTGTGCGTGGGCATAACTAAGCCTGCCCCTCACAACTTATCATTGGCCAAGCTCTCCTCTCTCCCTTGATTGGGGGAAGGAAATGGAGTGTCATCGTGATGAGGTAAGTTTATGGGTCAGAGGATCCTCCCCTGGTCAATTTGCACACAAATCTATTTTTGATCCAAATACATATTTGTCTATGTACAATTCTTCTAATATTATATGTCCAGTTAACCTATTTTCTGTAGCACCAAATCATCCCATCCCTGTCTTTGTAAGATGTCGTGTCCACTTCTGACAGAATTCTGCCCTTTTCATCAAGAACACAACCTCTAAACTTTTCCAGAATTTACACAAACATGCGCAAGGAATATGGCCATCAGATGATAAAGTGTCAGATTTTTAACATACAGACATTTGGAGTAATACCTTATTTTCCGCTACTACCCCCCAGAACGTACCACAGAGTCCTAACACCTCTTAAAATGTGCACAGAAAAATCACAAGAATAAATTATATTATTATATAATTTTGACAATTTCGTACTATGAATTATCCATCTTTTTAAAATTATGCTCTCTCCCAGATGGGTGTGGTTTAGGTTCCAAAGCACATGGGGGGATTTCTGTCTGTCCCCATCTCCAGCTCAGGTGGCTCCCAGAAGCACTGCTCCTCCCATTTTCTTCCAAGAGGAAACCATTTACGACTCCCCCTAATTTAACATTTGCCTGAGCCAAGCAAAGCTCATTGTTCTGTTTCTGCAGCCCCAGGTACCCCACCCCTAATTCAATCAGAGAGGTGTGATCTCCTTTTGGTGGTACAGCAGAAGGGAGGCCAGGCCTGGGAATGCAGTTGCTGGGCAAGTTTCCACTCCTGTCGGGGGTAGTTGTCAGGCAGAATTCAATCTCTTTAAGCTAGGCTTCAGCTAATTGTCACTTTTGTTCCCAGTTTTTCTTCATTCAAATCAAACTTACAATTTTTCCACATGCAGCTAGAACGCTGATTCTAAGTTCAAAACTATGACATTTAAATAGTTGCAACGTATGTGACACTCAAAAGTAGGTCACTCATTTATTTTAAACATTTCGATTTTAGTGGTTTTAAATCCAATTTCACTTAAGCTGCTGACATCCACGGCTCAGCCAGTTTTGTTATAAACATTGCTTTAGGCTCTTCATCTTTCCAGATTTTGTATGCACACAAGACTACATTCTGTCAAATGTCTGCTGGTGTTCAGTGAGATTTTTGAACGTCTTGCAATGTTTAAAATAGGCATTTTTAGCTTGCATTTCAGAGAAACAAATGTGATTTCAAAGCGCTTTTTGAGCTAACAGGCACTGCTGTTTTTCCTTTGGCACCACGTTTCACTCATGGCGCTTATGGCCCATCATGCTCGCACTGGTGGGTGGCAGGTTAGGCGACCATTTTGGTGTCACCATCTTGGATTTTCTAAGCCCACAGCGCCAAATGTTGTAGCATAATAATTCAAACGTGGGTCAAGACACCGGACACATCCCCCATTGTGACTAGTCTTAATTGACTGTCGATACTTACTGTTACTTTACACAAAATACGTTTTCAGAAAAATAACAAAAATGAGCGCGCACCAACAGCCACCGATCAAAGCCTCTAGTTTACAATGTTACTCCAATCTACTTATTTCGGTCGGCGTGGGCAATGACTAAAACAAATAGATAATAGCTTTTCCATCTCTACTCAACACAACCTATCTATCCTTGTCGCACTTCAACACTTCACTTTCTCTAATACATAAAATACATAAACAGACAAACTAGTTGACCTTTCAACACATACTTCCTCAGCGCTCTTTGCTGCTATTACTTGCCCCTAACTACTCCAATAGGAGTTTGAATCGTCTCCTCTCACAGATCTATCTGTGCGCAGCCTAGTTTACCCACTTGGGTTTTGAGACGACTCCATCTAGACGCTCCTTGAGCGTAGGACACTGGACTTATCTAGACACTCCTCATCATAAATTTACTCAACCAACCCCCCATCACTCTTTAATATTACCACAATCCCCTGTTCACACTTCATTTGCCATTCTCCTCAATACCCTCACCATTCGTCTTTTGTCTCTTGAAACTCGGGATCGCCTCTTCCTCCAACCGGCCACTTTCGCCTTCGCTTCACAGAGCGCCTGTGGAAACCAGGAGGGATTTTGTGAAAGAGGGGCCCGTCCCACCTGTATCTTCTTTACTTGCAAGTTTTCTATATCGGCCGCTCACCACAGGAAACCTCACGTTCTTTCAGCTAAATGGCAGAGGACGTCCGATGTTCCGCAATCTCAGAGAGCTTACTGGTCGATGGACCTTGATAACCATCATCTCTCTGCTACCAAGTGAACCCAGGGAACGGGCCCTTTAAGATGAGGTAACAGTATCTGAGATGGATGGGGATGAAGATCATACTCATACATCAATAATCAGACTGACACAGGAAGCTGGCAAATTCAAAGCTTTTTTAATAACAAGTCTTTAAAACAGGGAGTACAACGGACATCAACGGATGCTGCACAGAATTATCTCACAGTATTTAATTAAAAACGATTCCTTTATACTAAATATTCATCATAGGTTTCGTCATACTACATGGCAAACAAGAAAACCTACTTGGGGTTGTGATTGGTCAACAGGGGACATCTACATATACTTTCTATGGGATACAGGGACGTGATTGGGTCTCTAAGATCAGCTGGACAGTTAAGCCGATCCCAAGTGCTAGTCATCTTCCGTGTCAAACTAATACACAACATACAACTGGCTTCTCAAACTATAGGGCTCCTTAATACGTGGCCCTCAATAATTGATTGGCACACTTGTACCCTTCTGGAATATTCCACTTGCTAGCAGCATGCAAGCTGGTACCCCAGGTGCCGGGGGTTTGGCCTAGTCATGACTCCCCACCCAATTAGCCCAACATCCATCATCACTCCTGCGGTCTGCCATTCAATTAGCTCCTTTGAACTCGGCCTTGCAGAGGCTCACTATGCCTGAGAATAAAAGGGATTGTGGCATGGCCATATCTTCTGGTCTCGATGTAGCTCGCCCAAAGTCTATTTTCATCTGACCATGTGACTGCAGACCACGGTTTTGAGCTCTTCATTGTATTTAATACTATTAAATGAAGAAATGTTGGCACCCTTAGTGACCTTCGTTCCACCTGAAACAGGAACTCAGCTTGCTTCTCATGTTATTGTCTCTTCTGGAGTACATGACAAGGCCCAACTCTTGTCACTGGGCCAGGCAAGCCTTTCTCAAATTTTTCTTCACCGTCAGCTATTCTACTCTGCTGTGCCACACTTCCATTCACGGGTATCAGGTATTAATATCGTCACATATATGGTCGCCGTAAATAATATCGCCGGGAAAATGTTGTGGTGATATTATTTGGGTGACCATATACGTGGCGATAGGGGCAAATAAATAAATAAATAAATAAATAAATAAATAAATAATAATTTGGGAGTTGCGGGGGTGTCCCCCGCATGGCCCATGCAATAATGTTGCCACAAAAAACGGGAAGAAAAGGTGTAACACACAAAAGCTATATCATTAAGAAAAATATTTTTATTATAGAAAAAAGATATCATTCTCATTAAAACTGTGTTAAATAATACACAGATTAAGGAACAACCCTAAAACCAAGTTATCAAAAAAACAGGACGATTACATACACAACATCAATGTAAAAATAAAAAAAACAACCATACCACATTAACTAAAAAAACAACATTTACCATACAAATATCAGTGAAAAATGCATTTGTTGCAATCTATTGAATTTTTGAATTTTTCAAATGAATTTTTCACTGATATTTGTATGGTAAATGTTGTTTTATGTCTTTTTTCTATAATAAAAATATTTTTCTTAATGATATAGCTTTTGTCTGTTACACCTTTCCTTCCCATTAAAATGTGAATTTGAATTTTTTTCTTCTATACTATAAAATATTGTCTTGGGGTCCCCAGACAGTGAAAACAGTAGGTTTATGTAACGGACCTTGCTGTGGGGATTGTTTTTGTTTTGATTTGACCTCATTTGTACTGTTTGCCACAAAAAACGACCATTTTTCGGCGATATTTTTGTATGGCGATATTTTTGTGGCAACATTATTACATGGAACCCATTCACGGTGTCCAAGTTTGCTAAAGTATATCATGGAACATCTAGATTCTATACATTCCTATATACATATACATTGGTGCATCGCCGCAATCTATTCACTACATAGTGTATGGGAGTGAGGGGTCCCCAGGCTCCCTCGCGCCGTACACTCCTCAGTACAAGGCTTGGACCACGTGCCTCCGGTAGTGGGATTGCCCCTTGCCCTTATGTAAAGTTAACCACAATTGACTGCTACATAGATGGGACTACTGAGCAGGACACGGGGCATCCATCTTTTGTGCCCCCTTTCGACTCCATCTTGGGTAAACAGGCCTCACTGTGATAGTACAGCAATGCTCAGCTCCCCTTCCACCGCAGCAGCCAAGAACAGAGACACACACACACAACGCGCGCAGGCAGTTGGCTGGCCCCCACCCTTGCACTCCCCCTGCGAAGGAAAGCTCTGCGCTCCCATTCTCATGCTGAAGCCGGAGAAAGTTGCAACAACCAATATGATACAGTTTTCTTCCTCTGAGATCACTGCTAGCATGAGAACCAGCATGTGAACCAGGATGAGCTAAGCACTTTCTGCTCGTTCGTCCCCATAAACGTGCAAGCCACACACCCCCATTTAGAGCAATTTATTGCCATCCTGACCCTAAGCTCCCTGTAAGGTATTTCTTTCAAGTGCCAGACCCTCGCCTGTGCTGCGAAATCCACCCAACGCACCCACTACTAACCTTAAGTATCTTACCATAATATATGTTTTTACTTATACTAATAGGTCTAAAGACTTAGGAGATATGTGAAACACAGCTTGATTCTTTTTATATGCACAATAAAGGTCAAGGCCTCCAATTAAAACCACGAATGACCCAATTGTACTGACAATAATTATTATGTGTGACTTGTGTAGAAATATGAAAAGTAACATAAAATGTTTACATAATTTGTTATTTAGTGTTTTACGAATGCAACATATTAGCTTAGGTAGTGAGCACAGTGACCGGACCCTGACCTGCGTGGAGCACAAGATATTTGACGTCCGTCATCTCATCAGCCACTCAACCAACCAGAAGGAAGAGATGCCACCAACACCTACAGCACCACACCGCCTGGCCAATCGGGTCCATTTAGCATTTTTTGTTAGAGTTACTTTACTTGATATATATACAAATATGATGTAAATGTTTGGGAGGGGTTTTTTGGGTTATTTCCTAGCTGGAGAAATAAACCATCCTTTGAACTCTTGCAGCCGGGTCTCGGTGCCTCTTTCCCTGACAGGGGTAGTGTTGGTTATTTTATTTTCTCTCACACGTAGTAAGCCGGGGAAATGCACCTACATTTTTGGTGACCCCCGCAACGTGATTTAGAGAGGTGCCTCGAGGCCTGCACTGCCCGGCACCGAGATCCAGGGCGCCCCCAGCAAAACCATCGCCTCTGCGGTTGACCAGACTGTGCACACCAAGAAGAAAGGGTCAAGGGTTCCCGGTTGACGAATACCCGATCGAAAAGGCTGCTCGCCAAGGCAGGCCACGGCTTGGTTGGGGGACGGACCTGAGCGAGGTCTGGCCATGAGCGGCGACCCTCGGAGTACCTGACTGAACACGTGGAGTCCCGGTTGCAAAGACCCCAAAGGAAGGTACGGGGAAATAAGGGAAGAAGGGAATTAGCAAACAAAAGGAAGGTAGTGAAGAATAGGGTATGTGTGAGTGACGGTGAGGCTTTTCTGATCTATCCTTTATATGGCCTTTAGGTGTTGTAAGAAGTGAGAAGAAGAAAAGTGGTATCCTAGCCCGTACGGGGTAGAAGGCGGCGCCGCGTAGCATTTGTCCCGACCAAGTGCAGAATAGAGATAAAGAGAAAACAGTAGGGGTCTCGTATATTGAGTAGACTCGGAGTAGTTTTAGAATATTCTTTTTCCGTGGAGGTAAGAAATCTTGAGACATAATAAAGGTGAAAGGGGTGGGGAGTGAATGAGTAATAGTACGTAGAATAGGGAAGAAGAAAAGCCAGGGAGAGTAACGGGAATAGGGAAAGAACAAACGCGCGCAGGCAGTGCATGTGTATGTTGCATGATTATATGTTTGTCGGTCTGCTTTGTGTATATGTCTTGTTGAACACGCTGAAGTATTTCAGTACAAGTAAATTGTTGATTAATAAATAATAGGCAAAGAAATAAATTGTGCGAGGTGAACAGGTAACACCTCTCAGAAAGAACAGCTAATGTGACATACCATAATTGCGAGCATTGATAAAGAACGCATTTTCACATATTGTAACTGACATATCAAGTGAGAGGTGGGAGAGGACTCAAGGGTACCAGAACACACAAGAAAGGAAAAGAAGCATTGCCATGGGGGGAGTAATGCCACTGGCACATATTTGCAGCACCTTCCACTATATAGCGACAGGATACAGAAGTATCACGATCAGTGGATCACTGAGATAAAAGGAGATGGGGTTATACCAATTTAGCCAGAAGGAGGGTCATTCGACAAAAGTGTGTTGGACCTAGTATCAACACATTTGCTAGCACGATACAAAGGGAAACAGTTACAGAACCGGAGAGAAGTATTAGATTTATGGCGAATGTTCGAGGAAGTTACCCCCACGGCAGAGGTAGGTACAAGCCGAATGTTAGAAAAGCAGAAAATACCTGAAGAAGTAAGCGGGACACCAAAAGGGGAGTGCTCAACAACTACAACTGAGAATGAAGTAACAAAAATCTATCCCTTAATGACCAGGCCAGAAGTAGGGTTTAGTGAGCCCCTGTATATACCACCCACCCCCACTGCTCAGTGCGGGGCAACAGCCCCTGAACCTCCACCATATGACAAAGGAGGCCTGTACGGCCCCACGAGTGCACCTCCTGTGGACATAGCACGTTTAACAGGCGATTTAAATCGCCAGCTAGCACACGCACAAATGGAAATAACACGGTTAAGAGCTCTATGTGACAAAGGGCAAATGCTGCCAGGGGGAGGGAAGGTACCCCCACTGTCACTGGCAGATCTCACACCCCCGATAGGGGCAGTAAGCAATGCAACCCCAGCAGTCTCCCCTGCTGAACAGCTAATATTCTTCTCTGAAACTGCACTGATTCTGCAACTGGACCACTCTTAACGGCCTCGGTCCTGGGCCCAGCCACTCTCCACTTGCACTGATGCCCTGGAACCCCTCTGCACTGCGGGACTGTCTCTGTATCCCTACAGCCCCCCCCCCTTTCCCAGCACTTGTTCTGCACTTACCTTGCACTTGCCACCAGCTGGCCCTATTTATTTATTACTTTACGCCACTTACCTTGTACTGCACTCCCCCCCCTCCCCTTCCCCTTGCACTTTTCCCCCTCCCCCACCCCTGCACTTGCGCGATCTGAATGACACCTGGCCTAGTAGGATCGTTGTCTGTCTCCCCTTGTTCCTCCCCTCCCCGCCTCGTCGCGCCTTGAAACACCTGTGTATAGGCGCGTTACAAATGCCATATCATATCATATCATATCAGGGCAATCCATAGCATCACAAGGGCCGTCGTCACAGCAAAGCCAAGAACAAGAGTGGCAGTCAGGACAGTTCCTGTTCCAATTGAATAACAAGCCAGTGAGAATTATATGCCCAAACACACCGGAGAGTCAACAAAGTGGAGATCTGGGTGAAAGACAAGGAAGTGAACCCAAGGAAGACTGGGAGGATAATAACGAGCTAGAGTCAGAAATAGAAGAAGTATGGGATGATTTAGATGAATACGAAGAGGCAGCTGCCGCAGAGGGTTCCCCACTGCCAAACTGCCGTTACCCAGACACACTATCACCACCATTATGGCAAGGTAGATTAAGACAACGAACAGGGAGGACAGGGAATATACTGGTAAGTAAAACGAAAAAAGGGAGAACGAGCAAAACAGGAAAGAAACAGAAACTACAAATGCCGCTGATACATAAAGGAGCAGGTAGGCCAAACTATATTCCGTGGGCCCAAATGGACAAAAACAACCTGTTAAAACTCCTCCCCCCACTGACGGGAGGAGCAGGTAAGTGGATACATGTATTTGAGAAGAACTCGGCAGGCGTGCCGTTAGCTATAGGTGATGTGAAAAGCTTATTAGTATCAGCAATCGGGGACCAAGCAGACACAATCTGGGAAAGGGCAGAGTTCCCGGGAGTAACAATGAGCTGTGATCGCCACGATGGATCACCATTCAACAATGTTTGAGCACAAGTGTGGGATGCATTGCGGCGTGTATTTCCAGACGTTCCAGACTTACATGCAGTGATGCAGTGCACGATGGAGGAGAGCGAGGCTCCTGCGCAATTCATTTTGCGAGTGCAAGACTTATGGAGAAGTGAAACTGGTACGGCATGGAATCAATCAACAGCCTTATTTTATTTTATCATTAAAAAGGGGTTGCCGAAAGAGGTGCAGAAGGCCTTGGACAAAATAGCTGGGATCGAAGCCAAAGGGCGGCCTGAAATTCAGAGCATAATTATACACCATTGGAGGAGGATCAAAGAGAAAGAAAAGGAGGTCACACAAAAGAGGCTGGCCGATGAAGCAAAATTAGTGCAGACAAAATTAGTGAAGGTCGCTGCCATTACTGCCAGTGTAACCGCAGGCAGAGGAAACGAAGGAGAGGAAAACGCGGGAGGAAGACCCATTGGGATAGCAGTGCAGTGGGTTGGAGAGGACCAAGGACAGTGGAACGGAGAGGAACAGCCATGCCAAGGATCACAGTGGCAGAACAGGCCGGCCCAAGGAAGAGGTGGGTACCGCGGGCAGAGGGGAGGATACGGAGGAATGGGAAACAGAGGGTATGGTGGGCAAGGACCAAGAGGAGGACAACAGGGGTCATGTTGGAATTGTGGAAGGTGGGGACATTATTCACGAGATTGTAGAATGCGACCATCAGGTTATTTTCAGGGGCAGCAGCAGCCCATGAACAATGAACAGGGGTGGGGCTGCTCACGCCCAGGTAGTCCTTGTGGAACTCCAATGGGGAGGGGGGGGCAACAAGATCAGTACTGCTATGACCCCCAAATGCAACAAAGACAGGCAGCCCCACAACAGCAGCAACAGCAGCAGCCACAACAGCAAAACGCACCACAGCCCATGGCAAGACAAAACTCAGTAGGGGACATAAATAATAACCCTTTTGCAGCGGCCGCAAATGGTGCCCCTGCACCATTCTGTGACATAACGGTCGTAGGTGACAACGTTTTTTCAGTGCCAGGTCAGCAAAGATACCAAGACTAGGACAGCCCACAGGGAGTACTTGCGTGTCCAGTCCTATCCACCACACAAAGTGCAAATGAGGAACCACTAGTGGCAGCAGAGATAGGAAACAAGCAGTTTATCTTTATGGTAGACTCTGGAGCAGAAAAATCATGTCTCACAGAAGGGCGGTTTCAGCTCTCGGGAAGAAATTTGGAGACGCAGGGGTTCTCTGGGGCTATTTTAAAAGTTCCTTACACAAAAGATCTTGATGTAACAGTAGGGGGAAAAACAGTGCGCGCACCATTATTGCATTACGAAGACGCGCAAATCAGTTTGATGGGACGAGACTTGCTCAGTAAGTTAAACATGACCATAGCCTTTACTGAAAGAGGGATAGTGTGCTCAACGCCAGGGGTATGCCCCGTACGAGCACTCCTGATAATAAGCATCATTACAAAGGAAGTTGCAGTAAGAGGGATCCCCATTGACATGGACATGTTCGTCTATGGAATACAGGTATTAGCCCGAGTAGTGCCTGAAATAACACAAAAAGAGTGGAGAATGCCATTAGACTTCATATTCCGCCCAATCACACCAACAGATGTAGTGCCAGGCACAATTATATCTATAGACATTGAGGCAGTTCAAGTTTCCAACAAACGCATTGTGGTCATAGGCCTGGACGCGCAGGGACGCGAGTGGAGAAGTGTGCTATGCATAGAGCCGAACATAATGCTAAAAGATATAATTGATGAAGAATTGTTTACCGATTACGAGGGGGATGGAGAAATAATAATGGAAATAAGCATACCATGTGACATTATGATCCAATACAGAGAAATACACAACCCACTCATGGCTAACATAAAGGCCCCACTGACAATGTTTGAGGAAGACATGGCCAGGGTTGCACCTGAAATTTGGACTACAGGGCCACACGATGTGAGATTGTTGCATGAGGTGACTCCTATAAAGATAAAACTGAAACCAGGTGCCCTCCCACCCAGAATGAAACAATACCCAATATCCAAAGAAGCAGAGGAAGGTATTAGAGAAACAGTGAATGCACTCCTAAACCAGGGTATCTTAGTGCCATACAACACAGCGATTTTTCCGATTAAAAAAGCGAAAGGAGGGGCGTGGAGAATGGTCCAGGACCTCCACCCACTCAATGGCGTCATCCAAAAAGAGTTCCCATTAGTGCCTAACCCGGCATCAATATTGTGCAGTATAGCAAAAGAGGCAACTTGCTTCACTGTCATTGATTTGAAAAATGCCTTTTTCTCTGTGCCACTTGCACCAGAATCACAGTACTTCACAGCCTTTACATTAGGAAACAGCAGATATGAACACCGCAGACTCCCACAGGTGTATTGCGAGAGCCCAAGCATTTTTAACAGAGTACTACGAGAAGACATCGGCAACATAGATGTAGGGAGCACCATTACACAGTACGTAGACGATTTACTCGTCTGTAGCAAAACAGAAGAAGAGTGTAGAGAAGACTCGATAACACTGCTTAACGTATTGGCTGCCAACGGATACAAGGTGGACAAAGAAAAGTTACAATACTGCCTTGCAGACGTTGTATATCTTGGCCAGCAAATATCTAAAGATGGAAAAAGAATACTACCAGACACAGCAGCGGCCATTCGACACATTATCATACCAAAAACATTGAAGGACATGCAGAAATTTCTTGGCATATGTAACTATTGCCATGGATCCTCGATTATGCAACATACACACGGCCAATGCTACAAGCACTGAAGGAAGCACAGAAGAACAGGGCCCCAATAAAATGGACACAAGAGACAATTGCCCAATTCTCTCGATTAAAAGACCTTATTGCAGACGCCGCATTCCTTGCAAATCCAGATTATGAAAGGGAATTTTTCCTGTTTTCACACAGCAATGGAACATTGATGACAGCAGTATTGACACAAAAGACATCGCTAGGCCACAAACCATTAGCGTACTACAGTGGAATATTACACCCAGTAATGCAGGGACATTTCGCTTGCGAACAGGCCCTCGCTGCAGCGGCCTTCGCCATTGAGAAAAGTGCCACGATCGTAATGCGATGTTCAGTGACGCTATATGCGGAACACTCATTATTTGCTATCGTAGAAAGATCAAAATCTACTCTCACAACACATAGAGCCTATGAAATAATAATATCAAGTCCAAATGTGCACGTGGTCAGATGCAAGACAGTGAACCCAGCCACATTCATTGCAGAGCCATGCACAACTGAAGATTTACAGGAACACGATTGTAGCACGTACGAGGGAGAGGGCGATGACATTCCCAAAGCAAGAGAAAATGCCCTTACAGAAAGAGAAATCTATTTCATAGACGGGACAGCATCCATAAACTCAGAGACAGGAGAGAAACATGTGGGGATGGCAGTAGTGCGCATGGAAGAAGACACATACGAAGTGATTGTTCAAAAGCGCCTCCCCTCACATTACTCTGCACAAGCAGCCGAACTGACTGCACTAATCAGCGCGTTACATACAGCCAAAGATTGTGCCGTAACAATATATTCAGACTCAGTTTACGTCACCACCACAGTTCACTCAGGGCTATCACGCTGGCGAAGGAGAGGGTTCAGAAGAGCAGACGGGTCCCCTGTACAACATGCCACGTTACTAAATGAACTAATAGAAGCTTTAGCAGAGCCATCGGTAGTGGCAGTGGTTAAATGCCAAGCCCATACCAATAACACAGACGCTGTCTCATTGGGGAACATGGCAACCGACACAGCAGCGAAGGAAGCCTCGTACTTCAATAAGACACCAACATCAGAGTACGTTGTAAAAACAGCCACAGCAGAACAACCAGCAGAAGTATACAGTAACATGCCCATAGCACAATTGATAGAACTCCAGAGAAGGGCTGCACCGGAAGAGCAGGAGTTGTGGGGCAAACGAGGATGTAAACAATCAGCCACCGATCTCATTTGGAGACAGGAAACGACAGGCAAGGTAGTGATGCCTGTAGAATTATTAGAAGTAGCGTTCCAACAACTGCATTTCCCAGCTCATGTTGCAAAACAACACATCGCCTCAGACATTCAGGAGGATTGGTTTGTTCCCAATCTGCACGAATACTTGTCTAAATTTGTGATTGAATGTACTACATGCCAAACTTACAATTCAGGAATGACATTACGAACTCTGCGTGGCACTTTGCCACGCCCTACAGGTCCATTCAGAGAACTACATATCGACTACGCCGATATGGGAGAAAGATGTAATGGAGCAAGATACTTGATTGTGGTGGTATGCCCTTTTTCACGGAGGGTGGAAGCGGGCTCCTGCCCCCATCCTGATGCAAAATGTGCTGCCAAGTTCCTTGTGCGAGAAGTATTCTCGCGGTGGGGAATCTGTGACGTGATTCGTTCAGACAACGGCACGAACTTTGTGAATGATCTTTTCAAAGAAGTAACCTCCCTTCTGGGGGTGAAACATAAACTATGTTCGATTTATCATCCAATGGCCAATGGAGTTGTGGAGAGGACCAACGGGCTGCTCAAAAGCAATTTATCAAAATTATGCAGCACGTTGAAAAGAAATTGGGTATATTGCCTGCACCTAGCACTGTTCCAACTCAGAAATCAACCATGCAAGGATCACCATTTGAGCCCGCACGAAATCGTGACGGGGAGAAGAATGCACACGCCGCTCTCTCCTGTTAGGAGGGTGTCTGATGCACACAGGGCTGCCACAGTGCTGGGGGAAGAGTTTAAGGAATACCTAGCACAGCTAACGCGTGCAGTACGCAGCATAGCAAAACAAATTGCTCCGCCATTCACTGAATATGTAGCAACAGGCACCTCCATGCCGGCAGCAGATAGCCCGGAGGGGCCTTTAATGCCAGGGGAACACATCTATGTTAGAAGTTTTGTAAGAAGGTGGAATTCACCAAGATTTCATGGTCCATACACAGTGGTGTACAGCACCCCAACTGCAGTTAAAGTGAAGGGACTGAAATACTGGGTGCACCTATCAGACGTGAGAAGGGCACACAGTGTCGCACTACCCCAAAATGAAACAGACTGTGTGGATGGCATCGCTAACATGGTCTGAAACGATGCAAACTGCAACTAAGACAGGGAAAGAATAGTGAAAAAGCAAAATGTTTTTTATATATTCTGTCTTTCTCTCTCTCTCTTTTTTCTTTTTTCTTTTTAAATCTCATATGAATCGTGTTATTTTTTCTATTTTTCTTCATTGTTTTTATGATAAATGGAAAGAAATTGTTAAATGCCTAATTGAGCAAAAAGATGAAAAAGAATGAACAATTGCAAATATATTTCTTTTCATGATGACTTAACGAATTTGTCTCGCCCACATAGGTTCAACATGAGCCAATGCGATAAAACGGCTGAGCAGGCTGAAATGTTAGATAGAAATAGGGAGGCCACTAGGGCCAGTAGATTGAGCAATGTAGAATGCATTATAAAATATGCTGCCATATTATTTGCAATAATGATGTTTTATTTTATTTGGTATAACGTTGTTTTATTTGTGGCAAATGAAATGAACAAAGGGGGGAGCGGGGCTAATATGACAAAACCAGGGTCTAAACTAATATGGACTGGAGTAACAACCATTTTGAAGGACACTTATAATGTTGAATCGAATAGTATAAATACAACGTCACCCTATGAACAATTGCATGTAAACAAAACTGCTATTCCATTGTTGAGTAATACTATGGCCAAGGAAATAGAGCTTGGATGGAATGTAAATGACGATTACTATTGGTTGACTAACTCCAGAAATACAAGCATGCACACACACACGGCACCAGAAACCACTACTGAATACACACATGTCACCATGAACAACATTGATGATGCATGGTCCAGAATATTCCCGCTGCAATATCAACGAGTTGGTACCCAATTAAAAAACAAAAGAAGGAGGAGAAAAAGGGGGGCGGGAAAAAACAGATATGATATTTATCACAATCTGGGGTTAGATGAAATAGAGGACCCCCGACACCCTGACCAATCAAATTAATGGTATGCAGACATGAGCGCCGCAGCAATGCAAGCAAGTAATGAAAGTTGCTACGTGTGCTCACTTATTCCTCATGCAACTGGAACCCCAAAAATGTTAGTTCCCCAGAAAGTACCCTTGTCTGAGGCCCAATGTTTGATTCATCTGATGCTGTGTAGAATAAAAAAGACATTTCAGGCACACACAGTCGCCATGGAAAAATTGGAAAACGAACAAACATGCACCAGCAGACGACAAGGAGTAATCTGCCTCCAAGAGCCATTTTTCATCATAAAAGGGACAAGGAATGCAGACGACAAGTGGCATGATGAAACGATTAAATGCAAAGCTGAGGGGCTTCGAGGGCTGCCAGACGAAACATACGAGTGGGCAAAAGACACGTGTATCCCCATCTGGTCACAGCATATCACCAAGCTGACATGGGTCACACCCCTGGAGAGACCCATAAAGATTCAAAGGGAAATACCGCACGAACTTTGCTTCCATGGAGAAGGGAAGGTGAATATGGGAACCGCACAGCAGTGCAATAAGACTTTAATAATACCAGATATGAAAAAAAGGCACTGCTGCATTAATGGACATATACTGGATCTGTGGAAAATGAGCTTACCTACATCTCCCAGCATCCTGGAGGGGCACTTGTGCCCTAGCCACACTTCACTCAGCACTAATGGTAATACCAGAGAGCCACGTACAGTTTACAGCAAGGCCTTCGGCTGACAGTTCGACAGCAGGCCAATCGGCTGACATATCGGCAGCAGGGCAATCGGCTGAAACATCGACAGTGCCCGATGAGACAATCACAGAGCCCCAAGCATACGAACTATTGTCACAAGAAACATTGAGAACCAAGTTGTCACGCAGCAAAAGATCCAATTATATTTTGTCCAAATCGTCAGAACTCCTTGCTGAAATCCTGCAGCAGTACAAGCTTTTCTCATCTGCAGAGACATTTTTTGCATCATTTCTAGCACCAGGCGTTCAAGCAAGGACAAACGCGAAATGGCTGCAGATAACACGCTGGGAGCTCATCCAGCTGGCTAACGACACTGAAGAAGGATTCAACATCATAAAAATAGAGCTCCGTGCACTGCGCCTGATGACGATGCAAAACAGATATGTCTTAGATCTTATCACGGCGATGGACGGCGGTGTTTGCAAAAAAATTGGGGGGGCGTGTTGCACGTTCGTAACAACTTCAGATGCTGATAACGGGACATTGTCACACGTGATAACAGCAGTGCATAATTTAGGAGAAAGAATGAGAACAGAAGGTGGAGCAGACAACAACACGTGGTTCGACAATCTGTTCAGCTGGATACCATCATGGGTGAACATAACAGCGAAGATACTCATTCCCATTATTGTCTTTCTTCTCCTAATATTCTGTGTGTGCCAACTGGGACTAAGATGCTGTGAAAATAATATGCCTAGTTCAGCGATGATGATGGTAACAGTGGGCCGACAGACAACGGTGGCTACCATGATAGATGCCCAAGTACAAACTGGAGAATACACCACACCGCAGTATAGAATGACTGCCATCTATAGGCAGTATGGGGACGTGGTCGATAGTCTACATCACACTAGCATTAAAGAACCAAAGAACTTGCTGTGGTATAACGAGGTTTGGATAGATTTAGATGGGGATGGTGGGATATACTTAATGGTCACCCCAGAAGAATACGCAAGAAGAAGTAACAGCTTAAGAAGTGTGTGCAAAGCATGGATGCCAATAAAGGGTACACCCGCTTGGGATGAGGCTGTGGCTGAAGCTGAGCGCTACCGAAGGGAGAACGGAAAGAACGAGATAAGTAGTTTGTTACTTTAGATGTAACAAAAGGGGGGAATGTATGGGCGTGAGGGGTCCCCAGGCCCCCTCGCGCTGTACACTCCTCAGTACAAGGCTTGGACCACGTGCCTCTGGTAGTGGGATTGCCCCTTGCCCTTATGTAAAGTTAACCACGGTTGACTGCTACATAGATGGGACTACTGAGCAGGATACGGGGCATCCATCTTTTGTGCCCGCTTTTGACTCCATGTTGGGTAAACAGGCCTCACTGCGATAGTACAGCAATGCTCAGCTCCCCTTACACCGCAGCAGCCAAGAACAGAGACACACACACACAAGGCGCGCAGGCAGCTGGCTGGCCCCCACCCTTGCACTCCCCCTGCGAAGGAAAGCTCTGCACTCCCATTCTCACGCTGAAGCCGGAGAAAGTTGCAACAACCAATATGATACAGTTTTCTTCCTCTGAGATCACTGCTAGCATGAGAACCAGCATGTGAACCAGGATGAGCTAAGCACTTTCTGCTCGTTCGTCCCCATAAACGTGCAAGCCACCCACCCCCATTTAGAGCAATTTATTGCCATCCTGACCCTGCGCTCCCTGTAAGATATTTCTTTCAAGTGCCAGACCCTCGCCTGTGCTGCGAAACCCACCCAACGCACCCACTACTAACCTTAAGCATCTTACCATAATATATGTTTTTACTTATACTAATAGGTCTAAAGACTTATGAGATATGGGAAACACAGCTTGATTCTTTTTACATGCACAATAAAGGTCAAGGCCTCCAATTAAAACCACGAATGACCCAATTGTACTGACAATAATTATTATGTGTGACCTGTGTAGAAATATGAAAAGTAACATAAAATGTTTACATAATTTGTTATTTAGTGTTTTATGAATGCAACATATTAGCTTAGGTAGTGACCACAGTGACCGGACCCTGACCTGCGTGGAGCACAAGATATTTGACGTCCGTCATCTCGTCAGCCACTCAACCAACCAGAAGGAAGAGATGCCACTCACACCTACAGCACCACACCGCCTGGCCAATCGGGTCCATTTAGCATTTTTTGTTAGAGTTACTTTAATTGATATATATAAAAGTATGATGTAAATGTTTGGGAGGGTTTTTTTGGGTTATTTCCTAGCTGGAGAAATAAACCATCCTTTGAACTCTTGCAGCCGGGTCTCGGTGCCTCCTTCCCCGACAGGGGTAGTGTTGGTTATTTTATTTTCTCACACACGTAGTAAGCCGGGGAAAGTCACCTACAGTAGCCAGCCTTATGAATACTTTGTCTACTTGCGTTACAGCATCTGTACAATTGTAAAATGGTTTTGCATTTTCTTCAATGCTTCTCCGCACGTGTAATCTTCATTTTGCTTCCAAAATGTTGCTCATTTCGCTATTTCATCATCCGATTCTATCAGGTCTATATTCTTTATTTATTAGAGTCTCTTCTGGGTGCGTCATGTCTTCTTCATGCGATGTCGCCAGTCCTCTTTTTTATACATTTTTACACTTCCAAAATTTCCTTCAGAGGATCGCCATTTCTTCGTGGATACATATAGGGTTTTCACAATGGATACTTTGTTTCAAGGACTCTTCGCAATATAGGCACCATTATTGGCTTTGCACATGTCGCAATTTCCAGTTGCCAACATATAGGCAGAATAGGGGTGGAAATCCCGGCAGCGGTGCTTGGCTCCTCCTCTACTTCAGAAAAACTGACATAAGTACAACGCCTCTTCTTGACAATATTGCAACTTCTCCTTGTCGCCTTTATATCCCTTGTCTGCTAGAACAGTCATTAACTGAATCGAATCTTGCCTGCACTCATCTTCTGTCATGCTACAAACCAAAATGCCATCTACGTACTGCAGCACAACACTTTCAAATGAATATGTCCATCTACAGGACCCTGTTAAAGATCGATGGAGACTCACAGTTACCCTGGGGCAAACAAATGTTCTTCAGCTTAGTTTGGCAAAATGTCAATGATGTAAGGTCTTGGGAGTCCTTATGAAACAGGATTGAGAAAAACACATTTTTCAAGTCAATCACTGTGAAATATCGTGCCTGTGCTGGGATACTACATAGTATCGTTGCCGGATTCGGAAATAAAGGAATCTCTGCCTCCACAATCTGGTTAATTGATCTCATATCTTGAATAAATCTCCATGAACATCCCTTTGATTTTTTAATCGGATACACTGCAGTATTACAAAGTGGCTGTGACGTCACTAAAATACCTTGTTGCATCAGTGCTGATGTAATCTTAAAAA